>NC_091284.1:805524797-806141265 GCF_032444005.1 Ranitomeya imitator | reverse complement strand
TCTTCAGACAAACAGCACTCTCACGGGTGCTGTCGCCAAGTGTCGATACCACGGCCCCGTGTGGGGAGTTTGGCCATTTAGTGAGGTGTAAACATGTCGTATGCTGGACAATCAGGTGCAGAAAATTACGAGATTGAAAAAAGGCATTCAGAATAGTCCACAGGCAAGACCTTTTCATAGGAAAGCTAGATGTCAGCCGGGCAAGGTGGGGCAAAAGATTTCGAAATCCAGTTGTGGTTCATTTTAATGAAGGTTAGATCATCTACATTTTGGGTAGCCAGACGAGTCCTTTTTTCTGTTAGTATTGAACCTGCAGCACTGAATACTCTTTCTGATAGGACACTAGCTGCCGGGCAAGCAAGCTCCTGCAATGCATATTCTGCCAATTCAGGCCAGGTGTCTAATTTTGATGCCCAGTAATCAAATGGGAATGACGGTTGAGGGAGAACATCGATAAGGGATGAAAAATAGTTTGTAACCATACTGGACAAATGTTGTCTCCTGTCACTTTGAATTGATGCTGCAGTACCTGTCCTGTCTGCGGTCATAGCAAAATCACTCCACAACCTGGTCAGAAAACCCCTCTGGCCAACGCCACTTCTGATTTCTGCCCCGCTAACTCCTCTGGTCTGCTGGCCCCTGCAGCTCGTGTGAGAACGATCACGGGCGCTGTTCATCATTTTAGTTATGCGTGTGTCCCTTTTGAGGATACGTAAGGCATAATCCGCCATGTGGGCCAAAGTTCCAGTTCTCAAATCTGCGGTTGTGCTTGGTTGAGGGGCAGTTTCAGGCAAATCCACGGCACTTGTGTCCCTCCAAAAACCAGAACCCGGCCTTGCCGCGCCACCAATTTCCAGTGGCCCCGGAAAAGCTTCCTCATTAAAAATATAATCATCCCCATCATCCTCCTCGTCTTCCTCCTCCTCTTCGCCCGCTAACTCGTCCTGTACACTGCCCTGGCCAGACAATGGCTGACTGTCATCAAGGCTTTCCTCTTCCTCAGCTGCAGACGCCTGATCCTTTATGTGCGTCAAACTTTGCATCAGCAGACGCATTAGGGTGATGCTCATGCTTATTATGGCGTTGTCTGCACTAACCAGCCGTGTGCATTCCTCAAAACACTGAAGGACTTGACACATGTCTTGAATCTTCGACCACTGCACACCTGACAACTCCATGTCTGCCATCCTACTGCCTGCCCGTGTATGTGTATCCTCCCACAAAAACATAACAGCCCGCCTCTGTTCGCACAGTCTCTGAAGCATGTGCAGTGTTGAGTTCCACCTTGTTGCAACGTCTATGATTAGGCGATGCTGGGGAAGGTTCAAAGAACGCTGATAGGTCTGCATACGGCTGGAGTGTACGGGGAACGGCGGATATGTGAGCAAAGTCCACGCACTTTGAGGAGCCGGTCGGATAACCCCGGATAACTTTTCAGGAAGCACTGCACCACCAGGTTTAAGGTGTGAGCCAGGCAAGGAATGTGTTTCAGTTGGGAAAGGGAGATGGTAGCCATGAAATTCCTTCCGTTATCACTCACTACCTTGCCTGCCTCAAGATCTACAGTGCCCAGCCACGACTGCGTTTCTTTCTGCAAGAACTCGGACAGAACTTCCGCGGTGTGTCTGTTGTCGCCCAAACACTTCATAGCCAATACAGCCTGCTGACGTTTGCCAGTAGCTGCCCCATAATGGGAGACCTGGTGTGCAACAGTGGCAGCTGCGGATTGAGTGGTTGTGCGACTGCGGTCTGTGGACGAGCTCTCGCTTCTGCAGGAGGACGAAGAGGAGGAGGAGGGGGTGCGAACGGCTACAGCCAACTGTTTCCTAGACCGTGGGCTAGGCAGAACTGTCCCAAACTTGCTGTCCCCTGTGGACCCTGCATCCACAACATTCACCCAGTGTGCCGTGATGGACACGTAACGTCCCTGGCCATGCCTACTGGTCCATGCATCTGTTGTCAGGTGCACCTTTGTGCTCACAGATTGCCTGAGTGCATGGACGATGCGCTCTTTAACATGCTGGTGGAGGGCTGGGATGGCTTTTCTGGAAAAAAAAGTGTCGACTGGGTAGCTCGTAGCGTGGTACAGCGTAGTCCATCAGGGCTTTGAAAGCTTTGCTTTCAACTAACCGGTAGGGCATCATCTCTAACGAGATTAGTCTAGCTATGTGGGCGTTCAAACCCTGTGTACGCGGATGCGAGGCTAAGTACTTCCTTTTTCTAACCATAGTCTCATGTAGGGTGAGCTGGACTGGAGAGCTGGAGATCGTGGAACTAGCGGGGGTGCCGGTGGACATGGCAGACTGAGAGACGGTGGGAGATGGTATTGTTGCCGCCGGTGCCCTAGATGCAGTGTTTCCTACTACGAAACTGGTGATTCCCTGACCCTGACTGCTTTGGCCTGGCAAAGAAACCTGCACAGATACTGCAGGTGGTGCGGAAAATGGTGGCCCTACACTGCCGGAAGGGATGTTGCGTTGCTGACTAGCTTCATTGGCCGAGGGTGCTACAACCTTAAGGGACGTTTGGTAGTTAGTCCAGGCTTGCAAATGCATGGTGGTTAAATGTCTATGCATGCAACTTGTATTGAGACTTTTCAGATTCTGTCCTCTGCTTAAGGTAGTTGAACATTTTTGACAGATGACTTTGCGCTGATCAATTGGATGTTGTTTAAAAAAATGCCAGACTGCACTCTTTCTAGCATCGGATACCTTTTCAGGCATTCAGGCTTTAACCGGATGGCCACGCTGTCCTCCAACAGGTTTTGGCTTTGCCACGCGTTTTGGGCAAGATACGGGCCCGGCAGATGGAACCTGTTGCGATGTTGATGCCTGCTGCGGCCCCTCCTCCTCCGCTTCAGAACTGCTGCCGCCTGCACCCTGTTCCCCCAATGGCTGCCAATCGGGGTCAAGAACTGGGTCATCTATTACCTCTTCTTGTAGCTCGTGTGCAACTTCGTCTGTGGCACCATGTCGGTCGGTGATATAGCGTTCGTGAGGGGGCAACATAGTCTCATCAGGGTCTGATTCTTGATCATTACCCTGCGAGGGCAATGTTGTGGTCTGAGTCAAAGGACCAGCATAGTAGTCTGGCTGTGGCTGTGCATCAGTGCACTCCATGTCAGATTCAACTTGTAATGGGCATGGACTGTTAACTGATTCACTTTCTAAGCCAAGGACGGTATGTGTAAAGAGCTCCATGGAGTAACCCGTTGTGTCGCCTGCTGCATTCTTCTCTGTTGTTGTTTTTGCTGAAGAGGACAAGGAAGCGACTTGTCCCTGACCGTGAACATCCACTAACGACGCGCTGCTTTGACATTTACCAGTTTCACGAGAGGAGGCAAAAGAGCTAGAGGCTGAGTCAGCAAGATAAGCCAAAACTTGCTCTTGCTGCTCCGGCTTTAAAAGCGGTTTTCCTACTCCCAGAAAAGGGAGCGTTCGAGGCCTTGTGTAGCCAGACGACGAACCTGGCTCCACAGCTCCAGACTTAGGTGCAATTTTTTTTTTCCCACGTCCAGCTGATGCTCCACCACTACCACTACCCTCATTACCAGCTGACAATGAACGCCCCCGGCCACGACCTCTTCCACCAGACTTCCTCATTGTTTTAAAAACGTAAACAAACTAACGGTATTTGTTGCTGTCACACAACTTACACGGTGAGCTATAACTTCAGTATGATTTAGCTACCCCTTTACAGGTGAGTGAGACCACAACGAAAATCAGGCACAATGTTACACACTCTGTTGTTGGTGGCAACAAATGAGAGAGATGCCACACACGCAGGACTGTCACTGAAGCACAAATGTAAATATTAATCTCCCACTGATTTGATTTTTTTTTTTTTTCAGGGAGACTTTAGGAAAAAAAAATAATAGAATAAAATGATTTTTTCAGGAAGAATTTAGAAACCAAATAAAATAAAATGATTTTTTCAGGGAGAATTTAGAAAACAAATAAAACAAAAAAAAGGCTTTCTATGGCCCACTGAGTGAGAGATGACGCACACAGGAGTCAGGAGTGGCACACAAGCCCAGAGGCCAATATTTATCTCCCACTGATTGATGTAGTGATTTTTTCAGGTAGATTTTGGAACCCAAATCAAGCTAAAAAAATAATAGGCTTTCTATGGCCCACAATTGGAGAGAGAGAGAGAGATAGCACACCCAGGAGTCAAGACTGGCACACAAGCAGAAAGGGCAATATTAATCTCCCACTGATTTGTTTTTTTTTTTTTTTCAGGGAGACTTTAGGAAAAAAAAATAATAGAATAAAATGATTTTTTCAGGAAGAATTTAGAAACCAAATAAAATAAAATGATTTTTTCAGGGAGAATTTAGAAAACAAATAAAACAAAAAAAGGCTTTCTATGGCCCACTGAGTGAGAGATGACGCACACAGGAGTCAGGAGTGGCACACAAGCCCAGAGGCCAATATTTATCTCCCACTGATTGATGTAGTGATTTTTTCAGGTAGATTTTGGAACTCAAATCAAGCTAAAAAAAATAATAGGCTTTCTATGGCCCACAATTGGAGAGAGAGAGAGAGATGGCACACCCAGGAGTCAAGACTGGCACACAAGCAGAAAGGGCAATATTAATCTCCCACTGATTTGATTTTTTTTTTTTTCAGGGAGACTTTAGGAAAAAAAAATAATAGAATAAAATGATTTTTTCAGGAAGAATTTAGAAACCAAATAAAATAAAATGATTTTTTCAGGGAGAATTTAGAAAACAAATAAAACAAAAAAAGGCTTTCTATGGCCCACTGAGTGAGAGATGACGCACACAGGAGTCAGGAGTGGCACACAAGCCCAGAGGCCAATATTTATCTCCCACTGATTGATGTAGTGATTTTTTCAGGTAGATTTTGGAACCCAAATCAAGCTAAAAAAATAATAGGCTTTCTATGGCCCACAATTGGAGAGAGAGAGAGAGAGAGATGGCACACCCAGGAGTCAAGACTGGCACACAAGCAGAAAGGGCAATATTAATCTCCCACTGATTTGTTTTTTTTTTTTTTTCAGGGAGACTTTAGGAAAAAAAAATAATAGAATAAAATGATTTTTTCAGGAAGAATTTAGAAACCAAATAAAATAAAATGATTTTTTCAGGGAGAATTTAGAAAACAAATAAAACAAAAAAAGGCTTTCTATGGCCCACTGAGTGAGAGATGACGCACACAGGAGTCAGGAGTGGCACACAAGCCCAGAGGCCAATATTTATCTCCCACTGATTGATGTAGTGATTTTTTCAGGTAGATTTTGGAACCCAAATCAAGTTAAAAAAATAATAGGCTTTCTATGGCCCACAATTGGAGAGAGAGAGAGAGAGATGGCACACCCAGGAGTCAAGACTGGCACACAAGCAGAAAGGGCAATATTAATCTCCCACTGATTTGTTTTTTTTTTTTTTTTCAGGGAGACTTTAGGAAAAAAAAATAATAGAATAAAATGATTTTTTCAGGAAGAATTTAGAAACCAAATAAAATAAAATGATTTTTTCAGGGAGAATTTAGAAAACAAATAAAACAAAAAAAGGCTTTCTATGGCCCACTGAGTGAGAGATGACGCACACAGTAGTCAGGAGTGGCACACAAGCCCAGAGGCCAATATTTATCTCCCACTGATTGATTTATTGATTTTTTCAGGTAGAATTTAGAACCCAAATCAACCAAAAACATAAATAGGCTTTCTATGGCCCACTATTTGTGAGAGAGATGGCACGCTCAGGACTGGCACACAAGCCCAGAGGCCAATATTAATCTCCCACTTTTTTTTTTTTTGTTCCAGGGAAAATTTATAAACCCAATAAAAAAAATAATAAATAGGTTTTCTATGGCCCACTATCTGAGAGAGAGAGAGATGGCACGCTTAGGACTGGCACACAAGCCCAAAGGCCAATATTAATCTCCCACTGATTGATTTATTGATTTTTTCAGGTAGAATTTAGAACCCAAATAATGCAAAAAAAAAAAAAAATGGGCTTTCTATGGCCCACTGAGTGAGTGATTATGCACACAGGAGTCAGGAGTGGCACACAAGCCCTGAGGCCAATATTTTTCTCCCACTGATTGATGTAGTGATTTTTTCAGGTAGATTTTAGAACCCAAATCAAGCAAAAAAATAAATAGGCTTTCTATGGCCCACTATTTGTGAGAGAGATGGCACGCTCAGGACTGGCACAAAAGCCCAGAGGCCAATATTAATCTCCCACTTTTTTTTTTTTGTTCCAGGGAAAATTTATAAACCCAATAAAAAAAATAATAAATAGGCTTTCTATGGCCCACTGACTGAGAGATGGCACACACAGGAGTCAAGAGTGGCACACAAGCCCTGAGGCCAATATTTTTCTCCTACTGATTGATGTAGTGATTTTTTCAGGTAGATTTTATAACCCAAATCAAGCAAAAAAATAAATAGGCTTTCTATGGCCCACTGAGTGAGAGATGGCACAGACAGGGATGGCACTCTAGCAGAAATGTCAATCTTAATCTCCCACAAAAAAAAAAAAAAAACAGGGAGTGTCCAACAATTACTATCTCCCTGCAGTAATCTCAGCCAGGTATGGCAGGCAGCAATAAGGAGTGGACTGATGCACAAATTAAATAAAAAGTGTGGACAAACAAAAAAGATAGCTGTGCAGAAAGGAAGGAACAAGAGGATTTGTGCTTTGAAAAAAGCAGTTGGTTTGCACAGCGGCGTACACACAGCAATGCAGCTATCAGGGAGCCTTCTAGGGCAGCCCAATGAGCTACAGCGCTGAGGGGAAAAAAAAAAAAATGTAGCTTCCACTGTCCCTGCACACCGAAGGTGGTGTTGGGCAGTGGAAATCGCTACAGCACAAGCGGTTTGGTGGTTAATGGACCCTGCCTAACGCTATCCCTGCTTCTGACGAAGCGGCAGCAACCTCTCCCTAAGCTCAGATCAGCAGCAGTAACATGGCGGTCGGCGGGAACGCCCCTTTATAGCCCCTGTGACGCCGCAGACAGCAAGCCAATCACTGCAATGCCCTTCTCTAAGATGGTGGGGACCAGGACCTATGTCATCATGCTGCCCACACTCTGCGTTTACCTTCATTGGCTGAGAAATGGCGCTTTTCGCGTCATTGAAACGCGACTTTGGCGCGAAAGTCGCGTACCGCATGGCCGACCCCGCACAGGGGTCGGATCGGGTTTCATGAAACCCGACTTTGCCAAAAGTCGGCGACTTTTGAAAATGAACGACCCGTTTCGCTCAACCCTAGTCACGACGTGATGATCCGACCCGAAGATTAATATATGACATGTATCCGATATTTTCCATGGCCCTATCTTTCCAAGGAAGACTTCAGACCAGTGAATGGCCCCATAGACTATGACAAGTATGAGTGCCATCTGTGAAAAACACGGGTAGCACACGTACTTGAAAATTGGACGTCTGAAAGAGGCCTTAAGAATTGAACCTGCTGACCCCATAAAAACTTGTAAATTCATTTTAAAAAAATCCCTGTAATAATACTCCATAGTAAGGGCTCACTCAGACATCAGTTTTTTCACTTAAAGGGAATCTGTCAGCATGTTTTTGCTATGTAATCTGAAGACTGCAGGAGATAGAGGCTGAAACACAGAACACAGGGATGTATCACTTGTCAAAGTGTGTGCTGTTGCTTACTAACTGTGAAGGATTTATCACTATGAGGTTAACATTGATGGACTAGTCTGGCAACGCCCCCTCCTGTGATAAGCTGCTCACTGTCTATGAACTTTGTACACAGAGAGTCTGGTGGGGGCAGGGGGCAGCATTTGGCTCTGCTTCATTCTAAATCTAAAAACTCTGATTATATTATCACTGCAGCATCCAGTAAAGTAAGTGATACATCGTTGGATTCAGCTTCTATTTGCCTTCGTGACACTACTTTTAGAAGAGATAGCAAAAACCTGCTGACAGATTCCCTTTAAAAGAAAAATAGACTGAGCTTTTCATCACAGTGTCCTCAGAGCGTTATTAGAGTTTGGTAGAGATTTTTATTAGTTTTTATCACATGTGAAGAAAAGAACAGTTTCACCATTTCTCTCTTCGCTATTCCTCTCTAAGGCTGGAGACACACTAGTGCTAGTGTATAGCAGCCGACGCGAGAGCATCAGATACCATATTCTAATGACACTCGGCTCCTGCTCTGCTGTGATCGGGTCATCGAGTGTCAGTGCTCTGTGTTCCGATCGTCTCGCCTTGAAAGAATCGCAGCACAGGTGTGGAGGAGATGGAGAAATTATTTTCTCCATCTCCTCCCTTGTCGGGGTCCGAGGGAATCGTAATGCACTCATTTTATACACTGATTTTTTTTAATCTGACTACACTCATCCGATTTTTGACGCTCGTGTGAGTGAACCCTAAGGCCGGGCTCACACGAGGGATGATTTTCTCACAGGTGTGGAAAAGATGGAGAACATAATTTCTCCATCTTCTCCATTGTCTGAGTCAGCAGTGTAAATCGAACTGGACTGGAACGACAATGAGTGCAGTCCGATGTTTTACTCTCACCCATAGACTTGTATGGATGAGTGAGATCCGATACGGGTGCGCTCACAGCATGCTGACATTTGGCCGAGTTTCATCAGTGATTTCAGTACGGAAACTTTATCAAAGTGTGGTCCGAGTTTCATCAGTTTTTCTTGTATTTGGGAAATAATTGTCTCCACCTTGTACTAGCTAACAGTCCGAGTGTGGTCCGATTCTCTCAGAAACCCATAGATTTTCAATTTGATTTTGATCCATCATTCAGATTGATATCGGACATGTCTACGCAATTTTGCATGGTCTACTCAGTCTGCGTAAAATCACAAACATGTAATTGACCCCATTCACTATTATAGGTACGAATGCCATCCATGAAAAACACTGATAACATTTATACCCAAAAACCTGACATGTGAATGAGCCCTGACAGTCGATGAGAATCAGACCGCTTCCGAATGTTTCCTAATTTTTACATGGATCCATAGATTTTTCTGATGTTTACATGGACCCATAGACTCTCATTGCCGGTTTTGACCAGACACTCGAATCAATATGGGATTTTTGACGGACATGAGAACGAACCCATTCACTATTATAGGAAAAACACGGAATGCACTTACGTGCAAAAAACGGACATGGAAATAAGCCCTTACACAAAGCATCCAATTATGTTGCATAACCTACAAATATTCTTATCCTTGCCCTACTGGAAATCAAATATACTTTGACTTCTCCTTTGCTATTTGTTTCTTATTTTTCCTGCTTGTGGCTTTTTCGCTTCCCCTCATCTAATCTCCGGAGTTGATATCATTGCTATATTGGATGCACAAGTCCTAAAATATACATTAGTAAATGTCGCTTGGAATGTTATTGATTTACGCAGCTTGAATTTAATAGATCTAAATCCCCCAATTAGACGCCCGGCACAATTATTCACCGCTTCAAAGTCAAGAAGATTTCTTTTCGAAGAAAGGGACACCATTTTTTACAGTTTAGGAACTGATACAAAGTATCCAGAGGTTAATTCCACCTTTGTGCGATTTTCTAATTATTAAAGTCATGAAGCTTGTAAAATGTGCGATTGCTTTTTTTTTTCTTTCTCTATTTGCTAATGGATATGGCATCCACTGACGTGCTTGAATTCCACTGTTTTCATATCCCGCTTTATACATTAAGAGAAATTAATACTCTACCTGCATTTTAAGTGCTCTCGGTTAAATCCCCACTGGTGATATACAATAAAACATGCCGCGCTCATTTCCACTTTCAGGGGGATATGCTACAATTAGGTAACGGCAAACATTGGAAGGAAATGGTGAGATGCCTTGGGAGCTATGAGACTAAAATAATTTTTATATCAGATCATAAAATCAGAGCAAAATACGTTGCTCTTTCAAGGTCAGTCATAAAAAGGAAACCATCAAAATGCAGCTGTTTACAGGGTCACACTAAATGAACTTTAAACGCCGGGTAATCACATTTACAGGAACGCTAAACACAGGAAAATGCAGAAAAAGTTTTAGCAATCTTCAAACAATTCCTTCTTTAATCTTCTCTGTTCTCTTCATCCTATTTTATCTCTGCCGATTACGGCATTAGAAAGATATTTTCAAGTTGTGTCTTGAACAATTCAACGTCCTGATTTCTGGTGGCATGGCGGGTGCATCTCTGTCCCGAGTGTGTCCCGTCCTCCTGGAAAATCTGGGGTTAGGTGATCTTTACATGGTGCGAATCACAGTTCTTTCATTTAGCCTGTGTGTTTTGTTCCGCATATTAAATGGACTTTGTTTCCTTTGGCGCTGAAGAGGTTAACGACCATTTGTATGCTGGTTAGAGACATGCAGCTCCTTCTCACAGCTGCTCCTGACCTGCTTGTTTTCTCTCTATAAAATCTGGCCAGACCTTCTCATTCCTGCCTGGGAGTGTTTTGCTTCCTGGCTCGCAGGAGTTGATGTGCTGAAGTTGGAGTTCGTAGTTGCTGCTGGAGATTGTTGTGTGCTGTTTTTTGGTGTATGCTTTCTCTATTATTCTATTCCTATTTATTAGTGATGAGCGAATATACTCGTTACTCGAGATTTCCCTTGCATGCTCAGGGGTCCTCCGAGTATTTTTTAGTGCTTGGAGTTTTAGTTTTTCTTGCTGCAGCTGAATTATTTACATCTGTTAGCCAGCATAAGTACATGTGAGGATTCCTTAGCAACCAGGCAACCCCCCATAGTGATTGCTATGCTGTTCTATGGAAACTGTCTTGCTGAATTGTCTGTTTCTTGATTGAGAGCTTGGTTGTCCAATCGTGTGATGGGCTTGCTGAGCTGTCGGTGTCTTGATTGACAGCTCAGCTGTCCAACCTGTGACTGGGAGGTGCGGGACTTTCTCCAGGTGTTCAGTGTTCTGGTGATTGCCCAGCTACTTGACTGAGCTGTCTGCCTCTGATCCCTGCCAGACGTAGTTTGTGCTTCTCGGTAAGCTTTAGCCTGATTATGTTGCTCTGTTCTCATCTTCTGCTGCCTGACCCTTTGGACCATGTTCTGACTATCTCTTTGACTTGTCCTTTGGTATTGACTCCGGAACGTCTGACCCTTCTGCCCCATGGTTTGTCCGTGAGTAGTGACTAGCGTCACTCAAGAGCAGTGTTACCCAACACCGGTCCTCAAGAGCCACCAACAGGTCATGTTTTCAGGATTTCCTTATTATTGCCCAGGTGATGGAATTCTTGCCTGTCCAGGTGATGCAATTATCACCTGTGGAATGCGAAGGAAATCCTGAAAACAAGACCTGTTGGTGGCTCTTGAGGACCGGAGTTGGGGAACACTGCTCTAGAGTGTACTTAAAGGGATTATCTAGGCTTGGGGTTCAAGTCTGCAGTCATTCTAAGTGACTGCAGACTTGTGAATCCTTCCAGTGCTCAGATTTTCCATTGCCAGGAGCCGGAGGGAGTGTGACCATAAAGTCATGCGATCCCTGGGCGAGCCACTGGAAATGGCGCCAGCACCGAATTTTAGTATAAGTGTTATTATTTTATAAGGCGAAAACATAAGGATTGAGAAGGTGTTGTCTTGAGAAGGTGTTGTCTTGATAGTGGATAACCCCTGTGATGTTGATGAGACAATACAACACTTCACTATATGTCACAGGAATCTTGGATTTCTATACACAGACAGAGACTATTGCTATCATTTTCAATCTGATGTATCAGCACTGAAGTAGTACACCATAATCACATTAGGCCTTTATCTATCTCTATCCTGCATGTCTGAGCTCCTATCACTCACAGCACAGGCACAAAATGGCATTGTTTTGGCAGCCTCTATGTTTTATACTGATTTTGATAACCCCCTTGATTGGCTGTGCTATACCATGTGATAGGATTACTGCGGGGTATCATGTACCTGACGCTAACTGAGTGTGCTGCATGCGTGAAATGGTGCTGAGCTTTTTTTCCTTTAATTCTGAATTGCAAATCTTATTGCAGATTATTCGAATTCAACTCAGACTCCATCCTCAGCAGATGGACAGCAGGACTAGCTATGGACAGGTTCGCCATCACTGAATGTAAATAAAAAGTGTTTTAATTCACTGACTGCAAACTAAAATCCAAAAAAATTGTAAGAGTATAGCAGAGAGTCGTAGAAATTTTCTTTTATATAACAATTAGGCTTTTTTTTATATGTAAAACACCTTTAACCCTGTTAGAACTGACCTATTTTGAGCCTTAATCCCTTCATGACATATGATGTACATTTACGTCATAAGTCGTGTCCTTGACTTTGTTATGGGTTCGCATGCTGAGCCCGCATCTTTCCTGGCAAATGATGACTGATTTAATCTGTGTATCACACTGAACATGGACCAAAGAAAGCTAAGGAGATAGCAGTCTCTGGAGATTAGAATAAAAATTATAGGAAAACATATTAAAGGAAAAAGGCTATAAGTAGTGTTGAGCGATACCTTCCGATATCGGAAAGTATCGGTATCGGATAGGATCGGCCGATATTCAAAAAATATCGGATATCGCCGATACCGATACCCGATCCCAATGCAAGTCAATGGGACCAAAATATCGGAATTAAAATAAACCCTTTCTTGCCTTGTAGGTTCATTCTACATGAAGGAAAACAACTAAGAATAATGCCGGATGTATTTGGGGAGGTGGCGGAGACATTAAAGTCATAGAGGTTTATCCCAATCAAATAGAATAGCATGTTTTTTGTTTTTTTTTAAGACGTTCGGAGTGACAAAGATATTGACTATGTAAATTTTTTTTTTTATTTTGTCAGATATTGATGTTTCACTATTCCACGCCCTTCCCCTTCTTTTTTTTCTTTTTTTTTTTTTCTTTTCCCACACTTTCATCTTCATCATCAGCATCTTTGACATCAACTTCTTCTTCACCTTATTCATCTTCTTCTTCATCCTTTACCTTTTTTTTTTTTTTTGATTACATTCTTCATATTCATTTTATTCAACTATTATTATTCTTCCTATTCTACATATTATTTTTATTCCACTGTTATTATTCTTCCTATTCTACTTCTTCATCATATTCTCATTTGTGACAGGCATTCCCGTAGTTGTTATCTATAAAAGTTGGAAGATTACACCTTCTGTTCTGCCAGTCACAAAAGTTACATTTGTCCAGGGGCACCACGAGGAGGAACGGACTCACCCCCATACACTGCTTAGTCTTCTTCTGCATATAATTTAGATAATATCTTTTGCTCTGATATTAAGTCTTATGCTTAATGTTCTTCTGCTCTTTGTTCTGCAGCCTCTTGTTCTTCTGCTTCTCGGTCTTCCATGTCGTCGTCTCCAGGGTCGTCGTCTCCAGTGTCGTCATCTCCGCCGTCGTTGTCTCAGCCGTCGTCGTCTCCGCCGTCGTCGTCTCCGCCGTCGTCGTCTCCGCCGTCGTCGTCATCGGGGTGGTTTTCCGGGTCGTCGTCGTCGTCGTCATCGGGGTGGTCTTCCGGGTCGTCGACTTTAGGGTCTTCAACTTGGAAATGTAGCAGAAGGTACAAGAAGGCTGAGAAAATGCCAAGAACCAGCTGATGGAACTGGAACTCGGATGGCTACCCGAAGGTTCAAGAGCCTATGGAACTACCGAGGACCAGCTGACGTTACTGGAACCCGGTTACTAAGCAGGAGGTACCCGTGCTAAAAAGCACTACCAAGGACCGCCTGACGTTGGCGGAACTCGGATACCCAGAAGGAGGCACCTAAGCCAAAGGCTCTGCCCGGAACCAGCTGACGGTACTGGAACCAGGATGGGGAGCAGAAGGTACAAGAGCAAAAGACACTGCCGAGAACCAGCTGACGGTGCTGGAACCAGGTGGTGGACCTGAAGGCCCACAGGAGAGGAGAGAACAGCTAGGCCGCGAGGCAGCCGCAGTTACCGAACCCCAACAGTCCTACAAGGGGGGCTGGGCCTACTGGCACTACAGAACCAGCCTTGACTACCAGTTCACGCAGCCCACATAGGAAGCTTCTAAACTGGAGGCACCCTGGAGTTGGCTAACCCGACAGCACCACGACGGGGCAAGCATAGGCGTCTCAGTGAGCTTGACACAACCCGGAAACAGCTGACGGTGCTGAAACCAGGCTTGGCACGAGGGAGTACCTGTGTCAAAAACACTGCCGAGAACCAGCTGGCGTTGCTGGAACCCAGATGCGTTGCCCCAGTGTGCAAGAGCCAATGGCACGACCGAGGACCAGCTGACGGTGCTGGAACCCGGTTACTAAGCTGTAGGTGCCCGCGCTTAAAAGCACTACCAAGGACCGCCTGACGTTGGCGGAACTCGGATACCCAGGAGGAGGCACCTAAGCCAAAGGCTCGGCCCAGAACCAGCTGACGGTGCTGGAACCAGGAGGTGGACCCGAAGGCCCACAGGAGAGGAGAGAACAGCTAGGCCGCGAGGCAGCCGCAGTTACCGAACCCCAACAGTCCTACAGGGGGAGCTGGGCCTACTGGCACTACAGAACCAGCCTTGACTACCAGTTCACACAGCCCACATAGGAAGCTCCTAAACTGGAGGCACCCTGGAGTTGGCTAACCCGACCGCACCACGACGGGGCAAGCATAGGCGTCTCAGTGAACTTGACACAACCCGGAAACAGCTGATGGTGCTGAAACCAGGCTTGGCACGAGGGAGTACCTGTGACAAGAACACTGCCGAGAACCAGCTGGCGGTGCTGGAACCCGGATGCGTTGCCCCAGTGTGCAAGAGCCAATGGCACCGAGGACCAGCTGACGGTACTGGAACCCGGTTACTAAGCTGTAGGTGCCCGCGCTTAAAAGCACTACCAAGGACCGCCTGGCATTGGCGGAACTCGGATACCCAGGAGGAGGCACCTAAGCCAAAGGCTCGGCCCGGAACCAGCTGACAGTGCTGGAACCAGGTGGTGGACCCGAAGGTCCACAGGAGAGGAGAGAACAGCTAGGCCGCGAGGCAGCCGCAGTTACCGAACCCCAACAGTCCTACAGGGGGAGCTAGGCCTACTGGCACTACAGAACCAGCCTTGACTACCAGTTCACGCAGCCCACATAGGAAGCTCCTAAACTGGAGGCACCCTGGAGTTGGCTAACCCGACAGCACCACGACGGGGCAAGCATAGGCGTCTCAGTGAGCTTGACACTACCCGGAAACAGCTGACGGTGCTGAAACCAGGCTTGGCACGAGGGAGTACCTGTGACAAGAACACTGCCGAGAACCAGCTGGCGGTGCTGGAACCCAGATGCGTTGCCCCAGTGTGCAAGAGCGAATGGCACCGAGGACCAGCTGGCGGTGCTGGAACCCGGTTACTAAGCTGTAGGTGCCCGCGCTTAAAAGCACTACCAAGGACCGCCTGGCGTTGGCGGAACTCGGATACCCAGGAGGAGGCACCTAAGCCAAAGGCTTGGCCTGGAACCAGCTGACGGTGCTGGAACCAGGAGGTGGACCCGAAGGCCCACAGGAGAGGAGAGAACAGCTAGGCCGCGAGGCAGCCGCAGTTACCGAACCCCAACAGTCCTACAGGGGGAGCTGGGCCTACTGGCACTACAGAACCAGCCTTGACTACCAGTTCACGCAGCCCACATAGGAAGCTCCTAAACTGGAGGCACCCTGGAGTTGGCTAACCCGACCGCACCACGACGGGGCAAGCATAGGCGTCTCAGTGAACTTGACACAACCTGGAAACAGCTGACGGTGCTGAAACCAGGCTTGGCACGAGGGAGTACCTGTGACAAGAACACTGCCGAGAACCAGCTGGCGGTGCTGGAACCCAGATGCGTTGCCCCAGTGTGCAAGAGCCAATGGCACCGAGGACCAGCTGGCGGTGCTGGAACCCGGTTACTAAGCTGTAGGTGCCCGCGCTTAAAAGCACTACCAAGGACCGCCTGGCGTTGGCGGAACTCGGATACCCAGGAGGAGGCACCTAAGCCAAAGGCTCGGCCTGGAACCAGCTGACGGTGCTGGAACCAGGAGGTGGACCCGAAGGCCCACAGGAGAGGAGAGAACAGCTAGGCCGCGAGGCAGCCGCAGTTACCGAACCCCAACAGTCCTACAGGGGGAGCTGGGCCTACTGGCACTACAGAACCAGCCTTGACTACCAGTTCACGCAGCCCACATAGGAAGCTCCTAAACTGGAGGCACCCTGGAGTTGGCTAACCCGACAAAACCACGATGGGGCAAGCATAGGCGTCTCAGTGAGCTTGACACAACCCGGAAACAGCTGACGGTGCTGAAACCAGGCTTGGCACGAGGGAGTACCTGTGTCAAAAACACTGCCGAGAACCAGCTGGCGTTGCTGGAACCCAGATGCGTTGCCCCAGTGTGCAAGAGCCAATGGCACGACCGAGGACCAGCTGACGGTGCTGGAACCCGGTTACTAAGCTGTAGGTGCCCGCGCTTAAAAGCACTACCAAGGACCGCCTGACGTTGGCGGAACTCGGATACCCAGGAGGAGGCACCTAAGCCAAAGGCTCGGCCTGGAACCAGCTGACGGTGCTGGAACCAGGAGGTGGACCCGAAGGCCCACAGGAGAGGAGAGAACAGCTAGGCCGCGAGGCAGCCGCAGTTACCGAAACCCAACAGTCCTACAGGGGGAGCTGGGCCTACTGGCACTACAGAACCAGCCTTGACTACCAGTTCACGCAGCCCATATAGGAAGCTCCTAAACTGGAGGCACCCTGGAGTTGGCTAACCCGACCGCACCACGACGGGGCAAGAATAGGCATCTCAGTGAACTTGACACAACCCGGAAACAGCTGACGGTGCTGAAACCAGGCTTGGCACGAGGGAGTACCTGTGACAAGAACACTGCCGAGAACCAGCTGGCGGTGGTGGAACCCGGATGCGTTGCCCCAGTGTGCAAGAGCCAATGGCACCGAGGACCAGCTGACGGTGCTGGAACCCAGATGCGTTGCCCCAGTGTGCAAGAGCCAATGGCACGACCGAGGACCAGCTGACGGTGCTGGAACCCGGTTACTAAGCTGTAGGTGCCCGCGCTTAAAAGCACTACCAAGGGCCGCCTGGCGTTGGCGGAACTCGGATACCCAGGAGGAGGCACCTAAGCCAAAGGCTCGGCCCGGAACTAGCTGACGGTGCTGGAACCAGGTGGTGGACCCCAAGGCCCACAGGAGAGGAGAGAACAGCTAGGCCGCGAGGCAGCCGCAGTTACCGAACCCCAACAGTCCTACAGGGGGAGCTGGGCCTACTGGCACTACAGAACCAGCCTTGACTACCAATTCATGCAGCCCACATAGGAAGCTCCTAAACTGGAGGCACCCTGGAGTTGGCTAACTCGACCGCAACACGACGGGGCAATGCATAGGTGTCTCAGTGAGTTTGACAGTACCCGGAAACAGCTGACGGTGCTGGAACCAGGCTGGGCACAAGGGAGTACCCGTGACAAAAACACTGCCGAGAACCAGCTGGCGGTGCTGGAACTCAGATGCGTTGCCCCAGTGTGCAAGAGCCAATGGCACGACCGAGAACCAGCTGACGGTGCTGGAACCAGGTGGTGGACCCCAAGGCCCACAGGAGAGGAGAGAATAGCTAGGCCGCGAGGCAGCCGCAGTTACCGAACCCCAACAGTCCTACAGGGGGAGCTGGGCCTACTGGCACTACAGAACCAGCCTTGACTACCAATTCATGCAGCCCACATAGGAAGCTCCTAAACTGGAGGCACCCTGGAGTTGGCTAACCCGACTGCAACACGACGGGGCAAGCATAGGCGTCTCAGCGAGTTTGACACAACCCGGAAACAGCTGACGGTGCTGAAACCAGGTTTGACACGAGGGAGTACCTGTGACAAAAACACTGCCGAGAACCAGCTGGCGGTGCTGGAACCCGGATGCTTTGCCTATCAAACATTGTCTTCCTACAGCCCCAAATAGCGGTGTTGGAGCAAAGGGTAAGCAGGGGGAGCAGAGTGTAGGCCGAAGCCTGCACTGGAGTCAGCTTTGTGTCTGCGTTGCGTTTGCAGGACACTTTGCCGGCTACACAGTGGGGGAACAGCAGGCGGTGCTGAACCCCACTAACACATTGGCTGGTGTTTTTCTCTGTGCAGCTAGCACTTCCGGGCAAAAACTAGCGTTGTTACAGCCCAGGGTCAGCAGGAGGAGGAGAGGAGCAGAGTGTAGGCCGAAGCCTAGTTGAACCAATTTCAAAGGTAACCTTTAACCCCCCCTCAGGTGTTACAAAGTACAAGAGCCACACCTTGTGCAGCATTAATGTTGCACAAGAAAAGGTTGCTCTATTAATTTGTCTACTTGCACACGCTGAATGCAACATGTACACAATTTAGCCCATTCTACAGTCAAACTGTAGTTGAGGCGTGACTTGTATTTTTAAGGAGACGCAGCATAGGTGTCCCAAATAACGCCTTTGTGCTTGGCGCTGCTTCCTGAGCGTTGTTTTTTGCTGTACAGGAGTCTGCGCTCTTGTGTTATCCCTTGGCAATGCCCTGTTAGCGCTGCCCGTCTTATGACCTCATTTCATGTTGGCCGCTGCGGTTAACGATGGCCATAAATCCCAGACCCACACTGCCTTTTCATAAAGTCACACTGCGGTGCTGGGATTCGTGGCCTTGAGCAGTAAATATTTTCGACGCTCACACACGTCCTTACACCTGCTTCAGACTGGGCGGCCTCTGCTGATCCCTTTTCGCATGCCGCGGCCAGGAGGCCGCACAGTCTGAAGAAGGCGGAAGGAGATGAGTGACGACAGGCGAAAATATGCACTGCTCGTGCCCATAAACCACACCCTCGCTGACAAAATAAATAAGACGAGGGGCGTTGTTTCACGCAGGGCGGATGCACAGGCGCAGCCAGCTAACCATGATGTCAAAAGACGGGAAGCGCTACCAAGGGGGGTGCTGCGTATAATTACAAAGGAAAGTCACACCTCAGGGACAGTGGAATGGTCTCAATGAGACACATTTTGTACGTGTTGAGTTCCACGTGGGCAAGGAGAAAAAGTCAGCCACCTTGTACAAATGCAGCAGTACTGCTGTACAAGGTGGCTGTTATACATAGAAACACCTTGGGGTGGGTGGCAGGGTCCCTTTAATTTCAGTTCATGTGCCTGCATGGCGTTTGCAGGGCACGTTGCCGGCTACACAGCTGGGGAACAGCTGGCGGTGCTGAACCCCACTAACACATTGGCTGGTGTTTTTCTCTGTGCAGCTAGCACGTCCGGGCAAAAACTGGCGGTGTTAGAGCCCAGGTTCAGCAGGAGGAGGAGAGGAGCAGAGTGTAGGCCGAAGCCTGCACTGGTGGCAGCTTTTGTTCTGTTGTGCCTGTGTTGCGTTTGCAGGTCACGTTGCCGGCTACACAGCTGGGGAACAGCTGGCGGTGCTGAACCCCACTAACACATTGGCTGGTGTTTTTCTCTGTGCAGCTAGCACATCCGGGCAAAAACTGGCGGTGTTAGACCCCAGGGTCAGCAGGAGGAGGAGAGGAGCAGAGTGTAGGCCGAAGCCTAGTTGAACCAATTTCAAAGGAAACCTTTAACCCCCCCTCAGGTGTTTCAAGGTACAAGAGCCACACCTTGAACAGCATTAATGCTGCACAAGTCTAAGGTTGCTCTCTTCATTTTGCTCCTTGCACACGCTGAATAAAACACGTACACTATTTAGCCCATTATACTGTCAAACAGTAGTGGAGGCGTGACTTTTCTTTTGAAGAAGACGCAGCACAGGTGTCAAAATTTACACCTAGGTGCTGGGCGCAGACTCCTTACCGTTGTTATTTGCAGTACAGGAGAGTGCGCTCTTGTGTTATCCCTTGGCAATACCCTGTTAGTGCAGGCCGTCTTATGACCTCATTTCATGTTGGCCGGTGCGGTTAACGATGGCCATAAATCCCAGCCCCACAGTGCCTTTCCATAAAGTCACACTGCGGTGCTGGGATTCGTGGCCTTGTGCAGTAAATATGTTCGCCGCTCACACATGTCCTTACACCTGCTTCAGACTGGGCGGCCTCAGCTGATCCCTTATTGCCTGCCACGGCCATGAGGCCGCACAGTCTGAAGAAGGCGGAAGGAGGGGAGTGAAGACAGGCGAACATATGCACTGCTCGTGCCCATCAATCACACCCTCGCAGTCAAAATATATGAGACAACGAGGGGCGTTGTGTCGGGCAGGACGGACGCACAGGCACAGCCAGGCAACCAATGATGTCTGAAGACGGGCAGCGCTAACAATGGGGGTGCTGCGTGTCATTAAAAAGGAAAGTCACACCTCAGGGACATTGTAATGGTCTCTAATGAGACACATTTTGTACGTGTTGAGTTCCACGTGGGCAAGGAGAAAAAGTCAGCCACCTTGTACAAATGCAGCAGTACTGCTGTACAAGGTGGCTGTTATACATAGAAACACCTGGGGGTGGGGGGCAGGCTCACTTCAATTTCAGTTCATGTGCCTGCGTGGCGTTTGCAGTTTGCAGGTCACGTTGCCGGCTACACAGCAGGGGAACAGCTGGCGGTGCTGAACCCCACTAACACATTGGCTGGTGTTTTTCTCTGTGCAGCTAGCAATTCCGGGCAAAAACTAGCGTTGTTAGAGCCCAGGGTCAGCAGGAGGAGGAGAGGAGCAGAGTGTAGGCCGAAGCCAGCACTGGTGGCAGCTTTTGGTCAGTTGTGCCAGCGTGGCTTGTGCTGGACACGATGCAGGCTACACAGCAGGGGAACAGCTGGCGGTGCTGAACCCCACTAACACATTGGCTGTTTTTTTTCTCTGTGCAGCTCGCATTTCCGGGCAAAAACTAGCGGTGTTTGAGCCCAGGGGCAGCAGGAGGAGGAGAGGAGCAGAGTGTAGGCCGAAGCCTGCACTGGTGGCAGCTTTTGGTCAGTTGTGCCAGCGTGGCGGTGCTGAACCCCACTATCACATTGGCGGGTGTTTTTCTCTGTGCAGCTAGCACTTCCAGGCTACAACTGGCGGTGTTATAGCCCAGGGTCAGCAGGAGGAGGAGAGGAGCAGAGTGTAGGCCGAAGCCTAGTTGAACCAATTTCAAAGGTAACCTTTAACCCCCCCTCAGGTGTTGCAAGGTACAAGAGCCACACCTAGTGCATCATTAATGCTGCACAAGTAAAAGGTTGCTCTCTTAATTTTGCTCCTTGCACACGCTGAATAAAACACGTACACTATTTAGCCCATTCTACTGTAGAACAGTAGTGGAGGCGTGACTTGTCTTTTTAAAGAAAAGCAGCACAGGTGTCGAAAATAACACCTTGGTGCATGGGCGCAGCTTCCTGAGCGTTGTTATTTGCTGTACAGGAGTCTGCGCTCTTGTTATCCCTTGGCCATGCGCTGTGAGCGCTTCCTGTCTTCTGACATCATTTCATGTCGGCCGTTGCGGTTAGCGATGGACATGAATCCCAGACCCACAGTGTGTTTTCTAAAAATCACACTGCGTGGCTGGGATTCGTGGCCTTGTGCAGTAAATATGTTTGCCGCTCACACATATCCTTACACCTGCTTCAGACTGGGCGGCCTCATCTGATCCCTTATCGCATGCCACGGTCATGAGGCCACCCAGTCTGAAGAAGGCGGAAGGAGATGAGTGAACACAGGCAAACATATGCACTGCACATGCCCATCAATCACATCCTCGTTGTCCAAAAAAATAAGACACCGAGGGGCGTTGTTTCGAGCAGGGCAGACGCACAGGCGCAGCCAGCTAACCAATGATGTCAAAAGACGGGCAGCGCTAACAAGGGTGGTGCTGCGTATCATTAGAAAGGAAAGTCACACCTCAGGGACAGTGGAATGGTCTCAATGAGACACATTTAGTACGTGTTTAATTAAACGTGGGCAAGGAGAAAAAGTCTGCCACCTTGTACAAATGCAGCAGTACTGCTGTACAAGGTGGCTGTTATACATAGAAACACCTGGGGGTGGGGGGCAGGCTTCCTTCAATTTCAGTTCATGTGCCTGCGTGGCGTTTGCAGGACACGTTGCCAGCTACACAGCAGGGGAACAGCTGGCGTTGCTGAACCCCACTGACACATTGACTGGTGTTTTTCTCTGTGCAGCTCGCATGTCCGGGCAAAAACTGGCGGTGTTAGAGCCCAGGGTCAGCAGGAGGAGGAGAGGAGCAAAGTGTAGGCCGAAGCCTGCACTGGTGGCAGCTTTTGGTCGGTTGTGCCAGCGTGGTTTGTGCTGGACACGATGCCGGCTACACAGCAGGGGATCAGCTGGCAGTGCTGAACCCCACTGACACATTGACTGGTGTTTTTCTCTGTGCAGCTCGCATGTCCGAGCAAAAACTGGCGGTGTTAGAGCCCAGGGTCAGCAGGAGGAGGAGAGGAGCAAAGTGTAGGCCGAAGCCTGCACTGGTGGCAGCTTTTGGTCGGTTCTGCCAGCGTGGCTTGTGCTGGACACGATGCCGGCTACACAGCAGGGGAACAGCTGGCGGTGCTGAACCCCACTGACACATTGACTGGTGTTTTTCTCTGTGAAGCTCACATTTCCGGGCAAAAACTAGCGGTGTTAGAGCCCAGGGTCAGCAGGAGGAGGAGAGGAGCAGAGTGTAGGACGAAGCCTAGTTGAACCAATTTCAAAGGTAACCTTTAACCCCCCCTCAGGTGTTGCAAGGTACAAGAGCCACACCTTGTGCAGCATTAATGCTGCACAAGTAAAAGGTTGCTCTATTTAGTTTGCTCCTTGCACACGCTGAATAAAACACGTACACTATTTAGCCCATTATACTGTCAAACAGTAGTGGAGGCGTGACTTGTCTTTTTAAGGAGACGCAGCACAGGTGTCAAAATTTACACCTAGGTGGTGGGCGCAGATTCCTGAGCGTTGTATTAGCTGTACAGGAGTCTGCGCTATTGTGATCCCTTGGCCATGCGCTGTGAGCGCTGCCTGTCTTCTCACCTCATTTCATGTTGGCCGTTGCGGTTAGCAATGGATATGAATCCCAGGCCCACAGTGTGTTTTCAAAAAATCACACTGCGTGGCTGGGATTCGTGGCCTTGTGCAGTAAATATGTTTGCCGCTCACACATGTCCTTACACCTGCTTCAGACTGGGCGGCCTCAGCTGATCCCTTATCGCCTACCACGGCCAGGAGGCCGCACAGTCTGAAGAAGGCGGAAGGAGATGAGTTAAGATAGGCGAACATATGCACTGCACATGCCAATCAATCACACCCTCGCAGCCAAAATATATGAAACGAGGGGGGTTGTGTCGGGCAGGGCGGACGCACAGGCACAGGCAGCCAACCAATGATGTCAGAAGACGGGCAGCGCTACCAAGGGGGGTGGTGCGTGTCATTAAAAAGTAAAGTCACACCTCAGGGACATTGTAATGGTCTGTAATGAGACACATATTTTACGTGTTTAATTCTACGTGGGCAAGGATAAAAAAACAGCCACCTTGTACAAATGCAGCAGTACTGCTGTACTAGGTGGCTGTTATACATAGAAACACCTGGGGGGGGTGGGGCCAGGTTCCCTTTAATTTCAGTTCATGTGCCTGCGTGGCGTTTGCAGGTCACGTTGCCGGCTACACAGCAGGGGAACAGCTGGCGGTGCTGAACCCTACTAACACATTGGCTGGTGTTTTTCTCTGTGCAGCTAGCACTTCCGGGCAAAAACTAGCGGTGTTTGAGCCCAGGGTCAGCAGGAGGAGGAGAGGAGCAGAAAGTAGGCCGAAGCCTGCACTGGTGGCAGCTTTTGTTCTTTTGTGCCAGCGTGGCTTGTGCTGGACACGTTGCCGACTACACAGCAGGGGAACAGCTGGCGGTGCTGAACCCCACTGACACATCACCTAGTGTTTTTTCTGTGTAGACAACACTTCCAGGTGGCAACTGACAGTGTTGAAACCCAGGGAATCAAAGAGGAGCAGAGTGTAGGCCGAAGCCTGCAGTGGAGCAAGTTGAAAGGGAACCTTTAACCCCCCCCCAGGCATTTGTTGCTGAAAGAGCCATCTTGTACAGCAGTAATACTGCACATGGAAAATGGTGGCTCCGAAAATTATGCTCCTTGCAAACGCTGAAGTACACACTCATATAATGTGTCCCCTCACACCGTCAAACCATCCCGGAAGTGGGACTTTCCTTTGTAATGTGACACAGCACAGCCGTCATTCCAACCCCCTTGGTGCCGGGCGCCACCTCCTCAACGTTGTTTGGTTCTGTCACGGAGCCCGCGCTGTAATGTTATCCCTTGGCCATGCACAGTTAGCGGTGCCCGTCTTCTGACATCATGTAGGTGTCAGGCTGGCAGTGCCTGTGCGTCCAAGCTGCCCGAGATCCAACCTTGCAGTGTCATCTAATGTAGTCCCACTGCGGGCCAGGGATCCATGGGCATGCGCAGTGCATATCATCGCCTCTCACTCACCTCCTTCCTGCTTCTTCAGACTGTGCGGCGTCACGGCCGTGGCATGCTATTAGGGATCAGCTGACACCGCCTAGTCTGAAGAAGCGTGAAGAAGGGGAGTGAGAGGCTAGTATATGCACTGCGCATGGCCATGGATACCAGGCCCACTGTGGGATCACATTAGACGACACTGCGAGGTGTGATTTCGGGCAGCGTGGACGCACAGGCGCAGCCAGGACGACAACAAATGATGTCAGAGGATGGGCAGCGCAAACTGTGCATGGCCAAGGGATAACATAACAGCGCAGGGTCCATGACGGAATCAAACAACGCTAAGGAGGCAGTGCACGGTGCCAAGGGGGTAGCAATGACGGCTGTGCTGCGTCACATTACAAAGGAAAGTCCCACCTCCGGGACGGTTGGACGGTGTGAGGGGACACATTACATGAGTGTGTAGTTCAGCGTTTGCAAGGAGCATAATTTCAAGAGCGACCTTTCCCTTGTGCAGTATTAGTGCTGCACATGGTGGCTCTTTCAGTAACAAACGCCTAGGGGGGGGGGGACAGGTCCCCTTACATTTTAGTTGTGCCAGCGTGGCGGTCGCATGACACATTGCTGGATACACAGCTGGGGATCAGCTGACGTTACTGAACCCCAATAACAGAGGATCGACTGTTGACTGTGCACACAGCACTTCCAGGCACCAACTGGCGGTGTTAGAGCCCAGGGACAGCAAGAGGAGCAGATTGGAGGTATTGCCGCACACACAGCTGGGGATCAGCTGACGTTACTGAACCCCAATAACAGAGGAGCGACTGTTGACTGTGCACACAGCACTTCCAGGCACCAACTGGCGGTGTTAGAGCCCAGGGACAGCAGGAGGAGCAGATTGGAGGTATTGCCGCACACACAGCTGGGGATCAGCTGACGTTACTGAACCCCAATAACAGAGGAGCGACTGTTGACTGTGCACACAGCACTTCCAGGCACCAACTGGCGGTGTTAGAGCCCAGGGACAGCAGGAGGAGCAGATTGGAGGTATTGCCGCACACACAGCTGGGGATCAGCTGACGTTACTGAACCCCAATAACAGAGGAGCGACTGTTGACTGTGCACACAGCACTTCCAGGCACCAACTGGCGGTGTTAGAGCCCAGGGACAGCAGGAGGAGCAGATTGGAGGTATTGCCGCACACACAGCTGGGGATCAGCTGACGTTACTGAACCCCAATAACAGAGGAGCGACTGTTGACTGTGCACACAGCACTTCCAGGCACCAACTGGCGGTGTTAGAGCCCAGGGACAGCAGGAGGAGCAGAGGAACAGAGTGTAGGCCGAAGCCTGATTGGAGCAAGTTGAAAGGGAACCTTTAACCCCCCCAAGACGTTTGTAGCTGAAAGAGCCATCTTGTGCAGCACTAAGGATGCAAAAGGAAAAGGTGGTTCTTTTAATTATGCTCCTTGCAAACACCGAAGTAAACACTAAAAATGTGTCCCCTTATACCGTTAAACCGTCCCGGAGGTGCGAATTTCCTTCGTAATGGGACACAGCACAGCTGTCATTCCTATCCCCTTGGTGCCGTGCGCTGCCTCCTCAGCGTTGTTTTAAGCTGTCACGGAGCCTGCGCTGTTCTGTTAGCCCTTGGCCATGCCCAATTAGCACTGCCTGTCTTCTGACATAATTTGGTGTCAGGCTGTCAGTGCCTGTGCGTCCACGCTGCTCCAGATCCCACCTCGCAGTCTCGTCTAACGTAATCCCACTGCGGGCCTTGGAACCATGGGCATGCACAGTGCATATCCTCAACTCTCACTCCCCTCCTTCCCTCTTCTTCAGACTGTGCGGTGTCACGGCCGTGGCATGCTATTAGGGATCAGCTGACGGCGCACAGTCTAAAGAAGGCGGAGGGAAATGAGCGAGAGCCCGAGGGGAAGATATGCACTGCGCATGCCCATGGATCCCAGGCCCGCAGTGTGACTCAATCAGAAGACACTGCGAGGCGGGATCTCGGGCAGCGCGGCCGCACAGGCGCAGCCAGCCTGACACCAAATTATGTCAGAAGACAGGCAGCGCAAATAGGGCATGCCCAAGGGATAACAGAACAGCGCAGGCTCCGTGACAGCTTAAAACAACGCTGAGGAGGCAGCGCATGGCACCAAGGGGGTAGGAATGACGGCTGTGCTGCGTCACATTACGAAGGAAAGTCCCAGCTCCGGGACAGTATAACGGTATCAGTGAACACATTTTATAAGTGTTAAGTTCTGCGTGTGCAAGGAGCTAAAAAAAAAGAGCTACCTTTTCCTTGTGCAGCATTACTGCTGCACAAGATGGCTCTTTCAGTAACAAACGACGGGGGGGGGGGACAGGTTCCCTTACATTTAGGTTGTTGTGCCAGCGTGGCGGTCGCAGGACACATTGCCGGCTACAGAGCTGGGGATCAGCTGACGTTACTGAAACCCAATAACACTGGGTCGTATGTTTTTACTGTGCAGCCTGCACTTCTGAGCCGCAACTGGCGGTGTTGGAGCCCAGGAATAGCAGTTCAGGTGGTAGAAAGATGAACACAGCAGGAGACCTGGATGACACCCAATTACTTAATCAGGCAGAGGAGTGGCAAATTCCTGCGAGATCCAGGCCTGGTTCATTTTCAGGAAACTAAGCCGGTCAACGTTATCGGAGGATAGTCGCATGCGACGGTCTGTTAGTACACCACCTGCGGCACTAAAGACACGTTCCGATAAGACACTAGCCGCAGGGCAAGCCAGCACCTCCAATGCATACTGGCTTAGCTCTGGCCATGTATCCAGCTTAGAGACCCAAAACTTGAACGGGGAAGAGCCGTCTGGGAGTACAGTAAGAGGGCAAGCCATGTAGTCTGTCACCATCTGACGGAACCGTTGCCTCCTGCTGACTGGAGCCGCTGGTGATGGTGTAGACATTTGGGGCGGGCACACAAAAGTGTGCCAGAGTTGTGCCATACTGGGCTTGCCTTGGGCAGAGGCACTGCTTCTGCTCCCTCTTTGGGCAGAGCCTCCCCCACTGCCTCGACGCACTGAGCTGCTTTGTAAAGCACTAGCAGCACTCCTCTCAGTTGGACAGGAGAAGATGATGGAATTCACCAGTGTGTCGTGGTACTCCCGCAATTTACGCTCCCGGGTCAACGCAGGGATGAGGTTTTGGACGTTGTCCCGGTAGCGAGGATCGAGGAGGGTGAACACCCAATAATCAGGCATGTTGAGAATGTGGTCGATGCGGCGGTCGTTTCTCAGGCACTGCAGCATGAAATCCACCATGTGCTGCAGAGTGCCAACTGGCCCAGAAACGCTGTCCCCTGCTTGAGACATGATCTCTGCCCGCTCGTCATCACCCCACCCTCGCTGTACACACTGACCACTGGACAATTGTGTCACTCCCTCCTCTGGACGGAGCTCTTCCTCCTCCATTGACTCCTCCTCATCCTCCTCACAAATTGGCCCCTGCATACCCCTTTGTGAGGAACCACGTGGCGCTGACTCTCCAGAAGCTGATGGAAAAGGTGACTCCTCATCCTCCACCTCTTCCACAACATCATCCCTTAACCCTTCCAAAGTTTGCTAAAGCAGGCAGATAAGGGGGACAGTCATGCTGACTAGTGCATCATCTGCACTTGCCATCCGCGTGGAATAATCAAAAGGACGCAAAACCTGGCAGACGTCCTTCATAGTGGCCCACTCTGTGGTTGTGAAGTCTGATCGGCGCTGACTGCGACTTCTTTGCACCTGATGCAGCTGGTACTCCATAACTGCTTGCTGCTGCTCACACAACCGCTCCAACATATGTAACGTGGAATTCCACCGGGTAGGTAGGTCACATATGATGCGGTGTTCCGGAAGGCGGAATCGGCGCTGCAGAGCAGCAATGCGGGATCTGGCCAAGCTGGAACGCCGCAAGTGAGCACACTCTAGGCGGACCTTGTGCAGCAGGGCATCAAGATCCGGATAGTCCCTCAGAAAACTCTGCACAACCAAATTGAGCACATGTGCCAGACATGGGATGTGAGTGAGGTTGCCAAGGGCCAAAGCTGCCACCAGATTTCGGCCATTGTCACACACTACCATGCCTGGCTGGAGATTCGCTGGCACTAACCACACATCGCTCTCCTGCTTGATGGCATTCCAGAGCTCCTGCGCTGTGTGGCTTCGATGCCCCAATTAAACTAGTTTCAAGACGGCCTGCTGACGTTTGGCCACGGCTGTGCTCATGTCGGTCATAGGTAAATGTTCACAGGTCCATGTGGAGGTGGACTGTGACGGATCCTGCAGAGAGGAATCTGAGGAACTGGTGTAAGAGGAGGAGTCGATGCGTACAGACTGGATTCCTGCAATCCTTGGAGTGGGCAGGACACGTCCTGCGCCACTCGCACGATCTGTACCTGGCTCAACAACATTAACCCAATGGGCAGTGAGGGAAACATATCGCCCCTGTCCATGCTGACTGGTCCACGCATCGGTGGTGAGGTGGACCTTGCTACTGACGGCGTTCAGTAGCGCATGTTTTATGTTTGCCTCAACATGCCTGTGCAGGGCAGGGACAGCCTGCCTGCTGAACTAAAAGCGGCTGGGCACCTTGTACTGTGGGACTGCCAATGCCATCAAGTCACGGAAGCTGTCAGTCTCCACCAGCCTGAACGAGAGCATTTCCAGGGACAACAGTTTGGCAATGCCTGCATTCAGAGCCTGTGCTCGGGGGTGGTTGGCCGAGAATGCCCGCCTTTTCTCCCATGCCTGTACTACCGATGGCTGTAGAGTAGACTTGGAGTGTGAGGATGACTGGGAAGGTGGTGCTGTGGGTGGAATTACACAAGGTCTCTGGACAACAGTGCCAGAGGTTCTTCCATGGCGATCCTGGGAGGAAGCCAAACCAGCTGTGCGTGAGCTGGAGGAAGAGGCAACACGAGCTGAAGAGGTGGTAGCTGCCGCTGTTGGTTGGCCTACATCTTCAGTCTGTTTCTGTAACTCCACCGCGTGCCTGGTCCGCACATGTTTCCACATATTTGTGGTATTGAGGTTGCTGACATTTTTCCCTCTTTTTACTTTCTGATGACACAGCTTGCATTTGACAAAACAAATGTCATCTGCAACTGTGTCAAAAAAGGACCAGGCACTGCAAGTCTTGGGAGCGCCCTTTTTGGCTTTGGAAAGAGACAGGCTCCTAACGGGTGCCAAAGTGGAGGCTACAGGATCCGCAGTCTTCCCCCTCCCTCTCCCTCTTTGGCCCGTAAGGGGAAGCTCTTCCTCAGAGCTGCTCCCACCACCTTCCTGTTCCTCACGCCACGATGGGTCAAGGACCTCATCATCTCCACTACCCTCTGCCACCAACTGCTCCTCCTGGGTAGTCTCGGCAGCACAGTACGCATCAGAAAGCGGCACCTGAGTTTCATCATCAGATGCGTACTGCGCTGTGGTCACCGGAGGCACTGGCCCACCTGCCTCTTCAGAGTCAGAGAGAAAAAGCTGTTGGGCATCACTGCACACTGCCTCTTCTTCCATTTATCCAATGCTGCTTGGCTGGCCCCCTGTTTCCAAGCCAAGAGATTCAGAGAACAGAGGTAGAGACGGCTCCTGTCCTGGGCTCTCTGACTGCCTGGCCAATTTGGCAGGTGGTGAAGAGACAGATGGCTGCTCTCCAGTGCTCTGTGCCTGAGAGGATGTGGCACTAACTGAAGTCGATGCCGAGGCATTAGCTGCCATCCACCCGACAACGGCTTCAATTTGGTCTTCACGCAGCAGCGGTGCACGGCGCTCTCCGACAAAGCTGCGCATGAAGGACTGTTCCCTGCTGAAACTGAGTGATGACGAGTCACCGGCGCCCGCAGCAGGCACAGAATCACCACGTCCTCTCCCTGCTCCTCTCCCTGCTCTGCGCCCACGCCCACGTGCCTTACTCCCTGCCCTCTTCATCTTGGTTGACAGATAAAGATAAGCAGAAAAGTACTAAGGCCTTATTGTGCTTATTCCTGAAATGCTCCTCCTAACAGGTGTAAGAAACACTAATGTTGTAAAGTGTGGACTAAACTTTATTATTTTTCAAATGTGGCCTACACAAGTGTTAAGTTGTGTTTGGTGAACTTTACTTTTTTTTTTGTGCAGATCGGGCTACAGAGCTAGTTTAAATCACACGGAGACCGTGCAGACAGCCGTAAACGGCGCTGCAAGGCCAAAAAACCCTCCTCTAGGTTATCCTATGTAGTGTTTTTCCACTATTTAGCTGGAGACGGGTGGAAAGACACTAATAGGAATTTTTTTTTTAAAATTTTAAACAGGCTGCACTATTTGAAAAAAAGGAAATTGTTTTTCAAGGTATGAGGCAGTAACGCACCCTGAGCTGAATCCAACTGGCTATGGCTGCACACAGACTACAGGGCGAGCTGCGCTCACACAGAGACCGTGCAGACAGCCGTAAACGGCGCTGCAAGGCCCAATAAACCCCCTCTAGGTTATCCTATGTAGTGTTTTTCCACTATTTAGCTGGAGACGGGTGGAAAAACACTAATAGGGAATGTTTTTTTAAATTTTTAAACAGGCTGCACTATTTGAAAAAAAGGAAAATTTTTCTCAAGGTATGAGCCAGTAACGAACCCTGAGCTGAATCCAACCGGCTATGGCTGCACACAGACTACAGGGCGAGCTGGGCTCACACAGAGACCGTGCAGACAGCCGTAAACGGTGCTGCAAGGCCCAAAAACCCCCCTCTAGGTTATCCTATGTAGTGTTTTTCCACAATTTAGCTGGAGACGGGTGGAAAAACACTAATAGGGAATTTTTTTTTAAATTTTTAAACAGGCTGCACTATTTGAAAGAAAGGAAAATTTTTCTCAAGGTATGAGCCAGTAACGAACCCTGAGCTGAATCCAACCGGCTATGGCTGCACACAGACTACAGGGCGAGCTGGGCTCACACGGAGACCGTGCAGACAGCCGTAAACGGCGCTGCAAGGCCCAAAAACCCCCCTCTAGGTTATCCTATGTAGTGTTTTTCCACAATTTAGCTGGAGACGGGTGGAAAAACACTAATAGGAAATTTGAGAAAAAATGTGCAGCAGGCTGCACTATGAGCAAAAAAGGACAACTGTGTGAGGCAGTGTGAACCCCCCCTGAGCTGAATACAACCGGGTATATGGCTGCACACAGACTACAGAGTGAGCTGCACACACACACACACACACAGAGACCTTGCAGAACGCTGTTAAAACAGCGCTGTAAGGCAAGAGCAAGGTGAACAGTGAAGAACACACAGCGTTTTGCTAAATTAGCCTTTGGAAAGGAAAATAAAGCAATTAGCTAGCTCAACTGGCCCTCAGTTAGAACACAGCGTCCTGTCCCTAACTGAAATCACAGCAGAGTGAGCGCAAAATGGCGGCAGCGTTTTTTATAGTGCAGAGTGACATCATTTCAGCAGCCAATCACAGCCTTGCCAGTACTTACATGCCCACCATGCTAAACAGGATGTGCCCACACTTCCAATCATTCCTCATTGGCTGCTGCGTTCAGTTTGAATTCTGGGAACTTCCGATTCCGGTATCCGATACGCGGGAAGTATCGGAATTCGGTATCGGAATTCCGATACCGCAAATATCGGCCGATACCCGATACTTGCGGTATCGGAATGCTCAACACTAGCTATAAGACATCTCCAAACAGCTTGATGTTGTGTTACTACTAGGGTTGAGCGACTTTTACTTTTTTAAGGTCGAGTCGGGTTTCGCGAAACCCGACTTTCTCAAAAGTCGAGTTGAGTGAAATCGGACGATTATCATGAAAAGTCGGGGACGGGCATCGACCGAAACACGAAACCCAATGCAAGTTAATGGGAAATATGTAATCCGTATGACATACGGACGTACAATGGATCCATGTGCTCAAAAAATCATAAAAACATAGGTACTGTCTATATATATATATATATATATATGTCATTGAGACACATGTATATATATTTATATTTACTTCAGCGCGATATAGCAGAAAAGCCGGTAATTCAATTGCCGGCTTTTCATTTCTCCTTCCTAAACCCGACATGATATAAGACATGGTTTACATACAGTAAACCATGTCATATTCCCATTTTTTTTGCATATTACACAGTACTAATGTAGGGGTTAAATTATTTTACAGGCAGGAACTCTGCTAATGCAGCTGTGCTCATGCCAGTAAAACCCCAGCGAATGAATGGAAAGTAGGTCAATGACCTGTAATTACCTTCATTCGCGGTAATGCGCCCTCTGCTGGATGTCCTCACATAACCTAGAGGCTGGAAAAATATTCAGAAAAGTTCCCACACTCGAGGTCATATGAGGACATCCAGCAGAGGGCGCATCACCGCGACTGAAGGTAACTACAGGTCATTGACCTACATTACCATCATTCCCCGGGGTTTTACAGGCACGAGCACAGCTGCATTATAGCAGAGCTCCTGCCTGTAAAATATTTTAACCCCTTCAGATGGATTTACATCGTGGGACAGATCGACGGAAGGTATGAGATATTGTTGGTTTATTCTTTTTACTTGGTTACAGGTCGATGGTCTTCAGGTGGATTGAGAGTGGAATAAAATATTACAACAACCTGTGTGTTTATTTCATTAAAATACTTTGCAATATTGTGTGTGCGTTTTTTAACCATTTCATACTATTGGATTAATAATGGATAGGTGTCATATTTGACGCCTCTCCACTATTAATCTGGCTTAATGTCACCTTACAATAGCAAGGTGACATTAACCCTTCATTATCCCATATCCCACGGCTACACGGGTGTGTGAAGAGAGGGGCCAAGTGCCAGAATAGGCTCATCTTCCAGATGTGCCTTTTCTGGGGTGGCTGGGGGCAGATGTTTTTAGCCAGGGGGGGGGGCAATAACCATGGACCCTCTCTAGGCTATTAATATCTGCCCTCAGTCACTGGCTTTACCACTCTGGCGGAGAAAATTGCGCGGGAGCCCACGCAAATTTTTTCCGCGATTTAACCCTTTAATTTAATAGCTAGAGCTCCCAAATTTTGCACATACACACTACTAACATTAGTAGTGTGGAATATGCAAAAAAAATGGGAATATGAGATGGTTTACTGTATGTAAACCATGTCTCATATCATGTCGGGTTTAGGAAGGAGAAATGAAAAGCCGACAATTGAATTACCGGCTTTTCTGCTATATCGCGCTGAAGTAAATATAAATATATATATGTGTCTCAATGACATATATATATAAAAATGGCGCTGAACGCGTCATACGAAACCCGACTTTGGTGCGAAGATCGCCGACCGCATGGCCGACCCCACACTAGGATCGGGTCGGGTTTCATGAAACCCGACTTTGCCAAAAGTCGGCGACTTTTGAAATTGTCCGATCCGTTTCGCTCAACCCTAGTTACTACAGTTGCCCTTATAATCCAGAAGTTAAAGGTCTATGGGATTGTAGCTGACCTTCTTGGATGTGGCCACAAGAGGAAAACTGAAAGAGACGGATAATATGAATGGGGATCAAAGAGCTCAGAACAACTTCAAAAGAGATTAGAAGTGAACTCCAAAATCAAGGTCCATCAATGTCATATTGCACCATCTGTCACTTCCTTGTCGAAAGTGGACTTCATGGAAGATGACCAAAGAAGAAACCACAGTTGAAAGAAAATCATAAAAAAGTGAGACTGGAACTTGACAAAAAAGCATATTAACAAGACACCAAGATTCTGGGAGGACATCCTTTGGACATATAAGACAAAGCTGGAGCTTGAGGTCCCTCATATGATGGAAGGTTGGAAAAGTTGGGCTGGTTTAACTTAGAAAAAAGAGGCCTCAGATGGGATCTTATTTACATGTATAAATATATTTGTGGTCAGTACTAAGGATGACACATGGCTTATTCCTTCCAAAGACCATACTAAGGACCAGGGGGCACTCATTACGGGTGGAAGAAAGGCGATTCCGGCAGCTAAACAGGAAAGGGTTCTTTACAGTTAGAGCAGTCAGACTGTGGAATGCCGATCACAAGAGGTAGTAATGGCCGACACTATAACATCTTTTATACAAGGGCTGGACGATTTCCTTGATACACATAACATTGTGGGTAATAGTTAAATTAGTGACAAAATGTACAATTGGCAGAGAAAAAATGAACTTTATGGACCTAGATCTTTTTTAAACCTATGTATCTATATAACCATCGTTTTTGTCCAGTTCATTATTATTATTTTTTTCTTTTGAACCAAAAATACAAAAAGCAAAAAAAGCAAAGTCTGACTCTCATTAGTAGATATTCAATAGATTTAAATTGAAAAATGAGTTTCAAGCTCTTTCAGTGGGTTTTTTCGCATTTTAACAGAAGGATAACAATTTTGTCCATGTGTGTACTTGTAAATTGAAAACCTGATTTGAACAATAAGTATTTACTTAAAAAAAAATTCCCCCTTTGGTGCCAATATATAGTAATAAATGAAATCTAAAACAAATACAAATGACTAAATGAATAGATGGTTTTGTGTATCGTTTTTTCACCTACTTATTTAGTTATCGGAGTTTACAATAAGTGTCAGCTCAGCCGTGCTCTTGCTGTGCGAGTTATCTTATTTTCTACCAATCCTCCAGAGGGAAAAGCTGAACAAACGTCTTCTGTGTAAATATTTCCAAACAGAAAATAGCGGCCCACTCACCTTCTAAAGCCCCTTTGTCGTGAATCTCAAATCCCTATAATGACACAAACATTACAAATGAACCGGGTTTATGTGAATTGCTTTAACCACGCACTTAATATATCTCCCGCTTTCAACATTCTGAAGGTCCAAAATAAAAATATAAAAAAACCTAAAAAAAATGCAGGAGCCCATAGAGACTCTGCTTCTCTCATTGATTTGAAGTCAGAATAGACCAAATTAAGAAAACAACGGGAATAACATGTGCTGCCATTCTGTTCCCGGCAAAGCCATTTATCACAACATGAAAACTTTTCCATTTGAAAAGAACTTGCCGGAGAAAAATAAAGCAGCGGCTGGAATTATATATTAGCTGCTGAACGTTCTGGTTTTGAAGGTGAAAGCAAACAACTGAAGAGCTGCAACTACAAAAAAAAAAAAAGAAAATCGCTCTACAATATTGTGATGGCTTAAAATTGGTAAAGAAGTTTGAAGACCATGTCGAAGGTGGAAGGTGATCCCGACACTCGCTTGTGTATAGGTTTCTTTTTTGGGGTTCGCACAGGTCTGTATCTCTTATTTCTTTTCTTTGTAGTGACTAGGGTTGAGCGACTTTTACTTTTTTAGGATCGAGTCGGGTTTCGCGAAACCCGATTTTCTCAAAAGTCGAGTCGAGTGAAATCGCCGATTATCGCGAAAAGTCGGGGATCGACCGAAACACGAAACCGAATGCAAGTCAATTGGGAAGCATAGTCGGCAGTGAGTGGAGGCCAGGAAAACACCTACAGTGCCCATTTTAATGGCAAAAACATCCATTCTTGTTGCTGAAGCTTGTCAATCTTAATTTACCTTATAATAATAGTTAGGCATTGGAAATTGGAGGTCATTTGGCTAAAGTTGTGGGGGGTAGGGCTGGTTCAAGTTTTTAGTGGGCCCAGTAAATGTGGACTACGTCACGGCAGTGGAGCAGGGAGAGGTAAGTATTTCAACTTTTCAAGTGCCTTGATCCTGAGCAAGCAGGGGGGGCCCACACATTCGCATTGGCACTGGCACAGGGCCCCTCAAAGTACGGCGGTGTGTTTGCACCCCGGGGGCGCCTCCCACCGGCAGAGACACTTTTGCATACTATGAGGGGCCCTGTGCCAGTGACGTCGCCAACGAGTATGCCCCCCCCACACGAGGAAGGAACCTGCACTTTCACCTGCACCTTCCTCTTTGTCCCCGTGTAAGGTGGTATAGTATGCGGAAAGGGGAACCTGACTTTCAGCAGGGTCCGATTCTGGCTGTGTAGCATGCAAGGGGAATGTAGTGGTCTGGGTCAATGTACCAGCAGACTCATCTAGCACTGGCTGGGCAATGGGCAGGATGAGGAGGAAACACAGATATAGGCCCAAATAATAAAGTGGGCTAAATGCAGTTCAAAATTGGTAACAGGACTAACCAGACGGCATTGCTTTGTTCAGTGGAGGACAACTGTAATGAGAGGCTGACACAGTGAGTAGGCCCAAATCAGTAAGTAGGCTAAATGCAGTTCAAAATTGGTAACAGTAGTAAACAGGCGGCACTGCTTTGTTCAGTGGAGGAGAACAGCAAGGAGCGGCAGACACCGTTAGTAGGCCCAACCAAACTAGTAGGCCAAATGCAGTTAACAATTTGTAAATATAGGCCGAAAGCCTGAAGATCGAACCTCAGGAAAACAAACCTGGAGAACACCAAGGAGCGGTAGACAACGTTAGTAGGGCCCAACCAAACTAGTAGCCCAAATGCAGTTTAATATTAAAAATATAGGACGAAAGCCTGAAGATTGAAGCTCAGGAAAGTAAACCAGGAGAACACCTAGGAGCGGCAGACACCGTTAGTAGGCCCCAACCAAACCAGTAGGCCAAATGCAGTTTAATATTAAAACTACTTAACGAAAGCCTGAAGATTGAAGCTAAGGCAAGTAAACCAGGAGAACACCTAGGAGCGGCAGACACCGTTAGTAGGCCCCAACCAAACTAGTAGGCCAAATGCAGTTTAATATTAAAACTACTTAACGAAAGCCTGAAGATTAAAGATAAGGCAAGTAAACCAGGAGAACACCTAGGAGCGGCAGACATCGTTAGTAGGCCCCAACCAAACTAGTAGGCCAAATGCAGTTTAATATTAAAACTACTTAACGAAAGCCTGAAGATTGAAGCTAAGGCAAGTAAACCAGGAAAACACCTAGGAGTGGCACACACTGTTAGTAGGCCCCAACCAAACTAGTAGGCCAAATGCAGTTTAATATTAAAACTACTTAATGAAAGCCTGAAGATAGAAGCTCAGGAAAGTAAACCAGGAGAACACCTTGGAGCGGCAGACACCGTTAGTAGGCCCCAACCAAACTAGTAGGCTAAATGCAGTTTAATATTAAAACTACTTAATGAAAGCCTGAAGATAGAAGCTCAGGAAAGTAAACCAGGAGAACACCTAGGAGCGGCAGACACCGTTAGTAGGCCCCAACCAAACTAGTAGGCCAAATGCAGTTTAATATTAAAACTACTTAATGAAAGCCTGAAGATTGAAGCTCAGGAAAGTAAACCAGGAGAACACCTAGGAACGTCAGACACTGTTAGTAGGCCCCAACCAAACTAGTAGCCCCAATGCAGTTTTCAAATTCCGATAGGCTGAAAACCTGACAATTGAAGCTCAGCTTTTTTAAGAGGAGGACAGCTGTATTGAGTGGCGCAGACAGACACAGGTAGTAGGCCTTAAACAAAAAAGTTGGCTCAATGCAGTTTAAAAAAGGTTACAGGGGTAAACGGGCAGCATTGGTGTGGTCAGCGGAGGACAATTGGAAGGAGGGACCGCAGACAGACTTACTAGGCCTAAAATAAAAAAAGGAGGCTCTATGCAATAGGTTCCAGGGGTACACAGGCAGCATTGGTGTGGTCAGTGAAGGACAATTTGAATGAGGGACCGCAGACAGACTTACTAGGCCTAAAATAAAAAAGTTTGCTCTATGCAGGTTTAAATAGGTTCCAGGGGTACACAGGCAGCATTGGTGTGGTCAGCGGAGGACAATTGTAAGGAGTGTCTGACACAGTTAGTAGTCCAAAATAATAAATTGAGGTTAATGTCTGGCAAAAAAAAAATTTGACAAATAAACAGGTGGCATACCTAGGTACAGGGGTGGGCTCCTCTGTTGACTTGCAGACAGTGGTATTTGGCGCAAAGTATTAACTGGTGTAAATGTAGGACAGGGCCCCTGAATATTTTTACTAGCATCATACATGTCAACAAATTGGTATTGCCAGTGCCATTGAATGATTTAACCGCATAGACTAAACAGTGGTGGAGCAGTGAGAGATAATTTTGCAAGTGGTAGAGCACTGTTTGAGCTGGGGGAGGGAACACTCTCTCGTGGCCGGCGGTACTGGCCCAGGGCCCCTCATGTTACAACGGTGTGTGTGACGTTGGGTGCGCACCACCACCGCCAGAGACACTTCATTGTACTATGAGGGACCCTGTGCCAGTGCCGTAGCCCAAAAGTGGGCACACTCACCTCTTCAGCCAAACAGCACTCACACGGGTGCTTGCGCCAAGTGGTGACCACGGCCCCGTGGGGGGAGTCAGCCCATTTAGGGAGGTGTAAAAATGGCGTATTCTGGACATACAGCAGCTGCAAATGGAGAAATTGGAACAGTCAGTAAGACCAGTCCAAAAGCAAGACCTTTTTACAGGAAAGCTAGGTGTCAGCCGGGAAAGGTGGGGCAAAATAATTAGAAATCCATGATTGGTTCATTTTAATGAAGGTTAGATCATCAACGTTTTGGGTAGCCAGATGACTTTTTTTTCAGTCAGTATTGAACCAGCAGCACTGAATACTCTTTCTGATAGCACACTAGCTGCTGGACAAGCAAGCTCCTGCAATGCATATTCTGCCAATTCAGGCCAGGTGTCTATTTTGGATGCCCAGTAATCAAATGGGAATGACGGTTGAGGGAGAACGTCGATAAGGGATGAAAAATAGTTAGTAACCATACTGGACAAATGTTGTCTCCTGTCACTTTGAATTGATGCAGCAGTACCTGTTCTGTCTGCGGTCAGTGCGAAATCACTCCACAACCTGGTCATAAAACCCCTCTGTCCAACGCCAATTCTGATTTGTGCACCAATAACACCTCTGCCATGCTGCCCCCTGCAGCTCGTGTGAGAACCATCACCGCCGCTGTGTGCTGGGAATGCCTGAATCAAACGGTCTACAAGAGTTGCTTGTTTGGTTGCCAATATTTGCTCAAGGTTCTCATGTGGCATGATATTTTGCAATTTCCCTTTATAGCGTATATCCAGGAGACAGGCCAACCAGTAATCGTCATCGGTCATCATTTTGATAATGAAGGGGTCCCTTTTTAGGATACGCAAGGCATAATCCGCCATGTGGGCCAATGTTCCAGGTGTCAATTCACTGCTTGTGCTGGGTTGAGGAGCATTTTCTGGCAAATCAACATCACTTGTCTCCCTCAAAAACCCTGTACCTGACCTTGCAACTAGGGTTGAGCGAAACGGATTGTTCATTTTCAAAAGTCGCCGACTTTTGGCAAAGTCGTGTTTCATGAAACCCAACCCGATCCCTGTGTGGGGTCGGCCATGCGGTACGTGACTTTCGCTCCAAAGTCGCGTTTCGTATGACGCGCTTGGCGCCATTTTTTCAGCCAATGAAGGAGCGTGGGCAGAGTGATGACATAGGTCTTAGGGACGTGGACGCCTATCGTCATCTTGTCGATTGTGTGCTTTAGCGATTTGCAATGTGTAACACCAGCTTTTCTGTTCAGGGACGGAGGGGAGAGAGAGAGAGAGAGGGAGGGAGAGGGAGAGGGACAAGGAGAGGGGGAGGGAGAGAGAGAGAGAAAAAAATAAAAAATAAAAAAAATAAAAAAAATTCCCATTGACTTTGCATTGGGTTTCGTGTTTCGGTCGATCCCCGACTTTTCGCCATAATTGGCCGATTTCACTCGACTCGACTTTAGAGATAGTCAGGTTTCGCGAAACCCGACTCGACCCTAAAAAAGTAAAAGTCGCTCAACCCTACTTGCAACTCCACCAGTTTCTATTGCCCCCTGAGATGCTTCCTCCTCCAAAAAATATTCATCCCCATCATCCTCCTCATCCTCCTCCTCTTCGCCCGCCACCTCGTCCAAGAGACTTCCCTGTTGTGAATTCTGCTTTTGGGTTCCCTCCAGTGGTTGTAGGTGGTAATGCAGTTGTCCCTGAGTTGCAGTCCTGGTCAGGTGTTTCTGCTGATTGCAGTTCTGACTGGGGTATTTAGGTGTGCAGTATTCATTAGTCCTTGCCAGTTGTCCATGGTTCTGGGAGGTTTTGGATCTTTGTCTGGTTCCTCCTGCCTTGCTGCCAATTCAGCAAAGATAAGTGTCTGGTTTTTGTTTCGGTGGCACACATGCTGTGTGCTTAATAATTCTGTGCTTTTCATTTGTTTTCTCTTGTCCAGCTTAGACTGTGTCAGTGTTTTCTCAGTCTTGTTGGATTCTCTGCAGTTGCAGATATACGCTCCACATCTTTAGTTAGATGGAGTTTTTTGTATTTTCTGCTGTGGATATTTTTGGAAGGATTTTAATACTGACCGCTTAGTATTCTGTCCTATCCTTTCCTATTTTAGCTAGAGTTGCCTCTTTTGCTAAATCCTGTTTCCTGCCTGCTTGTGTCTTTTCCTCTACTACTCACAGTCAATATTTGTGGGGGGCTGCCTATCCTTTGGGGTTCTGCTCTGAGGCAAGGTAGAATTCCTATTTCCATCTATAGGGGTATTTAGTCCTCCGGCTGTGTCGAGGTGTCTAGGATTTGTTAGGCACACCCCACGGCTACTTCTAGTTGCGGTGTTAAGTTCAGGATTTGCGGTCAGTATAGTTTACACCAACTCCAGAGAAAGTTCCATGCGGCTCCAAGGTCACCGGATCATAACACTTCCCTGAGCACACAATGGCTGACTGTCATCAAGGCTTCCCTCATCCTCGGCTGCAGACGCCTGCTCCTTTATGTGCGTCAAACTTTGCATCAGCAGACGCATTAGGGGGATGTTCATGCTTATTATGGCATTGTCTGCACTAACCAGACGTGTACATTCCTCAAAACACTGAAGGAATTGACACAGGTCTTGTAGCTTTAACCACTGCACACCTGACAACTCCATGTCTGCCATCCAACTGCCTGCCCGTGTATGTGTATCCTCCCACAAATACATAACAGCACGCCTCTGTTCGCACAGTCTCTGAAGCATGTGCAGTGTGGAGTTCCACTTTGTTGCAACGTCGATGATTAGGCGATGCTGGGGAAGGTTCAAAGACCGCTGATGGTTCTGCATATGGCTGGAGTGTACGGGCGAACGGCGGATATGCGAGCAACGTCTGCGCACTTTGAGGAGCAGGTCGGGTAACCCCGGATAACTTTTCAGGAAGCACTGCACCACCAGGTTTAAGGTGTGAGCCAGGCAAGGAATGTGTTTCAGTTGTGAAAGGGCTATGGCAGCCATAAAATTCCTTCCGTTATCACTGACTACCTTGCCTGCCTCAAGATGTACACTGCCCAGCCATGACTGAGTTTCTTGCTGCAAAAACTCGGACAGAACTTCCACAATGTGCCTGTTGTTGCCCAAACACTTCATTTCCAACACAGCCTGCTGACACTTACCACTAGCTGTTCCATAATGGGACACCTCATGTGCAACACTGGGAACTGCGGATGGAGTGTTCGTGCGACTGCGGTCTGTGGACGAGCTCTCGCTTCTGCTGGAGGACGAGTAGGAGGGGGGGCGAACGCCTACAGTCAACTGTTTCCTAGACCATGGGCTAGGCAGAACTGTACCAATCTGGCTGTCCCCTGTGGACCCTGCATCCACATTAACCCAGTGTGCCGTGATGGACACGTAACGTCCCTGGCCATGCCTACTGGTCCATGCATCTGCTGTGAGGTGCACATTTCTACTGACAAATTGCCGGAGTGCATGGAAAATGCGATCTTTTACATGCTGGTGGAGGGCTGGGATAGCTTTTCTCGCAAAGAAGTGTCGACTGGGTAGGTTGTAGCATGGTACTGCGTAGTCCATCAGGGCTTTGAAAGCTTCACTTTCAACTAACCGGTAGGGCATCATCTCTAACGAGATTAGTCTAGCAATGTGGGCGTTCAAACCCTGTGTACGCGGGTGAGAGGATGAGTACTTCCTTTTCCTAACGAGAGTCTCTTGTAGGGTGAGCTGGACTGGAGAGCTGCATGTGGTGAAACTAGCGGGGGTGATGGTGGACGTGGCAGACTGAGAGAGGGTTGGTGATGGTATTCTTGCTGTTGGCCTACATACAGTGTTTCCTACCAAGAACCTGGTGATCCCCTGACTGCTTTGGCCTTGCGACGATACCTCCACATTTGCTGCAGGTTGTGTCGTAAATGGTGGGCTTACAGTGAGGGAAGGAATGTCGCGTTGCTGACTAGCTTCATTATGAGCGGGTGCAACAACGTTACGGGACATTTGGTAGTTAGTCCAGGCTTGCAAGTGCATGGTGGTTAAATGTCTATGCATGCAAGTTGTATTTAGATTTTTCACATTCTGACCTCTGCTAAAGGTCCTTGAGCATTTCTTACAGATGACTTTGCACTGATCATTTGGATCTTGGTTAAAAAATTGCCAGACTGCACTCTTCCTACTATCGAATACCTTTTCAGGCATTGCACACTGAGCTACTTTAACCGGATGGCCACGCTGTCCTACAACTGTTTTTGGGTTTGACACATGTTTTTGGCCAGATACAGGCCCGCCAGATGAAAGCTGTTGCGATGTTGATGCCTCCTGTGGCTCCTCCTCCTCCGCTTCAGAGCTACTGCCGGCTGCACCCTGTTCCCCCAATGGCTACCAATCGGGGTCAACAACTGGGTCATCTATTACCTCTTCTATGCCCTGTGCACCTTCCTCTGTGTCACCGTGTAAGCCGGTGCTATAGCGTTCGGGACGGAGCTCCATAGTCTCATCAGGGTCAGATTCTGGATCAGTACACTGCAAGGGCAATGTTGTGAATGGAACAGCATAATAATCTAGCTGTGGCTGTGCATCTGTGCACTGCATGTCCGATTCATCTTGTAATGGGCATGGCCTGTTAACAATTTCCCTTTCTAACCCAGGCACGGTATGTGTAAAGAGCTCCATGGAGTAACCCGTTGTGTCGCCTGACACATCCTACTCTGTTGTTCTGGGTGAAGGAGACAAGGAAGTGACTTGTTCCTGACCAGGAGCATCCACTGACGACGCGCTGCTTTTAAATTTTGCACTTTCTGAAGAGGAGGCGAAAGAGCCAGAGGCAGAGTCAGCAAGGAAAGCCAAAACTTGTTCCTGCTGCTCCGGGTTTAAAAGCGGTTTTCCTACTTTCTAGTTCTTCCTACTTTCCAAGATGGAAGAACTAGAAGCAGAAATATCTACAGGTAACTTTGACATAGTGGGAATAACCGAGACATGGTTAGATGAAAGCTATGACTGGGCAGTTAACTTACAGGGTTACAGTCTGTTTAGAAAGGATCGTAAAAATCGGAGAGGAGGAGGGGTTTGTCTCTATGTAAAGTCTTGTCTAAAGTCCACTTTAAGGGAGGATATTAGCGAAGGGAATGAGGATGTCGAGTCCATATGGGTTGAAATTCATGGAGGGAAAAATGGTAACAAAATTCTCATTGGGGTCTGTTACAAACCCCCAAATATAACAGAAAGCATGGAAAGTCTACTTCTAAAGCAGATAGATGAAGCTGCAACCCATAATGAGGTCCTGGTTATGGGGGACTTTAACTACCCGGATATTAACTGGGAAACAGAAACCTGTGAAACCCATAAAGGCAACAGGTTTCTGCTAATAACCAAGAAAAATTATCTTTCACAATTGGTGCAGAATCCAACCAGAGGAGCAGCACTTTTAGACCTAATACTATCTAATAGACCTGACAGAATAACAAATCTGCAGGTGGTTGGGCATTTAGGAAATAGCGACCACAATATTGTGCAGTTTCACCTGTCTTTCACTAGGGGGACTTGTCAGGGAGTCACAAAAACATTGAACTTTAGGAAGGCAAAGTTTGAACAGCTTAGAGATGCCCTTAATCTGGTAGACTGGGACAATATCCTCAGAAATGAGAATACAGATAATAAATGGGAAATGTTTAAGAACATCCTAAATAGGCAGTGTAAGCGGTTTATACCTTGTGGGAATAAAAGGACTAGAAATAGGAAAAACCCAATGTGGCTAAACAAAGAAGTAAGACAGGCAATTAACAGTAAAAAGAAAGCATTTGCACTACTAAAGCAGGATGGCACCATTGAAGCTCTAAAAAACTATAGGGAGAAAAATACTTTATCTAAAAAACTAATTAAAGCTGCCAAAAAGGAAACAGAGAAGCACATTGCTAAGGAGAGTAAAACTAATCCCAAACTGTTCTTCAACTATATCAATAGTAAAAGAATAAAAACTGAAAATGTAGGCCCCTTAAAAAATAGTGAGGAAAGAATGGTTGTAGATGACGAGGAAAAAGCTAACATATTAAACACCTTCTTCTCCACGGTATTCACGGTGGAAAATGAAATGCTAGGTGAAATCCCAAGAAACAATGAAAACCCTATATTAAGGGTCACCAATCTAACCCAAGAAGAGGTGCGAAACCGGCTAAATAAGATTAAAATAGATAAATCTCCGGGTCCGGATGGCATACACCCACGAGTACTAAGAGAACTAAGTAATGTAATAGATAAACCATTATTTCTTATTTTTAGTGACTCTATAGCGACAGGGTCTGTTCCGCAGGACTGGCGCATAGCAAATGTGGTGCCAATATTCAAAAAGGGCTCTAAAAGTGAACCTGGAAATTATAGGCCAGTAAGTCTAACCTCTATTGTTGGTAAAATATTTGAAGGGTTTCTGAGGGATGTTATTCTGGATTATCTCAATGAGAATAACTGTTTAACTCCATATCAGCATGGGTTTATGAGAAATCGCTCCTGTCAAACCAATCTAATCAGTTTTTATGAAGAGGTAAGCTATAGACTGGACCACGGTGAGTCATTGGACGTGGTATATCTCGATTTTTCCAAAGCATTTGATACCGTGCCGCACAAGAGGTTGGTACACAAAATGAGAATGCTTGGTCTGGGGGAAAATGTGTGTAAATGGGTTAGTAACTGGCTTAGTGATAGAAAGCAGAGGGTGGTTATAAATGGTATAGCCTCTAACTGGGTCGCTGTGACCAGTGGGGTACCGCAGGGGTCAGTATTGGGACCTGTTCTCTTCAACATATTCATTAATGATCTGGTAGAAGGTTTACACAGTAAAATATCGATATTTGCAGATGATACAAAACTATGTAAAGCAGTTAATACAAGAGAAGATAGTATTCTGCTACAGATGGATCTGGATAAGTTGGAAACTTGGGCTGAAAGGTGGCAGATGAGGTTTAACAATGATAAATGTAAGGTTATACACATGGGAAGAGGGAATCAATATCACCATTACACACTGAACGGGAAACCACTGGGTAAATCTGACAGGGAGAAGGACTTGGGGATCCTAGTTAATGATAAACTTACCTGGAGCAGCCAGTGCCAGGCAGCAGCTGCCAAGGCAAACAGGATCATGGGGTGCATTAAAAGAGGTCTGGATACACATGATGAGAGCATTATACTGCCTCTGTACAAATCCCTAGTTAGACCGCACATGGAGTACTGTGTCCAGTTTTGGGCAACGGTGCTCAGGAAGGATATAATGGAACTAGAGAGAGTACAAAGGAGGGCAACAAAATTAATAAAGGGGATGGGAGAACTACAATACCCAGATAGATTAGCGAAATTAGGATTATTTAGTCTAGAAAAAAGACGACTGAGGGGCGATCTAATAACCATGTATAAGTATATAAGGGGACAATACAAATATCTCGCTGAGGATCTGTTTATACCAAGGAAGGTGACGGGCACAAGGGGGCATTCTTTGCGTCTGGAGGAGAGAAGGTTTTTCCACCAACATAGAAGAGGATTCTTTACTGTTAGGGCAGTGAGAATCTGGAATTGCTTGCCTGAGGAGGTGGTGATGGCGAACTCAGTCGAGGGGTTCAAGAGAGGCCTGGATGTCTTCCTGGAGCAGAACAATATTGTATCATACAATTAATAGGTTCTGTAGAAGGACGTAGATCTGGGTATTTATTATGATGGAATATAGGCTGAACTGGATGGACAAATGTCTTTTTTCGGCCTTACTAACTATGTTACTATGTTACTATGTTACTCCCAGAAAAGGGAGCGTTCGAGGCCTTGTGTAGCCAGACGATGACGCTGGCTGAACAACTCGAGACTTAGGTGCTATATTGCTTTTCCCACGACCACCTGATGCTCCACCACCACTACCATCATTACCAGCTGGCAATGACCACCCACGGCCACGACCTCTTCCACCAGACTTCCTCATTCTTGGAAAAATGTAACCAAACTAACAAACGTTATATAGTACTGTAAAACCAGTTAGAAGGTTTTCCTCTGCACTGTCAGCGCCGGTCGGCCGGAAAGCACAGTGGTGACGTCACTGACACAGGATGCAAGAGGAGTGCAGAGAAGCAGAGCGCCGGGGACAGACAGCTGAAGGTAAGTATGTAGTGGTTTTTTTTTAACGTTTACGCTGGTAACCAGGGTAAACATCGGGTTACTAAACGCGGCCCTGCGCTTAGTAACCCGATGTTTACCCTGGTTACCAGTGAAGACATCGCTGGATCGGTGTCACACACGCCGATCCAGCGATGTCAGCGGGAAGTCCAGCGACGAAATAAAGTTCTGGACTTTCCTCAGCGACCAACTATCTCCCAGCAGGGGCCTGATCGTTGGTCGCTGTCACACATAACGATTTCCTTAACGATATCGTTGCTACGTCACAAAAAGCAACGATATCGTTAACGATATCGTTATGTGTGACGGTACCTTTAGTGGCAATAGAAATTTCCCTTAACCCCTTCATGACCCAGCCTATTTTGACCTTAATGACCTGGCCTGTTATGACCTGGTGGTCAGGACAATAATGGACCTGGTGGTTAAGAGCACACGGAATGACCTGATAGTTACTGATAATAAAGGACGAGCTCTGGGACGTGGGAACTCTGCTGACCGCAATCCCTAATCCTATCACACACACTAGGAATAGCCGTGGATTGCTCCTAACGCTCCCTATGCAACTCTGCACAGCCTAAGGAACTAGATAACCCTGAAGATAGAAAAATAAAGCCTACCTTGCCTCAGAGAAATTCCCCAAAGGAAAAGGCAGCCCCCCACATATAATGACTGTGAGTAAAGATGAAAATACAAACACAGAGATGAAATAGATTTAGCAAAGTGAGACCCGACTTACTGAACAGACTGAGGATAGGAAAGGTTGCTTTGCGGTCAGCACAAAAACCTACAAAAAGACCACGCAGAGGGCGCAAAAAGACCCTCCGCACCGACTCACGGTGCGGAGGCGCTCCTTCTGCGTCCCAGAGCTTCCAGCAAGCAAGACAGCAATAAAAATAGCAAGCTGGACAGAAAAATAACAAACCAAAGAAAATACAAGCAGGAACTTAGCTTCTGCTGGGAAGACAGGTCACAAGAACGATCCAGGAGTGAACTAGACCAATACTGGAACATTGACAGGTGGCAAGGAGCAAAGATCTAAGTGGAGTTAAATAGAGCAGCCAGCTAACGAATTAGCCTCGTCACCTGTGGAAGAAAACTCAGAAACACCCACCAGAGGAAGTCCATGGACAGAACCAGCCGAAATACCATTCATGACCACAGGAGGGAGCCCGACAACAGAATTCACAACACTGGCCGTTTTTTGCAATTCTGACCAGTGTCCCTTTATGAGGCAATAACTCGGGAACGCTTCAACGGATCCTAACGGTTCTGAGATTATTTTTCGTGACATATTGGGCTTCATTTTAGTGGTAAATTTAGGTCAATAATTTTTGCGTTTATTTGTGAAAAAATGGAAATTTGGCTAAAATTTGGAAAATTTCGCAATTTTCAAATTTTGAATTTTTATTCTGTTAAACCAGAGTGTTATGTGACACAAAATAGTTAATAAATAACATTTCCCACATGTATACTTTACATCAGCACAATTTTGGAAACAAATTTTTTTTTTTGCTAGGAAGTTATAAGGGTTAAAACTTGACCAGCAATTTCTCATTTTTAAAACGAAATTTACAAAACCATTTTTTTTAGGGACCACCTCACATTTGAAGTCAGTTTTAGGGGTCTGTATGTGTGAAAATACCCAAAAGTGACACCATTCTAAAAACTGCACCCCTCAAGGTACTCAAAACCACATTCAAGAAGTTTATTAACCCTTCAGGTACTTCACAGCAGCAGAAGCATCATGGAAGGAAAAAATGAACATTTAACTTTTTAGTCACAAAAATGATGTTTTAGCAACAATTTTTTTATTTTCCCAAGGTTTAAAAGAGAAACTGGACCCCAAACATTATTATACAATTTGTCCTGAGTACGCCGATACCTCATATGTGGGGGGAAACCACTGTTTGGGCGCATGACAGGGCTCTGAAGGGAAGGAGCGCTATTTGACTTTTTCAATGAAAAGTTGGCTCCAATCTTTAGCGGACACCATGTCACGTTTGGAGAGCCCCCTGTTTTTCACAAAAAATGTATTTTAGCCTCAATTTTTTCATTTTCACATGGGCAACAGGATAAAATGGATCCTAAAATGTGTTGGACAATTTCTCCTCAGTACACCGATACCTCATATGTGGTCACAAACCACTGTTTGTGCACACGGCAAGGCTCGGAAGGGAAGGAGCGCCATTTGACTTTTGAATGAAAAATTAGCTCCAATCGTTAGCGGACACCATGTCGCGTTTGGAGAGCCCCTGTGTGCCTAAACATTGGAGCTCCCCCACATGTGACCCCATTTTCGAAACTAGACCCCCCAAGGAATTTATCTAGATGCATAGTGAACACTTTGAACCCCCAGGTGCTTCAGAAATTGATCCGAAAAAATCAAAAAGTAATTCTTTTCACAAAAAATTTCATTTAGCCTCAATTTGTTCTTTTTCCACATGGGCAACAGGATAAAATGGATCCTAAAATTCATTGGGCAATTTCTCCTGAGTCCACTAATACCTCACATGTGGGGTTAAACCACTGTTTGGGCACGCGGCAGGGCTCAGAAGGGAAGGAGTGCCATTTGAGTTTTTGAATGAAAAATTAGCTCCAATCGTTAGCGGACACCACGTCGTGTTTGGAAAGGCCCTGTGTGCCTAAACATTGGAGCTCCCCCACATGTGACCCCATTTTGGAAACTAGACCTCCCATGGAACTAATCTGGATGTGCGCTGACCACTTTAAACCCCCAAGTGCTTCATAGAAGTTTATAACGTGAAAATAAAAAATCATTTTTCTTTCATTAAAAATTATTTTTTAGCCTGCAATTTTTTATTTTCACAAGAGTAACAGGAGAAATTGGACCCCAAAAGTTGTTGTCCAGTTTGTCCTGAGTATGCTGATGCCCCATATGTGGGGGGGGAACCACTGTTTGGGCACACGTCGGGGCTCAGAAGGGAAGTAGTGACTTTTGAAATGCAGACTTTGATGGAATGGTCTGCGGGCGTCACGTTGCGTTTGCAGAGCCCCTGATGTGCCTAAACAGTAGAAACCCCCCACAAGTGACCACATTTTGGAAACTAGACCCCCCAAGGAACTTATCTAGATATGTGGTGAGCACTTTGAACCCCCAAGTGCTTCACAGCAGTTTACAACGCAGAGCCGTGAAAATAAAAAATCATTTTTCTTTCCTCAAAAATTATGTTGTAGCAAGCAATTTTTTTTATTTTCACAAGGGTAACAAGAGAAATTGGACCCCAATAGTTGTTGCCCAGTTTGCCCTGAGTAAGCTGGTTTCCCATATGTGGGGGTAAACCACTGTTTGGGCGCACGTCGGGGCTCGGAAGGGAGGGAGCACCATTTGACTTTTTGAACACAAGATTGGCTGGAATCAATGGTGGCACCATGTTGCGTTTGGAGACCCCTGATGTGCCTAAACAGTGGAAACCCTCAATTCTAACTTCAACACTAACCCCAACACACCCGTAACCCTAATCCCAACCCTAACCCTAATCCCAACCCTAACCCTAATCCCAACCCTAACCACAACTTTAATCCCAACACACCCCTAACCCTATCCATAACCCTAACCACAAGCCTAATCTTAACCCTATTTCCAACCCTAGCCCTAATTCCAACCCTAACTCTAATTCCAACCCTAGCCCTAAGGCTATGTGGCCACGTTGCAGATTCGTGTGAGATTGTTCCGCACGATTTTTTAAAAATCCGCAGGTAAAAGGCACTGCGTTTTACCTGCGGATTTACAGCGGATTTCCAGTGTTTTTTGTGCGGATTTCACCTGCGGATTCCTATTGAGGAACAGGTGTAAAACGCTGTGGAATCCGCACAAAATTGACATGCTGCGGAAAATACAACGCAGCATTTCCGCACGGTATTTTCCACACCATGGGCACAGCGGATTTGGTTTTCCATAGGTTTACATGGTACTGTAAACCTGATGGAAAACTGCTACGAATTTGCAGCGGCCAATCCTGCGGATCTCCAGCCAATCCGCTGTGGATCCGCAGCCAAATCCGCACCGTGTGCAAATACCCTAACCCTAGAACCCTAGCCATAACCCTAACCATAGCCCTAACCCTAGCCCTAACCCTAACCCTAACCCTAACCCTAGCCCTAACCCTAGTTCTAACCCTAACCCTAGTGAAAAAAAATATATATATTTTCTTTATTTTATTATTGGACCTACCTATGGGAGTGATAAAGGGGGGGTCATTTACTATTTTTTTTATTTTGATCACTGTGATAGGTTATATCACAGTGATCAAAATATACCTGGAACGAATCTGCCGGCCGGCAGATTCGGCAGGCGCACTGCGCATGCGCCCGCCATTTTGGAAGATGGCGGCGCCCAGGGAGAAGACGGGCGGACACCGGGAGGCCCGGTAAGTATAAGGGGGGGAGATTTGAGCATGGGGGGTGGATCTTAGGATGGGGGTGGCATCGGAGCATGGGGGGAGCGGACAGGAGGATGGGGGAGCGGACAGGACGGCGGAGGGGAGCGGAACATAGATCGGAGGGCTGGGGAGGCGATCGGTGGCGGTGGGGGGTACACCAGTGTTTCCAGCCATGGCCGATGATATTGCAGCATCGGCCATGGCTGGATTGTAATATTTCACCAGTTTTTTAGGTGAAATATTACAAATCGCTCTGATTGGCAGTTTCACTTTCAACAGCCAATCAGAGCGATCGTAGCCACGGGGGGGGGGGGGGGGGGATGAAGCCACCCCCCCTGGGCTAAAGTACCACTCCCCCTGTCCCTGCAGATCGGGTGAAATTGGAGTTAACCCTTTCACCCGATCTGCAAGGACGCGATCTTTCCATGGCGCCACATAGGCGTCATAGGTCTGATTGGCACCGACTTTCATGACGCCTACGTGGCGTTAAAGGTCGGGAAGGGGTTAATAGGTGTGGGTGACTGCTGGGAAAATCAGGCCCACTGTATTACACTACACAGTTTCTGTGTCTGAAAGTGGCTGACAGATATGCCACAAACAGGACTGACGCAGATGCACTTAGTGGCAATAGAAATTTCCCTTTATAGGTGTGGGAGACTGCTGGGAAAATCAGGCCCACTGTATTACACTACACAGCTTCAGTGGCAGACAGTGACTAGCAGATATACTGTATATACATAAAAAAAAAAACAGGGACTGTGCTACAATAACAATCTCCCTACAATGATCTCAGGACAAGTATGGCAGCCAGCAGTAAAAAGGACTGCTGCACACAAAAGTGTGGACAAACAAAGAACTGTGCAGAAAGAAGCAACAGGATTTTTGCTTTGAAAAAAGCAGTTGGTTTGCACAGCGGCGTACAAACAGCAATGCAGCTATCAGGGAGCCTTATAAGCTACAGCGCTGATGCACAAAAATGTAGCCTCCACTGTCCCTGCAAAGAAAAGATGGTGTTGAACAGTGGAAATCGCTACAACACAAGCGGTTTGGGGGTTAATGGACCCTGCCTAACGCTATCCCTGCTTCTGACGAAGCGGCAGCAACCTCTCCCTATGCTCAGATCAGCAGCAGTAAGATGGCGGTCGGCGGGAACGCCCCTTTATAGCCCCTGTGACGCCACAGACAGCAAGCCAATCACTGCAATGCCCTTCTCTAAGATGGTGGGGACCAGGACCTATGTCATCACGCTGCCCACACTCTGCGTCCACCTTCATTGGCTGAGAAATGGCGCTGAACGCGTCATATGAAACGTGACTTTGGTGCGAAGATCGCCGACCGCATGGCCGATCCCACACTGGGATCTGCTCGGGTTTCACGAATCCCGACTTTGCTGAAAGTCGGTGATTTATGAAATTGACCGATCTGTTTCGCTCAACCGTAGTAGTGACGTTTTACATTTTTCCAGTGGATTGCACTGATGTAGAGTCCGACTTAAAAGCCTGAGAGTTGAGTACTGTATAGAAAAGAGATCAATAATATATCTGTATCAATAATATAAAGTGCGAGACGTGATCCCTAGTTAGACCGCACATGGAGTACTGTGTCCAGTTTTGGGCACCGGTGCTCAGGAAGGATATAATGGAACTAGAGAGAGTACAAAGGAGGGCAACAAAATTAATAAAGGGGATGGGAGAACTACAATACCCAGATAGATTAGCGAAATTAGGATTATTTAGTCTAGAAAAAAGACGACTGAGGGGCGATCTAATAACCATGTATAAGTATATAAGGGGACAATACAAATATCTCGCTGAGGATCTGTTTATACCAAGGAAGGTGACGGGCACAAGGGGGCATTCTTTGCGTCTGGAGGAGAGAAGGTTTTTCCACCAACATAGAAGAGGATTCTTTACTGTTAGGGCAGTGAGAATCTGGAATTGCTTGCCTGAGGAGGTGGTGATGGCTAACTCAGTCGAGGGGTTCAAGAGAGGCCTGGATGTCTTCCTGGAGCAGAACAATATTGTATCATACAATTATTAGGTTCTGTAGAAGGACGTAGATCTGGGGATTTATTATGATGGAATATAGGCTGAACTGGATGGACAAATGTCTTTTTTCGGCCTTACTAACTATGTTACTATGTTACTATGTTACCATGGTTAGGGGAGTTTTTTTGTTGTCTACGTCTTTTGACACATGGAAGGGTATTTTTTAGAGAATGGAAATGTCCACACCACTTTTATCTAAATGTGAGGGAAGAACACTAAGAGAAAATCACAAAGTAAAATTTTCAAAGATGAACAATGGTGAAGATAAGGAATTGTACATTAATGACCTGTTATACAGTATGTAAGCATGCGGTGAAAGATGGGAGGCAAGCAGAATTATAGGAATCGGGGACAGATATAGAATCCTAGAATGTTAGAGTTGGTAGGGGCCTCCAGGATCATCGTGTCCAACTCCCTGGTCAATGCAGGATTCACTAAACCATCTCAGACAGATGTCTGCTAACCTCTGTATTAAGACTTCCATTGATGGAGAACTCACCATCTCTCGTGGCAGCCTGTTCCACTCATTGATCACCCTCACAAGTCTAGTCCAAATGTGGTCAGCAGTATGGAAATCGCATTCTTGCGTTCATATGACCACCCACTCATTGGACATTCCTCACACTGCGCAGTGCACACTGTCGCGATCCACATGTCTACAGTAACATATACTTGAGCCTGAAGCATGGATAACCCCTTTAATAGTTTATTACTTTCCATTATAGAGGTTGAACAAAGTTAGGAACTTATTCACCAATCTATAGCATATTGAAAAGCTTACGGATCACTATGGGGACCAATCTCCTCCTATCCAGGCAAGAGCTTTGAAAAACCTTGTCTGAATGGAGTGGAGGCCTAGCATGTGCACTGCTGCTTCATTCATTCTCTATGGGACCACTGGAGATAACTAAGCACTGCGCTTGACTACTCTTTGGCACTCCCATTGTGAATTAATGAAATGTAGGTTCTCATGCTCAACCTCTATTCCATAGTAAATATAGGTAAACTGACTGAACAGCAATCTAGTCTGAGCTGGTGCATAACCAAAAAAGGCTTACATAGCAAATAGATCAATGGCTGCACTCAACTGTACTAAAGCAAGAAAATGTGCCATACATGAAATGTTAATAGCATAATGGCTTGTGAAATCTATGAAAAAAACACATGAGATGCTTAGCACAAGATTTGGCCAAAAATTGTGAGCCCATCCACCAAGCGTCAAGGTAATCTCAGATCGGATGGGTACCTGACCTGACTGCCTATTGTGAATCGCACATTTCCTTGCTTTAGTACAGTTGAGTGCAACCTCTATTCCATTTAGTCTCAGCACTTCCATGCCCCATTCTTAGAATAAGTTGGGGTCCCAGTGGTCAAACCCCCAATAATCAGGAAATTAACCCCTACCCTATGGATAGAGGATACATTTCAAACTTTAAAGTGCATTAAAAGGCATATTGGGATGTCAGTTTTCATATGGGAGTTTTATCTGTGTTTTCCACAGAAAGAACACAGATCTATGGCAATCTATGGGGTGGTTTACAGATCACATTTTTTGTCGGACAGAGTGGTGAGTGAAAAATCATGGGGACATGTCTGGTATTGACCCGAGTGTCGGATCAACATCACAAATTCAAGTCTATAGGTTCATGAAAACATTGTACAGCAGTCTGATGTCATCTTTGTGCCCTCTTTTTTTAATAGTTCGATAGGTAGATTCAGTAGATTGACAGATAGTCTCATCCGAGAAAAACTGATGGAACTAGGACCAATACCTGATGACACTCTGCTGAAACTCAGATAAAGCTCTGATCACAAACACTGATGAAACTCTGTTTTTTTCCATATGTGATAAAAATGAGCCCTAAGATAAAGAGATAAAGAATTTTGAAATAAACACACAGCCCTTTAATTGAAATAAATGACACAAACTTAAATTTATACTCACCTCACGCTCATTCCATTGAAGCCATTGTCACCTGTAAAAAAGCAGAAAATAATAAACAACCATATACTGACCTTACATCTAATCCAAAGCCCATGTCCCCTGTAAGAAAAGAAAAATATTAAACAACCATATCCCTCACCTGTCTGTGCAGTTAATCCATTCTATCTCATCACGATTCGGATGATTTGGAGAGCAGTCACTAATGTGACTGCTCCCTCCGTCATCATTCTTACACTGAACGGAGTATAACCGCTCCCATGGTGTACAGTGCTGAGCTCCTGTGGGAAAGTTCACCGGAGTTCATAGCTGGACCCCAGTGAACTTGTAACACCCCAGGTTCCTGGTTGTTACAGTGGCATTGCTTTCCTTATTGGGAGAGTGATGTCATGCTTGGAAGCAAGGAAGAATCCCTTTTGGCTGGTAATCACAAACATGCAACATGTTCTTACTCCAGACCAGAAGGGAGAGCTCTGATCCACTTTGTGGGTGGCTCCCCTATATATATTCTGGTTGGAGGGAAAGTAGTGAGTGTGAGAGGAGTCTGTCAGAGAGATAGAGGAGAGAGGAAAAAGAGGGGCTGTGCAGCCACGTGAGGTGCTGCAGCTCCTGGAAAGATAGAAAGGAAAACAGAACAGATTGTAGAGAGCGTGAATGAGAAAAAGAAGCAAAGGAGAGAAAGGAGCTGGAGGAGAGCTGCGAGTGAGCTCTCTCCAAGCTGAAGCGCAGATACCGGTAACTGGGAGACTGAGGTTGTGAAGTACTTTATGTCTCACAGCAGAAACCAGCGGACAGCTGGATTTCAAGTCACTTGTCCCCCATTACACCCAGAGACACAGTAGCACAGAAAGCCTGGGTCGTGATAGAGATCCTGTAAAAAGGCTCGAGCTACATGTCATGCGGGTTAGTGTCCTACCTAAAGGGGGACACAGAGAAAATGTGAGGACCTTGTGAGAGGTCTAAGGCAGCAAGGGACTACAACACAGCACTAGAAGGAAGGCATCCAACCCCTCCTGGTAAAGGGGTTTCCCAACTCGCATCCAAACCAGCCAGAACACACCTGCACCCGTGGTCTGGTACCCTGGACTGTGGCTGCCTGAATTCTACAGTAAAAAGGTAAAGAGACTGCAACCCTGTGTCCTCTGTTTCTTTCTGCACCATCCTTATCCACCACACTGGGAGCCCTGGGGAGCCAGCTTCACCTGTGGGAAGCTATACCATCCCTGCTGCCACAACATCACCCCAGAGGACCCCTTTAAGCAACATTGGTCATCCTTGCCCGAATACCACAGGTGGCGTCACAAACACAAACTTTATTTCCCATTTCAAATCCCCTTTCACATGGGCACCCAGGGCCACGGACCGGGTCGCCGCCGCCGTGACACATCCCTTTAAGTACCGGACCCGGTACCAAGTACCACACAGCTCTGGTGGGCGTTCCAAACTCACTTATGGCACTGTTGCATGAGAACTTTTTTCAGCATTCTCCTTTTCAGAAGTGTACAAAACTGCACCTGACCGCATTTTTATGCATGTTTAAAAAGATGGATACTGCTGGGATAATAGGCCAGACAGGATCCATAATGCCTCCATCTGCCTCATTATAGGGAATCTTCAGACAGGAGTTCAGTCTGATTCACATATTTCAGAGATTCACATGGAAACACTGGTGTAAGTGCTCAGAACAGAGCGCAGGATAAACGTGAGCGCAACCTTACTGCAATCTTTGGGAGGCAGAATAAACAAATCAAGAGCAGGCGAAGAATTGTTTTTTATTTATTTTTTATACAATTTCTCATGCAGTATAAGTGAATAGATGACTTTATTCTTCGGGTCGATGCGAAAATAGTGATATCAGATTTACCGTATTTTGTGGTTTATAAGACGCACCGGATTATAAGACGCACCCCAAAATTTGAGAATAAAAATAGCAAAAAACTTTTTTTTTAATAAAATGGTGGTGCTTCTTACAATCCATTCAGCTTATTGCTTACCGCGGGTGGGGCGATCGGATGTGCGACTCTGCGGATGTTCAGTGGTGCTGGGGCTCCGCTGACATTTTGTGAAAGCCCAGAGCCCCTATACTTAAATGGTTTACTTTGTGGTGGACTCTGGTGAAATGGCTGCCATGGGCGGCGCATGCGCAGATGAAGATTTTGGAGCTGAGATCTTGGTTGCAGATTCCAAACACCCCCCTCATCCCAGCCTGCGGCCTGCAGCAACGTGCCACTTTTGCCTCCTCCAGCAGTGACCCTGGGACCCTGCTCTACCATGGGCGGTAAGGTATATTTGAATTATAAGACGCACCACCATTTTCCCCCAAAATTTTGATCGCTTTCTATTACGGTTTTTGGGTGACAGAATAAGCAAAAAACAGCAATTCAGAAATTGTTTGGGGGATTTTTTTTATTCCGTTCACATAAAATTGCTTATTGATAAAGCAGCTATATTCTATTTATTCAGTATGATTACAGTGATACCATATTTAAATAATTTTTTTTATGTTTTGCAGCTTTTACACGATAAAAACTATTTACAGAAAAAATAATTGATTTTGCATCGCTTTATTCTGAGAGATTAAACTTTTTCTTTTTCCGTCATAACATTTTTTATTTCCATTTGACTTTTTGATTGCATTTTATTTAACTTTTTGTTAACTAGTGTAGGTCAGGTCGTTACGGATGTGGCAGTATCAAATATGTGCACTTTTTTTGTTTATTTTTTTTTTCAATAAATACATGTATTTATTGGTATGATGTTTTTTCTTTTTTTTGTTCTTTATTTTGTGATTTTAAAAATGTATATTTTAACAGTTTTTAAAACTTTTTTGTTACTTTTTTACTTAGTCCCTCTCTGGGACTTTAACCTTTGTTTGGTATTTGGTATAATGGTCTAGTGCTGCAATGACAGATTGCCTCTTAGACCATGCTCTGAGCATGGTCCAACAGGCTGGTCATAGCTGGCTGACCCCAAGGTCATTGTGATGACCTCAGGTTGCCACGGCAACCATCAGGCCCTTTCAATAATGTCATGGGGCGCCGAAAGGAAGGAAAAGGGAGCCGTCTCCCTCTCCCAGGCTTCTAAATGCTATGATCGCAATCTATTGTGGCATTTATGGCATTAAATGGCTCAGGGCGGTGCGGACTCCACTCCTGACAGTGATATCCAGATCTCAGCACTTTTTTGGACAGGCGAGACACTGCTACTTCAGTTGCAGTGACTACCGGTGTGCGCATTAATAAGGTGCTCTCCACACCATGCATACAGTTAGGGCCAGAAATATTTGGACAGTGACACAATTTTCGCGAGTTGGGCTCTGCATGCCACCACATTGGATTTGAAATGAAACCTCTACAACAGAATTCAAGTGCAGATTGTAACGTTTAATTTGAAGGGTTGAACAAAAATATCTGATAGAAAATGTAGGAATTGTACACATTTCTTTACAAACACTCCACATTTTAGGAGGTCAAAAGTAATTGGACAAATAAACATAACCCAAACAAAATATTTTTATTTTCAATATTTTGTTGCAAATCCTTTGGAGGCAATCACTGCCTTAAGTCTGGAACCCATGGACATCACCAAACGCTGGGTTTCCTCCTTCTTAATGCTTTGCCAGGCCTTTACAGCCGCAGCCTTCAGGTCTTGCTTGTTTGTGGGTCTTTCCGTCTTAAGTCTGGATTTGAGCAAGTGAAATGCATGCTCAATTGGGTTTAGATCTGGAGATTGACTTGGCCATTGCAGAATGTTCCACTTTTTGGCACTCATGAACTCCTGGGTAGCTTTGGCTGTATGCTTGGGGTCATTGTCCATCTGTACTATGAAGCGCCGTCCAATCAACTTTGCAGCATTTGGCTGAATCTGGGCTGAAAGTATATCCCGGTACACTTCAGAATTCATCCGGCTACTCTTGTCTGCTCTTATGTCATCAATAAACACAAGTGACCCAGTGCCATTGAAAGCCATGCATGCCCATGCCATCACGTTGCCTCCACCATGTTTTACAGAGGATGTGGTGTGCCTTGGATCATGTGCCGTTCCCTTTCTTCTCCAAACTTTTTTCTTCCCATCATTCTGGTACAGGTTGATCTTTGTCTCATCTGTCCATAGAATACTTTTCCAGAACTGAGCTGGCTTCTTGAGGTGTTTTTCTGCAAATTTAACTCTGGCCTGTCTATTTTTGGTATTAATGAATGGTTTGCATCTAGATGTGAACCCTTTGTATTTACTGTCATGGAGTCTTCTCTTTACTGTTGACTTAGAGACAGATACACCTACTTCACTGAGAGTGTTCTGGACTTCAGTTGATGTTGTGAACGGGTTCTTCTTCACCAAATTAAGTATGCGGCGATCATCCACCACTGTTGTCATCCGTGGACGCCCAGGCCTTTTTGAGTTCCCAAGCTCACCAGTCAATTCCTTTTTTCTCAGAATGTACCCAACTGTTGATTTTGCTACTCCAAGCATGTCTGCTATCTCTCTGATGGATTTTTTCTTTTTTTTCAGCCTCAGGATGTTCTGCTTCACCTCAATTGAGAGTTCCTTTGACCGCATGTTGTCTGCTCACAGCAACAGCTTCCAAATGCAAAACCACACACCTGGAATCCACCCCTGACCTTTTAACTACTTCATTGATTACAGGTTAACGAGGGAGACGCCTTCAGAGTTAATTGCAGCCCTTAGAGTCCATTGTCCAATTACTTTTGGTCCCTTGAAAAAGAGGACGCTATGCATTACAGAGCTATGATTCCTAAACCCTTTCTCCGATTTGGATGTGGAAACTATCATATTGCAGCTGGGAGTGTGCACTTTCAGCCCATATTACATATATAATTTTATTTCTGAACATGTTTTTGTAAACAGCTAAAATAACAAAACTTGTGTCACTGTCCAAATATTTCTGGCCCTAACCGTATGTAGGTGACAGGGGCATCGGAAACTGTATGATTCCTAACTATGCAAGGAAGAAGAAATTGAGGAGACTGGGTAGAGCAACATATCGCCATGCACGCCAGCGCCTGCGCCTGCACCTGCGCCTGCGCAGAAGCTAATGCCCATAGAAGGGCAAAATAGGTACTGTATAATTGCGCTACTGCAATTTCCTTTACATTTCAAAAAATAAATAAATAAAAATAATGCAGGGAAATAGTTCTCTGCGGATACAAAAGTGCCAAATTTATAAGGGAAATAGTTTACACATTTTAAAAAAAAATAAAAGAAAAAAATAAATGGCTAAACTATGAAAAAAGAAATTCCATGGAGTAAACCAATGGACTCCATATGAAGACCAAGGCTGTGTAAAGAACTTGAACAATAAAAATGACGTACGAGTAGATTTATCTAAGCTTGAAATAAGTTTAGTAAATTAATGAATGCAAAATCACGTAAACTAAAGCTCATACATCTTCTAGACTAGGAAAACATGAAAAAGAAATAAAAGAAATACCCCTGTGTCTGACATTAAAAGGAACGCAAATTCAAAGATAGGCAAACTATATAGACGCTTAAAAAGCGCACTAAGAGCTCTTAAAATATCGTCCTTCTTGTTCAAAGCCAGATGTTCACAAAAGAGTTACCAGACGACTTGTTAAATATAGTAAATAAATGAATCCAAAAGCAATTGTCCTTGCTGGTCTACTCAAGGTCATATTGTAGATTTTCTCTAAGCTAATGGCAAAACTTTTACATCCACTAGTGGAATTCTACTCTGCACTTTAGGAAGTAACCTAGAAGATGAGAATAGAATATACAGCAGAAAATCAACATTTCATTTTTTTGTGAATTTTAATAACTATTAGTAATGACTATAATTAATTTGGCACTGTTTGTTACTCGCACGAATAGTACGCTATTCGGGCTATTCGTTACTCGGCAAGTAATTTGGTATTCGCCTCGGTATATTCAAGTGACCCTCCCAGCATGTTTGACGCTTTATTTGCAGTCATGTTGTATGTATGTTGTATGTCTGTATGTATGTTGTATGTCTGTATATGTGTGTATGTGTTTTTTTTACATTCAATACATTAGCCGGATGATGGGACTACTACTGTCCCATCATTGGCTAATGTGTCACTCACTGTCACTGTAGTAGGCATAGCCCGATGGGACTTGTAGTTCCATCGGACGATGCCTGCACACAGACACACACACACCAATGACCCCCCTGCCCGAAGCAGACCCCAGCATGGCCAGCAAACCCACCGCACACACCCGCAGACCCCAGCACTGCCTGGCACCCGCACTGTTGTGAATTCAGCTTTTGGGCTCCCTCCGGTGGTTGTAGAGGGTAATGCAGTTGTGGCTGGACTGCAGGAGTGGACAGGTGTAGCTACTAATTGCAAAACTGACTGGGGTATATAGCTTTGCAAGACTCTTTAGTCCCTGCCAGTTGTCCATTGTTTTTGAAGGATTCACTTCCCTGCTGGTCTCTCCAGTTTGCTGTGCTTTTCTACAAAGATAAGTCCTGGCTTTGTTTTTGCTGTCCACCTGCTGTGGACCTTATAGTTCTGTGCATATTCATGTTTTTGTCTTGTCCAGCTTTGTCTGTGAAGGATTTTTTGCAGCCAAGCTGTGTCTCTGGAGATGCAGATATACCCCCCATGTCTTTAGTCAGATGTGGTGATCCGTATTTCTGTGGTGGATATTTTCTAGTGTTTTATACTGACCGCATAGTACTCTGTTCTATTCTTTCTTTTTAGCTAGTATGGCCTCCTATGCTAAAATCTGATTTCATATCTGCGTATGTTATTTCCCTCTCCTCTCACAGTCAATATTTGTGGGGGGCTATCTATCCTTTGGGGATTTTCTCTGAGACAAGATAGGTTTCCTGTTTCTGTCTTTAGGGGAAGTTAGATCTTAGGCTGTGCCGAGGGGTCTAGGGAGTGTTAGGTACCCCCCACGGCTACTTCTAGTTGCGCTGCTAGGTTCAGGGTTTGCGGTCAGTACAGGGACCACCTTCTCCAGAGTCCGTCTCATGCTGCTCCTAGGCCACCAGATCATAACACCGCACATCCCAGCACAGACCCACCGCACCGCCCGGCGCCCACACATCCCAGAGCAGCCCCGCAGACCCCCCGGCACCACCCGGCCCCCTGCACATCCCAGCACCTGCACATCCCAGCACAGCCCCCCCGCACCACCTGATGCCCGCACATCCCGGCGCCCACAAATTCCAGCACATCCCCCTCAGCACCGCCCAGCGCCCACACGTCCTGGTGCCCTCACATCCCAGCACAGCCCCCTCTGCACCACCCGGCGCCCGCACATCCCAGCACAGCCCCCCTGCACCGCCCGGCGCCTGCACATCCCAGCACAGCCACCCCACATTTCCAGAGTCTGGAAATTGACGTGACGTCAGTGGAAATTAGCGGTGGCTGCAGCCTGGAGGTCACATGACCTGGACTCAGCCGCCGGCATAGTGCCGCTCACAGGCTAAAGCTTCAACAGAATATATTTACAAAATTCATTAGCGGCAGATACATTGGGGGGTTAATTGAAAGTAGTGGACAACCCTTTTAAGTGACCATACCAATGTCCTTCCTGATTCTTCAGTGCCCTTTAACTATTGGTTGTCCAAGTTGCACACTTGGCCCAAACTCTCCTTGTACACCTTGGAGGTGCTGCCATGCCCAGCCGCAAGGGTGCTGTCTGAGCGGGTTTTTATTTCGGCTGGTGCAATCATAATGGGTAGGTGCACACAGCTGCCAACAGAAAATGCAGACAAGCTGACTCTTCTAAAATTGAACAAGGGCTGGGTTTCCTCTGACTTTGTAAGCGCTACGGATGACAGGAACGTAAGGTAAATGCAGCCAAAATGGTTTTTTTTGGATGTTGTCTTAACGTTCATCACTTAACATTTCATTTTGTTCAGGATATCACATCCTCCTCCTCCTGCTTCTGCAACAAGTACTTAGTGGTCATCTATGTATACTCCACGTGGGTAATGTATTTTAGTTTTGGAAACCTTTGTACATTGTGCAATGGTGAAACTTGTATTCCCTATCTCTACCTATTGTAATAACTGCAAAATGTATTGTGAGGTCCCCATATTGGCCTCTTTCAGCTTGTATGATACAGACCCCTTTTGTTACATTTTTTAAAACTTTGAACATTGTACAATGGTGAAAATTGTACTCCCTATGTCTACCTATGTTAATAACTGCAAAATGTATTGTGAGGTCCCTAGAACAGTCTCCTTCAGTGTGTGTCTGGTAGCCTGATGTTGATTTTTTGGGTCTGCACTTGGACATTTTGGAACATCAATGCATTAATATGCTCCACACACTTCTTCACGTTTCAGCCTTACACAGAATAATAATATGCGTGTTACGTGTTACGGAACCACTCAGCACCCAGAATATGTTGTGCAGTTATATGTATGTATAATAGGTTCCATGTGAGATGCATGAGCCCACAGGCTGCGCCCCTGGGCAGAGGGGACACGATATTCCCCTTTTTCCTACCCCCACCTTTGTAATTCCCACAGTAAATATCGGCAGGCTCCGGCCACCTGTGGCTATTGTAATGTATGTCTGGCCTGCCGCTTTTCTATTGGCCTGCCCTGTGTATCTGTGTGATATATTCTGTGTCCTGTGAGTAAAGTGTTGTCAGACTGGAAATACGTGGAGAAGCAGTGATATTTTATATGCGCCCATGTAACCAAGCAATTCCAGCCAGCGTCCTTCATTCAGACTCCAGCCAAAGCAGAGTGGATCTCCTGAAACACGGGGTGGTACTGAAAGAGGTACCCCAGCTTGGTAGACCCCGCTACAATGAGTAATGAAACATGACCTATATATAAGCTGCTAGTTAGAAAATCTTACCCACACATTCCTTTATAAAGGGAAATTCTACATAATACCTTTGTTAGCATACTCCATATACTGCTCATATATGCATCACCCCAGTAGGTGGGCAGAACTCCTGGGTACAAAATCTGTGTCTGACGGTGAAACCACTGGCCCTTCTCCTGTGTTACATCCTCCCCAATCTGCTGTCCAGGAAGCAGGTGCTGATTCCTCCTGCCTACAACATGCAGTTGCACAGACACAAGAGCCAGCAACCACGTCCAGTTCGTTGTCACAGCGCAATGTTCCGTTGTCCCTTGTCAGCATATATGTCTGTTCACAAATTGTTAACCTTCGTCCGGCTGAGTAGGTACAATTGTAACTATTCCGTTTTAAAATTGCAATAACTTTTTTTTCGAAAAGCCGTAGAGGGCTGAAATTTCGTGACATCTTTGCAGTTTTGTTCCAGAATATATTGGCCAAATTTCAATAAAATATATATGAAGGTACAATTGTACCTCTGCAGCCTGTTAACGTTGTAAAATTATGCAGCCTGACGAAGGTTAATTAGATAGGACTTACATATTCGTTAGCACTTGAAATTGTCCGAAGCTGGACAAAGATCAATGCCGGCTTTTCGAAGGCTCCTAAATGAGACTTATGTCTCTTATTAAACTGTCACTTCCCTTAAATTTTCAAAATTTGTGTCCTACAAGAATGGTGGTGGGGTCTTGCCCAGTTTCTGTACATTTTAAGCAGGTCTAAGAGACTGGGCTAATATGTTTCACACACCTATTCAGGCCGCAGCCTTACACATATTGGAACATGGTCATTGCCACGCTAAGGCCTTTACCGGAGCTCTGTAGCACTGCCTGTCACCTGTGTAATACACTCCACAGACCTCGGCACTCTCTAGGACATATACTGTAATTACTCCATTGTTGCTCAAAACCATGCAAAAGATTTATTCTGCCTGGTTGGGTAGTTTCCAGAAGAAGTGCGTAGGCTTGTGCAGATTGGTCAATGGCTTTCTTGTCTCTTTCCATTGAGGAGGCTGCTTCCAGGTAACATGAGGCTTGTACATGTTCCTGACATGGTTTCAGGCCTGACAGACTGAGCACTATACAGGCCCTCGCTTGCACACACTGTACTCAGAATTTAATTCTAATGCTTTTGGTGTCTGGTAGAATCCAATTTCCTGACATTGATCATACAGCTCCCCCAACTCCTGCATTATATTCACCTAACAGCGGCTTCACCCACTATGAAAGCAGCTTCATTGGGATCCGGTGGCCAAAATGAACTGTGGAGCTCACAAACCCAGGTTTCACGGCACCTGCTGGCCCTCTGAATATGTCAAGCGGGGTCCGCATAACGACATGGTGGTGACGGGGAAAGCCCAAAATCCAAATTTGCATATTTTATCTGGCATTGTAAAGTGATGAGGAATATGTATTTCACTATCTAGCTAACAATTTGGCATGAGGGAAGGACCTCCTAAATGTAGGAGTGAGAGGCCTCACAAATGTTAAAAGAAAGATGAAATCCAAAATGTTACGTGTGAACACATGCTAAACGGGAGGTATAATTTTTGAATTATTTTGTTTTTATTTTGCATTATATGCATGTTATTATGAAGGAAAAAATGCTTATTAGCATTTTTCCATTTAAAAAAAAAAATGTAGGTTTTGTTTGGTATGTTTTCTTATAAATCCATTAAACCGGTGCAATAGTCCGACAACATTATTCCCAGATACCATATATGAGTTAGGGAGGCATGCAGCCATCTTCTCCACGATGTTCCCATTTAGTTTTAGCTCATTCACATCCATTTCACCTTTTTTCTTAGGACCCCAGCCTGTTTGTTGGGTCCAGCAGAAAAATATTCAGATTTCCCATAGACTTGCATTGGATTTGTTATTCAGTACGAATACACAGATATTAGAAATAATTTGTGCCGATTTGTCACTGTACTGATCCTGAGTTACCTCCTGTATTATACTCCAGAGCTGCACTCACTATTCTGCTGGTGTAGTCACTGTGTACATACATTACATTACTAATCCTGAGTTATATCCTGTATTATACTCCAGAGCTGCACTCACTATTCTGCTGGTGTAGTCACTGTGTTCATACATTACATTACTAATCCTATATTGATCCTGATTTACATCCTGTATTATACCCCAGAGCTGCACTCACTATTCTGCTGGTGCAGTCACTGTGTACATACATTACATTACTGATCCTGAGTTACATCCTGTATTATACCCCAGAGCTGCGCTCACTATTCTGTTCGTGCAGTCACTGTGTACACACATTACATTACTTATCCTGAGTTACATCCTGCATTATACCCCAGAGCTGCACTCACTATTCTGCTGGTGCAGTCACTGTGTACATACATTACTAATCCTGTACTGATCCTGAGTTATATCCTGTATTATACTCCAGAGCTGCACTCACTATTCTGCTGGTGCAGTCACTGTGTACATACATTACATTACTGATCCTGAGTTACATCCTGTATTATACTCCAGAGCTGCACTCACTAATAATAATAATCTTTATTTTTATTTAGCGCTAACATATTCCGCAGCGCTTTACAGTTTTGCACACATTATCATCACTGTCCCCGATGGGGCTCACAATCTAGAATCCCTATCAGTATGTCTTTGGAATGTGGGAGGAAACCGGAGTGCCCGGAGGAAACCCACGCAAACACGGAGAGAACATACAAACTCTTTGCAGATGTTGTCCTGGGTGGGATTAGAACCCAGGACCCCAGCGCTGCAAGGCTGCAGTGCTAACCACTGAGCCACAGCGCTGCCCCAACTATTCTGCTGATGCAGTCACTGTGTACATACATTACATTACTAATCCTGAGTTACATCCTGTATTATACTCCAGAGCTGCACTCACTATTCTGCTGGTGCAGTCACTGTGTACATACATTATATTACTGATCCTGAGTTACATCCTGTATTATACTCCAGAGCTGCACTCACTATTCTGCTGGTGCAGTCACTGTGTACATACATTACATTACTAATCCTGAGTTACATCCTGTATTATACTCCAGAGCTGCACTCACTATTCTGCTGGTGCAGTCACTGTGTACATACATTACATTACTGATCCTGAGTTACCTCCTGTATTATACCCCAGAGCTGCACTCACTATTCTGCTGGTGCAGTCACTGTGTACATACATTACATTACTGATCCTGAGTTACCTCTTGTATTATACCCCAGAGCTGCACTCACTATTCTGCTGGTGCAGTCACTGTGTACATACATTACATTACTGATCCTGAGTTACATCCTGTATTATACTCCAGAGCTGCACTCACTATTCTGCTGGTGCAGTCACTGTGTACATACATTACATTACTGATCCTGAGTTACCTCTTGTATTATACCCCAGAGCTGCACTCACTATTCTGTCCAAAATGTACCTAAATATCTTTCTTACTGAACATATCAGGAATATGCTATAGAGTTCTGGTCACCATCCTCTGGCTCTGAGGATTAGAAGCTACAACTCCCAGCATGCCCTATTGACCTTCGGCAGATGTAGTTTAATGAGGAGAAGGAGTTTTGTGAAGACACAAATGTTTTAAACTTTTCCATTATATCTCCTGATATATTTTTTTTGTTTAAAATAGGTCACAGGTCGTTACTGAGATTTATGTCTACAAAACTACAGTACATTGTTGTTCACAATGCAGATAAATCAGAAAATACAGATTTTTTTTTAGTTTTCAACATTCGTGACTAGTGTTGAGCATTCCGATACCGCAAGTATCGGGTATCGGCTGATACTTGCGGTATCGGAATTCCGATACCGAGATCCGATACTTTTGTGGTATCGGGTATCGGTATCAGATCCATAGGGATGTGTAAAATAAAGAATTAAAATAAAAAATATTGATATATTCACCTCTCCGGCGGCCCCTGGATATCACGCTGGTAAGCGGCAGGCTTCTTTGTTTAAAATGCGCGCGTTTAGGACCTGCGAATGACGTCCCGGCTTCTGATTGGTCGCGTGCCGCCCATGTGACCGCCACGCGACCAATCAGAAGCCGCGACGTCATTCTCATTCACTAAACTCCTAATGCTAGGAATTTAGGATCTGCGAATGACGTCACGGCTTCTGATTGGTCGCGTGGCGGTCACATGGGCGGCACGCGACCAATCAGAAGCCGGGACGTCATTCGCAGGTCCTAAACGCGCGCATTTTAAACAAAGAAGCCTGCCGCTTACCAGCGTGATGTCCAGGGGCCGCCGGAGAGGTGAATATATCAATATTTTTTATTTTAATTCTTTATTTTACACATTAATATGGATCCCAGGGCCTGAAGGAGAGTTTCCTCTCCTTCAGACCCTGGGAACCATCAGGATACCTTCCGATACTTGGTGTCCCATTGACTTGTATTGGTATCGGATATCGGTATCGGCGATATCCGATATTTTTCGGGTATCGGCCGATACTATCTGATACCGATACTTTCAAGTATCGGACGGTATCGCTCAACACTATTCGTGACTTTTAAGACTTTACATTTAAAGATGCAGAATAAATTGAAGAGAGAATCCTCTGGTAGAAAATATATGTAGCAGATTATACAGTGTGCAGTGTTCTCCACATGGGATTTTTTTATATATATAAAATATCCCCGTAGACGTGGAAATATAAGGCTGAAACCAGAATGGCTAAGAACAAATAATGAGCAGCGGAGACTCCAGGGCCGGATTTAAGAGGTGGGTGGCCTGGTGCCCATTTTGGAGGGAGGCCCATTTTTCAAGGTGTTGCAATATGTAATGCAAAAACACAAAATGAAACGAACGCAAGTTTTTTTTACAAAAATCATTTACTCAGAGTAATTTAGTGACTGAAGGTCCAGAGTGAAGTCATGCTACGCAGGATCACGTCACGACACGGATCATTTCAAGGGTTAACTTTGCTCTGCCTCATTCTGGGTTCAGGTTTGCTATTTAGCTACTATGCATCCTGCTGGCGGTGTCAGCTATAGCTCTGCCTTCGGCGTGTGAACCTGACTCTGGTAGCCCTTGATTTAACATAGTAACATAGTAAGGCCGAAAAAAGACATTTGTCCATCCAGTTCAGCCTATATTCCATCATAATAAATCCCCAGATCTACGTCCTTCTACAGAACCTAATAATTGTATGATACAATATTGTTCTGCTCCAGGAAGACATCCAGGCCTCTCTTGAACCCCTCGACTGAGTTCGCCATCACCACCTCCTCAGGCAAGCAATTCCAGATTCTCATTGCCCTAACAGTAAAGAATCCTCTTCTATGTTGTCCTGCTATGATCCCTGGCTTTCGCCGTGTCTGTTGACTCCTTCTGTCTGCCCTTTTCCCAGCGTTTCCGTTTGTTGGTTTGATTCTCTGGTTTATGACTTGGCTTATATTTGGACTTGCTTCTGCCTTCTGACTTTGTCTTATCCACTCCTGACCGTTGCTGAACCTCCTGGCTTGTTCCTGACCATGTGTACTGCTGATCCTTTTAAGTACTTCTGCCTCTGTTTTTTGACTCGACTTGTCTGACCACTCTCTCACACCTTGGTGGCACCTGTGCTGCTGCTCTGTGGTGTTTCTCTGTGTACGCAGTCTCACTTCCCCCTCAAGCTCCCTCTGGTGAAGGTTGCGCTATGCTGCACTGCAGCAGCTTGACAGCTGCTGCATGCCATAAGCTAAGCATTAGGTACATTGAGGGTACTAAGGAAGTCTGGCTAGGCTAGCCAGCGTCAGCCACTGAGAAGTAGGACCGTAGCCAGGCCCCTACACTTTCAATAGTTTCTCTTTTGTTAAATGTTCCTTATCATTAGAAATGGTTCACAGCAAAGAAACGTGTATTTTACATGTTTTGAGATATTTTTTCCTAAATTGGTGGGAGGCCCCCGATTGGTGGGTGGCCCAGGCCCCCCCCTAACTCCGGGCCTGGGAGACTCGTACTATTACTTGGGCAAATAATGAGAAGACACGGATATTTATGAGATAATTCGTTAAAGTGTATTTTAGCCTAGAATATGTATCGCTCTTCGAAGCCATTTTAGACCACAGGTACTGGGATTTGTTTCATTAGGAAACTTTATGACTATGATGTTATATACAGTTTATAATGTTCTTTATATATTTTGATTACATGATTATTTTAGTGTTACAGCAATATATGATCATGTAGATTTGGATATTCTGGGAAAACCTAGGTATTTTGCAGAATATTAAGGGGGTATTCGAATCTTAAAGATCCTATCTCAATATGTAGTAGGTGTAATAATATTAGCAAATACACCCAATTAGAAATGTAGTATAGTTCTTCTGATTAGCTATGTCACATACCTAATGTGCAGGGCATTGCAGTAGTTTTGATATCCAGTTATGACCACTAGCTACTAACTGTCACTATTTGAGTGGTCGCGTTACCATGGATTTCTAAGCTACTGTATTGTTTTGCACAAGCGACATAGCTAATCACAATAACTGTGCTACATTTTTAATTTAACCCCTTTACCCCCAAGGGTGGTTTGCACGTTAATGACCGGGCCAATTTTTACAATTCTGACCACTGTCCCTTTATGAGGTTATAACTCTGGAACGCTTCAATGGATCCTGGTGATTCTGACATTGTTTTCTCGTGACATATTGTACTTCATGACAATGGTAAAAATTCTTTGATAGTACCTGCGTTTATTTGTTAAAAAAACGGAAATTTGGCGAAAATTATGAAAATTTCGCAATTTTCCAAATTTGAATTTTTATGCAATTAAATCACAGAGATATGTCACACAAAATACATAGTAACATAGTAACATAGTAACATAGTTAGTAAGGCCGAAAAAAGACATTTGTCCATCCAGTTCAGCCTATATTCCATCATAATAAATCCCCAGATCTACGTCCTTCTACAGAACCTAATAATTGTATGATACAATATTGTTCTGCTCCAGGAAGACATCCAGGCCTCTCTTGAACCCCTTGACTGAGTTCGCCATCACCACCTCCTCAGGCAAGCAATTCCAGATTCTCACTGCCCTAACAGTAAAGAATCCTCTTCTATGTTGGTGGAAAAACCTTCTCTCCTCCAGACGCAAAGAATGCCCCCTTGTGCCCGTCACCTTCCTTGGTATAAACAGATCCTCAGCGAGATATTTGTATTGTCCCCTTATATACTTATACATGGTTATTAGATCGCCCCTCAGTCGTCTTTTTTCTAGACTAAATAATCCTAATTTCGCTAATCTATCTGGGTATTGTAGTTCTCCCATCCCCTTAAAAATAAAAAATAAAATACTTAATAAGTAACATTTCCCACATGTCTACTTTACATCAGCACAATTTTGGAACCAAAATTTTTTTTTGTTAGGGAGTTATAAGGGTTAAAAGTTGACCAGCAATTTCTCATTTCTACAACACCATTTTATTTTAGGGACCACATCTCATTTGAAGTCATTTTGAGGGGTCTATATGATAGAAAATACCCAAGTGTGACGCCATTCTAAAAACTACACCCCTCAAGGTGCTCAAAATCATATTCAAGAAGTTTATTAACCCTTCTGGTGCTTCACAGGAATTTTTTGAATGTTTAAATAAAAATGAACATTTAACTTTTTTTCACAAAAAATTTAATTGAGCTCCAATTTGTTTTATTTTACCAAGGGTAACAGGAGAAAATGGACCCCAAACATTGTTGTACAATTTGTCCTGAGTATGCCAATACCCCACATGTGGGGGTAAACCACTGTTTGGGCGCATGGCAGAGCTCGGAAGCGAAGGAGTGCCATTTGACTTTTCAATGCAAAATTGACTGGAATTGAGATGGGATGCCATGTTTCGTTTGGAGAGCCCCTGATGTGGCTAAACATTGAAACCCCCCACAAGTGACACCATTTTGGAAAGTAGACCCCCTAAGGAACTTATCTAGAGGTGTGGTGATCACTTTGACCCACCAAGTGCTTCACAGAAGTTTATAATGTAGAACCGTAAAAATAAAAAATCATATTTTTTCACAAAAATTATCTTTTCGCCCCCAATTTTTTATTTTCCCAAGGGTAAGAGAAGAAATTGGACCCCAAAAGTTGTTGTACAATTTGTCCTGAGTACGCTGATACCCCATATGTGGGAGTAAACCACTGTTTGTATAATGCAGAGCCGTAAAAATAAAACAAAATTTTTTTCCCACAAAAATTATTATTTTAGCCCCCAGTTTTGTATTTTCCTGAGGGTAACAGGAGAAATTGGACCCCAAAATTTGTTACCCAATTTGTCCTGAGTGCGATGATACACCATATGTGGGGGGAACCACTGTTTGGGCACATGGGAGGGCTCAGAAGGGAAGGAGTGCCATTTGAATGCAGACTTAGATGGAATGGTCTGCAGGTGTCACATTGCGTTTGCAGAGCCCCTAATGTACCTAAACAGTAGAAACCCCCCACAAGTGACACCATTTTGGAAAGTAGACCCCCTTAGGAACTTATCTAGATGTGTGCTGAGCGCTTTGACACACCAAGGGCTTCACAGAAGTTTATAATGGAGAGCCGTAAAAATAAAACAAAAATTTTTTCCCACAAAAATTATTTTTTAGCCCCCAGTTTTGTATTTTCCCAAGGGTAACAGGAGAAATTCGACCCCACAATTTGTTGTCCAATTTGTCCTGAGTGCGCTGATACCCCATATGTGGGGGGGGAACCACTGTTTGGGCGTATGGGAGGGCTCGGAAGGGAAGGAGCTCCATTTGGAATGAGGACTTAGATGGAATGGTCTGCAGGTGTCACATTGCATTTGCAGAGCCCCTAATGTACATAAACAGTAGAAACCTCCCACAAGTGACACCATTTTGGAAACTAGACCCCCTAAGGAACTCATCTAGATGTGTTGTGATAGCTTTGAACCCCCAAGTGTTTCACTACAGTTTGTAACGCAGAGCCGTGAAAATTAAAAAAAAAAATCTTTCCCCCCAAAATTATTTTTTAGCCCCCAGTTTTGTATTTTCCCGAGGGTAAGAGGAGAAATTCGACCCGAAAAGTTGTTGTCCAATTTGTCCTGAGTACGCTGATACCCCGTATGTTGGGGGAAACCACCGTTTGAGCGCATGGCAGAGCTCGGAAGGGAAGGAGCGCCATTTGGAATGCAGACTTAGATGGAATGGTCTGCAAACGTCACATTGCGTTTGCAGAACCCCTAATGTACCTAAACAGTAGAAACCCCCCACAAGTGACCCCATATTGGAAACTAGACCCCCCTAGGAACTAATCTAGATGTGTTGTGAGAACTTTGAACCCCCAAGTGTTTCACTACAGTTTATAACGCAGAGCCGTGAAAATAAAAAATCTTTTTTTTTCCCACAAAAAATATGTTTTAGCCCCGAGTTTTGTATTTTCCCAAGGGTAACAGGAGAAATTGGACCCCAAAAGTTGTGGGGTAAACCCCTGTTTGGGCACACGGGAGAGCTCGGAAGGGAAGAAGCACTGTTTTACTTTTTCAACGCAGAATTGGCTGGAATTGAGATCGGACGCCATGTCGCGTTTGGAGAGCCCCTGATGTGCCTAAACAGTGGAAACCCCACAATTAGAACTGAAACCCTAATCCAAACACATCCCTAACCCTAATCCCAACAGTAACCCTAACCACACCTCTAACCCTGACACACCCCTAACCCTAATCCCAACCCTATTCCCAACCGTAAATGTAATCTAAACCCTAACTGTAACTTTAGCCCCAACCCAAACTGTAGCCCTAGCCCTAACCCTAGCCCTAACCCTAGCCCTAACCCTAGCCCTAACCCTAGCCCTAGCCCTAACCCTAGCCCTAACCCTAACCCTAGCCCTAACCCTAGCCCTAACCCTAGCCCTAACCCTAGCCCTAACCCTAACCCTAGCCCTAACCCTAGCCCTAACCCTAACCCTAGCCCTAACCCTAGCCCTAGCCCTAACCCTAACCCTAGCCCTAACCCTAGCCCTAACCCTAACCCTAGCCCTAGCCCTAACCCTAGCCCTAACCATAGCCCTAACCCTAGCCCTAACTCTAACCCTAGCCCTAATGGGAAAATGGAAATAAATACATTTTTTTTATTTTTCCCTAACTAAGGGGGTGATGAAGGGGGGTTTGATTTACTTTTATAGCTGGGTTTTTAGCGGATTTTTATGATTGGCAGCCGTCACACACTGAAAGACACTTTTTATTGCAAAAAATATTTTTTGCGTTACCACATTTTGAGAGCTATAATTTTTCTATATTTTGGTCCACAGAGTCATCTGAAGTTTTTTTTTTGCGGGACGAGTTGACGTTTTTATTGGTAACATTTTCGGGCACGTGACATTTTTTGATCGCTTTTTATTCCGATTTTTGTGAGGCAGAATGACCAAAAACCAGCTATTCATGAATTTCTTTTGGGGGAGGCGTTTATACCGTTCCGCGTTTGGTAAAATTGATAAAGCAGTTTTATTCTTCGGGTCAGTACTATTACAGCGACACATCATTTATATCATTTTTTTATGTTTTGGCGCTTTTATACGATAAAAACTATTTTATAGAAAAAATAATTATTTTGGCATCGCTTTATTCTCAGGACTATAACTTTTTTATTTTTTTGCTGATGATGCTGTATGGTGGCTCGTTTTTTGCGGGACAAGATGACGTTTTCAGCGGTACCATGGTTATTTATATCTGTCTTTTTGATCGCGTGTTATTCCACTTTTTGTTCGGCGGTATGATAATAAAGCGTTGTTTTTTGCCTCGTTTTTTTTTTTTTTTTCTTACGGTGTTTACTGAAGGGGTTAACTAGTGGGCCAGTTTTATAGGTCGGGCCGTTACGGACGCGGCGATACTAAATATGTGTACTTTTATTGTTTTGTTTTTTTTATTTAGATAAAGAAATGTATTTATGGGAATAATATTTTTTTTTTTTTTCATTATTTTGGAATTTTTTTTTTTTTTTTTTTACACATTTGAAAACATTTTTTTTAACTTTTTTACTTTGTCCCAGGGGGGGACATCACAGATCAGTGATCTGACGGTGTGCACAGCACTCTGTCAGATCACTGATTTGACATGCAGCGCTGCAGCCTTCACAGTGCCTTGTCATGATCCCAATGGCAGGGGATCACAAAAGGACAAGCACACAAAAAACAGAACAAGCTCTAGGATGATGGAAACTGAGCTGACCACGATCCTGAACCTAATTCACAACACTAGCAGTAGCCGGGGAACGTGCCTACGATGATTCTAGACGTCTCGCGCCAGCCGAAGGACTAGCTTCCCCTATTAGAAGAAACAAAGACCTCACTTGCCTCCAGAGAAACACCCCACAGAAATAGCAGCCCCCCACATGTAATGACGGTGAAATGAGAGGAAAGCACATACGTAGTAATGAAAACAGATTCAGCAAAATGAGGCCCGCTAAAACTAGATAGCAGAGGATACAAAAGTGAACTGCGCGGTCAGCGAAAAACCCTACAAAAAAACCATCCTGAAATTACCTGAACTCATGTGCCAACTCATGGAACATGAGGAGTAATATCAGCCCACTAGAGCAACCAGCAACAAGGAATCACATAACTGCAAGCTGGACTAAAACAAAAATAAAGCAAAACGTGGAACAGGAAAATCAAAAACTTAGCTTGTCCTGAAGATTACTGAAGCGGAAAGCAGAGGTAAAAAGACACACTGATTACATTGATCGCCGGCGAGGAAATGACAAGAAAGCCAGGTTAAATAGGAAACTCCCATATCCTGATAGAACAGGTGGACACCAGAGACCGCAGAGAACACAAGTCACCCAGTACCATCTGTAACCACCAGAGGGAGCCCAAAAACAGAATCCACAACAGTACCCCCCCCTTGAGGAGGGGTCACCGAACCCTCACGAGAACCACCAGGGCGACCAGGATGAGCCCTATGAAATGCACGGACCAAATCAGCAGCATGAACATCAGAGGCAACCACCCAAGAATTATCCTCCTGACCATAACCCTTCCACTTGACCAAATACTGAAGTTTCCGTCTGGAAACACGAGAATCCAAGATCCTCTCCACAACATACTCCAATTCTCCCTCCACCAGCACCGGAGCAGGAGGCTCAAGCGAAGGAACAACAGGTACCTCATACTTCCGCAACAACGACCGATGGAACACATTATGAATAGCAAACGATGCCGGGAGATCCAAACGAAACGACACAGGGTTAAGAATTTCCAAGATCCTATAGGGACCGATGAACCGAGGCTTGAACTTAGGAGAAGAGACCTTCATAGGAACAAAACGAGAAGACAACCACACCAAGTCCCCAACACGAAGTCGAGGACCCACGCGGCGACGGCGATTAGCAAACTGCTGAGCCCTCTCCTGGGACAACTTCAAATTGTCCACCACATGACTCCAAATCTGATGCAACCTATCCACCACCATGTCCACTCCAGGACAATCAGAAGGCTCCACCTGACCAGAGGAAAAACGAGGATGAAACCCCGAATTACAAAAGAAAGGAGAAACCAAGGTAGCAGAACTAGCCCGATTATTAAGGGCAAATTCGGCAAGCGGCAAAAAGGTAACCCAGTCATCTTGATCAGCAGAAACAAAACACCTTAAATAAGTCTCCAAGGTCTGATTAGTTCGTTCCGTCTGGCCATTCGTCTGAGGATGGAATGCAGACGAAAAGGATAAATCAATGCCCATCTTAACACAGAACGTCCGCCAAAATCTAGACACAAACTGGGATCCCCTGTCAGAAACAATGTTCTCCGGAATCCCATGCAAACGAACCACGTTCTGAAAAAACAGAGGGACCAACTCAGAGGAGGAAGGTAACTTAGGCAAGGGTACCAGATGAACCATCTTAGAAAAGCGGTCACACACAACCCATATGACGGACATTTTTTGAGAGACAGGGAGATCCGAAATAAAGTCCATGGAAATGTGCGTCCCAGGCCTCTTCGGGATTGGCAAAGGTGACAACAATCCACTGGCCCGAGAACAGCAAGGCTTAGCCCGAGCGCAAACTTCACAAGACTGCACAAAAGAACGCACATCCCTCGACAAGGAAGGCCACCAAAAAGACCTGGCCACCAAGTCTCTAGTACCAAATATTCCAGGATGACCTGCCAACGCAGAAGAATGGACCTCGGAGATGACTCTACTGGTCCAATTATCCGGAACAAACAGTCTTTCAGGCGGACAACGATCAGGTTTATCCGCCTGAAACTCCTGCAAAGCACGTCGCAAGTCTGGGAAGACAGCCGACAAAATCACCCCATCCCTAAGGATACCAGTGGGCTCAGAATTTCCAGGGGAATCAGGCACAAAACTCCTAGAAAGAGCATCCGCCTTCACATTCTTTGAACCTGGCAGGTATGAAACCACAAAATCGAAACGGGAGAAAAACAGTGACCAACGAGCCTGTCTAGGATTCAGACGCTTGGCAGACTCAAGGTAAATCAGATTTTTGTGATCAGTCAAGACCACCACACGATGTCTAGAACCCTCAAGTCAATGACGCCACTCCTCAAATGCCCACTTCATGGCCAAAAGCTCCCGATTACCAACATCATAATTCCGCTCAGTGGGCGAAAACTTTCTAGAAAAGAACGCACATGGCTTCATCACCGAGCAATCGGAGCTTCTCTGTGACAAAACCGCCCCCGCTCGAATCTCAGAAGCATCAACCTCAACCTGAAAAGGAAGCGAAACATCTGGCTGACGCAACACAGGAGCAGAAGAAAACCGGCGCTTAAGTTCCTGAAAGGCCTCCACAGACGCAGGAGACCAATCAGCAACATCAGCACCCTTCTTAGTCAGATCCGTCAAAGGCTTAACAACACTAGAAAAATTAGTTATGAAACGACAAAAAAAATTAGCAAAGCCCAAGAACTTCTGTAGACTCTAAAGAGATGTAGGCTGCGTCCAGTCACAAATAGCTTGAACCTTGACGGGATCCATCTCAATAGTAGAAGGGGAAAAAATATACCCCAAAAAAGAAATCTTCTGGACTCCAAAGAGACACTTTGAACCTTTTACAAAGAATTGGCCCGCAGGACCTGAAACACCTTCCTGACCTGCTGAACATGGGACTCCCAGTCATCAGAAAAAACCAAAACATCATCCAAATACACAATCATAAACTTATCCAGATATTCACGGAAAATATCGTGCATAAAGGACTGGAAGACAGAAGGAGCATTAGAAAGTCCAAAAGGCATCACCAAATACTCAAAATGGCCCTCAGGCGTATTAAATGCGGTTTTCCACTCATCATCCTGCTTAATCCGCACAAGATTATACGCACCCCGAAGATCAATCTTAGTGAACCATTTAGCCCCCTTAATGCGAGCGAACAAATCAGTCAACAATGGCAAAGGATACTGATATTTGACCGTAATCTTATTCAAAAGACGGTAATCTATACAAGGCCTCAAGGAACCATCTTTTTTGGCCACGAAAAAAAAACCTGCTCCCAAAGGAGACGAAGATGGACGGATATGTCCCTTTTCCAAGGACTCCTTAACATAATCCCGCATAGCAGTATGCTCTGGCACTGACAGATTGAACAAACGACCTTTAGGAAATTTACTGCCAGGAATCAAATCTATAGCACAATCGCAATCCCTGTGAGGAGGAAGCGAATTGAGCTTAGGCTCCTCAAAAACATCCCGATAATCAGACAAAAATACAGGAACCTCAGAAGGAGTAGATGAAGCGATAGAAATCGGAGGTGCATCATCATGAACCCCCTGACATCCCCAGCTTAACACAGACATTGTTTTCCAGTCCAAGACTGGGTTATGAGTTTGTAACCATGGCAGACCAAGCACTAAGACATCATGTAAATTATACAGTACCAGGAAGCGAATCACCTCCTGATGAACGGGAGTCATACGCATGGTCACGTGTGTCCAGTACTGAGGTTTATTCATAGCCAAAGGTGTAGAGTCAATTCCTTTCAAAGGAATAGGGACTTCCAGAGGCTCCAGACTAAACCCACAGCGGTTGGCAAATGACCAATCCATAAGACTCAGGGCAGCGCCTGAATCCACATAGGCATCGACGGAAATGGCTGATAATGAACAAATCAGAGTCACAGACAGAATGAACTTAGACTGTAAAGTACTAATGGCAACAGACTTATCAACCTTTTTTGTGCGTTTAGAGCATGCTGATATAACATGAGCTGAATCACCAGAATAAAAACACAACCCATTTTTCCGCCTATAGTTTTGCCGTTCACTTCTGGACTGAATTCTATCACATTGCATTGTCTCAGGTGCCTGTTCAGAAGACACCGCCAAATGGTGCACAGGTTTGCGCTCCCGTAAACGCCGATCAATCTGAATAGCCATAGTCATAGACTCATTCAGACCTGTAGGCGCAGGGAACCCCACCATAACATCTTTAATGGCCTCAGAAAGGCCATCTCTGAATCTTGCAGCCAGGGCGCACTCATTCCACTGAGTAAGCACCGACCATTTCCGAAATTTCTGACAATATAATTCTGCTTCATCTTGCCCCTGAGAGAGAGCCAATAAAGCTTTTTCAGCCTGAATCTCTAGGTTAGGTTCCTCATAGAGCAAACCCAATGCCAGAAAAAACGCATCCACATTGAGCAACGCAGGATACCCTGGTGCCAATGCAAATGCCCAATTCTGAGGGTCACCCCGCAGGAAAGATATTACAATCTTGACTTGCTGAGCAGGGTCTCCAGAGGAGCGAGATTTCAAAGAAAGAAACAACTTGCAATTGTTCCTAAAATTCAGAAAACTAGATCTATCTCCAGAAAAAAACTCTGGGATAGAAATTCTAGGTTCAGACATAGGAGCATGTACAACAAAATCTTGTATATATTGAACCTTAGCAGCAAGATTATTCAGGCTGGAAGCCAAACTCTGGACGTCCATGATAAACAGCTGAGGTCAGAGCCATTCAAGGATTAAGAGGAGGAAGACGCAGCAAACTCTGAGGGAAGGAAAAAAAAAAAAAAAAAAAACTTCCTCAGACTACTTTTCCTCCTACTTCAGCCAATATGATTACCACTTTTCGGGCCGGCGATACTATCATGATCCCAATGGCAGGGGATCACAAAAGGACAAGCACACAAAAAACAGAACAAGCTCTAGGGTGATGGAAACTGAGCTGACCGCGATCCTGAACCTAATTCACAACACTAGCAGTAGCCGGGGAACGTGCCTACGATGATTCTAGACGTCTCGCGCCAGCCGAAGGACTAGCTTCCCCTATTAGAAGAAACAAAGACCTCACTTGCCTCCAGAGAAACACCCCAGAGAAATAGCAGCCCCCCACATGTAATGACGGTGAAATGAGAGGAAAGCACATACGTAGTAATGAAAACAGATTCAGCAAAATGAGGCCCGCTAAAACTAGATAGCAGAGGATACAAAAGTGAACTGCGCGGTCAGCGAAAAACCCTACAAAAAAACCATCCTGAAATTACCTGAACTCATGTGCCAACTCATGGAACATGAGGAGTAATATCAGCCCACTAAAGCAACCAGCAACAAGGAATCACATAACTGCAAGCTGGACTAAAACAAAAATAAAGCAAAACGTGGAACAGGAAAATCAAAAACTTAGCTTGTCCTGAAGATTACTGAAGCAGAAAGCAGAGGTAAAAAGACACACTGATTACATTGATCGCCGGCGAGGAAATGACAAGAAAGCCAGGTTAAATAGGAAACTCCCATATCCTGATAGAACAGGTGGACACCAGAGACCGCAGAGAACACAAGTCACCCAGTACCATCTGTAACCACCAGAGGGAGCCCAAAAACAGAATCCACAACAGTGCCTGCTCTGAGCAGACTCTGTGAAGCCACCTCCCTCCCTGCAGGACCCGGATCCGCGGCCATCTTGGATCCGGGGCTCGAGCAGGGAGGGAGGGAGGTAAGACCCTCGCAGCAACGCGATCACATCGTGTTGCTGCGGGGGGCTCAGGGAAGCCCGCAGGGAGCCCCCTCCCTGCGCGGTGCTTCCCTGCACCGCCGGCACATCGCGATCATCTTTGATCGCGGTGTGCCAGGGGTTAATGTGCCGGGGGCGGTCCGTGACCGCTCCTGGCACATAGTGCCGGATGTCAGCTGCGATAGGCAGCTGACACCCGGCCGCGATCGGCGGCGCTCACGGGGGCCCATAGGGGCCCACCCCACATGGACGGGATAGTACGTCCGATGTCAGAAAGGGGTTAAGGTATTATTATTATTACACCTACTCGATATTGGGATATAATCTAGGACATCATGATGGTAGGATAGTAATCATGGGAGATTTTAACTATCCAGATATTTGTTGGGAATCACTCTCAGGGAAAAGTATTAGGTCCAGAAAATTCTTATCTGCTCTTGCTGACAACTTTATCTTTCAAATGGCATAAAAGAGAACAGAGGATCTGCAATCTTGGATCTAATTCTTACCAACAGGGAGGAAATGGTTGAGGAAGTAAAGGTGGCTGAGAATTTAGGAGGCAGTGATCATGCTATCGCTGAATTTTGGATTGCAAGAGGAGGAAGACCAGTGAGGACTTCGATTTTGAGGTTGGGCTTCAGAAAGCCAGATTTTAATGGACTCAGAAAGAGGGTAGGAAAGGTCTAATGGCTGTATTTTCTAAGGAAAGAAGTGTCCAAGAAGGATGGGAGATGTTACTAAATAAAATTCTCATTGCACAATCGGTAGCAATCCTACAAAGAGAATTGGAAGCATTTAAGGTGACCAAGATGGATGAACACAGATCTTAATCACTTGTTAAAAAGGAAACAAGAATTGTATATTAAATGTAAAAAGGGGGCATATCTAAAGAAGATTATAATGCTGCTTAAAGGGAATGCAGAGCAAGAGTTAGAAGAGCTAAAGCCAGTAATGATGTAAGGCTTGCAAGGGAGACCAAAAGCAATAAAAGGGAGTTTGGGGGTATGTCAAAAGTAAAAGAAAAGTCAAAGATGCTATAGGATTTTTACAGGATGAAATTGGTGAAGTGGTCAAAAATGATGTTGAGAAGGACAAAATTTTAAATTCCAATTTTGCTTCTGCATTCTCTAGAATCCACACTACCCATAAACAGAGAGATGATGAAGGAAAACTTCTCTAATTTAAATTAATTTAACTCTCCTGGCCCAGATGAATTACATCCTAGGCTGTTTAAAGAGTTAGCAGAGGAAATTACAGAACCATTAGCCAAAATCTTTGGAAAATAGGAGAATTCCAAGAAGATTGGAGAACGGCAAATGCTGTCCCTATCTTCAAAAAACAAAAGAAGATGGAGCCAGGAAATTACAGGACAGTAAGCCTTACTTGTATACCAGGAAAGATCTTAGAACAAATTATTAACCAGCATGTATGTAAGTACTTGGATTAGAATACAGTAATTTACCAGAACCAGCATGGGTTTGTAGCAAACAAGTCATGCCAGACTAATTTAATTTCCTTCTATGATGGGATCACTGACTGGGTGGGTCAGGGAAATGTGGTAGATACAGTATATCTCAACTTCAGCAAAGCATTTGATAAAGTATCTAATTTTATCCTTAGTGAAAAAATGACCAAGTATGGGTTTGACAAGGCCACGATAAGGTGGATTCATAAATGGCTGAGTGATCTTACTGAAAGAGTGGTGATAAATGGCTGTACATCCAATTGGAAGAGTTTTTCAAGTGGAGAACCACAAAGCTCTCTCCTGGCTCCAGTATTGTTCAACATTTTAATATAGGATCTAGATAAGGGAACTAAAGGCAAACTTATCAAATTTTCAAATGATGCAAAGCTAGGATGCATAGCTAACACTAGAGAAGACAGAGAAAGGATTCAGAAGGAATCTAGATAAGCTTGAACAATGGGCAGTGACTAATAGAATGGTATTTTACAGGGAGAAATGCAAGATTATACATCTGGGTAAGAAAAATGAAAATCACATCTACAGAATGGTAGGAATAGAACTTGGGTATAGTAATAGATCACAGACTGCACATGAGTCAACAGTGTGATGCAGCAGCAAAAGAGGCAAACACAGTTCTAGGATGTATTAAGAGAAGTATAGAGTATAGATCACAAAAAGTAATTATCTCCCTATACTCCTCCTTGGTCAGGCCTCATCTTGAATACTGTGTCCAGTTCTGGGCACCAGATTTTAAAAAAAGACATTGAAAAACTGGAGCAAGTTCAGAGAAGAGCTACCAGGATCGTGAGCAGACAACAAAGTATGTCCTATGAGGAATGATTAAAGAATATGGGAATTTTTAGCTTGCAAACAAAAAGGCTAAGAGGAGACTTACCGTATATACTCGAGTATAAGCCGACCCGAGTATAAGCCGACCCCCCTAATTTTGCCACAAAAAACTGGGAAAACTTATTGACTCGAGTATAAGCCTAGGGTGGAAAATGCAGCAGCTACCGGTGAATTTCAAAAATAAAAATAGATGCTCCATACTGTTCATTATGGCCCCAAAGCTGTGCCATATAGTGCTCTGCACCGTTCATTATTTCCCCATAGATGTACCATAGAAAGGTGTGCCATATAGTGCTCTGCACCGTTCATTATTGCCCCATAGCTGTGCCATATAGTCCTCTGCAGCGTTCATTATTGCCCCACAGATGTACCATAGAAAGCTGTGCCATATAGTGCTCTGCACCGTTCATTATTGCCCCATAGCTGTGCCATATAGTGCTCTGCACCGTTCATTTTTGTCCCATACCTGTGCCATATAGTGCTCTGCACCGTTCATTATTGCCCCATAGCGGTGCCATATAGTGCTCTGCACCGTTCATTATTGCCCCATAGCTGTGCCATATAGTGCTCTGCACCGTTCATTATTGCCCCATAGATGTGCCATATAGTGCTCTGCGCCGTTCATTATTGCCCCATAGCTGTGCCATATAGTTCTCTGCGCCGTTCATTGTTGCCCCATAGCTGTGCCATATAGTGCTCTGCACCGTTCATTATTGCCCCATAGCTGTGCCATATAGTGCTCTGCACCGTTCATTATTGCCCCATAGATGTACCATAGAAAGCTGTGCCATATAGTGCTCTGCACCGTTCATTATTGCCCCATAGCTGTGCCATATAGTGCTCTGCACCGTTCATTTTTGTCCCATACTTGTGCCATATAGTGCTCTGCACCGTTCATTATTGCCCCATAGCGGTGCCATATAGTGCTCTGCACCGTTCATTTTTGTCCCATACTTGTGCCATATAGTGCTCTGCACCGTTCACTATTGCCCCATAGCTGTGCCATATAGTGCTCTGCACCGTTCATTATTGCCCCATAGATGTGCCATATAGTGCTCTGCGCCGTTCATTATTGCCCCATAGCTGTGCCATATAGTTCTCTGCGCCGTTCATTGTTGCCCCATAGCTGTGCCATATAGTGCTCTGCGCCGTTCATTATTGCCCCATAGCTGTGCCATATAGTGCTCTGCGCCGTTCATTATTGCCCCATAGATGTGCCATATAGTGCTCTGCGCCATTCATTATTGCCCCATAGCTGTGCCATATAGTGCTCTGCACCGTTCATTATTGCCCCATAGCTGTGCCATATAGTGCTCTGCACCGTTCATTATTGCCCCATAGTTGCCATATAGTACTCTGCGCCGTTCATTATTGCCCCATAGCTGCCATATAGTGCTCTGCGCCGTTCATTATTGCCCCATAGCTGCCATATAGTACTCTGCGCCGTTCATTATTGCCCCATAGCTGTGCCATATAGTGCTCTGCGCCGTTCATTATTGCCCCATAGCTGTGCCATATAGTGCTCTGCGCCGTTCATTATTGCCCCATAGCTGTGCCATATAGTGCTCTGCGCCGTTCATTATTGCCCCATAGCTGTGCCATATAGTGCTCTGCGCCGTTCATTATTGCCCCATAGCTGCCATATAGTACTCTGCGCCGTTTATTATTGCCCCATAGCTGTCATATAGTGCTCTGCGCCGTTCATTATTGCCCCATAGCTGCCATATAGTGCTCTGCACCGTTCATTATTGCCCCATAGCTGTGCCATATAAAGCTGTGCCATTGCTGCTGCTGCTGCAATAAAAAAAAATGCCATACTCACCTCTCTTGCTTGCAGCTCCCAGCGTCCGGTCCCGGCGTCTCTCCGCACTGACTGATCAGGCAGAGGGCGCCGCGCACCCTATATGCGTCATCGCGCCCTCTGACCTGAACAGTCAGTGCAAGAGGACGCGAAGACAGAGCGGCGCCCGGCATGTGGAACGCGGACAGGTGAATATTACATACTTACCTGCTCCCGGCGTCCCGCTCCCTCTGCCTGTCACACGGTCTTCGGTGCCGCAGCCTCTTCCTCTATCAGCGGTCACGTGGGACCGCTGATTAGAGAAATGAATATGCGGCTCCACTCCTATCTGAGGTGGAGCCCGATATTCATTTCTCTAATCAGCGGTCCCACGTGACCTCTGAACAGGGGAAGAGCTGCAGCACCGAAGACCGTGGGACGGGCAGAGGGAGCGTCAGGAGCACCAGGACTAGGTGAGTATGCCTCAGCGCCCTCTCCCCCTCAACCGCTGCCCCTGCCGCCCACCGTGACTTGAGTATAAGCCGAGAGGGGCACTTTCAGCCCAAAATTTTGGGCTGAAAATCTTGGCTTATACTCGAGTATATACGGTAATAGCTGTCTACAAATATCTGAAGGGCTGTCGCAGTGTAGAGGGATCATCATTATTCTCATTTGCACATGGAAACACAATAAGCAATGGAATTAAATTGAATGGGAGAAGATACAGATTAGATATTAGAAAAAACTTTTTGACAGTGAGGGTGATCAATGAGTGGAACAGTTTGCCACGAGAGGTGGTGAGTTTTCCTTCAATAAAAGTTTTCAAACAGAGGCTAAGGATAAACAGTCGCACTCAGAATTCCTTTACGTTGCAAACAATTTAGAATTTTATTTTCAAAATACCAAAATTAAATGATTCACCGCAGTTGAGACAATAAGGTATTCCAATGGTATAAGGTAACGTTTCGACCCACTGGGCTGCATTATATTTTGTGGTGGGGCTGCATTCTCTTAGGGGACTACATTATATTCTGTGGTGGGCTGCATTATACTATATGAGGGGGGCTGCATTATACCCTATGAGGGTGCTACATTATATTATTATATTCTATGGTGAGGACTGTGTTATGCCTGAGGGAGTTGCATTATATTTTGTGGGGTGCTGTATTATATTCTATGAGAGGGGACTGCATTATATTTTATGAGGGGGTTACATTATATTCTGTGAGGGGGCTACCCCAACCCTTGCTACATAATTAAGACGTGAACTACCTTATATTATACCCTGATATTAGTGCTTTTTACCGCACAATTGGTGGTCTTGTATCTATTTCTATGTAGTTACATACATGTAGCTACATAGTGGGCCCAAGGTGTTCCAGTCTCAAGCTGGTCAGGGTATTAAGCTCAGAGCATCTGTTCCATTTCTGTGTGTGAGTGACACAGCTCAGTTGCAGAGCAGCTCTTTCCTTTCTGTGTGCGAGTGACACAGCTCAGTAGCAGAGCATCTCTTTTGTTTCTGTACTGTTCCTCTCTGTGGAGTAACAGTGCTTGGAATTCAACCTCCTGTTCACACTGAGTGGTGGCAACTCTGTGTGTACAAGTAATCGCTCGCTGCGCATTCCGTCATTGCTCACTAGCAGCAGTTCAACATCTCTGCACAGTGGACCCCAGGTTGTGATTGCAGTTTACTATTTATTTTCATTAGTGCAATCCGCCAACCCTAACACTCATTGCCATATATCTTAATACTGTAGTAGAAAAGTCAACTTTTCAAAACCTACATTTAGGACAGGAATGATTTAGCCACAACCATGCCCTCTCTTTAAAGCTATTGCCCTCCACAACCTGCACCCTGCCTGCCTCCGTTGCCGTCTCCCTACCTCTTCACATTCCATCCCCAGCCTCAACAAAACCTTCTGGAATTGCTGTTTTTTGGTAATTTGTAATAAGAGATTTCGGTAACAAGTTGATTTGTCCACTTGTCTAAAAGTGCAAGTGGTCTTTCCTTACTCCAGGAGTCTACTCCCGGGTAGTTGGTATGTATGGTTAAGGAGGACCTTTAACTAGATTTTTTTAAATTTAAAATGAGTGTCTCCTCCAATTGCGGCTGCTCCACTGATTCTGGGACAGTTTTTCATTGTCTTCTGAGCTCCTCCATTCCAAAATTACAACCCCAGCAATAATGGTGTAAACAATGAGAAAAAAAGATAGATTTTTTATTGGAGGGTGATTTGAACTTTCATGTATTTTTATTTTTTTCATTATTTTTAAATTGTTTTTTCTTCTTTCGTTTTATTGCTCTTGTTGGTCTCCTTAGGGTACTTGACCCTGTGATTGTCTGATCGCCTATGCTATGTACAGCAATAACTTAGAAATGCTGTATATAGTGAAAATCACTGTCTTCTTTGAAGCTCAGCCACAGGCTAGGTTTTAACGAAGATTCATGATGACAGCCATGGTGGTCTTCAACATGCCTCCCCCGGCTGCCATAGCACCACCTATCAGTGTCCCGCGAACATGTTGCTGCGCAACCGATGGCAACATGGAATGGTGCATCCCCATGTTGTACCTCTCCAGATGTACACTGTTGGAAAGAGGTTAAAGGATATGGGCCAAAGACAAGCAAATCAATTTTATTTGTCTTGAATTTTGCAAAAAAAAATTGGATTTTCAGCTCCCATTTTGCTGAATTATAAAGGGCTTTGAATGAGTTAAAAATATGAAACAGATTATTCTCATCTGGCCCTCACCTGTCCCACTTCAGCACTCCTCAGGGATGGTCTTCTTCTTCAGCAGATCATTGGTGCGGTTTTCACTGGGCAATCTTCAGCGTCTTCTATTGTCTGGCATTTTCAGAGTCTCTGAAGAAAACAACCGGATGGTAGGTCAACATCATGATGACTAGATTACTCACAGCAGAATATAAGGGCACCCTGAGGAGACCCTGATTCCAGCGATGTGTCATTTACAGTGCTTTGTTTTGCAGTTTCATTAATTTCAGTGTTTTATCAGCAGGAGATTATCACTACTGGACTAGGTGTCTCCTTCCTCCTAGTCCAGCCACTCCCAGAGCACTGATTAGCAGCTTCCTGTCAATATACAGTGTACACCGAAAGCTGGCATCCAATCAGTGATTGCGGAATTATACACCGTTCAGCTCTGCTAGATCCGCATAAGAGAAAACTGTGATTGTATAAAAATGACAGCATGAAGCTCAGTAACTGACTCTTTGCTGAAATCAGGGTTTCATTAAGCTGCTCTCAGATTACATAACAGAAATTTGGTGACAGATCCCCTTGAATGAAATATGCAATTAGCCTCTTCAGAGAGGAAGAAGATATCAACTCTAGTGCCACCCTCTGGAAATAGCAATCCTAAAAGTCAATATCGACCTTTTTACAAGCCTTACCGTGTGATTTAAGATAGTAAAAAAATCAAGCCATAAACTCCTTTTGTAGACCCATGTTTTGGGATGTTTGCTCCCCATCAGTGCAAAGCCGGAGATTTGATTTGGCTGGATGAGAGGTGTCTTACATGGGTCTAAAGAGATATGTTTCTCCTTGTGGAGAGTCCCAAGCCAGCATGAATCTTTTACACACCATGCAATGCTCCTCTGGGAATTTGTAATATGCAAATATCCTTTATAGAGAGAAAGAAGACTTGAACACTAGTGTCACCTTTTGGATGTAAAAATCCAAAATTATTGACCTTTTAACAAGCCTTGCCACATGACTTAGGATATGAACTAAACCACAACCCATATTTGCAGACACCTGTTTCGGGATGTTTGCCCCTCATCAGTACAAAGCAGGAGTTGTAATTTGGCTGCATAAGAGGCCACTGACAAGGGATCTAAGGGGAAACGTTTCTCCTTGTGGAGAAGGCCCAGCTGGCGTAAGGAGACTTGTAGGCCATGCAATGCTCCTCTGGGAATTTAATTATAAAGCAAATCAAAAAGTCCCCAAGAATATCCATGTCTTTTAAGGTCTATTTGATGGGAATCCACAAGTAGCACCCATAGCCTTAATAAACCTTTCTTTCCACCAAAATATCTGTCTACCTGTCAGTTACCCACATAGACTGAACATATAAAAAGCAAAAACACAACCGAATATTTTCCCAAATACATATAAATATATATTTTCAATAACCCAAAGCATGAAAAGAGAGAAGACAATTTATTTACAGCTCATCAGACCATGAAATGAGAGTGACATGTATCAGTTACATAGCCTGGATACTGAGGAAACTGAACAATGTTATAATTTCATGCTCCACAATTTCGCTTCAAGATATTTGCTAATTTGCTGACATCTCAGGAACGTAAATGCTGACTCTTGCATTTTGATCACGATTTGATTAAGTTGGATAGTCCTTGAGATGAGAAGTCATGAGCTAAGATGGTAATTTTCACTAATTTATACAGAGTATTTGATGGGCGGTGGGGGGTTAGACAGGCATAAAGCATGCAAGATCATGGGCAAATAGTGGATTATATATTTAGAACATGGGAAATTCATGAGCTACATTTCAATCATCTGAGGAACCGAAATTCGGATTTAACAAATCTACAAAAGCTTTCGAGATTTTCAGATTTTTAGAGATTTAGAAATGTTTGTTTCTCCAAAAACGCATATCCTACCTTTAATTTCATGTTGATTTCCAGCTCAAGAGAAGGATAAGCCTCCACGTTTTGCCTCATCAAACTGCTGTGTTTTGTCTCTGGTCTTTGCAGATGTGTTAACCCTAGAGAAAAGTGAACTTACCGAAATTCTACTTTGACTTATTCACCCACTTCTAAAAAGGAAGGAGGTATTGATTGGCATTGAATATATTTGTAGAAATTTGTAAAAAAAAAATCAGAACTCGTAAACTAATCTGTCCTCATTTTCCTCCTGTCCTCTGATCTACTCCTCTTTCATCTTCTTCTCCCATCTGATCTTCCTGCATGGGCTGTCACTGACCAGGACCCACGCGTTCATGGCGGTTGCGACAAACACCATTGACGTTAATGATATCACATGGGGTCAAATCAGCAGCAACCTTTGATGAAAGGAATGCGATTGGAGGACCATCCGAGAATCGGTGGCAGCAGGACAGGAATGGGTAGGGCATTGGAGAGAGGAGTATGAGGGTCTTGTTTTCATTAATACCTTTTTGGTCCTCAAAATCCAACAAAATTGCTTAGTTAAAAATCTCGCAAAAGTTTTGAACTGATATACACCAAATTTTGGGGAAAATGTGTTAAATTTTCATTTGTCACAAATTTTTCACAAGGACTCAAGCTTCTGATAAAACAAATTCATAACATTATCAACATATCCTGGTAAAACCCTTAACAAGCTGGGAGGAATATCACAACTATCTGGTGGTCAGAAAAAAAATGGACATGCTGTAGTATGAACATTTCCTGAAAGAGAATCACAAAATAATGTTTTCTTTTCTTCAAAATTAGTCATTTTGCATCTATTATCTCCTGATATATCGAGCCAGGAGGAAAAGTTAAAAAGGAAACTTCTGTAAGTTGTGTCTTTGATGATCTAAAGACATACTTAATTCTAATTTGCCATCGTTGAGCGGGGGCATCAAATTGCGTTCAAGGTGGGATGCCAACCTCCGCAGTAAGGCAGGGGTGAATTATGGTGACTAAGGTACACTTATTGTGGTTACCCTGTTAGCATACCATCATACTGCTCAGTAACCTTTTTCACTTCTTTTCCTGGTAGGGGACTATATTTGTTTGCTTTTTGCTTGTTTTAAGCGATACATTTTAAAGATATTAGTTTCTGCACAGATAATGCTTTCAGCATGCTTGCCAGCACCTCCCAGACTTCCACACGGTTCAGTCTCACCAGCCAACAGTCTGGATATAAATTTCTCCACCCTGATCCGCCTTCTTTCAACCCCGTTAAGTCCCAGGAGACCAGTAATTCCACACTAGGACATTCTGAGGAGCTATTTACAACATAATTTCTTCATTTTGGTCTCTCATCCTGCATGTTCCAAGAGGGACAGGAGGACATGCTATGTAGTGATGCACAAAACTTAGAGTAACCACAGTCACAATAAAATGATGGTGGAAAATGGCCAATTCTCAGGAGGTAGATGATGATGAGACACAGTTACCAATAAGCCAGGTTGTTGATATGTCACCAAGTCTGGAAGACCAGGGTGTGGCAGTGGAAGACGAGGTGGTGGTTTACGAAGTCACAGAGTCAACCTGAGATGTTGGTGTGGCACCCCAGGAGTCCAGTTGCCACAGTGGCAATGCCTTCCTCAGGGGGGATGATGCCATGACTGGAAGCAAGAGGGGTCCCCTTTCCAGGTAATTTCAGTATACAACACCTTTCCTGACTCCAGACCAGAAGGGGGAGCTCTAACCCGGTTTTCAGGGGAACTTTTCTATAAATTAAGGCCTGGAGGCGGGGTTAGTCAGTTTAGTTTCAGTTTCAGTCAGAGAGCAGACAGTGGAGGAGGAAGAGGCAAGAAGTGAGGAGAATCTGGGGTATAGGAGCTGTCATTGAGCTCACCCCAGGACTAAGCGCCGAAGACTGGACACCGAAGTCCATGTTTGTGTGGGGAACTGCAGGCCCCACAACCAAATCCGGGGGACAGGAGATTGCAGGTCTCCTGGCCCCAGCTGACACCTGAGGCACATCAGCATATGAGGGACTAACACCTGAACAAGCTCAAGCTGCCTGCCATGCGGGTAGTGTTTCACTTAGTGGACAGACTGAGACAGGGACTTGAGGAGAACTAAAAGCACCAAGCACCCAAGAACAGCTCAGTAGGAAGGCTTCCAACCCCACCTGGCTAGGTGGACTCTGAATTGCTTCCCGGCTGCCCTGATCTCCATCACCAGCTGTGACTTGTGCCCCGGACTGCACCTTCAACCTGGGATTAAAGGTAATGAAAACTGCAACCCACATGTCCTCTAGTTATTCCCGCACCCTCAGTCCTGGATCCTCAGTTCTGCACCCCAACGTCCACAAGTCCCTTACAAAACTGCAGCGGTATCCCTGGGGCCCCGCTCCACCTGTGGGGAGCAGATCCATCTTAGCTGCATCACTATCGGCCCAAGCGGTCTCCTTAAGCAGCTTCGGCCATTTATAGACGAATATCACAGGTGACGTCACGAACAATTCCCTTTTCCCTATACAAACTTTATTCCCATTTCCACCATCATCCATTTTCTATTCTCCATCCCTTTAATTGCACGCCCAGGGCCACGGAGCGGATCATCGCTGCTGTGACCACCACTTTAAGAGCCATGCGACCCAGTTCCGAGTACCCCACGGCCCTAGCAGTTGTTGCACTGGCATGCAGAGCAAGAGTGACCAGAAGGCTGGGGTGACCAGAGGGAGAAGGCAACTGTTCCGCATAGCACCGACACTCTTGAATTTCTCTGTTAACGAGTTAGGTGGTCCCCAGTCTGGGACTTTTTTTAAAAAGAGTTCAGAGACAAAAAAGAAAGGAATGGTCATTTGCAAAAGATCAGCAGAGGCCTGACCACTAAGAGCCTAACCACCACCAGCATGATCAGGCAAATGTCATCTAAGTATTCAACTTGGTGTGCCGAATGCCTGGGTCCACAATTGGCATCAGCGGGTGACACCACTGCCTCTTCCCCTGTGCTAGGTGCTTCCCAATCCACTGTTTATAATGCTGGTGCAGATGGCTCCTGCCCTACACCTGTTCTTGCACATTCTGAGGCACCATCATCTGGCACTTCCAAAAAGTTGTCCTAGCACAGCGTTCAGCTGTCCTTGCTTCCAGCCTTAGAAAAAAAAGAAAATTACCAGCCACCCACCCACAGGCTGTTTGTCATAAAAATGTCATTTGGGCTTGTAATTACATATGGTTTAGACTGACTCATGACAGCAGCTGTCCCTCGGGACTCTGTCCCCAGCCGCCACTATTTCTCCCGGTGTGGTGTCCATGCTCTGTACCAGCAAGTTTCAAGGAACAGCACCCATGCCCGTACCAAAGCAGTTACTGGGATGGTAAACTTATTGACTGACATGTTGACAAGAGCTAGTGGCCAGGGACATTACATTTCCCTGTTGGCACAGTGGGTGAACATTGTGGAGTCTGGAGCCGAGTCCCACCCTAGAATGGCACATGTGCTACCTGCACTGAGGATTTCTGTACCTATCAAGGTTTCCTACACCTCCTATACCAGTTCCTGAACCCCTTCCTGCTCCTCCTTATCCTCCATCTCCGATTTAGTATCTCAGAGCATGTCGTCCACATCAAACAGGAGCTGGAAGCTCTGAAGTACTGCCTCAGCGAAATGATAACAGTCTCTGCTGAACCTAATGTGTCTAGGAGACAAACCACACACCGCAGCAGAGTAATTTAAAGTAACAACAGGTCAAAAAGATCTGGAGCTCTCCCCGCTGAACCTCCAACCGGGCATGGTCATGTGTAATAAGGCCGTAATCTGGCAAGCTCACACACGTACCATGCTTGGTCCACGTGTTAAACTAGGTGGTTCAGCAATTTCTGAAAACCTACCCAGATTTGCCAGAGCTTATGGTTAAGGGTCTCCATGTCAGCACCGATTTCCACAAGTCGGTTACAGCCGCGACCGCTCTGTCAGTGCTGCAGCAGCGCATGCATGTGTCAGCTCACCAACTGGTTTGCGATGTCACCATGCACTGGAACTCCAAACTGCACATGCCATCAAGGCTTTGTGAGCGGCAGAGGCCAGTTGTTGAATACTAGCTCTAACATGCCCGTCGGTATTCTGGACAGCCTCCGCACATAACAACTGAAGAGTGGGCATGAATGTCTCACATTTGTGTAGTTCTCCAAGACTTTGAGGATTGCACAAAGATGGTGAGTGATGATGACTCCATAATGAGAGCAATAATCTAGTTTCTGTGCCTCCTTAAACAGTCGCTGCTCACAATTAATGATGCAGCATTACATGAGTACCAGGTGGATATTGGGGAATACATGATACATGGAGATACTACCCAATCCAGCCTCATCTCATCTGCTCAGCCAGTATTGGTCAATAATGAAGAGATGGAGGCTGAGGAAAAAGATGCACAGGACCAACAGAGGCTAGTACCCACACAAGCATCATCCTGTCTCTCCTACATGGATGGGCTGAGAAGGAAAATGAGGAGGAAGAGATGGAGGAGGAGGAGATGGAGAGTAGTCATCATGGGGGAAACAGGGAAATGTTGGCTGTAGGGATCTTGGCAGATATGTCCAATGTTATGTACCGCTGCCTTTCCCGTGATCCTTGTGATACATTCATCTTGGCCAAAAATGAGTATTGGTTGTTAACCCTGCTAGACCCAAGCTACAAGGAGAACCTTGCACATGGTGCTATACCAGAAGGCAATTGTGAAAACTATGTTGAAAAAAGTCCCATCCGACAATGATTGAGGCAGGGGGCAAGCTTCCTATCCCAACCAATGATGAGAGGTGATGGAGATGCACTCCCCATACAGTAGAGGCAGGGGTACACTGTCAAAAGCCTGAGCCAATTTCATGACACCCTCCCAGCATCCATACCCTAAGGACTGGGTATTTTTAACAAGGAGGGAAAAGTTTTTTAAGATGCTCATGCAATACCTGGCCAACCAAACCAGTGTATTCCTTAATCCCTCTGCGACCTTCAACTATAGGTGTTTCAAAGCTGGACACCTGGTATGAGCTCTCCCTCTATGCCTTGGAGGTGTTGTGCTGCCCTGATGCTAGCGTCTTGTCTGAGTGGGTTTTTAGTGCCACCTGATAGGGAGGTCATAAGAGACAGGTGCTTTCGTCTGTCAACAGAAAACGCTGACAGGCTCTCTCTCGTAAAAATGAACAAAGCCTTGATTAGCCCTGACTTCTCCACACCACCAGATGACAGCAGCACATAGTCTTTTTAATCTTCATTATTTGAATGAAGCCTTCCTGTTGTTGCCTTTAAGGATCTATGGATGACTTGATGACCCTACTTATAATACTTTCCTGGCTTTGCACTTTGTGCCAAGCCTTTATGAGTGTAGGAGTACAACAACTACACTTGTATAATATTTGATAGAGGCACACAAGTTGATGCCTTCATGGGTGTTCGGATGTCTGGATAACCCTCCTTATAATTTTTTTCCTGCCTTTGCAATGGGTGCAAAGCCTTTATATGTGTAGAGGCTTTGAATGAAGCACTACAGTTGGTGTCTTCAAATGTGCAATAATGACTCTGTTTGTGATTTTTGACAGGCTTTGCACTTACTGCAGACCTTTTCTGAGTCTGTGATTACCACAACTACAATTTGTTTACAGTATTTGAATGAGATACTAGAGTTCATGCCTGGAAGGGTGTATAAAGTACCAACTGTAGTATCATATTCAAATGTTGTGAACACAGTGTAGTTGTGGTACTCCCACTATCACAAAAGGTCTGCACCCCATGTTAAATCTTCCAAAAATTACAAGCTGGGTCATCCATACACCATGCAAGGAACCAATTAAAGTATCTCATTTGAATATTGTGATCAAAGTGTAGTTGTTGTACTTCTTACACTCATAAAAGGTATGCAAACAGTGCAAACCTGCCAAAAATTACAAGCAGGGTAATTTATAGGGTGTATGGATGACCATTATTCAAATTTTTGGCATGCTTTGCTCTTAGTGCAGACATTTAATGATTGCAGGAGCAAAACAACTAAACTTTGTTCACAATATTAGAATGAAATACTACAGCTGGTGCCTTCAAGGGTGCATGGATGATCCTGCTTGTAATTTTCGGCAGGCCTTGCACTTAGTGCAAATGTTTTATGACTGTTGAAGTACCACAACCACACATTGTTTGCAATATTTGAATTAGATACTGCAGTTGATGCCTTGAAAGGTGTATGGATGACCCTACTTGCATTTTTTAGCAGGCTTTGCACTTAGTGTAGACATTTAATGATTGCAGGAGCAAAACAACTAAACTTTGTTCACAATATTAGAATGAAATACTACAGCTGGTGCCTTCAAGGGTGCATGGATGATCCTGCTTGTAATTTTCGGCAGGCCTTGCACTTAGTACAAATGTTTTATGACTGTTGAAGTACCACAACCACACATTGTTTGCAATATTTGAATTAGATACTGCAGTTGATGCCTTGAAAGGTGTATGGATAACCCTACTTGCATTTTTTAGCAGGCTTTGCACTTAATGTAGACCTTTTATAATTGTGAGAGTACAACAACTACACTGTGTTCACAATGTTTGAATATGATACTACAGATGGTGCCTTAAAGGGTGTATGGATGACCCTGCTTGCAATTTTTGGCAGGCTATGCACTTAGTGCAGACCTTTAAAGATTGTTGGAGCAAAACAACTAAACTTTGTTCACAATATTTGAATGAGATACTGCAGTTGGTGCCTTGAAGGATTTATTGATGGTCCTGCTTGTAATTTTTGGCAGTCTCTGCACTTAGTGTGGATCTTTTATGATTGTGGGAGTACAACAACTACACTTTGTTTACAATATTTGAATGCTATACTACAGTTGGTGCCTTTAAGAGTGTATGGATGCCCCTGCTTGTAATTTTTAGTAGGTTTTTACTTGTCTGCAGAGCTATTATGAGTGTGGGAGTACCACAACTATACTTTGTTCACAATATTTGAATGAGGTGCTACAGTTTATGCCTTGAAGGGTGTATGGATGACCCTGCTTGTCATTTGTGACAGTGTTTGCACTTAGCATAGCCTTTATGAGTGTAGGAGTATCGCTACATGACAATTTGAACAAAATATGTATGAGGCCTCCTTTACATCTTACACAGGGTGTATCTGAGTCCCTCTTCCATCAACTTTTTGGCAGTTCTTGCTTTGTTCATAAATTATACTGAAATTTCCAATTTTTAAATAACGATTTCGATTTGGGTTTACATAAATTATTTTTTTTAATCCTTTTTAAATTTTGCCTTATATACAAGTCATTATACAGGAAAGAATGTTTCTTACCATTTTTTCCCTGAAAACTTTATTCTCAGTCCTTATAATGGAGTAAAAGTGTGACACCATTGCTCTCAGCAGTGATCTGGGAGTCAGAGATGCCTTCAGGAGTATTCCCTATGTTGTACTCCTTCCATTCAGCACTTTTTCCAACTATTTCAAGTTTTTCACTGCCCCCTAGACCTCCTTGTAGTGTCTGCCGGAAAAATGCTATGATTTTCTGTTGACTCCCATTGTACTCGTTACTCGAAATGAATATGCGAGTATTACGAAGTGCTCGGTTTGAGCAGAGAGCACCAGAGCAATTCAGTGTTCGCTCCCCCAATAAGAACTTTTTACTTTTTAACCTTTTATTAGCCAATTATGGTTCCAAGATATGGCTCTATGGGCAGATTCAACTTACAAAAATAATTTGAACCTATGCAAATTTTTGTGAAATTCAAGTAGAGTTCAATTCCACTTGAATGTAGTCACTTACCTCTAGTTACCGTCATTGATGATGGCAATTTTGGGATGTTTTACCCTCTCAGGAGAGCCAATTCGGAAGAGGGCATTATATATACTGTAGGCCTTTTCATCTGGGACATCACCAAATTTTCAGAAACTGACAACTCAGGAACTGTTGGTTGGCAAGAATATTACCCAATACTATCATTTTTTGGCTGCTTTTAGTATTGCAATTTAGTCCTAATCAATAGAATGGGGCCGAGCTGCAATTCTCGATACAATTCAGAAACAAGTGATTCTGTTACTAAAAAAAAATAATGACCCCTTTCTTTTCTAATCTCACGCAACCTCTTGCCCAGATCTTGTGATAGGCTTTATATGCAGGCAATCTCCACATAAAGCTATTAAGTGAAGCAAAGTAACAATGTCGCCAAGTGTAAAATGTGCCTTTGCTCCATGTGTTATCTGTACCTGGACTGATGACTGCTGCTGATTGTAGCTCTGAAGTTCATGGTGTCAGATCCCAGTATTATCTTCTGCCATCCGCCATGTGTGACTGATGGGCTGCAAATGATCTCCAGAGGCAATTGCTGCCTGTGACCCGGCCTTTATCTGTGATGTACAGATCCGGAGAAGCCAAAGAATATGCAACTAATACAGTCAATTCTGGAATTGTAACTTTTTTCCATGTATCTGTACTAAATATTGCTATTACCTTCATGACGTCCTGTTCTGCTGTGTGCCTATGTGACATAAATCACACTGCTCTCTACCTGTACTAAATACATTGTACTGCTGCTTAGGCTACTTTCACACTAGCGTTAACTGCAATCCGTCACAATGCGCCGTTTTACCGAAAAAACGCATCCTGCAAAAGTGCTTGCAGGATGCGTTTTTTCCCCATAGACTTGTATTGGCGACGCATTGCGACGGATTGCCACACGTCGCATCCGTCATGCGACGGATGCATCGTGCTATGGCAGACTGTCGGCACAAAAAAACGCTACATGTAACATTTTTTGCTGCCGACGGACTGCTTTTTCTCCTCCCCCACCTCCCCGCACCTCACAATGGGGCAGCGGATGCGATGAAAATCTGCATCCGCTGCACCCGTTGTGCGGCGCTTACAACGCTAGCGTCGGTAACCTCGGCCCGACGCACTGCGACGGGCCGAGCCCGACGCTAGTGTGAAAGAGGCCTTACCTACATTATATATACTACACTGCGTTCTACCTGTACTACATGTACTATACTGCTCTCTACCTGTACTACAGGTACTGTAATACATTCTATCTGTACTACATGTACTGTACTGCTCTCTACCTGTACTAAATATATTGTACTGCTGCTTACCTACATTATATATACTACACTGAGTTGTACCTGTACTATATGTACTATATGTACTGTACTGCTATCTGTACTACATGTACTATACTGCACTCTAACTGTACTACATGTACTGTACTTCTCTCTACCTGTACTAAATATATTGTACTGCTCTCTATCTGTGCTACAGGTACTGTAATACATTCTATCTGTACTACATATACTGTATTGCTCTCTACCTGTACTAAATATATTGTGTCAACAACCCCCAGAACCCTTCCTCCCGATTTCCCAGCCCTCCACCTCCAAAACCAACTTCTCCACCATTACAGAAGATCAACTCTCCACTCTTCTCTCAAGATCGCATCTCACCACCTGTGCACTTGACCCGCTCCCATCCCACCTCATCCCAAACCTCACCACAATCTTCATCCCAACCCTTACCCATCTCTTCAACCTATCACTAACAACTGGTGTTTTCCCCTCAAGCTTTAAACATGCCTCAATCACACCTATCCTCAAAAAGCCCTCTCTTGACCCATCCTCTGTATCTAGCTATCGCCCCGTATCACTTTTCCCCTATGCTTCCAAACTACTGGAACAACATGTCTATCTTGAACTGTCCTCCCATCTCTCTTCTTGCTCCCTCTTTGACCGCCTACAATCTGGCTTCCGATCACACCATTCCACCGAAACTGCCCTAACTAAAGTCACCAATGACCTCTTAACCGCCAAGAGCAAGCGACACTACTCTATCCTCCTCCTCCTCGACCTGTCGGCTGCCTATGACACAGTGGACCATTCTCTATTATTACAGACCCTCTCATCCCTTGGCATCGCAGACTTGGCCCTATCCTGGATCTCATCATACCTAACAGACCGGACATTCAGCGTCTCCCACACACACACCACCTCCTCACCTCGCCCTCTATCTGTCGGAGTCCCACAAGGTTCAGTCCTAGGGCCCCTGCTCTTCTCCATTTACACCTTTGGCCTGGGACAGCTCATAGAATCTCATGGCTTTCAGTATCACCTCTATGCTGATGACACACAGATCTACATCTCTGGACCAGATATCACCTCCCTTCTAACCAGAATCCCTCAATGTCTGTCCACTATTTCATCCTTCTTCTCCGCTAGATTTCTGAAACTTAACATGGACAAAACAGAATTCATCATCTTTCCCCCATCTCACGCGACCCCCCCAACGAACCTATCCATTACAGTAAATGGCTGCCCACTCTCCCCAGTCCCACAAGCTCGCTGCCTCGGGGTAATCCTTGACGCTGATCTCTCCTTCAAACCACATATCCAAGCCCTTTCCACTTTCTGCCGACTTCAACTCAAAAATATTTCATGAATCCGTTCATTCCTCAACCATGAATCTGCAAAAACCGTAGTCCATGCCCTCATCATCTCTCGCCTTGACTACTGCAACCTCCTGCTCTGTGGACTCCCCTCTAACACTCTCACACACCTCCAATCTATTCTAAACTCTGCTGCCCGACTAATCCACCTGTCACCCCGCTATTCCCCGGCCTCTCCCCTCTGTCAATCCCTTCACTGGCTCCCCATTGCCCAGAGACTCCACTACAAAGCCCTAACCATGACGTACAAAGCCATCCACAACCTGTCTCCTCCATACATCTGTGACCTTGTCTCCCGGTACTTACCTACACGCAACCTCCGATCCTCACAAGATCTCCTTCTCTACTCCCCTCTTATCTCCTCTTCCCACAATCGTATACAAGATTTCTCTCGCGTATCCCCCCTACTCTGGAACCCTCTACCACAACATATCAGACTCTCGTCTACCATCGAAACCTTCAAAAAGAACCTGAAGACCCACCTCTTCAGACAAGCCTACAACCTGCAGTAACCACCAATCAACCAAACCGCTGCACGACCATCTCTACCCTCACCTACTGTATTCTCACCCATCCCTTGTAGATTGTGAGCCTTCGCGGACAGGGTCCTCATTCCTCCTGTACCAGTTATGACTTGTATTGTTTAAGATTATTGTACTTGTTTTTATTATGTATACCCCTCCTCACATGTAAAGCGCCATGGAATAATTGGCGCTATAACAATAAATAATAATAATAATAATACTGCTGCTTACCTACTGTACATTATATATACTACACTGCGTTCTACCTGTACTACATGTACTGTAATGCATTCTATCTGTACTATATGTACTGTACGGCTCTCTACCTATACTAAATATATTGTACTGTGTTCTGTCTGTACTATATGTAGTGTACTGCTGTCTATCTGTACTATATGTACTATACTGCGTTCTATCTGTACTTTATGTACTGTACTGCGCTCTAACTATACTACATGTAATGCACTGCTGCCTTTCTGTACTATATGTACTGTACTGCATTCTATCTGTACTACATGTTCTGTACTGCTCTCTACCTGTACTAAATATATTTTACTGCTCCCTATTTGTACTACAGGTACTGTAATGCATTCTATCTGTACTATATGTACTGTACTGCTTTCTACCTGTACTACATATACTGTCTGCTCTCTACCTGTATTAACCCCTTTCTGCCATTAGACGTACTATTGCGTCCATGTGGGGTGGGCTTTACTTCCCAAGGACGCAATAGTACGTCATATGCGATCGGCAGCGCTCACGGGGGGAGCGCCGCCGATCGCGGCCGGGTGTCAGCTGTTTATCGCAGCTGACATCCGGCACTATGTGCCAGGAGCGGTCACGGACCGCCCCCGGCACATTAACCCCCGGCACACCGCGATCAAAGATGATCGCGATGTGCCGGCGGTACAGGGAAGCACCGCGCAGGCAGGGGGCTCCCTGCGGGCTTCCCTGAGCCCCCCGCAGCAACGCGATGTGATCGCGTTGCTGCAAGGGTCTCACCTCCCTCCCTGCTCCCTCCAGCCCCGGATCCAAGATGGCCGCGGATCCGGGTCCTGCAGGGAGGGAGGTGGCTTCACAGAGCCTGCTCAGAGCAGGCACTGTGAAGCAGCCTGCACTGCTATCAGATCAGTGATCTGACAGAGTGCTGTGCAAACTGTCAGATCACTGATCTGTGATGTCCCCCCCTGGGACAAAGTAAAAAAGTAAAAAAAAAAAATTTCAAATGTGTAAAAAAAAATAAAAAAAAATATTCCAAAATAATGAAAAAAAAATAAAAATATTATTCCCATAAATACATTTCTTTATCTAAATAATAAAAAAAAAACAATAAAAGTACACATATTTAGTATCGCCGCGTCCGTAACGGCCCGACCTATAAAACTGGCCCACTAGTTAACCCCTTCAGTAAACACCGTAAGAAAAAAAAAAAAAAAACGAGGCAAAAAACAACGCTTTATTATCATACCGCCGAACAAAAAGTGGAATAACACGCGATCAAAAAGACAGATATAACTAACCATGGTACCGCTGAAAACGTCATCTTGTCCCGCAAAAAACGAGCCGCCATACAGCATCATCAGCAAAAAAATAAAAAAGTTATAGTCCTGAGAATAAAGCGATGCAAAAATAATTATTTTTTCTATAAAATAGTTTTTATCGTATGAAAGCGCCAAAACATAAAAAAATGATATAAATGAGGTGTCGCTGTAATCGTACTGACCCGAAGAATAAAACTGCTTCATCAATTTTACCAAACGCGGAACGGTATAAACGCCTCCCCCAAAAGAAATTCATGAATAGCTGGTTTTTGGTCATTCTGCCTCACAAAAATCGGAATAAAAAGCGATCAAAAAATGTCACGTGCCCGAAAATGTTACCAATAAAAACATCAACTCGTCCCGCAAAAACCAAGACCTCACATGACTCTGTGGACCAGAATATAGAAAAATTATAGCTCTGAAAATGTGGTAACGCAAAAAATATTTTTTGCAATAAAAAGCGTCTTTCAGTGTGTGACGGCTGCCAATCATAAAAATCCGCTAAAAAACCCGCTATAAAAGTAAATCAAACCCCCCTTCATCACCCCCTTAGTTAGGGAAAAATTAAAAAAATGTATTTATTTCCATTTTCCCATTAGGGCTAGTGTTAGAGTTAGGGCTAGGGTTAGGGCTAGGGTTAGGGCTAGGGTTAGGGCTAGGGCTAGGGTTAGGGCTAGGGTTAGGGCTAGGGTTAGGGCTAGGGTTAGGGCTAGGGCTAGGGTTAGGGCTAGGGTTAGGGCTAGGGTTAGGGCTAGGGTTAGGGCTAGGGCTACAGTTTGGGTTGGGGCTAAAGTTACAGTTAGGGTTTAGATTACATTTACGGTTGGGAATAGGGTTGGGATTAGGGTTAGGGGTGTGTGAGGGTTAGAGGTGTGGTTAGGGTTACTGTTGGGATTAGGGTTAGGGATGTGTTTGGATTAGGGTTTCAGTTATAATTGGGGGGTTTCCACTGTTTAGGCACATCAGGGGCTCTCCAAACGCGACATGGCGTCCGATCTCAATTCCAGCCAATTCTGCGTTGAAAAAGTAAAACAGTGCTTCTTCCCTTCCGAGCTCTCCCGTGTGCCCAAACAGGGGTTTACCCCAACATATGGGGTATCAGCGTACTCAGGACAAATAGGACAACAACTTTTGGGGTCCAATTTCTCCTGCTACCCTTGGGAAAATACAAAACTCGGGGCTAAAACATATTTTTTGTGGGAAAAAAAAAGATTTTTTATTTTCACGGCTCTGCGTTATAAACTGTAGTGAAACACTTGGGGGTTCAAAGTTCTCACAACACATCTAGATTAGTTCCCTGGGGGGTCTAGTTTCCAATATGGGGTCACTTGTGGGGGGTTTCTACTGTTTAGGTACATTAGGGGTTCTGCAAACGCAATGTGACGTCTGCAGACCATTCCATCTAAGTCTGCATTCCAAATGGCGCTCCTTCCCTTCCGAGCTCTGCCATGCGCTCAAACGTTGGTTTCCCCCAACATACGGGGTATCAGCGTACTCAGGACAAATTGGACAACAACTTTTGGGGTCGAATTTCTCCTCTTACCCTCGGGAAAATACAAAACTGGGGGCTAAAAAATAATTTTGGGGGGAAAGATTTTTTTTTTTAATTTTCACGGCTCTGCGTTACAAACTGTAGTGAAACACTTGGGGGTTCAAAGCTATCACAACACATCTAGATGAGTTCCTTAGGGGGTCTAGTTTCCAAAATGGTGTCACTTGTGGGAGGTTTCTACTGTTTAGGTACATTAGGGGCTCTGCAAATGCAATGTGACACCTGCAGACCATTCCATCTAAGTCCTCATTCCAAATGGAGCTCCTTCCCTTCCGAGCCCTCCCATGCGCCCAAACAGTGGTTCCCCCCCACATATGGGGTATCAGCGCACTCAGGACAAATTGGACAACAAATTGTGGGGTCGAATTTCTCCTTTTACCCTCGGGAAAATACAAAACTGGGGGCTAAAAAATAATTTTTGTGGGAAAAACTTTTTGTTTTATTTTTACGGCTCTCCATTATAAACTTCTGTGAAGCCCTTGGTGGGTCAAAGCGCTCAGCACACATCTAGATAAGTTCCTAAGGGGGTCTACTTTCCAAAATGGTGTCACTTGTGGGGGGTTTCTACTGTTTAGGTACATTAGGGGCTCTGCAAACGTAATGTGACGCCTGCAGACCATTCCATCTAAGTCTGCATTCAAATGGCACTCCTTCCCTTCTGAGCCCTCCCATGTGCCCAAACAGTGGTTCCCCCCACATATGGTGTATCATCGCACTCAGGACAAATTGGGCAACAAATTTTGGGGTCCAATTTCTCCTGTTACCCTCAGGAAAATACAAAACTGGGGGCTAAAAAAATAATTTTTGTGGGAAAAAATTTTGTTTTATTTTTACGGCTCTGCATTATAAACTTCTGTGAAGCACTTGGTGGGTCAAAGTGCTCACCACACCTCTAGATAAGTTCCTTAGGGGGTCTACTTTCCAAAATGGTGTCATTTGTGGGGGGTTTCAATGTTTAGGCATGTCAGTGGCTCTTCAAACGCAACATGGCGTCCCATCTCAATTCCTGTCAATTTTGCTTTGAAAAGTCAAACGGCGCTCCTTCCCTTCCGAGCTCTCCCATCCACCCAAACAGTGGTTTACCCCCACATATGGGGTATCCGCGTACTCAGGACAAATTGTACAACAAGTTTTGGGGTCCAATTTCTTCTCTTACCCTTGGGAAAATAAAAAATTGGGGGCAAAAAGATCATTTTTGTGAAAAAATATGATTTTTTATTTTTACGGTTCTACATTATAAACTTCTGTGAAGCACTTGGTGGGTCAAAGTGCTCACCACACCTCTAGATAAGTTCCTTAGGGGGTCTACTTTCCAAAATGGTGTCACTTGTGGGGGGTTTCAATGTTTAGGCACATCAGTGGCTCTTCAAACGCAACATGACGTCCCATCTCAATTCCTGTCAATTTTGCATTGAAAAGTCAAACGGCGCTCCTTCCCTTCCGAGCTCTCCCATCCGCCCAAACAGTGGTTTACCCCCACATATGGGCTATCAGCGTACTCAGGACAAATTGTACAACAACTTTTGGGGTCCAATTTCTTCTCTTACCCTTGGTAAAATAAAAAATTGGGGGCGAAAAGATAATTTTTGTGAAAAAATATGATTTTTTATTTTTACGGTTCTACATTATAAACTTCTGTGAAGCACTTGTTGGGTCAAAGTGCTCACCACACCTCTAGATAAGTTCCTTAGGGGGTCTACTTTCCAAAATGGTGTCACTTGTGGGGGGTTTCAATGTTTAGCCACATCAGGGGCTCTCCAAACGAAACATGGCGTCCCATCTCAATTCCAGTCAATTTTGCATTGAAAAGTCAAATGGCACTCCTTCGCTTCCGAGCTCTGCCATGCGCCCAAACAGTGGTTTACCCCCACATGTGGGGTATTGGCATACTCAGGACAAATTGTACAACAATGTTTGGGGTCCATTTTCTCCTGTTACCCTTGGTAAAATAAAACAAATTGGAGCTGAATTACATTTTTTGTGAAAAAAAGTTAAATGTTCATTTTTATTTAAACATTCAAAAAATTCCTGTGAAGCACCAGAAGGGTTAATAAACTTCTTGAATATGGTTTTGAGCACCTTGAGGGGTGTAGTTTTTAGAATGGTGTCACACTTGGGTATTTTCTATCATATAGACCCCTCAAAATGACTTCAAATGAGATGTGGTCCCTAAAATAAAATGGTGTTGTAGAAATGAGAAATTGCTGGTCAACTTTTAACCCTTATAACTCCCTTACAAAAAAAAATTTTGGTTCCAAAATTGTGCTGATGTAAAGTAGACATGTGGGAAATGTTACTTATTAAGTATTTTGTGTGACATATCTCTGTGATTTAATTGCATAAAAATTCAAAGTTGGAAAATTGCGAAATTTTCATAATTTTCGCCAAATTTCCGTTTTTTTCACAAATAAACGCAGGTACTATCAAATAATTTTTACCATTGTCATGAAGTACAATATGTCACGAGAAAACAATGTCAGAATCACCAGGATCCATTGAAGCGTTCCAGAGTTATAACCTCATAAAGGGACAGTGGTCAGAATTGTAAAAATTGGCCCGGTCATTAACGTGCAAACCACCCTTGGGGGTAAAGGGGTTAAATATATTGTACTGCTTTCTATCTGTACTATACGTACTATACTGCGTTCTAGCTGTGTTACATGAACTCTACTGCATTCTATTTGAGATACACTGTATTTCTATTTACCTACATGCCATGTACTGTATTGCTTTCTGCCTGCATTACATGTACTGTACTGCTCTGCTCTCTTGCTATACTACATGTATTGTGCATATCTCTATCTGTACTACATGTACTTTACTGCTTTCTACCTCTATCATGTGTACTGCTCTGCTTTCTACCTGTACTACTTGTACTGTACTTTTCTATCTGCACTACATATACTGTAATTTTCTGCTCTTTATCTGTATTACATGTACTAAACTTCTCTCTACCTGTACTGCATGTACCGCACTTATCTCTACCTGCACTACATATAATGTAAGGCTCACTACCTGTACTGCATGTACTGTACTGCTCTCTACATGTATTATATATATTGTACTACTTTCTACATATATTACAAATACTGTACTGCTCTCTACCTGTACTACATTTACTATACTGCTCTCTACCTGTTTTACATATATTGTACTGCTCTCTACCTGTACTACATGTCCTGTACTGCTCTCTACCTGTACTACATTTACTATACTGCTCTCTACCTGTATTACATATATTGTACTGCTCTCTACCTGTACTACATGTACTGTACTGCACTCTACCTGTACTACATTTACTATTCACATGTATTACATATACTGTACTGCTCTCTACCTGTACTACATGTACTGTACTGCTCTCTACCTGTACTACATTTACTATTCACATGTATTACATATACTGTACTGCTCTCTACCTGTACTACATGTACTGTACTGCTCTCTACCTGTACTATATTTACTATACTGCTCTCTACCTGTATTACATATATTGTACTGCTCTCTACCTGTACTACATGTACTGTACTGCTCTCTACCTGTACTACATGTACTGTACTGCTCTCTACCTGTACTATATTTACTATACTGCTCTCTACCTGTATTACATATATTGTACTGCTCTCTACCTGTACTACATGTACTGTACTGCACTCTACCTGTACTACATTTGATGTAAAGCAGTTAATACAAGAGAAGATAGTATTCTGCTACAGATGGATCTGGATAAGTTGGAAACTTGGGCTGAAAGGTGGCAGATGAGGTTTAACAATGATAAATGTAAAGTTATACACATGGGAAGAAGGAATCAATGTCACCATTACACACTGAATGGGAAACCACTGGGTAAATCTGACAGGGAGAAGGACTTGGGGATCCTAGTTAATGATAAACTTACCTGGAGCAGCCAGTGCCAGGCAGCAGCTGCCAAGGCAAACAGGATCATGGGGTGCATTAAAAGAGGTCTGGATACACATGATGAGAGCATTATACTGCCTCTGTACAAATCCCTAGTTAGACCGCACATGGAGTACTGTGTCCAGTTTTGGGCACCGGTGCTCAGGAAGGATATAATGGAACTAGAGAGAGTACAAAGGAGGGCAACAAAATTAATAAAGGGGATGGGAGAACTACAATACTCAGATAGATTAGCGAAATTAGGATTATTTAGTCTAGAAAAAAGACGACTGAGGGGCGATCTAATAACCATGTATAAGTATATAAGGGGACAATACAAATATCTCGCTGAGGATCTGTTTATACCAAGGAAGGTGACGGGCACAAGGGGGCATTCTTTGCGTCTGGAGGAGAGAAGGTTTTTCCACCAACATAGAAGAGGATTCTTTACTGTTAGGGCAGTGAGAATCTGGAATTGCTTGCCTGAGGAGGTGGTGATGGCGAACTCAGTTGAGGGGTTCAAGAGAGACCTGGATGTCTTCCTGGAGCAGAACAATATTGTATCATACAATTAGGTTCTGTAGAAGGACGTAGATCTGGGGATTTATTATGATGGAATATAGGCTGAACTGGATGGACAAATGTCTTTTTTCGGCCTTACTTACTAACTATGTTACATTTACTATTCACATGTATTACATATACTGTACTGCTCTCTGCTCTATTATGTATATTGTACTGCTCTCTACCTGTGCTATATGTACTGTCCTGCTCTCTACATGTATTACGTATATTGTACTGCTCTCTACCTGTGCTATATGTACTGTCCTGCTCTCTACATGTATTACGTATATTGTACTGCTCTCTACCTGTGCTATATGTACTGTCCTGCTCTCTACATGTATTACGTATATTGTACTGCTCTCTACCTGTGCTATATGTACTGTCCTGCTCTCTACATGTATTACGTATATTGTACTGCTCTCTACCTGTGCTATATGTACTGTACTGCTCTCTACATGTATTACGTATATTGTACTGCTCTCTACCTGTGCTATATGTACTGTACTGCTCTCTACATGTATTACATATATTGTATTCTACTGCTAATTCCCTGAGCTGCATTTCTTTTCCTCCCCCCCTACCACTACCTGCGCTATATGTACTGTCCTGCTCTCTACCACTAGTAGTACTATATACTCTTCTCTCCTTCTACACTTCATGTTCTGTACTGACCTACGTCTATAAAACATTTACCGATCTACCCTGTATGATCATTATTTATACTGTCTTTTAAGCGTGCTACTTAAACTCTACCCTTTTCTGTCCACACTAACGATACAAAATGGACGACTGCCTGTACCATATGTACCGTGACACTCTCTACCAGTGCACAGTAAGCGGATCCTTTGGACATTAGGTAGCGATGACTCTAATCTGTTGTTTTTTTTTTCCTATTTATCTACTGTAGGGTAACGTTAAGAAGCACAGTACATACATTTCCTGACAAGTTGTAAAATTACATGTTTTTTTACAATGTGAAAATTGTTGGTTTAGGTTCTAAAAATACAACTTAAATGGCGTATCATAAGGAGAGCTCTAAAGCTGGAAGGAAATGTTCATTTTCAAATAAATGACTTCTTTTCACCAAATTTATATTGGATACAAGAGGAAAACAAAGTACTTTAGAAAATTGCTACCTCTGGTGATTGTGTGGGTTTAAGAGCCCTAAAAAAAAATCAAAAAAAAAATCAATAAAGCCCAAAGAAATCCTTAGAGTCTGGAAATGTATAGTAGACATCCAGAAGGGTGGAACTGTATAAACACTTGTACTAAATAGGAGCGAGGCCACATACGAAAGAGATTAGTTATTGTCAATCCGTGATTTACTTCCAGCTAACGAGTCAGCTAACGAGCGGCTGATTGTTGATCCTTGTAACTTAAGAAAACAGCCATATAACTTGTCATGTACCGGAGAGTGTTTTTAAGGCAGTAAATTCTCCATCACTTTTCTCGTCTTGGCAGATGTTTGGATGGTTTTGGCAGATAGGAGCGTCGCTTAGTTTTCGGGGGATTTTATAAATAGATCTCCTTATTTTTTTTTTGTCTCCATTTATTCTCTACCGCACACAATAAAATGCGTGGAGCAAAAATGACCCCATTATATTTACAAGCTTGGAGCGTAAAACTGGTATGGGCAGTAAGTGCGGCCCCCCCGTGCACAATTTTGGTTTTACAATGTTATTTTTGGTTACATTTTCATTTAATTATCGGTTTGGATATTTTGATATATATTCTAGAGTAGAAATTTTATTTTCTTTCTTTCTTTCTTCCTTCCTTTCTTCCTTTCTTCCTTCCTTCCTTCCTTTTTCTTTCTTCCTTCCTTCCTTCCTTCCTTCCTTCCTTCCTTTCTTCCTTTCTTTCTTCCTTCCTTCCTTCCTTCCTTTCTTTCTTCCTTTCTTCCGTCCATCTTTCCTTTCTTTCTTCCTTCCTTCCTTCCTTTCTTTCACCCTTCCTTCCTTCCTTCCTTCCTTCCTTTCTTTCTTCATTCCTTCCTTCCTTCCTTCCTTCCTTTCTTCCTTTCTTTCTTCCTTTCTTCCGTCCATCTTTCCATTCTTCCTTCCTTCCTTCCTTCCTTCCTTCCTTCCTTCCTTTCTTCCTTTCTTTCTTTCTTTCTTTCTTTCTTTCTTTCTTTCTTTCTTTCTTTCTTTCTTTCTTTCTTTCTTTCTTCCTTCCTTCCTTCCTTCCTTCCTTCCTTCCTTCCTTTCTTTCTTTCTTTCTTTCTTTCTTTTCCTTAAAATACTTTGCAAGCTTTTATGCTCCAATTTTTGCCATTTTTTGTATATTTGCATGACTTTAGGCAAAAAAACAAGTTCCAGCTATTCACCAATTATACTAGCCTTAGTGCTGATGATATTGTGCCGACCTCACTGTCTCTATTATAATTCTAGTTCTGGTCCTGATAACAGCAATAAATGCATATATTCTCTGTAGGACGGCTCACAAATAATACTTATAAGTAGAATTAAGCAAATTTTTCGGCGGCGAATATTGCAAAAACAATACACAGCCAAACGTCATAGGAGTCAATGTGAGACGAAACGAACGAATATGTTCGGAATCCAGCTACAAACATACATTTGGCACGAATAGGGTACTAATATGGCAGAAATATGGCAAATTCAGGTTCGGCAACCGATTCCGAACATATTCGCTCGACTCTAGTTATAAGTCACTAGAGACAATGTGAGTTACGATTATAAAACATATCCTTTAATAAGAATGTTAAAAAATTCCCAATAAACCAATTTGTTTTTTAAATGTGATTCATCTAAAGGATACCCACGTCATGAAATGGACGTAACTCTTCTTGATATCCAAAAGGCAAACTAAAACAACACATAGAAAATAGTCCAGTATAATGATAGGTACCGCTATGTTTGTACATCATTAATGATGACAATAAATATATCTCGTTAATCCTTAATCATCACAAAAATTATTATATGCAAAAGGATAGGACTAGTGGCACCACATATGTGGATAGGTGGATATGATAGAAAAATGGGGAAAGAATCAACAATTGTTAAAAGAGGATATCCAAGACTTTGGAAAAAAAGGCATGTAGTTGCTAAGAGAGGCAACTACCTCCGCTCCTGCCAGAGATTTAGCTGCTCCTTGTCAACAGAGCTGCAGATTCTCTTCCTGTTGACAGGGTGGGACTACTGGTGTAATGCTGATTGATAGTCGGCTCTCCGCTGCCTATTTGGGGAAAGCCGGCTGTCAATCGACATGACACCAGTATTCCCGCCCTGTCAACAGGAAGACAAACCATCGCTCTGTTGACAAGGAGCAGCTGAATCTCTGGCAGGAGCGGTCAATGACCGACACCGGGTACAACAGAAAGGTAGCTTCCTCTTTTTAGCAACTACATGCCTTTTTTTTAAAGTCCCGGATATCCCCTTTAAGGTATACTATGTTATGATATTCCCCAATTATACTATGGAGGAAGATTAAGTGTTTTTTTGGCGCTGCTGGTGGAGTCCCACGGGAAGGATCCAGGACTCACAGGGGTTGAAGCAGCGCGGTTTTAATATTGACACGTTTCAAAGTTATCAAACTTCTTCCTCAGGATAAAACCAGGAGGGACTCTACCACCAGCATAGAAAAACCACTTAATCTTCCTCCATGGTACTTGTCCGTGTTTTCAACCCGTGGTTCTGATTTACCAAAGCTTTAAAATTGTTGTGGGCTACACAACCCCATCAGATGATCAAACACTCCCTGCTAACATACCTGTTGCTGTCATTTAAGAGTGCATTTTTGCTCCCCAGCCCCCGCTGATACCCCCCAATCATCAATCATCACCATAACATTGATTATGCTAATGAGAGATCAAGCATTGAAAAAAGTCTAAGGAGCAATCCCACCCATTTTACTTGATCCAAACAGGGAATACTCTATGAGTTTACACTACTATCTCTTACACCCTTTCTCCTGATAAATCCTGGAACCACAAATTGTGAATTTTATTTTTTTGCTATTTGTAGCCATTTATGAAACTTATAACATTAATATTTTTCGGTTGCTGAGTGAAGTCTTCTTTTAAACGTTGAGATGACGTTTGGCATTGATACCAATTTTGTGTGCATATCACGCTTTGATTGCTTATTATTACATTTTTCCGGGAGGTGAAGTCAACCAAAAAAAGCATAATTATGGAATTATAATTTTTTTCTTTTTACGGTGATTACCAATTGGGTTAATAATTTAATATTTTATCCCCTTTCTGACCTTAGACATATAGGTACGTTCAAGGTCGCCTACCCGTGTTTACTGCGGGCACCGTCGATGAAACTGCATCTTTTCTGGCACATGTCAGCTGATTTCATCAGCTGACATGTGTCCTTAACAGCCACGGGTGGAATCGTGATCCACCCACGGCTGTTAACACGTTAAATGTTGCTGGCACTGCAGGATCTGAGTCCATGGTGGCGTAGTGTGTTACTTATGGTAGGCCTTGTTACATTGGTCCCAGCTCTCTGCAGTTCATTCACTAGGTCCCCCCGCGTGGTTCTGGGATTTTTGCTCACCGTTCTTGTGATCATTCTGACCCCACGGGGTGGGATTTTGCGTGGAGCCCCAGATCGAGGGAGATTATCAGTGGTCTTGTATGTCTTCCATTTTCTAATTATTGCTCCCACTGTTGATTTCTTCACTCCAAGCTGGTTGGCTATTGCAGATTCAGTCTTCCCAGCCTGGTGCAGGGCTACAATTTTGTTTCTGGTGTCCTTTGACAGCTCTTTGGTCTTCACCATAGTGGAGTTTGGAGTCAGACTGTTTGAGGGTGTGCACAGGTGTCTTTTTATACTGATAACAAGTTTAAACAGGTGCCATTACTACAGATAATGAGTGGAGGAAAGAGGAGACTCTTACAGAAGAAGTTACAGGTCTGTGAGAGCCAGAAATCTTGATTGTTTGTTTCTGACCAAATACTTATTTTCCACCATAATATGCAAATAAAATGTTAAAAAAACAGACAATGTGATTTTCTGGATTTTTTTTTCTCAGTTTGTCTCCCATAGTTGAGGTCTACCTATGATGTAAATTACAGACGCCTCTCATCTTTTTAAGTGGTGGAACTTGCACTATTGCTGACTGACTAAATACTTTTTTGCCCCACTGTGTATATATATATATATATATATATATATATATATATATATATATATATATATATACATACATACTCGGAATTATACATATCTCCATATTTATTCGTTACCTGAGTCAGTTGTAAATATTCTCCCATTATTGTCAGGACGCACTTAGAGCAATATGTTTACAATGTCATCTTTATAAGAGACAGTATGCAAATTATATAGGAAAATTATATCATTTACATAGTCTGGTAATTGTCTGGACCGTACTATGTTACCAAACTCAATTACTGTCTTTCCATGTAAGAAAAAAAAAAAATTCTATCCCACGATTGAAAATTCCAGTGAAATGTAAAAGCGACATTACAATGTTTAACATTTGAAAAAGAATAAAGGAGCTCGGTAATAACAAAATTTTAATGCAATCCAGCTTTCATTTCTCAATAGCATGGTTCTGAAGTTGTAACCACTTGCCCTTGGGAAAGAACATTATTTTAGATTATTCATACTATTTTATCTATGGTGGGTTTTTAACTCTTGGAGGTTTAGAACCTAAGAATGCAACAACGTAAAATTCATTCAGGGCTTGAAAAAAATTTAATTAAATTATATCTACTATATAAAGCTGAATGTGTGTGTGTGTGTGTGTATGTCCGGGATTGGCATCTGCACCGTCGCAGCTACAGCCACAAAATTTTGCACAGTCACACGTCTGGACCCCGAGAGCGTCATAGGCTATATTGTGAGGCGAAATATTAACCCCGCGCTTTCCAATTCACCAAACAATTTTGCTCCTATCTACATAATGGGGAAAAAAGTGAAAGGAAAAGTGTAGGAGGCAAATTGACAGCTGCCAGATGTGAACAAGGGGGACTTAAAGAATGAGAGCGATGGCGCCAAAGAGTATATACCGCACAGTTGCTAAGGTGGGGCCCCGACATGGGATACTCACCACACACGGGGATATGAACACACACAAAATGCGCCACACACTACCACGTGCTTGAACACATATACCACCCTCAGCACACATTTCACCACACATACACCAACCTCGCCACATAAAAGTCAAAACACAAAAGTTGCCACTCAAAACTCGCCACGCGCAGAACTCGCCACATGCAAAAACTAGGCTCTTGCAAAACTCGCCACAAGTGCAAAATTCTCCTCATGAAAAACTCGCCACACGCAAAACTTGCACACGCGGAAAAATTGCCACATGCACAAAAGTTGCAACACATGCAAAAGTTGCCTCACACAAAACTTGCACATACTCAAAAGACACCACACATAATACTCGCAACGCGCAAAACTCGCCATGCGCAAAACTTGCTGCACACAACTTGCTACACTAACCTGTCACATGCAACTCGACACACAAAAAGTTGCTACACGCATGTTGCTACACAAAACTCATCTCACAAAAGTCGCTACATGCATGTCGCCACACGCAACTCAACACACACAACTTGACAAACGAAACTCGCCCTAAAACACACACAAGTCTGGTATTATCCTTCAAAAATAAAAATCTGATTAATAAGCAGACAAACTACAACAATTGCACCATATAGGAAATACGGCAGCTGTCAGTCACATGACCTGTCTATTATGTGTATGTGTGAGCTAATATATACTGCCAGGGGGAGGGCTTCTTGTTGGCTGGGGATTTATCAGGCTGCCAATTTAGCTTACAAATACTGAGGTAAAAATACTGAGCAAATAACGTGTGAACGAGGTCTAATGCAGGAGGAGATGACACACAGGTATATACTATATACAGGGGAGATGACACACACATATATACTATATACAGGGGAGATGACACAGGTATATACTATATAGAGGAGGAGATGACATATAGGTACATATATATACAGGAGGAGATGACATACAGGTATATACTATATACAGGAGGAGATGACATACAGGTATATGCTATATATAGAAAATGACATGCAGGTATATACTATATGCAGGAGGAGATGACACTCAGATATATACTATATACAGGGGAGAAGACACACAGGTATATACTATATACAGGAGGAGATGACATACAGGTATATGCTATATATAGAAGATGACATGCAGGTATATACTATATGCAGGAGGAGATGACACTCAGATACATACTATATACAGGGGAGATGACACACAGGTATATACTATATACAGGAGGAGATGACATACAGGTATATACTATATATAGAAGGAGATGACATTCAGGTATATACTATATTTAGGGGAGATGACACACAGCAGGTATATACTATATACAGGGGAGATGACATACAGGTATATACTATATACAGGAGATGACATACAGATGTATACTATATATAAGGGAGATGACAAACATGTATATACTGATGTGATGAGGTGAAAATGAGAGGTGTGAGGTGAAAATGAAAAGGTGTGAGTGCAAAATGAGAGGAGTGAGGAAAAATAGTGTAGTGATCAGAAAATGACAGATGTGAAGTTGAAATGACAAGTGTTGGGGGGGAATGAGAGGAGTGAGGGAGAAAATGAGAGGTGTGAGGGAGAAAATGAGAGATGTGAGGGGGAAAATGAAAGATGTGATTGGGAAAATGAGAGGCGTGATGGGAAAATAAGAGAAGTGAGGTGCTATAACTAACTACAGATATTTACTATGCCCAGGCAACGCCGGGCTCTTCAGCTAGTATATGTATAAAGCTGAATGTGTGTGTGTGTATGTCCGGGATTGGCATCTGCACCGTCGCAGCTACAGTCACAAAATTTTGCACAGTCACACGTCTGGACCCCGAGAGCGTCATAGGCTATGTTGTGAGGTGAAATTTTAACCCCGCGCTTTCCAATTCACCAAACAATTTTGCCCCTATCTACATAATGGGGAAAAAAGTGAAAGGAAAAGTGTTGGAAGCGTCGCAGCTACAGAAACAAAATTTTGCACAGTCACACGTCTGGACCCTGAGAGCGTCATAGGCTACGTTGTGAGGTGAAATTTTAACCCCGCGCGTTCCAATTCACCAAACAATTTTGCCCCTATCTACATAATGGGGAAAAAGTGAAAGGAAAAGTGTTGGAGGCGTCGCAGCTACAGCCACAAAATTTTGCACAGTCACACGTCTGGACCCCGAGATCGTCATAGGCTATATTGTGAGGCAAAATTTTAACCCTGCGCGTTCCAATTCACCAACAATTTTGCCCCTATCTACATAATGGGGAAAAATGTGAAAGGAAAAGTGTTGGAAGCGTTGCAGCTACAGCAACAAAATTTTGCACAGTCACACGTCTGGACCCCGAGAGCGTCATAGGCTATGTTGTGAGGTGAAATTTTAACCCCGCGCTTTCCAATTCACCAAACAATTTTGCCCCTATCTACATAATGGGAAAAAATGAAAGGAAAAGTGTAGGAGGCAAATTGACAGCTGCCAGATGTGAACAAGGGGGACTTAAAGCATGAGAGCGATGGCGCCAAAGAGTATATACCGTACAGTTGCTAAGGTGTGGCCTCGACATGGGATACTCACCACACACGGGGATATGAACACACACAAAATGCGCCACACACTACCACGTGCTTGAACACATATACCACCCTCAGCACACATTTCACCACAAATACACCAACCTCGCCACATAAAAGTCAAAACACAAAAGTCGCCACTCAAAACTCGCCACGCGCAGAACTCGCCACATGCAAAAACTAGGCTCTTGCAAAACTCGCCACAAGTGCAAAACTCACCTCATGAAAAACTCGCCACAAGTGCAAAATTCTCCTCATGAAAAACTCGCCACACGCAAAACTTGCACACGCGGAAAAATTGCCACATGCACAAAAGTTGCAACACATGCAAAAGTTGCCTCACACAAAACTTGCACATACTCAAAAGACACCACACATAATACTCGCAACGCGCAAAACTCGCCATGCGCAAAACTTGCTGCACACAACTTGCTACACTAACCTGTCACATGCAACTCGACACACAAAAAGTTGCTACACGCATGTTGCTACACAAAACTCATCTCACAAAAGTCGCTACATGCATGTCGCCACACGCAACTCAACACACACAACTTGACAAACGAAACTCGCACTAAAACACACACAAGTCTGGTATTATTCTTCAAAAATAAAAATCTGATTAATAAGCAGACAAACTACAACAATTGCACCATATAGGAAATACGGCAGCTGTCAGTCACATGACCTGTCTGTTATGTGTATGTGTGAGCTAATATATACTGCCAGGGGGAGGGCTTCTTGTTGGCTGGGGATTTATCAGGCTGCCAATTTAGCTTACAAATACTGAGGTAAAAATACTGAGCAAATAACGTGTGAACGAGGTCTAATACAGGAGGAGATGACACACAGGTATATACTATATACAGGGGAGATGACACACAGATATATACTATATACAGGAGAGATGACACACAGGTATATACTATATAGAGGAGGAGATGACATATAGGTACATATATATACAGGAGGAGATGACATACAGGTATATACTATATACAGGAGGAGATGACATACAGGTACAGTGGGGCAAAAAAGTATTTAGTCAGTCAGCAATAGTGCAGGTTCCACCACTTAAAAAGATGAGAGGCGTCTGTAATTTACATCATTGGTAGACCTCAACTATGGGAGACAAACTGAGAAAAAAAAATCCAGAAAATCACATTGTCTGTTTTTTTAACATTTTATTTGCATATTATGGTGGAAAATAAGTATTTGGTCAGAAACAAAATTTCATCTCAATACTTTGTAATATATCCTTTGTTGGCAATGACAGAGGTCAAACGTTTTCTGTAAGTCTTCACAAGGTTGCCACACACTGTTGTTGGTATGTTGGCCCATTCCTCCATGCAGATCTCCTCTAGAGCAGTGATGTTTTTGGCTTTTCGCTTGGCAACACGGACTTTCAACTCCCTCCAAAGGTTTTCTATAGGGTTGAGATCTGGAGACTGGCTAGGCCACTCCAGGACCTTGAAATGCTTCTTACGAAGCCACTCCTTCGTTGCCCTGGCGGTGTGCTTTGGATCATTGTCATGTTGAAAGACCCAGCCACGTTTCATCTTCAATGCCCTTGCTGATGGAAGGAGGTTTGCACTCAAAATCTCACGATACATGGCCCCATTCATTCTTTCATGTACCCGGATCAGTCATCCTGGCCCCTTTGCAGAGAAACAGCCCCAAAGCATGATGTTTCCACCACCATGCTTTACAGTAGGTATGGTGTTTGATGGATGCAACTCAGTATTCTTTTTCCTCCAAACACGACAAGTTGTGTTTCTACCAAACAGTTCCAGTTTGGTTTCATCAGACCATAGGACATTCTCCCAAAACTCCTCTGGATCATCCAAATGCTCTCTAGCAAACTTCAGACGGGCCCAGACATGTACTGGCTTAAGCAGTGGGACACGTCTGGCACTGCAGGATCTGAGTCCATGGTGGCATAGTGTGTTACTTATGGTAGGCCTTGTTACATTGGTCCCAGCTCTCTGCAGTTCATTCACTAGGTCCCCCCGCGTGGTTCTGGGATTTTTGCTCACTGTTCTTGCGATCATTCTGACCCCACGGGGTGGGATTATGTGTGGAGCCCCAGATCGAGGGAGATTATCAGTGGTCTTGTATGTCTTCCATTTTCTAATTATTGCTCCCACTGTTGATTTCTTCACTCCAAGCTGGTTGGCTATTGCAGATTCAGTCTTCCCAGCCTGGTGCAGGGCTACAATTTTGTTTCTGGTGTCCTTTGACAGCTCTTTGGTCTTCACCATAGTGGAGTTTGGAGTCAGACTGTTTGAAGGTGTGCACAGGTGTCTTTTTATACTGATAACAAGTTTAAACAGGTGCCATTACTACAGGTAATGAGTGGAGGAAAGAGGAGACTCTTAAAGAAGAAGTTACAGGTCTGTGAGAGCCAGAAATCTTGATTGTTTGTTTCTGACCAAATACTTATTTTCCACCATAATATGCAAATAAAATGTTAAAAAAACAGACAATGTGATTTTCTGGATTTTTTTTTCTCAGTTTGTCTCCCATAGTTGAGGTCTACCTATGATGTAAATTACAGACGCCTCTCATCTTTTTAAGTGGTGGAACTTGCACTATTGCTGACTGACTAAATACTTTTTTGCCCCACTGTATATGCTATATATAGAAGATGACATGCAGGTATATACTATATGCAGGAGGAGATGACACTCAGATATATACTAAATACAGGGTAGATGACACACAGGTATATACTATATACAGGAGGAGATGACATACAGGTATATGCTATATATAGAAGATGACATGCAGGTATATACTATATGCAGGAGGAGATGACACTCAGATATATACTATATACAGGGGAGATGACACACAGGTATATACTATATACAGGAGGAGATGACATACAGGTATATACTATATATAGAAGGAGATGACATTCAGGTATATACTATATATAGGGGAGATGACACACAGCAGGTATATACTATATACAGGGGAGATGACATACAGGTATATACTATATACAGGAGATGACATACAGATGTATACTATATATAAGGGAGATTACAAACATGTATATACTGAGGTGATGAGGTGAAAATGAAAAGGTGTGAGTGCAAAATGAGAGGAGTGAGGAAAAATAGTGGAGTGATCAGAAAATGACAGATGTGAGGTTGAAATGACAAGTGTTAGGGGGGAATGAGAGGAGTGAGGGAGAAAATGAGAGTTGTGAGGGAGAAAATGAGAGATGTGAGGGGGAAAATGAAAGATGTGATTGGGAAAATGAGAGGCGTGATGGGAAAATAAGAGAAGTGAGGTGCTATAACTAACCACAGATATTTACTATGCCCAGGCAACGCCGGGCTCTTCAGCTAGTATATATATATAATAATAATCTTTATTTTTATATAGCGCTAACATATTCCGCAGCGCTTTACAGTTTTTGCACACATTATCATCACTGTCCCCATTGGGGCTCACAATCTAGAATCCCTATCAGTATGTCTTTTGGAGTGTGGGAGGAAACCCACGCAGACATGGAGAGAACATACAAACTCTTTGCATATGTTGTCCTGGGTGGGATTAGAACCCAGGACCCCAGCGCTGCAAGGCTGCAGTGCTAACCACTGCGCCACCGTGCTGCCCATATACCATATATGTTGTTTACTTTGATTTCTTTGAAGATTATACTAATTTAAATATTTAAAATATTAGCATTATTTGTCTCATTATTTTTTATTTCAGCTCTGTCTTTCTGTGCCTGTTTGTGCTTTAGGGCAGCGATATAGGGTCTTATTTAAGCACAAGTTGTACTAACTTTGCAAATGTTAGTTTCATTGTCTTATTAATTTGACTTTATTAATTTGATTTTGGAGGGACAACCACCCTGCCACCAAAAATAATTGATATATATGTTATTTATGTAACATTCCTGAGTAAGTGGTGATTAGAGCAGTTATTTTATTGTGAATGTTTTGTAAAATAGAATGTGTTATTGAAAGCACCAGAGTTTTATATTATTTCATGTCCCCTCTTGCCCTTTACTTTTATAGTTTTGAATATAATATTATTTTAGAAAATGTTTCATTATACTGTATAAAATATAAAGATATATACATATATATTATAATCTACAGTAAAGTGGAAAAAATATGTTTTTTATTCTACTGTATATTGCATCATGTGTGTGTGTATATATCTATATATATAATTGTCTAAGGGGTACTTCCGTCTTTCTGTCTGCAACTTCCGTAACGGAAATCCCGTGTCACTGATTGGTCTCGCCAGATGCCTGTCATGGCTGCCGCGACCAATCAGCGATGGGCACAGTCCGATTAATCCCTCCCTACTCCCCTGCAGTCAGTGCCCGGCGCCCGCATGCTCCCTTCCAATCACCGCAGTCAGTGCCCGGCGCCCGCATGCTCCCCTCCAATCACCGCAGTCAGTGCCCGGCGCCCGCATGCTCCCCTCCAGTCACCGCAGTCAGCGCCCGCATGCTCCCCTCCAGTCACCGCAGTCAGTGCCCGACGCCCGCATGCTCCCCTCCAGTCACTGCAGTCAGTGCCCGGCGCTTGCATGCTCCCCTCCAGTCACCACAGTCAGTGCCCGACGCCGCATGCTCCCCTCCAGTCACCGCTCACACAGGGTTAATGCCAGCGGTAATGGACCACATTAAGCCACGGGTAACACACTCCGTAACCGCTGCTATTAACCCTGTGTGTCCCCAACTTTTTACAAAAGTAAAAAGATGTAATGTTAAAAATAATAAAAAAACAACAACTGCTATACTCACCCTCCGTAGTCCGCCAAGCCATGCGCGGCCTCCGCCATCTTCCATTCCCATAGATGCATTGCGAAATTACCCAGAAGACTTAGCGGTCTCGCGAGACCGCTAAGTCATCTGGGTAATTTCGCAATGCATCCTGGGAACTGAAGATGGCAGGCAGCCGCGCGCTCATCGCCTGTGCCACAGCTTCGCTGGATTGGATCCCGGCTGGTGAGTATGTAACTATTTTTTATTTTAATTATTTTTTTTAAACAGGGATATGGTGCCCACACTGCTATATACTACGTGGGCTGTGTAATATACCGCGTGGCTGCTATATACTACCTGGCCAGTGTTAGATGCTATGTGGGCTGTGTTATGTACTGCGTGGGCTGTGCTATATATTACGTGGCCAGTGTTATATACTGCGTGGGCTGTGTAATATACCGCGTGGCTGCTATATACTACCTGGCCAGTGTTATTTACTGCGTGTGCTGTGCTATATATTACGTGGCCAGTGTTATATACTGTGTGGGCTGTGTTATATATTACGTGGCCAGTGTTATATACTGCGTGGCCTGTGTTATATACTACGTCGCCTGTGTTATATACTGCGTGGCTGCTATATACTGTGTGGGCTGTTTTATATAGTACGTGGGCTGTGTTATATACTGTTTAGGCTGTGTTATATATTACGTGGCCTGTATTAACACATCGGGTATTCAACAATATGTATGTATGTTTATGTATAGCAGCCACATAGTATATAGCACAGGCCACATCGTATTTGTCTGCTATGTGGCTGCTATATACATACATACATACATATTCTAGAATACCCAATGCATTAGAATCTGGCCACCATCTAGTGTGTATATATATATATATATATATATATATATTCGAGGGGTGTTAATTAAAGATTTCCCCTGACCCACCTCCCGTGGGCAGAGAGCAATGATGTTGTGAATTCTGCTCTTGGGTTCCCTCCAGTGGTTGTAGGTGGGAATGCAGTTGTCTCTGAGTCGCAGTCCTGGCCAGGTGTATCTGCTGATTGCAGTTCTGACTGGGATATTTAGGTGTGCAGGATTCATTAGTCCTTTCCAGTTGTCAATGTTTCTTCTGAAGTGTTGGATCACTTTCTGGCTTCTCCTGCTTAGCTGCCAATTCAGCAAAGATAAGTGTCTGGTTTTTGTTTCTGTGGCACACATGCAGTGTGCTTATATTCTGTGCTATTCATTTGTTTTTCTCTTGTCCAGCTTAGACTGTGTCAGTGTTTTCTCAGTCTTGTTGGATTCTCTGGAGATGCAGATATACGCTCCACATCTTTAGTTAGATGGTGGAGTTTTTGTATTTTCTGCTGTGGATATTTTTGGAAGGATTTTTAATACTGACCGCTTAGTATCTGTCATGCCGTTGCTGCCGCTGCCTCTCCCCACTGCAGCTCGCCGGGTGCGCGCGCGCGTCGCATTCAGCTCTGCGCGTGCGCACATCTGATTCCTCTGTTGGCGCTCTTTCCTGTCCTCTCCGTCATCCTGGAGGACTGTAACCCGGAAGTAGCTCCCATGCTGCTATGTAAACTGCTTCCTGCTGCTTCTCTGTGCCTGATGTTCATTTGTGTTTACTAGAGTTGAGCGACCTTGACCTTTTTAGAGTCGAGCCGGGTTTCGCGAAACCCGACTATCTCAAAAGTCGGGTCGAGTGAAATCGGCCGATTATGACGTAAAGTCGGGATCGACCGAAACACGAAACCCAATGCAAGTCAATGGGGCAGCATAGTCGGCAGTGAGTGGGGGCCAGGAAAACACCTAGAGTGCCCATTTTAATGTCAAAACCATCCATTCTTCTTAATGAAGCTTGTCAAGCGTAATTTACCTTATAATAATTGGAAGGCATTTGAAATTGGGGGTCATTTGGCTAAAGTTGTGGTGGGTAGTGTTATGTTTGCTAATGACAGGTGTTATGAAGGCAATCCAGAAACACAGTGTGCTTAGCGATCAGAGCGCACACAGTGATCTGACAAATACCCAAAAATACAAGAACGAGCTCTGAGACGTGGAAACTCTGTAGACTGCACACCTGATCCTATCCTAAACACAACTAAAAGCGGCTGTGGATTGCGCCTAACAACTACCTAGGCAACTCGGCACAGCCTAAGAAACTAGCTAGCCTGAAGATAGAAAAATAGGCCTGACTTGCCCCAGAGAAATTCCCCAAAGGAAAAGGCAGCCCCCCACATATAATGACTGTGAGTAAGATGAAAAGACAAAACGTAGGGATGAAATAGATTCAGCAAAGTGGGGCCCGATATTCTAGGACAGAGCGAGGACAGTAAAGCGAACTTTGCAGTCTACAAAAAACCCTAAAGCAAAACCACGCAAAGGGGGCAAAAAAAACCCACCGTGCCGAACTAACGGCACGGCGGTACACCCTTTGCGTCTCAGAGCTTCCAGCAAAACAAAAGACAAGCTGGACAGAAAAAAAGCAACAAAAAAGCAAAAAGCACTTAGCTATACAGAGCAGCAGGTCACAGGAACAATCAGGAGAAGCTCAGATCCAACACTGAAACATTGACAAGGAGCAAGGATAGCAGCATCAGGCGGAGTTAAGTAATGAAGCAGTTAACGAGCTCACCAGAACACCTGAGGGAGGAAGCTCAGAAGCTGCAGTACCACTTGTGACCACAGGAGTGAATTCAGCCACAGAATTCACAACAGTACCCCCCCCTTGAGGAGGGGTCACCGAACCCTCACCAGAGCCCCCAGGCCGACCAGGATGAGCCGCATGAAAGGCACGAACAAGATCGGAAGCATGAACATCAGAGGCAAAAACCCAGGAATTATCTTCCTGAGCATAACCCTTCCATTTAACCAGATACTGGAGTTTCCGTCTAGAAACACGAGAATCCAAAATCTTCTCCACAATATACTCCAATTCCCCCTCCACCAAAACCGGGGCAGGAGGCTCAACAGATGGAACCATAGGTGCCACGTATCTCCGCAACAACGACCTATGGAATACATTATGTATGGAAAAGGAGTCTGGGAGGGTCAAACGAAAAGACACAGGATTGAGAACCTCAGAAATCCTATACGGACCAATAAAACGAGGTTTAAATTTAGGAGAGGAAACCTTCATAGGAATATGACGAGAAGATAACCAAACCAGATCCCCAACACGAAGTCGGGGACCCACACGGCGACTGCGATTAGCGAAAAGTTGAGCTTTCTCCTGGGACAAGATCAAATTGTCCACTACCTGAGTCCAGATCTGCTGCAACCTATCCACCACAGAATCCACACCAGGACAGTCCGAAGACTCAACCTGTCCTGAAGAGAAACGAGGATGGAACCCAGAATTGCAAAAAAATGGAGAAACCAAGGTAGCCGAGCTGGCCCGATTATTAAGGGCGAACTCAGCCAATGGCAAAAAGGACACCCAATCATCCTGGTCTGCAGAAACAAAACATCTCAGATATGTTTCCAAGGTCTGATTGGTTCGTTCGGTCTGGCCATTAGTCTGAGGATGGAAAGCCGAGGAAAAGGATAGGTCAATGCCCATCCTACCACAAAAGGCTCGCCAAAACCTTGAAACAAACTGGGAACCTCTGTCAGAAACAATATTCTCAGGAATGCCATGCAACCGAACCACATGCTGAAAGAACAAAGGTACCAAATCAGAGGAGGAAGGCAATTTAGCCAAGGGCACCAGATGGACCATTTTAGAAAAGCGATCACAGACCACCCAAATGACTGACATCTTTTGAGAAACGGGAAGGTCAGAAATGAAATCCATCGAAATATGTGTCCAAGGCCTCTTTGGGACCGGCAAGGGCAAAAGCAACCCACTGGCACGAGAACAGCAGGGCTTAGCCCTAGCACAAATCCCACAGGACTGCACAAAAGTACGTACATCCCGTGACAGAGATGGCCACCAGAAGGATCTAGCCACTAACTCTCTGGTACCAAAGATTCCAGGATGACCAGCCAACACCGAACAATGAAGTTCAGATTTAAGTTTATTAGTCCACCTATCAGGGACGAACAGTTTCTCTGCTGGACAACGATCAGGTTTATTCGCCTGAAATTTTTGCAGCACCCGCCGCAAATCAGGGGAGATGGCAGACACAATGACTCCTTCCTTGAGGATACCCGCTGGCTCAGATAAACCCGGAGAGTCGGGCACAAAACTCCTAGACAGAGCATCCGCCTTCACATTTTTAGAGCCCGGAAGGTACGAAATCACAAAGTCGAAGCGGGCAAAAAATAACGACCAACGGGCCTGTCTAGGATTCAAGCGCTTGGCAGACTCGAGATAAGTCAAGTTCTTATGATCAGTCAATACCACCACGCGATGCGTAGCTCCTTCAAGCCAATGACGCCACTCCTCGAATGCCCACTTCATGGCCAGCAACTCTCGATTGCCCACATCATAATTACGCTCAGCGGGCGAAAACTTCCTGGAAAAGAAAGCACATGGTTTCATCACTGAGCAATCAGAACCTCTCTGTGACAAAACCGCCCCTGCTCCAATCTCAGAAGCATCAACCTCGACCTGGAACGGAAGAGAAACATCTGGCTGACCGAACACAGGGGCAGAACAAAAACGACGCTTCAACTCCTGAAAAGCTTCCACAGCAGCAGAAGACCAATTAACCAAATCAGCACCCTTCTTGGTCAAATCGGTCAATGGTTTGGCAATGCTAGAAAAATTACAGATGAAGCGACGATAAAAATTAGCAAAGCCCAGGAACTTTTGCAGACTTTTCAGAGATGTCGGCTGAATCCAATCCTGGATGGCTTGGACCTTAACTGGATCCATCTCGATAGTAGAAGGGGTAAAGATGAACCCAAAAAATGAAACTTTCTGCACACCGAAGAGACACTTTGATCCCTTCACAAACAAAGAGTTAGCACGCAGGACCTGAAAAACCATTCTGACCTGCTTCACATGAGACTCCCAATCATCTGAGAAGATCAAAATGTCATCCAAGTAAACAATCAGGAATTTATCCAGATACTCACGGAAGATGTCATGCATTAAAGACTGAAACACAGATGGAGCATTGGCAAGTCCGAACGGCATCACTAGATACTCAAAATGACCCTCGGGCGTATTGAATGCAGTTTTCCATTCATCTCCTTGCCTGATTCTCACCAGATTATACGCACCACGAAGATCTATCTTAGTGAACCAACTAGCCCCTTTAATCCGAGCAAACAAGTCAGATAACAATGGCAAGGGATACTGAAATTTAACAGTGATCTTATTAAGAAGGCGGTAATCAATACACGGTCTCAGCGAACCATCCTTCTTGGCTACAAAGAAGAACCCTGCTCCCAGTGGTGATGACGATGGGCGAATATGTCCCTTTTCCAGGGATTCCTTCACATAACTGCGCATAGCGGCGTGTTCGGGCACGGATAAATTAAATAATCGACCTTTAGGGAATTTACTACCAGGAATCAAATTGATAGCACAATCACAATCCCTATGCGGAGGTAGAGCATCGGACTTGGGCTCTTCAAATACATCCTGATAATCAGACAAGAACTCTGGGACCTCAGAAGGGGTGGATGACGAAATCGACAAAAATGGAACATCACCATGTACCCCCTGACAACCCCAGCTGGATACCGACATGGAATTCCAATCCAATACTGGATTATGGGTTTGTAGCCATGGCAACCCCAACACGACCACATCATGCAGATTATGCAACACCAGAAAGCGAATAACTTCCTGATGTGCAGGAGCCATGCACATGGTCAGCTGGGCCCAGTATTGAGGTTTATTCTTGGCCAAAGGTGTAGCATCAATTCCTCTCAATGGAATAGGACACTGCAAAGGCTCCAAGAAAAACCCACAACGTTTAGCATAATCCAAATCCATCAGATTCAGGGCAGCGCCTGAATCCACAAACGCCATGACAGAAAACGACGACAAAGAGCATATCAAGGTAATGGACAGAAGGAATTTGGACTGTACAGTACCAATGACGGCAGACCTAGCGGACCGCTTAGTGCGCTTAGGACAATCAGAAATAGCATGAGTGGAATCACCACAGTAGAAACAGACCATTCAGATGTCTGTATTCCTGCCGTTCAACTCTAGTCATAGTCCTATCGCACTGCATAGGCTCAGGTTTAACCTCAGGCAGTACCGCCAAATGGTGCACAGATTTACGCTCGCACAAGCGTCGACCGATCTGAATGGCCAAAGACAAAGACTCATTCAAACCAGCAGGCATAGGAAATCCCACCATGACATCCTTAAGAGCCTCAGAGAGACCCTTTCTGAACAAAGCTGCCAGCGCAGATTCATTCCACTGAGTGAGTACTGACCATTTCCTAAATTTCTGACAATATACTTCTATATCATCCTGACCCTGGCACAAAGCCAGCAAATTTTTCTCAGCCTGATCCACTGAATTAGGCTCATCGTACAGCAATCCGAGCGCCAGGAAAAACGCATCGACACTACTCAATGCAGGGTCTCCTGGTGCAAGAGAAAATGCCCAGTCTTGAGGGTCGCCGCGCAAAAAAGAAATAATAATCAAAACCTGTTGAATAGGATTACCAGAAGAATGAGGTTTCAAGGCCAGAAATAGCTTACAATTATTTTTGAAACTTAGAAACTTAGTTCTATCTCCAAAAAACATATCAGGAATAGGAATTCTTGGTTCTAACATAGATTTCTGATCAATAGTATCTTGAATTTTTTGTACATTTATAACGAGATTATCCATTGAAGAGCACAGACCCTGAATATCCATGTCCACACCTGTGTCCAGAATCACCCAAATGTCTAGGGGAAAAAAAAAAAGTGAACACAGAGCAGAAAAAAAAAAAATGATGTCAGAACTTTTTCTTTCCCTCTATTGAGAATCATTAGTTGGGCTCCTTGTACTGTTATGTTTGCTAATGACAGGTGTTATGAAGGCAATCCAGAAACACAGTGTGCTTAGCGATCAGAGCGCACACAGTGATCTGACAAATACCCAAAAATACAAGAACGAGCTCTGAGACGTGGAAACTCTGTAGACTGCACACCTGATCCTATCCTAAACACAACTAAAAGCGGCTGTGGATTGCGCCTAACAACTACCTAGGCAACTCGGCACAGCCTAAGAAACTAGCTAGCCTGAAGATAGAAAAATAGGCCTGACTTGCCCCAGAGAAATTCCCCAAAGGAAAAGGCAGCCCCCCACATATAATGACTGTGAGTAAGATGAAAAGACAAAACGTAGGGATGAAATAGATTCAGCAAAGTGGGGCCCGATATTCTAGGACAGAGCGAGGACAGTAAAGCGAACTTTGCAGTCTACAAAAAACCCTAAAGCAAAACCACGCAAAGGGGGCAAAAAAAAACCACCGTGCCGAATTAACGGCACGGCGGTACACCCTTTGCATCTCAGAGCTTCCAGCAAAACAAAAGACAAGCTGGACAGAAAAAAAGCAACAAAAAAGCAAAAAGCACTTAGCTATACAGAGCAGCAGGTCACAGGAACAATCAGGAGAAGCTCAGATCCAACACTGAAACATTGACAAGGAGCAAGGATAGCAGCATCAGGCGGAGTTAAGTAATGAAGCAGTTAACGAGCTCACCAGAACACTTGAGGGAGGAAGCTCAGAAGCTGAAGTACCACTTGTGACCACAGGAGTGAATTCAGCCACAGAATTCACAACAGGGTAGGGCTGGTTCAAGTAATTAGTGGGCCCAGGAAATCTGGACCACGTCACGGCAGTGGAGCAGGGAGAGGTAAGTATTTCAACTTTGCAAGTGCTGTGAACCTGAGCAAGCAGGGGGGGCCCACTCGTTGGCATTGGCACTGGCACAGGGCCCCTCAAAGTACAGCGGTGTGTTTGCACAGCGGGGGCGCCTCCCACCGGCAGCAACACTTTTGCGTACCATGAGAGGCCCTGTGCCAGTGACGTCGCCAACTAGTATTCCTCCCCCCACCTGATGAAGGAACCTGCACTTTCATCTGCACCTTCCTGTTTGTCCCCGTGTAAGGTGGTATGGTATGCGGGAAGGGGGACCTGACTTTCAGCAGGGTCACAATCTTGCAGTGTAGCGTGCACGGGAAATGTTGCGTTATGGGTCAATGTACCAGCAGACTCATCTATCACTGGCTGGGCAATGGGCAGGATGAGGAGGAAACACAGATATAGGCCCAAAGAATAAAGTGAGCTAAATGCAGTTCAAAATTGGTAACACAGGACTAATCAGGGGGCATTGCAGTGGAGGACAACTGGAATGAGAGGCTGACACAGAGAGTAGGCCCAAATCAGTAAGTAGTCGAAATGCAGTTCAAAATTGGCAACAGTAGTAAACAGGCGGCACAGCTTTGTTCAGTGGAGGAGAACAGCAAGGAGTGGCAGACACCGATAGTAGGCCCCAACCCAACTAGTAGGCCAAATGCAGTCTAACATTAACAACTACTTAACGAGCGCCTGAAAATGGAATTTCAGGACAGGAAACCAGGAGAACAGCAAGGAGCGGCAGACACCGATAGTAGGCCCCAAACCAACTAGTACGCCAAATGCAGTTGTTCCGTTTAACCACAATTTAATGAGAGCCTGAAGATAGAAGTTCAGGAAAGGCAACCTGGAGAACACCTTGGAGTGGAACACACCATCTCTCTACACCCCATACCCAATTTGTAGGTCTAATGCAGCGTAGTTTCCAACAACTACTAAACGAGAGCATGAAGATCGAAGCAATGGAGAGGAAACCTGGGGAACACCTTGGAGTGGAACACACCATCTCTCTACACCCCATACCCAATTTGTAGGCCTAATGCAGCGTAGTTTCCAACAACTACTAAACGAGAGCATGATGATCGAAGCATTGGCGAGGAAACCTGGGGAACACCTTGGAGTGGAACACACCATCTCTCTACAGTGGAACACACCATCTCTCTACACCCCATACCCAATTTGTAGGCCTAATGCAGCGTAGTTTCCAACAACTACTAAACGAGAGCCGGAAGATCGAAGCTCAGGAAAGGCAACCTGGGGAACACCTTGGAGTGGAACACACCATCTCTCTACACCCCATACCCAATTTGTAGGCCCAATGCAGCGTAGTTTCCAACAACTACTAAACGAGAGCCGGAAGATCGAAGCTCAGGAAAGGCAACCTGGGGAACACCTTGGAGTGTAACAAACCCTCTCTCTACACCACGGAAGGGCTGATTCTTAGGAAGGAAGGCTGTCGGAAAGAAGCAGGGCGCGTCCGAGGGTGATTATATTCTTATTAGGTATATACTCACCCTCGGACGCGCCCTGCTTCTTTATTTGTAATGAATGTTTATTTGCAATGTGGTTTTGACTTACTCTATTTTTTTGGTAAATAATGATTTTATTATTTTCATTGTTTTGCATCTTCTTGGCAATAATATAAAGAAGACGCGACAGGACAACACTCGGTGGATGCCATATCTGTGTTTAAAATTGAAAAAACCTTTCAGTTAACTACTTGCATGAGAATGTTATTGTAGCTGGTGGCCATTTTTAGTACTGTACCAGATTTTTGTTGTATGTGTTTGTTTCTAATGTTAAAATGTCTGCATTTGATATCTCTCCAGTATTTTCTTTTTTATAAGCAACATACTTATTTTTATATTTTCTGATGTTGGTTCCAGGGGTACACGGGCAGCAGTGGTGTGGTCAGTGGAGGCCTAGTGGAAGGAGTGACCGCAGACAGGCATCGAAGGCCTAAAATAATAACACATGGCTGTAGGCAATTTTAAATTGGTTCCAGGGGTACACGGGCAGCAGTGGTGTGGTCAGTGGAGGCCTAGTGGAAGGAGTCACCGCAGACAGGCATCGAAGGCCTAAAATAATAACACATGGCTGTAGGCAATTTTAAATTGGTTCCAGGGGTACACGGGCAGCAGTGGTGTGGTCAGTGGAGGCCTAGTGGAAGGAGTGACCGCAGACAGGCATCGAAGGCCTAAAATAATAACACATGGCTGTAGGCAATTTTAAATTGGTTCCAGGGGTACACGGGTAGCAGTGGTGTGGTCAGTGGAGGCCTAGTGGAAGGAGTCACCGCAGACAGGCATCGAAGGCCTAAAATAATAACACATGGCTGTAGGCAATTTTAAATTGGTTCCAGGGGTACACGGGCAGCAGTGGTGTGGTCAGTGGAGGCCTAGTGGAAGGAGTGACCGCAGACAGGCATCGAAGGCCTAAAATAATAACACATGGCTGTAGGCAATTTTAAATTGGTTCCAGGGGTACACGGGCAGCAGTGGTGTGGTCAGTGGAGGCCTACTGGAAGGAGTCACCGCAGACAGGCATCGAAGCCCTAAAATAATAACACATGGCTGTAGGCAATTTTAAATTGGTTCCAGGGGTACACGGGCAGCAGTGGTGTGGTCAGTGGAGGCCTAGTGGAAGGAGTGACCGCAGACAGGCATCGAAGGCCTAAAATAATAACACATGGCTGTAGGCAATTTTAAATTGGTTCCAGGGGTACATGGGCAGCAGTGGTGTGGTCAGTGGAGGCCTAGTGGAAGGAGTGACCGCAGACAGGCATCGAAGGCATAAAATAATAACACATGGCTGTAGGCAATTTTAAATTGGTTCCAGGGGTACACGGGCAGCAGTGGTGTGGTCAGTGGAGGCCTAGTGGAAGGAGTGACCGCAGACAGGCATCGAAGGCCTAAAATAATAACACATGGCTGTAGGCAATTTTAAATTGGTTCCAGGGGTACACGGGCAGCAGTGGTGTGGTCAGTGGAGGCCTAGTGGAAGGAGTCACCGCAGACAGGCATCGAAGGCCTAAAATAATAACACATGGCTGTAGGCAATTTTAAATTGGTTCCAGGGGTACACGGGCAGCAGTGGTGTGGTCAGTGGAGGCCTAGTGGAAGGAGTGACCACAGACAGGCATCGAAGGCCTAACATAACAAAAATGTCAATACAATGGTATTGTCAGTGGCAGGCATTGAAGGATGTCAGCGCATAGACTAAACATTGGTGGAGCTGTGAGATAATTTTGCAAGTGGTAGAGCACTGTTTGAGCTGGGGTGGGGGGAAACTGTGTTGTGGCCGGCGGTACAGGCCCAGGGCCCCTCATATTACAACGGTGTGTCTGACGTTGGGTGCGCACCACCACCGCCAGAGACACTTTATTGTACTAGGAGGGACCCAGTGGCAGTGCCGTCGACCAAAAGCGGGCTCACCCACCTCTTCAGACAAACTGCACTCTCACGGGTGCTGTCGCCAAGTGTCGATTCCACGGCCCCGTGTGGGGAGTTTGGCCATTTAGTGAGGTGTAAACATGTCGTATGTTGGACAATCAGGTGCAGAAAATTACGAGATTGGAAAAGGCATTCAGAATAGTCCACAGGCAAGACCTTTTCATAGGAAAGCTAGGTGTCAGCCGGGCAAGGTGGGGCAAAAGATTTCGAAATCCAGTTGTGGTTCGTTTTAATGAAGGTTAGATCATCTACATTTTGGGTAGCCAGACGAGTCCTTTTTTCTGTTAGTATTGAACCTGCAGCACTGAATACTCTTTCTGATAGGACACTAGCTGCCGGGCAAGCAAGCTCCTGCAATGCATATTCTGCCAATTCTGGCCAGGTGTCTAATTTTGATGCCCAGTAATCAAATGGGAATGACGGTTGAGGGAGAACATCGATAAGGGATGAAAAATAGTTTGTAACCATACTGGACAAATGTTGTCTCCTGTCACTTTGAATTGATGCTGCAGTACCTGTCCTGTCTGCGGTCATAGCAAAATCACTCCACAACCTGGTCAGAAAACCCCTCTGGCCAACGCCACTTCTGATTTCTGCCCCTCTAACTCCTCTGGTCTGCTGGCCCCTGCAGCTCGTGTGAGAACGATCACGGGCGCTGTGTGCAGGGAATGCCAGAAGCAAACGATCAACAAGAGTTGATTGTTTGGTTGCTAATATTAGTTCCAAGTTCTCATGTGGCATTATATTTTGCAATTTGCCTTTATAGCGAGGATCAAGGAGGCAGGCCAACCAGTAATCGTCATCATTCATCATTTTAGTTATGCGTGTGTCCCTTTTGAGGATACGTAAGGCATAATCCGCCATGTGGGCCAAAGTTCCAGTTCTCAAATCTGCGGTTGTGCTTGGTTGAGGGGCAGTTTCAGGCAAATCCACGTCACTTGTGTCCCTCAAAAAACCAGAACCTGGCCTTGCCGCGCCACCAATTTCCAGTGGCCCCGGAAAAGCTTCCTCATTAAAAATATAATCATCCCCATCATCCTCCTCGTCCTCCTCCTCCTCTTCGCCCGCTACCTCGTCCTTTACACTGCCCTGGCCAGACAATGGCTGACTGTCATCAAGGCTTTCCTCTTCCTCAGCTGCAGACGCCTGATCCTTTATGTGCGTCAAACTTTGCATCAGCAGACGCATTAGGGGGATGCTCATGCTTATTATGGCGTTGTCTGCACTAACCAGCCGTGTGCATTCCTCAAAACACTGAAGGACTTGACACATGTCTTGAATCTTCGACCACTGCACACCTGACAACTCCATGTCTGCCATCCTACTGCCTGCCCGTGTATGTGTATCCTCCCACAAAAACATAACAGCCCGCCTCTGTTCACACAGTCTCTGAAGCATGTGCAGTGTTGATTTCCACCTTGTTGCAACGTCTATGATTAGGCGATGCTGGGGAAGGTTCAAAGAACGCTGATAGGTCTGCATACGGCTGGAGTGTACGGGCGAACGGCGGATATGTGAGCAAAGTCCACGCACTTTGAGGAGCAGGTCGGATAACCCCGGATAACTTTTCAGGAAGCACTGCACCACCAGGTTTAAGGTGTGAGCCAGGCAAGGAATGTGTTTCAGTTGGGAAAGGGAGATGGCAGCCATGAAATTCCTTCCGTTATCACTCACTACCTTGCCTGCCTCAAGATCTACAGTGCCCAGCCACGACTGCGTTTCTTTCTGCAAGAACTCGGACAGAACTTCCGCGGTGTGTCTGTTGTCGCCCAAACACTTCATAGCCAATACAGCCTGCTGACGTTTGCCAGTAGCTGCCCCATAATGGGAGACCTGGTGTGCAACAGTGGCAGCTGCGGATGGAGTGGTTGTGCGACTGCGGTCTGTGGACGAGCTCTCGCTTCTGCAGGAGGACGAAGAGGAGGAGGAGGGGGTGCGAACGGCTACAGCCAATTGTTTCCTAGACCGTGGGCTAGGCAGAACTGTCCCAAACTTGCTGTCCCCTGTGGACCCTGCATCCACCACATTTACCCAGTGTGCCGTGATGGACATGTAACGTCCCTGGCCATGCCTACTGGTCCATGCATCTGTTGTCAGGTGCACCTTTGTGCTCACAGATTGCCTGAGTGCATGGACGATGCGCTCTTTAACATGCTGGTGGAGGGCTGGGATGGCTTTTCTGGAAAAAAAGTGTCGACTGGGTAGCTCGTAGCGTGGTACAGCGTAGTCCATCAGGGCTTTGAAAGCTTCGCTTTCAACTAACCGGTAGGGCATCATCTCTAACGAGATTAGTCTAGCTATGTGTGCGTTCAAACCCTGTGTACGCGGATGCGAGGCTAAGTACTTCCTTTTTCTAACCATAGTCTCATGTAGGGTGAGCTGGACTGGAGAGCTGGAGATCGTGGAACTAGCGGGGGTGTCGGTGGACATGGCAGACTGAGAGACGGTGGGAGATGGTATTGTTGCCACCGGTGCCCTAGATGCAGTGTTTCCTACTACGAAACTGGTGATTCCCTGACCCTGACTGCTTTGGCCTGGCAAAGAAACCTGCACAGATACTGCAGGTGGTGCGGAAAATGGTGGCCCTACACTGCCGGAAGGGATGTTGCGTTGCTGACTAGCTTCATTGGCCGAGGGTGCTACAACCTTAAGGGACGTTTGGTAGTTAGTCCAGGCTTGCAAATGCATGGTGGTTAAATGTCTATGCATGCAACTTGTATTGAGACTTTTCAGATTCTGTCCTCTGCTTAAGGTGGTTGAACATTTTTGACAGATGACTTTGCGCTGATCAATTGGATGTTGTTTAAAAAAATGCCAGACTGCACTCTTTCTAGCATCGGATACCTTTTCAGGCATTGCAGACTGAGCTTTAACCGGATGGCCACGCTGTCCTCCAACAGGTTTTGGCTTTGACACGCGTTTTGGGCAAGATACGGGCCCGGCAGATGGAACCTGTTGCGATGTTGATGCCTGCTGCGGCCCCTCCTCCTCCGCTTCAGAACTGCTGCCGCCTGCACCCTGTTCCCCCAATGGCTGCCAATCGGGGTCAAGAACTGGGTCATCTATTACCTCTTCTTGTAGCTCGTGTGCAACTTCGTCTGTGTCACCGTGTCGGTCGGTGGTATAGCGTTCGTGATGGGGCAACATAGTCTCATCAGGGTCTGATTCTTGATCAGCACCCTGCGAGGGCAATGTTGTGGTCTGAGTCAAAGGACCAGCATAGTAGTCTGGCTGTGGCTGTGCATCAGTGCACTCCATGTCAGATTCAACTTGTAATGGGCATGGACTGTTAACTGCTTCACTTTCTAAGCCAGGGACGGTATGTGTAAAGAGCTCCATGGAGTAACCCGTTGTGTCGCCTGCTGCATTCTTCTCTGTTGTTGTTTTTGCTGAAGAGGACAAGGAAGCGACTTGTCCCTGACCGTGAACATCCACTAACGACGCGCTGCTTTGACATTTACCAGTTTCACGAGAGGAGGCAAAAGAGCTAGAGGCTGAGTCAGCAAGATAAGCCAAAACTTGCTCTTGCTGCTCCGGCTTTACAAGCGGTTTTCCTACTCCCAGAAAAGGGAGCGTTCGAGGCCTTGTGTAGCCAGACGACAAACCTGGCTCCACAGCTCCAGACTTAGGTGCAATATTTTTTTTCCCACGACCAGCTGATGCTCCACCACTACCACTACCCTCATTATCAGCTGACAATGAACGCCCCCGGCCACGACCTCTTCCACCATACTTCCTCATTGTTTTAAAAACGTAAACAAACTAACGGTATTTGTTGCTGTCACACAAATTACACGGTGAGCTATAACTTCAGTATGATTTAGCTACCCCTTTACAGGTGAGTGAGACCACAACGAAAATCAGGCACAATGTTACACAATCTGTTGTTGGTGGCAACAAATGAGAGAGATGCCACACACGCAGGACTGTCACTGAAGCACAAATGTAAATATTAATCTCCCACTGATTTGATTTTTTTTTTTTTTTAAGGGAGACTTTAGGAAAAAAAAAATAGAATAAAATGGTTTTTTCAGGAAGAATTTAGAAACCAAATAAAATAAAATGATTTTTTCAGGGAGAATTTAGAAAACAAATAAAACAAAAAAAGGCTTTCTATGGCCCACTGAGTAAGAGATGATGCACACAGGAGTCAGGAGTGGCACACAAGCCCAGAAGACAATATTTATCTCCCACTGATTGATGTAGTGATTTTTTCAGGTAGATTTTGGAACCCAAATCAAGCTAAAAAAAATAATAGGCTTTCTATGGCCCACAATTGGAGAGAGAGAGAGAGATGGCACACCCAGGAGTCAAGACTGGCACACAAGCAGAAAGGGCAATATTAATCTCCCACTGATTTGTTTTTTTTTGTTTTTTCAGGGAGACTTTAGGAAAAAAAAAAATAGAATAAAATGATTTTTTCAGGAAGAATTTAGAAACCAAATAAAATAAAATGATTTTTTCAGGGAGAATTTAGAAAACAAATAAAACAAAAAAAGGCTTTCTATGGCCCACTGAGTGAGAGATGACGCACACAGGAGTCAGGAGTGGCACACAAGCCCAGAGGCCAATATTTATCTCCCACTGATTGATGTAGTGATTTTTTCAGGTAGATTTTGGAACCCAAATCAAGCTAAAAAAATAATAGGCTTTCTATGGCCCACAATTGGAGAGAGAGAGAGAGATGGCACACCCAGGAGTCAAGACTGGCACACAAGCAGAAAGGGCAATATTAATCTCCCACTGATTTGTTTTTTTTTTGTTTTTTTTCAGGGATACTTTAGGAAAAAAAAATAGAATAAAATGATTTTTTCAGGAAGAATTTAGAAACCAAATAAAATAAAATGATTTTTTCAGGGAGAATTTAGAAAACAAATAAAACAAAAAAAGGCTTTCTATGGCCCACTGAGTGAGAGATGACGCACACAGGAGTCAGGAGTGGCACACAAGCCCAGAGGCCAATATTTATCTCCCACTTTTTTTTTTTTGTTCCAGGGAAAATTTATTAACCCAATAAAAAAAATAATAAATAGGCTTTCTATGGCCCACTATCTGAGAGACAGAGAGAGATGGCACGCTTAGGACTGGCACACAAGCCCAAAGGCCAATATTAATCTCCCTTTTTTTTTTAAGGGAGAATTTATAAAACCAAAAAAAAATAAATAAATAGGCTTTCTATGGCCCACTATTTGTGAGAGAGATGGCACGCTCAGGACTGGCACACAAGCCCAGAGGCCAATATTAATCTCCCACTTTTTTTTTTTTTTTCCAGGGAAAATTTATAAACCCAATAAAAAAAAAATAAATAAATAGGCTTTCTATAGCCCACTATCTGAGAGAGAGAGATGGCACGCTTAGGACTGGCAGACAAGCCCAATGGCCAATATTAATCTCCCACTGATTGATTTATTGATTTTTTCAGGTAGAATTTAGAACCCAAATAAAGCAAAAAAAAAAAAAAAAAAGGGCTTTCTATGGCCCACTGAGTGAGTGATGATGCACACAGGAGTCAGGAGTGGCACACAAGCCCTGAGGCCAATATTTTTCTCCCACTGATTGATGTAGTGATTTTTTCAGGTAGATTTTAGAACCAAAATCAAGCAAAAAAATAAATAGGCTTTCTATGGCCCACTGAGTGAGTGATGATGCACACAGGAGTCAGGAGTGGCACACAAGCCCTGAGGCCAATATTTATCTCCCACTGATTGATGTAGTGATTTTTTCAGGTAGATTTTGGAACCCAAATCAAGCTAAAAAAATAATAAGCTTTCTATGGCCCACAATTGGAGAGAGAGAGAGAGATGGCACACCCAGGAGTCAAGACTGGCACACAAGCAGAAAGGGCAATATTCATCTCCCACTGATTTGTTTTTTTTTTTTTTTTTTCAGGGATACTTTAGGAAAAAAAAAATAGAATAAAATGGTTTTTTCAGGAAGAATTTAGAAACCAAACAAAATAAAATGATTTTTTCAGGGAGAATTTAGAAAACAAATAAAACAAAAAAAGGCTTTCTATGGCCCACTGAGTGAGAGATGACGCACACAGGAGTCAGGAGTGGCACACAAGCCCAGAGGCCAATATTTATCTCCCACTTTTTTTTTTTTGTTCCAGGGAAAATTTATTAACCCAATAAAAAAAATAATAAATAGGCTTTCTATGGCCCACTATCTGAGAGACAGAGAGAGATGGCACGCTTAGGACTGGCACACAAGCCCAAAGGCCAATATTAATCTCCCACTGATTGATTTATTGATTTTTTCAGGTAGAATTTAGAACCCAAATAAAGCAAAAAAAAAAAATAAATAGGCTTTCTATGGCCCACTGAGTGAGAGATGGCACACACAGGAGTCAAGAGTGGCACACAAGCCCTGAGGCCAATATTTTTCTCCCACTGATTGATGTAGTCGTTTTTCAGGTAGATTTTAGAACCAAAATCAAGCAAAAAAATAAATAGGCTTTCTATGGCCCACTGAGTGAGAGATGACACAGACAGGGATGGCACTCTAGCAGAAATGTCAATCTTAATCTCCCACAAAAAAAACAAAAAAAAAACAGGGAGTGTCCTTCAATTACTATCTCCCTGCAGTAATCTCAGCCAGGTATGGCAGGCAGCAATAAGGAGTGGACTGATGCACAAATTAAATAAAAAGTGTGTACAAACCAAAAAGATAGCTGTGCAGAAAGGAAGGAACAAGAGGATTTGTGCTTTGAAAAAAGCAGTTGGTTTGCACAGCGGCGTACACACAGCAATGCAGCTATCAGGGAGCCTTCTAGGGCAGCCCAATGAGCTACAGCGCTGAGGGGAAAAAAAAAATGTAGCTTCCACTGTCCCTGCACACCGAAGGTGGTGTTGGACAGTGGAAATCGCTACAGCACAAGCGGTTTTGTGGTTAATGGACCCTGCCTAACGCTATCTCTGCTTCTGACGAAGCGGCAGCAACCTCTCCCTAAGCTCAGATCAGCAGCAGTAACATGGCGGTCGGCGGGAACGCCCCTTTATAGCCCCTGTGACGCCGCAGACAGCAAGCCAATCACTGCAATGCCCTTCTCTAAGATGGTGGGGACCAGGACCTATGTCATCACGCTGCCCACACTCTGCGTTTACCTTCATTGGCTGAGAAATGGCGCTTTTCGCATCATTGAAACGCGACTTTGGCGCGAAAGTCGCGTACCGCATGGCCGACCCCGCACAGGGGTCGGATCGGGTTTCATGAAACCCGACTTTGCCAAAAGTCGGCGACTTTTGAAAATGAACGACCCGTTTCGCTCAACCCCAGTGTTTACAAGTGCTTCTGGCCACCTGTGGTCTCTGAGCGTTCCTAGCTCTCTGACTTTGGGTCTCCTCCGCCCTCTGCAGTGCCTGCCTGTTTCCTGTTTTCCTGCCTTGTTCCTTCAGTTCCTTTTCCTCTGCAGTACCTGCCCGGCTCCTATATCTTTTCCTTGCTCCCTTCAGCCTCGGTGTCTCCTTATTGTCCTTCCAGCCTCCATGCCTCCGTAGTGTTCCCATCTTCTCCCTTGTCTCAGTAGTTCCTTTCTGTTCCCTCTTTCCCTTTGTGCCTGCTGTGTTCCCATCTGATCTCAGTCGACCCTCCAGCTTCCGTGGCGATAGTCCCTCACGGGCCTGCCCCTAACTCTCCCTGTATAGGGGGTGGTCCACCTGGTCAGCTCGTCCGAGAGGGGTTTGTCATCACGGTCCAGTGGGTCCACTCTCCGTGTTTCACTGTTTGAATCTACATGCTCTATAGAACTGCACTCGGGTGACATCCGAGTGCAGCCAGATTCTTACAGCGTCACAGTATCCTGTCCTATCCTTTCCTATTTAGCTAGTGTGTGCCTCATTTGCTAATCCTGTTTCCTGCCTTCATGTGTCTTTTCCTCTACTACTCACAGTCAATATTTGTGGGGGGCTGCCTATCCTTTGGGGTTCTGCTCTGAGGCAAGGTAGAAATTCCTATTTCCATCTATAGGGGTATTTAGTCCTCCGGCTGTGTCGAGGTTTTGTTAGGCACACCCCACGGCTACTTCTAGTTGCGGTGATAAGATCAGGGTTTGCAGTCAGTATAATTACCACCTACTCCAGTGAAAGTTTTCATGCTGCTCCAAGGTCACCTGATCATAACAAATTAAACTTGGCACAGTTATTAGTTCTTCTCTACATAGGTGCCACCTAGGGGGATACACTTCTCCCATCTCTTTAAGCAACTGTAAACGCCTCGCTTGTAGAAATCGACAGGTTGCTCCAAAAGCCACTTTGTGACTTCGGAAATCAGAGTTTCCTCATCTGGAAAATGCTTGCCCTTCAAAAATAACTTCATTGTTGGAAAGAGGTGGAAGTCCGATGGTGCAAGGTCGGATGAATAAAAGGGATGGGGTAGAATTTCAGAGCCTCAGGAGCATGCTTCCATCATTTGGGTAACATGTGAGTTGTGAACTGGTACATTGTCTTGCAGAAGGCGGACACCTTTGGTGAGCATGTCACGTCTCTTGGTTTTGATGGCCTCCTGCAATTTCCGCAGCAGTGAAGCATAGTATGCCCCAGTGATCATGGTACCCTTTGCTAGGAAATCCATCAATACTGCTCCATGCTGGTCCCAAAATACTGTGAACATGACCTTGCTAGCTGAGAGTTGGGCATGTGCCTTCTTTGGAGGCGGTGAGTCATGATGCTTTCATTGCATCGACTGGACTTTAGTCTCAGGATCATAGTGATGGCCCAGATTTCATCCTTTGTGATCAGTCTATTGAAAAAGTCCTCCTGGTTTACATGGCACATCGATAATAGAGCCTGAGAGCATTCGACTCGTTCCTGCTTCTGGAAAGATGTGAGCTGCCGGGGAACCCAACGAGCGGATACCTTATGCATATGAAGTTGGCCTTGGATGAATTTTTCCATGGACCCCACACTAGTCTAGACATCTTGGGCTAGGTGTTGAATGGTTACGCAACAATTTTCCAAAATGGCAACCTCCACTTGCTGGATGGTGCATTCATCAATAGCAAAGTGGGGTCGCCCTGGAATTGTAGCTGTTTGCACCAAAGTCTGACCACATTTGAATTGATGATGCCAGTTCTTGACAAGATCATATGATGGGGATCATCACCATAAACCTCTTTCATCTCATCGAAAGTCTCCTTTGGTGTGCGGCCTTTCAACTAAAGGAACTTGATGACTGCTCTGCATTCCACTGGGTCCATTATCAAACCTCACATCACTTCAGCACCTGTAAAATCAAGACCATTATCAGTTCTGAGTTGCAAATTGGCACGTAAAGTATAGAGATTTACAGTATATACTCGAGTATAAGCCGATCCAAGTATAAGCTGAGACCCCTAGGTTTGCCACAAAAAAACTGGGAAAACGTATTGACTCGAGTATAAGCCTAGAGTGGAAAATGCAGCAGCTGCTGGTAAATTTCAAAAATAAAAATAGATACCAATAAAAATAAAATTAATTGAGACATCAGTATGTTAAATGTTTTTGATATGCATATTGAATCAGATGCCCCATATAAAGCTCCATACAGTTCATGATGGGCCCCATAAGATGCTCCATATTAAAATATGCCCCACATAATGCTGCATAAAAGATTAATGATGGCCCCATAAAATGCTCCATAGAATAATATGCCTCATATAATGCTCCATAAAGGTTGATGGCCCCATAAGATGCTCCATAGAATAATATGCCCCATATGCTGCTCCATAAAGGTTGATGGCCCCATAATATGCCCCATATGCTGCTCCATAAAGGTTGATGGCCCCATAAGATGCTCCATAGGATAATATGCCCATATGCTGCTTCTGCTGTGATTAAAAAAAAATAAAATTACATACTCACCTCTCGTCGCTGGGAGCCAGGTGCCGCTGTCGCCGCTTACTCAGGCACCCAGCACTTGCGATATTCACCTGTCCCCATTCCACCTTCGCATGCCACTGTGTCTTCTGTCTCTCTGCAGTGACTGTTCAGGCAGAGGGCGCACACTTAAGACATCATCGTGCCCTCTGACCTGAATGTCACAGCAAGAGGATGCGGAAGACCCAGCCCTGCGAGGGAACGGGGACAGGTGAATATCGCATGGCTCACCCTCCCCGTCATGCTCAACCCCTCCTGGCATGGTCTCTGCAAGTCCCTGCTTCTCTGATGGTCTCTCTGGCGCCAACATCTTGTTCCTATGTTCAGCGGTCACATGGTACCCCTCATTAAAGTAATGAATATGCGCTCCATGCCTATGGGAGTGGAGGCGCGTTCATATTCATTACTATAATGAGCAGTACCACGTGCCTGCTGAACACAGGAAGAGCTGCAGGCGGGGAAGTGCCAAGACCCATCAGGAGGGGGTGAGTATGATGTGACAGCCACCACTCTTGCTGCTCCCCCTCCCCCGCCGACCCCCTGGGACAATGACTTGAGTATAAGCCGAGACGGGAACTTTCAGCCTAATAAACTGGGCTGAAAATCTCGGCTTATACTCGAATATATGCGGTATATCATTATGTGCAGTTTTAGCGTCCGGTGATAAATAGACGTGGGTCAGGGGAAATCTTTAGTGAACGCCACTCGTATATATCATTTATATATACATATTATCATATATAAATATAGAATATACAGTATAATGTCAAAATACATTTCAATGTATAATATTTCCCTAAATCCCTAGTTAGACCGCACATGGAGTACTGTGTCCAGTTTTGGGCACCGGTGCTCAGGAAGGATATAATGGAACTAGAGAGAGTACAAAGGAGGGCAACAAAATTAATAAAGGGGATGGGAGAACTACAATACCCAGATAGATTAGCGAAATTAGGATTATTTAGTCTAGAAAAAAGACGACTGAGGGGCGATCTAATAACCATGTATAAGTATATAAGGGGACAATACAAATATCTCGCTGAGGATCTGTTTATACCAAGGAAGGTGACGGGCACAAGGGGGCATTCTTTGCGTCTGGAGGAGAGAAGGTTTTTCCACCAACATAGAAGAGGATTCTTTACTGTTAGGGCAGTGAGAATCTGGAATTGCTTGCCTGAGGAGGTGGTGATGGCGAACTCAGTCGAGGGGTTCAAGAGAGGCCTGGATGTCTTCCTGGAGCAGAACAATATTGTATCATACAATTATTAGGTTCTGTAGAAGGACGTAGATCTGGGGATTTATTATGATGGAATATAGGCTGAACTGGATGGACAAATGTCTTTTTTCGGCCTTACTAACTATGTTACTATGTTACTATGTATTTCTCTTTTATAATATATTCATTATTACAAATATTGACCCACTTGTGCTTGTAGATAGAGAGATTCACAGGTTCTCCCTCTGCTTCCTCTCAATCACACCTTATCTGTCAATATATTTGGAATATTAAACACCAAGACTACCACACAAACCTCTCACCCAATTGAAATCACAGGAAGACATTGGTCTCCATATCTACACTTACTATACAGCAATCCATCTAATGAAAGGGTTGAAACTTGCCAACTTTTCAAGTCAAAATAACAACTCATACATAGCATTCATATCATGAGGCAAAAATTCTCACGGATACATCTGCACCAAGACTTTTCCTCCTTCTGACTCCGGCTGTGATGTGCATGACATCCACTACACTTCTTATCAAACGATCAAAGAAAAAACTTATCTCCCACATTGGCTTTCTTGGCTTCAGCCCCTATTTCTACTATTCCATACCTTGGTGACCCCAATTATTTGAATATATTCAATCTAGGGTCTCATATGCCTAACAAAAACATTTCTCAACTTTTGTCCAACAAAATCCTTATGGTTGACTCTTGGCCCGAGGAAGCTATGTTTCGCCCCAGTAACTCCCTATAACGTCACCATGTCTATTGTATCCTCACCCTCTTTAAAACAAAATTTCCAAAACCCAGAAAATGGTTTTAGCTTGACCTCCTTTCATGACTACCTTTTTGGTCCCTAAAGGAAAAATATATAATCATTTCGAATTCCTACAAACTTCTCTAATCTCATCTCATGGGGAAAAAGAGTTAAGCATGAGCTTTTCAGACCTAGAAGTGAAGTCCATTCTATGTAATTCACATGGCTTTTCCAGATGCATACTCCTACAAGAAAATCTCTACAAAATTCCACTCGGATTCTATAAAACTCCTGAATTTTTGCACCACTTAGGTTTAACAGTATCAAACTTATGCTGGAGATGTGGTACCCACAAAGGTACATTTTCCCATATTTTCTGGTTCTTTCCTAAAATAAAACTATTCTGGAAAAAGATAGAATCTACTTTATGCAACCTAGGACTCATTAAATATACCTTAACCCCTCTGTGACCTTAGACGTACTATCCCGTCGAGGTGACCTGGGCCTATCTGACCCTGGACGGGATAGTACGTCATAGCGATCGGCAGTGCTCACGGGGGGATGTCAGCTTATCGCAGCTGACATCCGGCACTATGTGCCAGGAGCGGTCACGGGCCGCCCCCGGCACATTAACCCCCGGCACACCGCGATCAAACATGTGATCGCGTTGCTGCGAGGGTCTTACCTCCCTCCCTGCTCCCTCCAGGCCCGGATCCAAGATGGCCGCGGATCCGGGTCCTGCAGGGAGGGAGGTGGCTTCACAGAGCCTGCTCAGAGCAGGCACTGTGAAGCCTGCAGCACTGTAAGTCAGATTGGTGATCTGACAGAGTGCTGTGCAAACTGTCAGATCACTGATCTATGATGTCCCCCCCTGGGACAAAGTAAAAAAGTTAAAAAAAAATTTCCAAATGTGTAAAAAAAAATAAAAAAAATATTCCTAAATAATCAAAAAAAAAAAAAATATTATTCCCATAAATACATTTCTTCATCTAAATAAAAAAAAAACCAATAAAAGTACACATATTTAGTATCGCCGCGTCCGTAACGACCCGACCTATAAAACTAACCCACTAGTTAACCCCTTCAGTAAACACCGGAAGGAAAAAAAAAAAATGAGGCAAAAAACAACGCTTTATTATCATACCGCCGAACAAAAAGTGGAATAACACGCGATAAAAAAGACAGATATAAATAACCATGGTACTGCTGAAAACGACATCTTGTCCCGCAAAAAACGAACTGCCACTCAGCATCATCAGCAAAAAAATAAAAAAGTTATAGTCCTGAGAATAAAGCGATGCAAAAATAATTATTTTTTCTGTAAAATAGTTTTTATCATATAAAAGCGACAAAACATAAAAAAATGATATAAATGAGGTGTCGCTGTAATCGTACTGAACCGAAGAATAAAACTGCTTTATCAATTTTCTACTGTTTAGGTACATTAGGGGCTCTGCAAACGCAATGTGACGCCTGCAGACTAATCCATCTAAGTCTGCATTCCAAATGATGCTCCTTCCCTTCCGAGCCCTCCCATGCGCCCAAACGGTGGTTCCCCCCCACATATCGGGTATCAGCGTACTCAGGACAAATTGGACAACAACATTTAGGGTCCAATTTCTCCTGCTACCCTTGGAAAAATACAAAACTGGGGGCTAAAATATAATTTTTGTGGAAAAAAATATTTTTTATTTGCACGGCTCTGCGTTATAAACTGTACTGAAATACTTGGGGGTTCAAAGCTCTCACAACACATCTAGATGAGTTCCTTAGGGGGTCTACTTTCCAAAATGGTGTCACTTGTGGGGGGTTTCTACTGTTTAGGTACATTAGGGGCTCTGCAAATGCAATGTGACGCCTGCAGACCATTCCATCTAAGTCTGCATTCCAAATGGTGCTACTTCCCTTCCGAGCCCTCCCATGCGCCCAAACGGTGGTTCCCCCCCCCCAACATATGGGGTATCAGCGTACTCAGGACAAATTGGACAACAACTTTTGGGGTCCAGTTTCTCCTGTTACCCTAGGGAAAATACAAAACTGGGGGCTAAAAAATAATTTTTGTGGGAAAAAAATTTTGTTTCATTTTTATGGCTCTGCATTATAAACTTCTGTGAAGCCCTTGGTGGGTCAAAGTGCTCACCACACATCCAGATAAGTTCCTTAGGGGGTCTACTTTCCAAAATGGTGTCACTTGTGGGGGGTTTCAATGTTTAGGCACATCTGTGGCTCTCCAAATGCAACATGGCGTCCCATCTCAATTCCTGTCAATTTTGGCATGAAAAGTAAAACAGTGCTCCTTCCCTTCCGAGCTCTACCATGTGCCCAAACAGTGGTTTACCCCCACATATGGGGTATCAGCGTACTCAGGACAAATTGTACAACAACTTTTGAGGTCCAATTTCTTCTCTTACCCTTGGAAAAATAAAAAATTGGGGGCAAAAATATAATTTTTGTGAAAAAATATGATTTTTTATTTATACGGTTCTGCATTATAAACTTCTGTGAAGCACTTGGTGGGTCAAAGTGCTCACCACACCTCTAGATAAGTTCCTTAGGGGGTCTACTTTCCAAAATGGTGTCACATGTGGGGGGTTTCAATGTTTAGGCACATCAGTGGCTCTCCAAACGCAACATGGCGTCCCATCTCAATTCCTGTCAATTTTGCATTGAAAAGTCAAATTGCCCTCCTTCGCTTCCAAGCTCTGTCATGCGCCCAAATAGTGGTTTACCCCCACATATCAGGTATCGTGGTACTCAGGACAAATTGTACAACAATTTTTGGGTCCATTTTCTCCTGTTACCCTTGGTAAAATAAAACAAATTGGAGCTGAAGTAAATTTTTTGTGAAAAAAAGTTAAATGTTCATTTTTATTTAAACATTCCAAAAATTTCTATAAAACACGTGAAGGGTTAATAAACTTCTTGAATGTGGTTTTGAGCACCTTGAGGGGTGCAGTTTTTAGAATGGTGTCACACTTGGGTATTTTCTATCATATAGACCCCTCAAAATAACTTCAAATGAGATGTGGTCCCTAAAAAAAAAAATGGTGTTGTAAAAATGAGAAATTGCTGGTCAACTTTTAACTCTTATAACTCCCTAACAAAAAAAAATTTTGGTTCCAAAATTATGCTGATGTAAAGTAGACATGTGGGAAATGTTACTTATTAAGTATTTTGTGTGACATATCTCTGTGATTTAATTGCATAAAAATTCAAAGTTTGAAAATTGCGAAATTTTCGCCAAATTTCTGTTTTTTTCACAAATAAACGCAGGTACTATCAAAGAAATTTTACCACTACCATGAAGTACAATATGTCACGAGAAAACAATGTCAGAATCACCAGGATCTCTTGAAGCGTTTCAGAGTTATAACCTCATAAAGGGACAGTGGTCAGAATTGTAAAAAGTGGCCTGGTCATTGACGTGCAAACCACCCTTGGGGGTAAAGGGGTTAACTCAAAAGGCAGAAAGTATTACTGTTTTGCCAATCAAAATACTTCAAGCCTAGGAAACATGACTCGCTAGCAAGTAACACTTCCCACTCAGATTGGATAGATAAAATTCACTCAATTTAGCGCCTTGATGAACTCTCTGGTTGGAAATCTCACAACGATTTACAGTTAGCTAAAATATGGACACCTTGAACAAAAAAAGCATCAAACTTGGCGCAAAAAACACACAAACCACATCACATATACCCTAATATATCTCACTTCTTCCCTTCCCACTAAAATTCTTTATGACTCACTATCCACCTGATGATCCCTTTTGTTCAACTTCTATTTTATCCACTCTTTCTTTTATTCACACTATGTCTTAATTTTATTCCTAACCCGCTAACCACATGGTCACGGAATCAATGGTGCTATATAAATAAATAAATAATAATAATAATAATACTCCTCAACCTACCATTCCATAATTCCTCATTATGGCCTTGCTGTAATTTCAAGAAATGTAGTACTGTTTTATATGGTAAATTTTATGTATGTTGATATTTGATCTATAAAAAAAAATATTAAAAAATATCTGTGCACAGACATCAGTGATGGCAAACCACAGGTCAATAGATAGCGCTTGCCACTTTTGACTCCTCTGAGACTGCCCTCATAGTGACACCCCCTAACTATCCACTATCAGATTTAATTGAAACACTGATCTGTTTTTTCACATAAGAAATATTTATCACCTATCCAAAAAATAGATGATAAATGTATGATTGCTCATGTTTTGGCTGAGAACTACAGTCATCCTGTGTGTGAATGCAGCAGTACTGAGCATGTGTGACCTCTACTTCCATAGGACTGAAGTGGAGGTCACACATGCTCACAACAGCACCATTCAAACAGGGGACCTTAATACCCCATCGGTGTGTTAATTGGGGCTACAAATGATCATACATCCATCAACTTTCCTCTGGTTGAGTTATATGTTTATTATAGGATGGCTCATTTCAGGGACAACTCAAGATTTGAGTTTCCTGTAATCTCGGCACTTATGGGATAACCATTGTTGTGTGTTGAAGTCATGTTTAGTAGCAGTGCCAATGCAATCATCAGTTGATATTTGTCACACTATGGCGGTCTTCTGTAAGGAAGGGAGGCTTCAAACTGTCCCTGGATCTGGGACTATAACTATCCCTGTCTCGGGGGTACTCTTGAAGGTAGAGAGGCTCGGGTAATTGACCTTACCATGTGACTGTAAAACCCAGATCTGTCCCCTTTCCCTGCCCCATGTGGCATGGGTCAGAAATATAAGGTAAGCAAGACACAAAGACAAAATAAGGATAACAGAAAGCAGCAAGCATACAAACACTCAAAAAAAGGTAAATAGGGAAGGATAGGAATGTACCAACCAAATGGGAATAAGACAATGAGGAAAGCATACACCCCAAAACAGCACGCAAGAATATCCAGTAGCAACAATAATCAGGATTAGAGTTGAGCGACTTTTACTTTTTTTGGATCGAGTCGTGTTTCGCGAAACCCGACTTTGTCAAAAGTCGGGTCGGGTGAAATCGGCCGATTATTGCGAAAAGTCGGGGGCTGACTGAAACACGAAACCCACTGCAAGTCAATGGGGAATCAAAGTCGGCAGTGAGTGGAGGACAGGAAAACACCTACAGTGTCCATTTTAATGCCAAAAACATCAATTCTTATTACTTAAGCTTGTCAATCTTAATTTACTTTATAATAATAGTTAGGCATTGAAAACAGGGGCTCATTTGGCTAAAGTTGTGGGGGGTAGGGCTGGCTCAAGATTTTCATGGGCCCGGGAAACGCGGAATACATCACGGCGGTGGAGCAGGGAGAGGTAAGTATTATAACTTTGCAAGTGCTGTGATCCTGAGCAAGCAGGGGGGGCCCAGTAGTTGGCATTGGCACTGGCACAGAGCCCCTCATAGTACGGCGGTGTGTTTGACGGCGGGCGGCGCCTCCCACTGCCAGAGACACTTTTGCGTACTATGAGGGGCCCTGTGCCAGTGCCAATGAGTATGCCCCCCCACCTGATGAAGGAACATGCACTTTCATCTGCACCTTCCTCTTTGTCCCCGTGTTAGGTGGTATAGTATGCGGGAAGGGGGACCTGACTTTCAGCAGGGTCAGATCCTGGCTGTGTAGAGTGCAAGGGGAATGTAGTGGTCTGGGTCAATGTACCAGCAGACTCATCTAGCAGTGGCTGGGCAAAGGGCAGGATGAGGAGGAAACACAGCTATAGGCCCAAATAATAAAGTAGGCTAAAAGCAGTTCAAAATTGGTAACAGGACTAAACGGATGGCATTGCTTTGTTCAGTGGAGGACAACTGTAATGACTGGCAGACACAGTTAGTAGGCCCAAATAATAAAGTAGGCTAAATGCAGTTCAAAATTGGTAACAGGACTAAACAGGCGGCATAGCTAGGTATGGGGTGGGCTCCTCTGCTGAGTAGCACACAGTGGTAGTTGGCGCAAAGTATTAACTGGTCTAAATGGAGGCCAGGGCCCCTGTATATTTTAACTATCATCTATCATTTCAACAAATTTGTATTGGCAGTGCCATTGAAGTGTTTAACAGCACAGACTACACAGTGGTGGAGCAGGGAGAGGTAAGTATTGCAAGTGGTAGAGCACTGTTCGAGTTGGGGGGAACACTCTCTCATGGGCGGCGGTACTGGCACAGGGCCCCTCATATTACGACGGTGTGTCTGACGTTGGTTGTGCACCACCACCGTCAGAGACACTTCATTGTACTATGAGGGACCCTGTGCCAGTGCCGTTGCCCAAGAGTGGGCCCACCCACCTGTCCAGCCAAACGGCACTCGCATGCTGGCTCAACACCTCCAACCTTAGGTGCTATTGTGCTTTTGCCACTACCACCAGATGCACCACCACCACCACCACCATCAGTACCAGCTGGCAACCACTGCCCACGGGCTCTTCCACCAGACTTACTCATTTTTTGGAAAATCTAACCAAAATAACAACCGTTATATGGTACTGTAAAACAAGGTAGAAGGTGTATACAAACTTGTTGAGAATTCAAATCTCCTTTTTTGGGGGGAGACTGAACGAAAACTCAGGCCCAGTGTATATAACAACGCAATCTAAGTGGCAGAAAGTGGCTGGCTGACATACGACAAACAGGACTGAAGTATATCCACTTTGTGAGAATTAGAATCTCACTTTTTTGGGGGGAGACTGAACCAAAACTCAGGCCCAGTGTATAAAACAACACAATATAAGTGACAAAAAGTGTCTGGAAGATATATGAAAAAATACAAGGACTGTAGTACAATTTCAATCTCCCTACAATGATCTCAGGAAAAGTATGGCAGCAATAAAAAGCACTGCTGCACACAAAAGTGTAGACAAATAAACAAGATAACTGTGCAGAAAGGAGCAACAGGATTTTTGCTTTTAAAAAAGCAGTTGGTTTGCACAGCGGCGTACAAACAGCAATGCAGCTATCAGGGAGCCTTATAAGGCAGCATAATAAGCTACAGAGCTGATGCACAAAAATATAAACTCCACTGTCCCTGCAAAACAATGGTGGTGTTGGACAGTGGAAATCACTACAGCACAAGCAGTTTGGGGGTTAATCTTCCCTCCCTAACTATATCCCTTCTTCTGATGAAGCGGCAGCAACCTCTCCCTATGCTAAGATCGGCAGAAGTAAGATGGCGGCCGCCGTGCATGCCCCCTTATAGCCCCTGTGACGCCACAGAAAGCAAGCCAATCACTGTCATGCCCTTCTCTAAGATGGTGGGGACCGAGACCTATGTCATCACGCTGCCCACACTCTGCGTCCTCTTTCATTGGCTGAAAAATGGCGCTGAAAGCGTCATATGAAACGCGACCTTTGCGCGCTGATCGCCGACCTCATGGCCGGTCCCACACTAGGATCGGGTCGGGTTTCATGAAACCCGACTTTGCCGAAAGTCGGCGATTTTTGAATTTGTCCGATCCTTTTCGCTCAACCCTAATCAGGATATCCAGCACAGCTTCTCCAAGGAGCTAGGAAGCAAAGCTTTCACTGGCAATGCAGAGAAGGTCTGGCCAGAATTTACAGGTAGAGGTCATGAACTGATCAGAAGCAGCTGAAAATTGAGCTGCAAGTTTCTGACTGGCATAATAAGGGTCGTTAACCTCTTTAGCACCAAAGGAAACCAAATCCATTTAATATGGGACACAAACACACAGGCTAAATGAAAGTTGTGCGATTTACAATACGTAGTGATCTTCCAACTCCAGATCTCCCAGGAGGACATGACACACTCGTGACACTATTTCTTAAAGAAGCCTTAGTGAATGTTGATAAAAATTTTATTTTTTTACCTGGTATAAATTCAACTGTTTTCCTGAATTTGATGTTTTTTCTCCTTTTATTTCTGTGCCTCTCCATTCCCGAGATATGGTCTTCTTTTCTAGTATGTAAATATAGTCTTTTTACCAAATAGGCATAATCCAAGACACTGTGGATGTATTTGCTCACCAGACCCACTTGGTAACAAAACTAGATTTATATGCAGGGAAGAAAGAAAAATAATGCCGGATTTAGGAGAACAGCGGCATTTACACCAGGTACAATAAATTACAAGTAAAATATTCTGTTTAACAAATGCATATGGTGTACGTTAGGGGATGGGAAGAGGTCATGTAGAATTGCCTTGTTTTGACACAATTCTCTTAACAAATAAATCTTTGAAATTTATCCTAACGTTTCGATCGACATATTGTCACGTTAGCATCAATTTATTCATTTGATCCTGCAGATCTTAGGTTTGTTTGAAATAAGAAAATGGAAAACAACAAAAGTAATATTTTTCCCTCTTAACACGAGCGTCATGTGACACAACTAAAAAGCCAGACGTGAATTTTTTTTTCTTTCAATTTCACAGCATCCTGCTGCTGTTAGGAAATATCTCCCAGTGGATTCTGCAGCGCCGCTTCCATCAGCGATTCCTTTTGATCATAATCCGTAGCTATGGTTTTGCCTTTTTACAGTCTGAGCCAAGGATGTTTATATATTTTATGTATCAAAATCTTAAGACTAACAGAAAAAAAATTAGACTTTAAAAATATATCTAGCCAGACGAGACAAAAGAAACCCTGTAAGACGGAACTCGAATTTTTAAATTCTCCTTCTTGGTTGTTTCATCTATGCCTTGTAGTGCCTTTACATTCTCTGTAAATATACGCAAATGTTAACATTTTACATTTACATTTTTGAATTTGGTAAAATAATTCAATTCCTGAAGACAAAGAAATTCCTCTGTAGAGTCTTATCTATGTAGCTACTCTAAAAGAGTGTGTCTCCTTAAAGGAGTGGAGAACCTATCAACACCCCATAGAAGATCTTATGTTAAGATAAAGCATTGCCATGTTTTATATCTACTGGCTAACACGGAACAAAGATATATATCTTTCCTGTATCATGTTTGAATGTTGTTTTATCTATTTTGTGGCCTGCAGCATTTAGTTAACCAGTAGAAAAGGTTAACTACTGGGGCCAGCAAATGGTTGGAGGAGTCAAGTTGGCATTGGAAATTTTAGGTTCCTGTTTGCGAGGCAGTTAGTAGAGAGCACTGAAGAGAGAATAGCCCATAATACAGCAGACCTGCATCAAAAAGGGTGTCATGTGTTCAGAAGGGAGACCATACTAAGATAGCAAGTTCTAGAGTGGACAACTATCAAGTGGCAGAAGGATTCCTAGTTTCAAGCAAATGGGGGTCTACAGTAATTGTTATCTATATTAGATATGAAATGAAAGTGTAGCCAGACCAGAGGGTCGTAGAGAAGACTGGCCAGGCTGGGACTTGTGTTCTCCGAAGGGTAATCAAACAGGCAATTAGGCACACCTTTGTGTCTGAGTATTGAACCTTTAATGTGTTTAGTTGGTATTTTGAGTTTGCCACAATCCATTTTCGTTTGTTGCCATCATCCTGGCAAACTCTTGTGATTTCTGCAATTTGCACCTAATGCTCCTCTAGACCTGTTACCCATCGTTTGCAATAAGCTTCTCAAATTGGTTCTTAGTGACTGTTTATAATATACTGCATTCTTCTTTGCAAATTTGTGTGATTCTATAATGTGCACTTACTGATGCTCAGTACTGCTGGTTAACCACCACCTTTTGCCGCTGAAATAGAAATTGTCCGCTGCACTTCATCTGCTCTCCTGCGATTGCCACTCGTGGCTCCGTGGCTTCTGGTGTGTCCTACTTGCCCATTGTCCAGATTTCCACTGCTGTGTCATTAACCTCAATCAGTGTGTTCACCCTTACCTGCGGCTTAGTGGAGCAAACTCACCAGATGAGTCGAAGGGCTTGCTTACACCGGCGAGAGTCAGCGTGTAACTCAAATGTGTGCTATCCGATGTTTCATCCAATTTTATACCATGGAGCAGTGCCGACTATCAATTATTTCTTATGCAGAGTCGACATGATAAAAAAAATCGCTGCATGCTCTGATTGGCAGCATATATAGGATGGTCTATGTTTGCGTGCAAAACATCGGACTGCATTCGGATGTAATCCTACATACCTATATACAGTGAGTACAGAAATTATTCAGACCCCTTTAAATTTGTCACTCTTTGTTTCATTGCAGCCATTTGGTAAATTCAGAAAAGTTCATTTTTTTCGGATTAGTGTACACTCTGCACACCATCTTGACTGAAAAAAACAGAAATGTAATAATTTTTGCAAATTTATTAAAAAAGAAAAACTGAAATATCACATGGTCATGACTCAAAAGTATTCAGACCCTTGGCTCAGACACTCGTATTTAAGTCACATGTTGTCCATTTCCTTGTGATCCTCCTTGAGATGGTTCTACTCCTTCATTAGAGTCCAGCTGTTTAATTAAACTGATAGCACTTAATTTGAAAGGCACACACCTGTCTGTGTACCATTCCCTCCTGTTACAAATTCTCTCATCCCTTGGCATCACAGACTTGGCCCTATCCTGGATCTCATCATATCTAACAGACAGGAGATTCAGTGTCTACCTCTCCCACACCACGTCCTCACCTCGCCCCTGTCTGTCAGCGTTCCCCAAGGCTCAGTTCTAGGACCCCTACTCTTCTCCATCTACACCTTCGGCCTGGGACAGCTCATAGAATCCCACGGTTTACAATATCATCTCTACACTGATGACACGCAGATCTACCTATCTGGACCTGACCTCACCTCCTTACTGACCAAACTCCCACAATGTCTGTCTGCTATCTCAGCCTCCCTCCTGAAACCTAAAGTACAGGCCCCCAACACCAATCTCATTGGTGAGGATCTGGTCACTTATTTCCAAGAAAAAATCAACCACATCCATTAGGATATCTCAGCCCAATCTCCTCAGTGCCTGGATCCCCTTCCCTGCCGCACCTCAAGCTCACTCGACATCTTTGAGCCTGTTTCAGAAGAAGAAGTTTCCAAGCTCCTCACTTCTGCTCGGCCTACAACCTGCAACAGTGACACCATTCCTTCACATCTCCTGCAGTCTCTCTCACCAGTGGTCACCACTCACCTGACTAAAATATTTAACCTCTCTCTTTCTTCAGGTATCTTTCCCTCTTCATTTAAACATGCCATCATAACACCTTTACTTAAAAAGCCATCCCTGGACCAGAACTGCACTGCTAACTACAGACCTGTCTCTAACCTTTCCTTCATCTCTAAACTCCTGGAACGCTTGGTCCACTCCCGTCTAATCCGCTATCTCTCGGATAACTCTCTTTTTGACCCCTTACAATCTGGTTTCCGCTCTTTACACTCCACTGAAACTGCCCTCACTAAAGTCTCTAATGATCTAATAACAGCTAAATCCAAAGGTCATTGCTCTCTGCTGATTCTCCTGGATCTCTCTGCCGCATTTGACACTGTGGATCACCAGCTCCTTCTCACCATGCTCCGCTCCATAGGCCTCAAGCAAACAGCCCTCTCCTGGTTCTCCTCCTACCTCTCTGACCGCTCCTTCACTGTATCTTTTGCCGGCTCCTCTTCCTGTCCTCGTCCCCTTACTATCGGGGTTCCACAGGGCTCAGTCCTGGGCCCCTCCTCTTCTCTCTATACACGGCCCCTATTGGACAAAGAATCAGCAGATTTGGGTTCCAGTATCATCTCTATGCTGATGACACCCAATTATACACTTCTTCCCCTGACATCACCCTTACCCTAATTCAAAATACCAAGGATTGTCTGTCTGCTGTCTCTAACATCATGTCCTCCCTCTATCCTAAACGAAATCCCTCCAAAACGGAACTTCTTGTGTTTCTCCCTTCTACTAACCTCACTCTACCCAACATCAAAATTACCCTGGAGGGTTCAACCATAACTACCATATACTCCCTTGAGGAAGCGGCGTGTTAGCGCTGCGAAACGCGCGTCGGCGGTCTCTATTCCTGGCTGGTTACCCCTCTGCACCCCTGTGCACTTACCCTGGTGAGTCCATGTTGGTAGGGCATTATTATATTATCCTATTTACATGCAGAGGTAGCCCATTTGGGCTCTGCTTTATTGCAGATAGATCTATTACTCTGCCCTACCCTGGTCCTGCCGTGCCTTTATAGCGCTGCTGGGGAGTACATGGTGTACTTTACCCACTACATGTGGAATTCCCCCTGCAGCATTTTTCAGGGGTTATTTGGAGTAACTGTCCCCCTTCTCTTGCTGTTCATTGGTAAATATATATACTGTGATTTATTACTGATTTTTAATGATTTTTATGCACTAATAAAGATTTAATATATATATTGTCCATGGTATGCTCCTTTTTTCTCCTATTTTTGACATAACTACCAAGCAGCATGCCCGCTGTCTTGGGGTCATATTCAACACCAAACTTTCCTTTACTCCCTATATCCGATCACTCACTCGCTCTTGTCACCTGCATCTTAAAAACATCTCCAGAATCCGACCTTTTCTCACCTTTGAAACTGCTAAGACTCTTACCGTCGCTCTTATTCATTCTCGTCTGGATTACTGCAACTCACTTCTGATTGGTCTCCCTCTTACCAAACTTTCCCCTTTTCAATCCATCTTGAACGCAGCAGCCAGAGTCATATTTCTGTCCAGCTGCTTCACCGATGCCTCCATCTTGTGCCAGTCATTACACTGGCTATCCATTCGCTACAGGGTCCAGTATAAACTAATCTCTCTCACCCACAAAGCTCTCCACAGTTCTGCACTGCCTTATATCTCCTCTCTCATCTCCGTCTATCGCCCTACACGTGCCCTCTCTTCTACAAATGACCTAAGACTAACATCCCCCGTAATCCGAACCTCGCACCTCCGTCTCCAAGACTTCTCTCGTGCTGCGCCAGCTCTCTGGAATGCACTCCCCAGACGATCAGACTGATACCTAGCCCCGACCTATTCAAGAGCGCTTTAAAAGCCCATCTCTTCAAACAAGCCTACCACATCAACTACTCAGTAAACTAACTTTGCCCTGTTCCCTCCTTCCAAATATTATTCTGAATCTTCACCCTACTATTTATCTGTCTCCACACCCGCCATGCACATGATAACTGCACTTGATACTTGACAATTGCACTTAAACCCACGGGCTGATGACCGGATCATGCAGCTTTATATGAAAATCCCTATTTATTATAATTGCCAGACCTGAAATAACAAGCACTTGTCACCTATGTGTCCCCCCATTTCCTTGTAAATTGTAAACTTGCGAGCAGGAACCTCACCCCTAATGTCACTGTTTAAATTGTCTTAACTTGTACTGAATTTATTGTCTGTACATGTCCCCGCTTAATTGTAAAGTGCTGCGGAATATGTTGGCGCTACATAAATAAAAATTATTATTATTATTATTTTTATACTTTTCTGCTCACTTTCTAAAACTGAACATGTACAAAACAGAATTCATCATCTTTTCCCCACCTCACTCTACCCCTCCACCTGGCCTATCCATCAATGTCAATGGCTGCTCACTCTCTCCACTCCCACACGCTCGGTGCCTCGGGGTGATCCTTGACTCTGCCTTCTCTTTCAAGCCACATATCTAAGCCCTTGCCTCCTCCTGCCTATTCCAACTCAAAAACATTTCCAGGATCCGTGCATTCCTTGACCATGAAACCACAAAAACAGTAGTGCATGCCCTTATCATCTCCCGCCTCACCTGAAATTGTTGTGAAGGTACAGATGAATGACCTCGGGGAGACCAAAACATCCAACACCGCGGAGACACCATCACGTGTTTCTCAACGCAGTGATCCATAACACTGCCCCCATCCCTTATGGGAAATATGCAAATGCATGTAAAGTAAGCTGCGGAGACACCATCACGTGTTTCTCAACGCAAGCAATGAATAGCCAGGCCTTTCCCCGGGAAGGAACAACCATGGGAAGGACAGCATCCAATAAAGGAAAACATCCAATAAAGGAAAACCACCTATGCCAAGCATGGTATCCATCCACAGACAGCTGTTTCGGGGTTTTTGCCCCTCATCAGTGTGGAGTAGGAAACTGGCTATTAGGAGCAGTGCCTAGTAAAAGGCTGTGAAGGTACAGATTGTTGAAATTGTTGGCAGCAGTGGGATCAGTGTGATCTCCCCTGTATTCTCCTTGACAATTTTGTGGCAGTGGTGGAATCTGAGTGATCTCTCCAGTTTTCTCCTTGACAAATTGGTGGAAGCAGTGGGATCTGCATGATCTCTCTGTTGTTATCCTTGACAACTTTGCAGCTATCACAATTCAAAATATAGCATAGTCAATCAGATAGGTGTGGTATCCCGGTACCCGTTCTACTGCTGCTAGATGAGGGAGTTGTTGTGTGGCAGTAGATTCGTTCCAGTGTGTCAGTATAAGTTTGGGCACTGTGAGTTAGAAAATGTGATACATTGCATTGTATACCGACGACTCATAAATGTGGTTTGCTGTCATCTACTGGCCAATGTGCATATGAAAGTTAAGTGATTATTCTCCTCACAACAAGCTGCGATAGAAACGGCTGGGATGATCCTCCTAGCTCAGGACACACAGTCTTCCTTTGGTAACTCTCAGCTCAGGAATCTCACACTTCCTGAGGTAACTTCCAGTTCTGAGCGATTTAAGCTGCCTGAGGGAGCAAACACTACTGCTCCCATCAAAGTTTTCCATGTCAGTCCACGCTGAGGGGACATCTTTCTCCACATAATCGCCTCCACAAAGGAGTGAAGTCTTCTAGTCAGTAGAGATAACGCTTCTCATGTGCTCTCCTGCATGCTGGTTATCCTGTTTGCTTCTAGCCAGGACCAGATCCACCCCCTGTAAAAGGGAACGATAGGGTCAAAACTGTGAGTACTTCCACACTTTAGTGTGTTTCCATGGAGAGCAAATCTGTGAAGGTCCCTCCATCAGTGTAATATTTCTTAGACTGCGTATAGTACTTACTCCAACAGCAAGTGAAGAGAACTTTGCTCCAGCCGCCCTGAGAGGCCATAACCTCACCTGTCTCATGAGGAGAGAATCATTATTTTCATATGCACAATATACTGTGAACTTTACTTTTAAGAGAGAGACTGTATCCCATTACCTCTTTCAGTAAAATTGTTATGTCTACAAGTTCACCTGCGTGTCTGGCTGCTTGAGATTGCACCAACACCACGAGTGCTCCAAAACCTGTACCCAGACACCACCCCTACAGGAGTGCCCCCGGGGGAGTCCTACACCACCTACAAGTGCCACCTCCTGCTACTGATTCACTTCAACTACCGTGACCTCATTATCTGCTGTCAGTGGGATTACATGCCCCAGCTGGCCCTTCTGCAACATCTGGCACCTCCCCAGTGGCCCACCACATAGGACTATCATAGCATGTAAAAACGCAGAAGCAGGAAAACCAGTAACCATCTGGCGAATCTGGAAAGTGAAAAGATGTCACACCTTAAACGTCAGCCATAGAGATAGTGGTGCATAGCCATAAAACACTGCGGAAACTGTTCAGGTTGTGTGTGTGACACCATAGAAGTGAAGAAGATTAGTATGTGACTAAAAGAGAATAATACAGATTTAATTGATAGGGCAAAAGCTAAGAAAGTTGATCAAGTCTGTAAGGCTAGGGCATGGAAGAACACATTGCTGTTAGCTGCTGCTTACATGATCAGAGTGGTTATAATGTTACTGCTCCAACTCAATCACGTTATTTTTTGCATTTATGCAGAAGCAATTCACCAATCTTGCGGAAATAAAAAAAAACACAGTGTGTATGTCACGAACAGTGCTGATTTTATGCACCCTGATTTATTAGTCTAACTTGACCTACATGCCAAAACAAGAAAGAAGCCTGTTGCTACTGTTATTTTTTTTACTTAACATATTTTTAATTGGTCCTTTTTTTAAAATGGGAGAACTGTGTTAAAAATACAAACAAGAAGTAGAAAGAAAATACAGTCCAGAATATCTCTGTGTGTTATACACTATTTTCAGGGCAATTGGAGGCTTTGATGTACTCGATTTGCAGCAAATCTAATTCACAGCCAATCGCTGGCAAATTTTGATTTCAGTAGATTTGTTCATCACTAATTGAAATAATTTTTGGAAAGCAAGACTACTATACTATCAGACATTATATATCTGTCTCGGAGACACAACTTGCTTTACTGCTTCCTCATGCAGAGAACAGCCTTTTTGAAAGCTTTCGAGGATAATCATTTTGGAAGCTAAGTGAGGCGGATTTAGAACCTTGAAAGATTAGACTGGGATCGATCAATCAATACTCAAGTGGACACTTGCAGGTATGAGACACAAGACAACACAAATGTATTTTGTACTCCACATTTATTCAGGAAACTAGTCAGCTTAAAGGAAATAACTTTGCCGCCACATCTAGGTTGCCGCCTGTGGTAAGAGTTTCAGTATGTCTAATGGCAGGAATGAACCTGATCTAAAATAGGAGCCAATTTATCATGGACCAAAATGACCAGCATTATAGACAATTTAATTAGTCATTTTTTAATCATTCATACTAATATCATGTATATCAGAGGCTTAATATTGAGTAGGCTGGTGTTCATCAACCTACTTGTCGCTTTCAAGTGGGAGTTGGAGTTTTGCCACTATTAAAGAGTCAAAGGTTGAATGCAATCATTTTTTATTAATGATGTGATCTCTTTATTGCTAAACTAATATTTTGGCATTTTCATGAATTTTCATTTATGAAAATTCATCTAGTGGTTGGAAACTGTGTGAGTACGTTGACATATTCTGTTCTAGCTTATGATCAGGTATACAACACAAGGTGGCTGCTTTTGATTAAACATTGAATAATTAGCAAGTGTCAATGTTTTTTTCCCCCAGACCTGGAATTTAGGATAAATCACCTTTTTGAGAAAATGCTAATTTTCGATTCCTCATTTGGAGATGAACAGCTGTGTTGTATTTTCCACTGAATTTAAAGAGTAATTAAACCCTTTTCCGTCTGAAACTTTTAATTGTTTTTACACATGCTTTGGCTTGGCAGAACAGGGCAAAAAAATCTAATCAAGGATTGGAAATGACATGCTTGGAATGTCATACACCGGTGATTATCATTTTAAATGTAAATGATTAGCTGAGGCGACATAGAAACCAAAGAACAGTCATTGCAATGCATTAAGTCACCTGAATTCCAATGAGCACAGTTGGGAGATCATATTGGAAAGATACCTGCCTAACGATTGACATTAAAGTAGATCTGACACAAGCTGTATACAATTATTAAATACATTTCTTAGACCCAACGAGGCTGATGTTCTTTCTGGATCAATGTTCCTGAAATATATTAAAATGACCATTTTCTTAGTTAAGTTCTAGCTCATTTTAATATCAGGATTATGCAGTCACAGTGAGCAAATCAATTCAACTTGCCTTGAATTCTGCAAATACGGTAATTCAGAATTTTCGGAATCAAGGAATCAATTTTTTTACATCTTATTTTGATACATTTAGAAAAATGGCAGCAATAAGCTGTTACTTTGCTGAATTTGCTTTTGGTGCTGGGTTGGGGTAAAAAAAAAGTTATGCCCACCACACTCAGGCCTCATTTGTTCTGCAAAAAATCCCGTTCCAGTCTTTGATCTTGTTCAACGGGATCTTCACCACCATCGTTTTGGTCTTTTACCTTTTTCACTGACATCATCCCCGGAGTAACCTATTCAGTCTAATGAAAGCCCAAAAAACCTAGTCAGCCTAATCCAAGCTGGGGGAAGCTAGTCAGACTTGTAAATGCCAGAGGCACCTATTTATCCTAGCCAGTGCCAGAGGTAGCTAGTTAAAGTGAGTGCTGAAAGAACCCAGTTAGTGCTATAGGAACCAATTAAGTCTCATCAGTGCTAGAGGAACCTATTCAGTCTAGTCAGTGCCAGAAGAACCTAATTTACCTAGTCAGTGCCAGAGGAGACTAGTCTATGCCAGAGGCACTAGTTACTTTAGTCAGCGCCAAAGACATCTAGTGAGCCTAGACTGTGGCAGAACAGCCTACTCAGTGACAGAGGAACCTAGTCAACCTAAACAGCGCTAAAGGCATCCAGCCAGTGCCAGAAGAACCTTGTTAACCTAGTCAGTGCCAGAGGAATCTAGTTAGCCTAGTCAATGCCAGAGGAACCTAGTAAGCCTAGTCAATGCCAGAGGCACCTAATTAACATAGTCAGTGTCAGAGAAATCTAATCAGTCTAGTCAGCAACAGAGGAACCCTGTCAGTGCCAGAGGAACCTAGTCAACCTAGTCAGTGCTAAAGGCATCTAGTCAGTGCCAGAGGAACCTAGATAACCTAGTCAGTGCTAGATGAACCTAGAGAGTGTAGTCAGCACCAGAGGTATGTAGTCAGCCTTTTCAATCCCACATAGGACAACATCTTCAAGGAGTTTGTATGTTCTCCCTGTGTTTGTGTGGGTTTCCTCCGAGTTCTCCGGTTTCCTCACACATTCCAAAGACATACTGATAGAGAATCTAGATTGTGAGCCCCAATAGGGACAGTGATGATAATCTATGCAAAGCGCTGCAGAATACAAAAGTGCTTTATAAGTTTTATAAATAAAATAAATAGCTGAGCTTCAGAGGAGTACCAAGATGTCAGTAATGGGGGATTTCAACAGACTGTCAGGTGTCAAGTGCCCGCCGCTGCACAGGGGGAATCTCGAACCATGACTGCCGCGGTCTCCCATTCTCCTCCAGCAGCAGTGGAGCCTGCTCAGCGGAGACGTCGGTCTCAGCATCTGGATCAGGCTGATACTGGACGACTGGTTACTACTGCCCTTCCAGGCTCTGTCATTGTAGCCAGCAATGTTCAGCAGCAAGCAGGTCTTTCTGGGACTAAGTCCCGCTTTTCCCATACTGAGCATGCCCACGGGACGATCTCCCATTGGAGGTCTGGGGTCACATGCTCATGTCCTGTAGCAGCTCCTATTGGATCACCAGGAAGGTCCATGTCTGCTACAGCTATAAAAGGCTTGCATGGCCGCACTCCCATGCGCTAGTATCAACCTATGTTTTGAGCCTTGCTGTTATGACCTGGTGGTCAGGACAATAATGGACCAGGTGGTTAAGAGCACATGGAATGACCTGATAATTACTGATAATAAAGGACGAGCACTGGGACGTGGGAACTCTGCTGACCGCAATCCCTAATCCTATCACACACACTAGAAATAGCCGTGGATTGCTCCTAACGCTCCCTATGCAACTCGGCACAGCCTAAGGAACTAGCTAACCCTAAAGATAGAAAAATAAAGCCTACCTTGCCTTGAGGATAGGAAATGTTGCTTTGCGGTCAGCAGAAAAACCTACAAAAAGATCACGCAGAGGGCGCAAAAAGACCCTCCGCACCGACTCACGGTGCGGAGGCGCTCCCTCTGCGTCCCAGAGCTTCCAGCAAGCAAGACAACAATAAAAATAGCAAGCTGGACAGAAAAATAACAAACCAAAGAAAATACAAGCAGGAACTTAGCTTCTGCTGGGAAGACAGGTTACAAGAACAATCCAGGAGTGAACTAGACAAATACTGGAACATTGACAGGTGGCATGGAGCAAAGATCTAAGTGGAGTTAACTAGAGCAGCCAGCTAACGAATTAACCTCGTCACCTGTGGAAGGAAACTCAGAAACACCCACCAGAGGAAGTCCATGGAAAGAACCAGCCGAAGTACCATTCATGACCACAGGAGGGAATTCACAACAGAATTCACAACAGTACCCCCCCCTTGAGGAGGGGTCACCGAACCCTCACCAGAGCCCCCAGGCCGACCAGGATGAGCCAAATGAAAGGCACGAACCAGATCGGCAGCATGAACATCAGAGGCAAAAACTCAGGAATTATCTTCCTGACCATAACCCTTCCACTTGACCAGGTACTGGAGTTTCCGTATCGAAATACGAGAATCCAAAATCTTCTCCACCACATACTCCAACTCCCCCTCAACCAACACCGGGGCAGGAGGATCAACGGATGGAACCACAGGCGCCACGTATCTCCGCAATAACGACCTATGGAACACATTATGGATGGCAAAAGAAGCAGGAAGGGCCAAATGAAATGACACAGGATTGATAACCTCAGAAATCTTATACGGACCAATGAAACGAGGCTTAAATTTAGGAGAGGAAACCTTCATAGGAACATAACGAGACGACAACCTAACCAAATCCCCAACACGAAGTCGGGGACCCACACAGCGCCGGCGGTTAGCGAAACGTTGAGCCTTCTCCTGGGACAATGTCAAATTGTCCACCACATGAGTCCAAATCTGCTGCAACCTATCCACCACAGTATCTACACCAGGACAGTCCGAAGACTCAACCTGCCCTGAAGAGAAACGAGGATGGAAACCAGAATTGCAAAAAAACGGCGAAACTAAAGTAGCCGAGCTGGCCCGATTATTAAGGACGAACTCAGCCAACGGCAAAAAGGACACCCAATCATCCTGATCAGCAGAAACAAAGCATCTCAGATATGTTTCCAAAGTTTCATTAGTTCGTTTGGTTTGGCCATTTGTCTGAGGATGGAAAGCCGAGGAAAAAGACAAATCAATGCCCATCCTAGCACAAAAGGATCGCCAAAACCTCGAAACAAACTGGGAACCTCTGTCAGAAACGATGTTCTCCGGGATACCATGTAAACGAACCACATGCTGGAAAAATAATGGCACCAAATCAGAGGAGGAAGGCAATTTAGACAAAGGTACCAAATGGACCATCTTAGAAAAGCGATCACAAACCACCCAAATGACCGACATCTTTTGAGAGACGGGGAGATCCGAAATAAAATCCATAGAAATATGCGTCCAGGGCCTCTTCGGGACCGGCAAGGGCAAAAGCAACCCACTGGCACGAGAACAGCAGGGCTTAGCCCGAGCACAAGTCCCACAGGACTGCACAAAAGAACGCACATCCCGTGACAAAGACGGCCACCAAAAGGATCTAGCCACCAAATCTCTGGTACCAAAGATTCCAGGATGCCCAGCCAACACTGAACAATGAATCTCAGAGATAACTCTACTAGTCCATCTATCAGGGACAAACAGTTTCTCCGCTGGGCAACGGTCAGGTCTATCAGCCTGAAATTTTTGCAGCACCCGCCGCAAATCAGGGGAGATGGCAGACAAAATACCCCCTCTTTGAGAATACCCGCCGGCTCAGGAACACCCCGAGAGTCAGGCACAAAACTCCTTGACAGGGCATCAGCCTTCACATTCTTAGAGCCCGGAAGGTACGAAACCACAAAATCAAAATGGGAGAAAAATAACGACCATCGAGCCTGTCTCGGATTCAACCGTTTGGCAGACTCAAGATAAGTCAAATTCTTGTGATCTGTCAAGACCACCACGCGATGCTTGGCTCCTTCAAGCCAATGACGCCACTCCTCGAATGCCCACTTCATGGCCAACAACTCTCGATTACCAACATCATAAATACGCTCAGCAGACGAAAACTTTCTAGAAAAGAAAGCATATGGCTTCATCACCGAGCCATCAGAACTTCTTTGCGACAAAACAGCCCCTGCTCCAATTTCAGAAGCATCAACCTTAACCTGAAACGGGAGCGAAACATCTGGCTGGCACAACACAGGGGCAGAAGAAAAACGACGCTTCAAGTCCTGAAAAGCCTCTACAGATGCAGAAGACCAATTGACCACATCAGCACCCTTCTTGGTCAAATCAGTCAATGGTTTAGCAACACTAGAAAAATTAGCGATGAAGCGCCGATAAAAATTAGCAAAGCCCAGGAACTTTTGCAGGCTCTTCACAGATGTCGGCTGAGTCCACTCGTAAATGGCCCGGACTTTAACAGGGTCCATCTCGATAGTAGAAGGGGAAAAAATGAACCCCAAAAATGAAACCTTCTGAACTCCAAAGAGACACTTTGACCCCTTCATAAACAAGGAATTCGCACGAAGGACCTGGAACACCATTCTGACCTGCTTCACATGAGACTCCCAATTATCCGAAAAGACCAAAATATCATCCAAATACACAATCAGGAATTTATCCAGGTACTCTCGGAAGATGTCATGCATAAAGGACTGAAATACTGATGGAGCATTGGAAAGCCCAAATGGCATAACCAGGTACTCAAAATGGCCCTCGGGCGTATTAAATGATGTTTTCCATTCATCGCCTTGTTTAATACGCACAAGATTATACGCCCCTCAAAGATCTATCTTGGTGAACCAACTAGCCCCTTTAATACGAGCAAACAAATCAGACAGCAGCGGCAAAGGATACTGAAATTTGACTGTAATTTTATTAAGAAGGCGGTAATCAATACAAGGTCTCAAAGAACCATCCTTCTTGGCCAGAAAAAAGAACCCTGCTCCTAACGGTGATGACGACGGGCGAATATGGCCTTTCTCCAAGGATTCCTTTATATAACTCCGCATAGCGGCGTGTTCTGGCACATATAAATTGAACAATCGGCCCTTAGGAAACTTACTACCAGGAATCAAATTAATTGCACAATCGCAATCCCTATGAGGAGGTAGGGCACTGGCTTTGGGCTCATCAAATACATCCCGATAATCCGACAAAAACTCTGGAACTTCAGAAGGAGTGGAAGACGAAATAGACAAAAATGGAACATCACCATGTACCCCCTGGCAACCCCAGCTGGACACAGACATAGATTTCCAGTCCAATACTGGATTATGAACCTGTAGCCATGGCAACCCCAAAACGACCACATCATGCAGATACGGATATCCTCCTGATGTGCAGGAGCCATGCACATGGTCAATTGGGTCCAGTACTGAGGCTTATTCTTGGCCAAAGGCGTAGCATCAATTCCTCTCAATGGAATAGGATACTGCAAGGGCTCCAAGAAAAAACCACAGCGCCTAGCATACTCCAAGTCCATCAAATTCAGGGCAGCGCCTGAATCCACAAATGCCATAACAGAATATGATGACAAAGAGCAAATCAGAGTAACGGACAATAGAAATTTAGACTGTACCGTACCAATGGTGGCAGACCTAGCGAACCGCTTAGTGCGCCTAGGACAATCGGAGATAACATGAGTGGAATCACCACAGTAAAAACATAGCCCATTCCGACGTCTGTGTTCTTGCTGTTCAGCTCTGGTCAAAGTCCTATCATATTGCATAGGCTCAGGCCCATGCTCAGATAGTACCGCCAAATGGTGCACAGCTTTACGCTCACGCAAGCGTCGATCGATCTGAATGGCCAAAGACATAGACTCATTCAGACCAGCAGGCATGGGAAATCCCACCATGACATCCTTAAGGGCTTCAGAGAGACCCTTTCTGAAGATTGCTGCCAGGGCACATTCATTCCACTGAGTGAGCACAGACCACTTTCTAAACTTCTGACAATATATCTCCGCTTCATCCTGACCCTGACACAGAGCCAGCAAGATTTTCTCTGCCTGATCCACTGAATTAGGTTTGTCATAAAGCAATCCAAACGCCAGAAAAAACGCATCAACATCACGCAATGCCGGATCTCCTGGCGCAAGGGAAAATGCCCAGTCTTGAGGGTCACCATGTAACAAAGAAATAATGATCTTTACTTGTTGAACAGGGTCACCTGAGGAGCGAGGTTTCAAGGCAAGAAACAATTTACAATTATTTTTGAAATTCAAGAGCTTAGATCTATCACCAAAAAACAAATCAGGAATTGGAATCCTAGGCTCTGACATCGGATTCTGAACCACAAAATCTTGAATGTTTTGTACCCTTGTATTGAGATTATCCATCCAAGAGGACAGACCTTGAATGTCCATGTTTACACCTGTGTCCTGAACCACCCAGAGGTAAAGGGGAAAAGAGAGACAAAACACACTGCAAAGAAAAAAAAATGGTCTCAGAACTTCTCTTATCCCTCTATTGAGATGCATTAGTACTTTGGGCCACCTGTACTGTTATGACCTGGTGGTCAGGACAATAGTGGACCTGGTGGTTAAGAGCACACGGAATGACCTGATAATTACTGATAATAAAGGACGAGTGCTGGGACGTGGGAACTCTGCTGACCGCGATCCCTAATCCTATCACACACACTAGAAATAGCCGTGGATTGCTCATAACGCTCCCTATGCAACTCGGCACAGCCTAAGGAACTAGCTAACCCTGAAGATAGAAAAATAAAGCCTACCTTGCCTCAGAGAAATTCCCCAAAGGAAAAGACAGCCCCCCACATATAATGACTGTGAGTAAAGATGAAAATACAAACACAGAGATTAAATAGATTTAGCAAAGTGAGGCCCAACTTACTGAACAGACTGAGGATAGGAAAGGTAACTTTGCGGTCAGCACAAAAACCTACAAAAAGACCACGCAGAGGGCGCAAAAAGACCCTCCGCACCGACTCACGGTGCGGAGGCGCTCCCTCTGCGTCCCAGAGCTTCCAGCAAGCAAGACAACAATAAAAATAGCAAGCTGGACAGAAAAATAACAAACCAAAGAAAATACAAGCAGGAACTTAGCTTCTGCTGGGAAGACAGGTCACAAGAATGATCCAGGAGTGAACTAGACCAATACTGGAACATTGACAGGTGGCATGGAGCAAAGATCTAAGTGGAGTTAAATAGAGCAGCCAGCTAAAGAATTAACCTCGTCACCTGTGGAAGGAAACTCAGAAACACCCACCAGAGGAAGTCCATGGACAGAACCAGCCGAAGTACCATTCATGACCACAGGAGGGAGCCCGACAACAGAATTCACAACACCTTGCTACTGTGTGGTTATGTTTGCATGAGGTCAGGGTGGGCTGAAATAAGCCCCTAGAATACCGGCACCTCTGGTGAGGAGTTTTGTGTGTTTGGATTCAGGTCGCGGCTGAAATAGAATGCCGACACCTCTGGTGAGGAGTTGTTTGTGTGCTATGCTGACTGCATGACCACAGTTTTGCTTAGTTTGGTAGCTGTGTTCCTCTGTGGGGTTAACAGGGCACAGCGTTTCCCTATCCTAGCGATTCTGTGAAGATACAGAGTTCGCTAATACCGCCATATAGCGCCGCCAATTACTAGCAGCAGGTTCCTCTCCTGCACGGTGGACCCCGGGTTGCAAACGCACCTATTATTACATATATTTGTACTCTGTGCATTCCGCCAACCCTAACATAATACTAGCGCCGGGGTCTGGCTAGTAAATTGTGGCGATCAGCGTCTACTGCGAACATCCAGTAGCTGGAGGGTAGGTTGGCGGCTCTTGAGCGCACAACCTCAGCCATGGATGTCACCTCAGTCGCTGTTCAAGCTGCTAGTGTAGCTGCAGCTGCAGCCAGTTTGTCCACTGCCTCCCCGTTCATACTCTATCTCACCTCCCGCTTCCAGAAAATTTTTCTGGTGATAGCAAATCTTGTAGGGGTTTTGTGAGCCAGTGCTCTATACACCTCGATCTCCTGGCTGCACGTTTCCCCACAGAGCGGGCAAAGGTGGGGTTCATTTTGTCTCTCCTGTCGGACAGGGCGTTGGAGTAGGCTACGCTGCTGTGGGAGCGAGGCGATCTTATGGTGCAGAGCGCTCCGCTGTTCCTGAGTACTCTGAAACAGGTCTTTTTGGGACATCGAGTCACCATTGATACGGCGCTCCAACTGTTGGCATTGACTCAGGGCACGTCCTTGGTCAGCCATTTTGACATCCACTTCCGCACCTTAGCATCTGAGCTGGAGTGGTCGGATAAAGCTCTCATACCTATATTTTGGAGGGGGCTGGCTGACCATGTGAAGGACGCTTTAGCCACTAGGGAGATTCCCGCCACACTGGCAGAGCTAATAGCTGTGTCCACTCGTATTGACCTCTGTTTTAACGAGCGGAGGTTAGAGCGAGCCCAGTGTAGGCAGAGGTTTCGGCTGGCTCCTAGCTTCGCCAAACCTTTGGAATCTCTGGTCTGGGCCCCTTAATCACATGAGGCCATGGGAATGTCACGAGTGGGATCTAAGTCCCGGACTGCTCCTACACTCAAGGTCTGTCATGTTCGCCAGCAGTCAGGATGTCTTGCCAATAGATGTTCACAGTGGTCATGGGAAACGTCAGCATCTAGTGGTAGTAGGTGGAGGTACACTAGACATGGCAATGTTTGCCTCCAAATTGTCCTTTAAGGAGACAGTTACAATTGGCTCATCCACTTATTCGGTTGAGCTCTGCGTGGATTCTGGGGTGGAGGACAATTTTATATCTTCTGCCTTCGCCCAACGTCATGCAATACCCCTGGTGATGCTTGCTCAACCAGTAACCGTACGAGTGGTGAATGGGTCGACACTGCCCTCACAGATAACACACCAGACCATCCCTTTTACTGTGTCCATGTCGCCATCTCATCAGGAGATTATATCTATGCTCGCCATTCCTGAGGGAATTGACGAGGTCCTGTTGGGGATGCCTTGGCTATGGTACCACTCTCCTCATATTGAGTGGTGTACAGGCAGAATTTTGTGATGGGGTGAATCTTGTGGGGGTAGATGTCAAAGGGAATGTGTTCAGGTTGCTACTACTGATGTACCCACAGATATATCCTCTCTCCCCAAGCAATATTGGCCCTATGCGGATGTGTTCTCCAAAAGGGCTGCGGAGACCCTTCCTCCTCACCACCCCTATGACTGTCCTATTGACCTCTTGCCTGGTGCTGAGCCTCCCCGGGGTCGAGTCTATCAGTTTCTCTCCCGAAGACGGACTCAATGTCACAGTACATCCAGGAAAATCTGGCAAGAGGATTCATTAGGAAGTCAGTGTCACCTGCTGGGGCGGGGTTCTTCTTCGTGCTGAAGAACAGGGAACTACGTCCATGCATAGACTACAGAAGTCTTAACGCCATCACCGTTAAGAATAAGTATCCTCTGCCCTTGATATCTGAGCTCTTTGATAGGCTTCGGGGAGCAAGGGTATTTACTAAACTAGATCTGCGGGGTGCTTACAACCTGATTCGCATCCGTGAGGGGGACGAATGGAAGACGGCTTTTAACACCAGGGATGTGCACTATGAATACCTAGTGATGCCCTTTGGGCTCCGTAATGCCCCAGCTGTTTTCCAAGACTTTGTTAATGATATCTTCCGGGATATGCTTTCCACCTTGGTTGTAGTCCCTCTGGATGATATTCTCATCTACTCTCCGGATATTGACTCCCACCGGAGAGATGTTTGCAGAGTCTTCGACTTCTTACAGGCGAATTCCCTCTATGCTAGGTTGGAGAAATGTGTGTTTGAGCTGAAGTCATTACCTTTCCTGGGCTCTATCATCTCCGCCCTGGGATTGGCTATGGATCCTGACAAATTACAAGCTGTGATGGACTGGCAAGAACCACATTCTCTTAAAGCGGTGCAGTGCTTTATGGAGTTCATTAACTATTACCGCCAATTCATCCCTCATTTCTCGACTTTGGTAGCTCCCTTGGTAGCCCTCACCAAGAAGTGAGCAAATCCCAAATTGTGGTTTGAGGAGGTCTCCAAAGCCTTCACTTCTGTTAAGTCTCATTTTTCTAGTGCTCCCATCTTACATCGCCCCGATGTAGAAAAGCCATTTATAATAGAGGTGGATGCCTCATCCGTTGGTGCTGGAGCAGTCCTCTTCCAAAAGGATGCTCAAGGTCGGAAGCATCCTTGCTTCTTCTTTTCCAAGACCTTCACACCAGTGGAGAGGAACTATTCCATCGGGGGACAGGGAGTTGCTAGCAATGAAGTTGGCTTTCTCAGAATGGAGACATCTTTTGGAGGGGTTTCTCTTTCCCTTCCAAGTATTCACAGACCACCAAAATTTGGTCTACTTGCAAAATGCTCAGCGGCTAAATTCTCGCCAGGCCATATGGTCCCTGTTCTTCTCCCGGTTCCATTTCGCTCTCCACTTTCTATCTGGGGAGAAGAACATTCATGCCGATGCTCTCTCTCGCTCCGTTGTATCATCATCTGAGGAGGAAGAGGAGCCTCGGCTTATTGTTCCTTCTGAGAACCTGAGAACCGTGGCTCTGGTTTCGCTAGAGTCTGTGCCCCCGGGCAAGACTTTTTTTCCTTCAAATTTGCATCCGGATGTTCTCTCTTGGGCTCACTCGTCCAGGGTGGGTGGACATTTTGGGACCAAAAGGACATCTGAGCTGCTGGCGAGGACGAACTTGTGGCCGCATATGGCCCGTGATGTCGGAGATTATGTTTGGGCGTGTGTATACTGCGCCAAAAACAAGTCTCCTCGACAACGGCCAGCTGGGTTGCTTTACCCCCTACTGGTGACGGACAGGCCTTGGGAGATGGTTGGGATGGATTTTGTGGTGGGCTTACCCAAGTCTAGTAGCTGCACCATTATCTGGCTTATCACCAACCATTTTTCCAAAATGGTGCGCTTGGTGCCTCTTCCATGGCTTTCTTCTGCACGGGCTCTGGAAGCATTGTTTTTCAAACATATCTTTCACCTACTTGCTATGCCGGACAAAATTGTCAGTGACTGGGGTCCCCAGTTTGCGTCTCGGTTCTGGTGAGAGCTTTGTCGTCTACTCAGCATTGAGTTGAATCTCTCTTCAGCATATCATCCCGAGACAAATGGGTTGGTAGAGAGGGCCAACCAGACCCTGGTCACATATCTGCGACATTTTATTTCTGCCAGGCAGGATGACAGGGCATCCTTGCTACCGTGGGCGGAATTTGCGCTTAACAATGGCGTAGCCGGCTCCACTGGTCAGACTCCATTCCTCCTTAATTATGGTCAGCATCCACGGGTTCCTGTGCCTATGCCCGTACATTTGGGACTGCACTCAGGATGCCATCCGGACCTCCAAGGAGAGAATGAGGTCCTCCACCGATGCACATCGGCGCCCCTCTCCGATCTTTGCTCCTGGCGACTTAGTATAGCTAACATCAGGCTGCGAGTTGAGTCCACTAAGTTTGCACCTCGCTACTTGGGTCCCTTCAAGGTCCTCGAACAGGTTAACCCTGTGGTCTACCATCTGGCTCTTCATCCACGTCTAGGTATCACTGACACCTTTCATGTTTCCCTTTTCAAGCCCGTACACATGTCCTGGTTTCTGAGTCATCTGCCGGGACATCGGGTTTGTCTACGGACGATTACGAGGTGAATGCTATTTTGGGGTGCAAGGTGGTACGTGGCAAAAAATTTTATTTGGTGGACTGGAGGGGTTATATGGCCCAGAGGACAGGTCCTGGGAGCCTGCTGAGCACATTCGAGCTCTGCAGCTCATTGCTGCCTTCGAGCGTAGTGAGGTCCCAGGAGGGGGGTAATGTTAGGTGTCGAGTTTCCGCCGCTGCACCAGGGGAATCTCGAACCATGTCTGCTGTGGTCTCCCATTCTCCTCCAGCTGCAGTGGAGCCTGCTCAGCGGAGACGTCGGTCTCAGCATCTGCCTCAGGCTGATACTAGACGACTGGTTACTACTGCCCTTCCAGGCTCTGTCATTGTTGCCAGCAATGTTCAGCAGCGAGCAGGTCTTTCTGGGACTAAGTCCCGCTTTTCCCATACTGAGCATGCCAACAGGACGACCTCCCTTTGGAGGTCTGGGGTCACATGCTCAGGTCCTCTAGCAGCTCCTATTGGACCACCAGGAAGGTCCTTGTCTGCTACAGCTATAAAAGGTTTGCATGGCCGCACAGCCATGCGCTAGTATCAACCTATGTTTTGAGCCTTGCTACTGTGTGGTCATGTTTGCATGAGGTCAGGGTTGGCTGAAATAAGCCCCTAGAATACCGGCACCTCTGGTGAGGAGTTGTTTGTGTGCTATGCTGACTGCATGAACACAGTTTTGCTCAGTTTGGTAGCAGTGTTCCTCTGTGAGGTTAACAGGGCACAGCGTTTCCCTATCCTAGCGATTCTGTGAAGTAACAGAGTTCGCTAATACCGCCATATAGTGCCGCCAATTACCAGCAGCAGGTTCCTCTCCTGCACGCACCTATTATTACATATATTTATACTCGGTGCATTCGGCCAACCCTAACACTGTCATAGTATCCCATCAGTGCATTGCAATTGCATCATGGGGCACCGATAGGAGATGGTAGGTGTGAGCAGCGACTCACGTTCCATTTAAACTCTGCTCTCAGAAAAGCTGCAGCTATTAAAGACAGATACCGGCTACTTAATATAGCTGGCATCTGTCTCGTGTCGAGATAGCTCTCTACAGGTCACCTCTGCATCGGTGAATATGAGCTAAGGGATTGAATGCCGGGTAGATATTGACATTGGTATTTAAGAATTTAAACAGCTGTGATCGGACTTAGGCATGTTCACAACAACACTGGAAGAGGTTCATGAGATTTTCCCTGCCCACAGTCCATATTACAATTGACCTCCTTCATCCTAAGAGTCGATCAGACCTCACTGACCATAAAGTCCGGTGATATCCAATCACATTCCCTAAGGGGAATGCTCCTTTAAGGATATTTTTAAAAAAAGTCTTTATTATATAATTTACGGTACTTCCATTTTCCAAGCCATAGCCATTTTTATGAATTCTGCTCTCGCTCCGGGTAGAAGGAGGTCCCTTATTTATTATCACCTACAATACACATATAATTACAGCAAATAAATTCCTTTTCAGAGTATAGAAATAGGTTGTAATAATCTGACCGAGCCACCCGCCGCGTTAATGGAAGCAAATCACAGCATTATAATTATCTCCGCTCATATCTTCTTATTAATGTGAAGTCAATGCAGTATCAAGGATGAAGTTAGTTTTCTGTATATTACACAATTCAATCATATAAGATTATCTCTGAACCGTGAAGCAACGAGGACAAAGGATCTTATGATTTGCCGGAAAAAAAAAAAAAAAAAAGTTCTCCAGCCTCGGTTTGACTTAATGATATATAGAGAGTGAGTAACGCCACACTCCCGGTGATCCATCACTGCTCATCTGACAGATCCATAGTCTGATACGATTTATATTTTGTACGCTTCACTCCAAAAGCGCACTACCCCTGCATTATCAAGAAGGGAAAGATGCGGAGGGGAGAGAAAGCCATCTCCTGGATACGTATCAATCACCATCACACCAGGATTTAATCTCTTATCATAAGCTAAATCTAACAAAGTGTCCCCTGCTTCACAAATGAAAAACTTGTAGCGGCGACAGTAAGTTGTAGAAGGGCGTCTGTAAAGCACGCATCGGCATTTACAGCCATGGCATTCGGTAAAGCGCCGTCTAATGTATTGGCCGTGGGTGCTGACTTCCATGGTGTTGATCAGGGTGTTGATTTCAGTTAATAATTAAAGAGGTGTCTCACATACTGTACTGTGCAAAAGGTGTGGAAAAAATGCTGCAAAGTAAGGATGCTTGCAAAACTAGAAGTCATCATAATTTATTTTTATTAATTAACAAATTGCACTAATTAAAAAAAAACAAAAACGAAGTCGAAATCACATCAATATTTTGCTTTGCCTTCAAACCGGCATTAATTCTTCTATATATACATGCCCAAAGTAAGAATTTTCCTTTAGGCCGTGTGCACACGTTGCGTTTTTTTCGCGGTTTTTCCCAATAAAAACGCTATAAAACCGCAAAAAAAATGTATACAATAAGCATCCCATCATTTAGAATGAATTCCGCATGTTTTGTGCACATGATGCGTTTTTTTTCCGCAAAAAAAAACGCATCGCGGTAAAAACCGCAGCATGTTCATTAAGGCTGTGTGCACACGTTGTGTTTTTTTTCACGGTTTTTTCCCGATAAAAACGGTATAAAACCGCAAAAAAAAACTGAATACAATAAGCATCACATCATTTAGAATGAATTCCACATGTTTTGTGCACATGATGCGTTTTTTCCGCGAAAAAAACGCATTGGGGTAAAAACTGCAGCATGTTCATTAATTTTGCGGTTTTTTTTTTTTTTGCGGATTTCCCGCTACAAAATGCATTGGGAAATGTCCGGAAAAAAACCGCGGCAAAACCGCATGCAGATTTCTTGCAGATTTCTTGCAGAAAATGCCCGGTTTGTCTCAGGAATTTTCTGCGAGAAATCCTGAACGTGTGCACATAGCCTTAGGATTATAGTCAGGTGAATGAGTAACCAATTATGCCGAACAGGTGATAATGATCCGGATTTTCATAGGTAGGTTGAATCACAGTCATTCACTGAAACAGAAACAGATGTGGGAGACTTCAAACTGGGTGAGAAACAGTCAAACTCTGCTACAAAGGTCCGTTTGATTTTGTGGTGCTCCACATGATCCATGTGTTGTATTTCCAAGGCCTATATATAGGCTCGCTAGAGACACAGGTCTTGGTATTGCTCTAAGACTAAGGGCTCCTTCTCACTTGCGTGAAATACGGCCGAGTCTCGCAGGTTAAAACCCGACTCTGCCGCCGGCGCTCCAGAGCGGAGCGTGCGGCCGCACAGCAAGACATGGAGTTGCATGCTCCACTCCCAAGTGCCGGCGGCGAGTGAGAAGGAGCCCTTATAGTAAGAAACACGGGCGAAGGCATAGCACTCTGCTCAGTGTTACTGTATGGGGCAGCTCCCATCTCCGATTATTTTCTCATGACGATTCGGCATTAGAGAACCATCGCAGTATGCTGTGATTTGCAGTGAGAGTTGGCTCACTCGCACCCATACAAGTCTATGAGTGCAAGTGTAACATTGGACTGCACTCAGATGTCACTCCAATACCATCCGTAGTGCAGACTCAGGCCATGGATGAAATGGAGAAATTACTTTCTCCGTCTCCTCCCCAGCTGTACTCCGATCCTGTCAGCCCAGAGTACTGACACTTGGCTCACGCTCGCAGGAGCCGAAGATCATTAGTATATCACATCTGATAGTGCATGCTGGTGTGATTCCAGCCTAACTCTCTTAGGGTACCGTCACACTAAGCGACACTGCAGCGATACCGACAACGATGTCACACAGACAGCTCTCCAGCAACCAACGATCCCGAGGTCCCCGGTAATCAGGGTAAACATCGGGTTACTAAGTGCAGGGCCGCGCTTAGTAACCCGATGTTTACCCTGGTTACCATTGTAAATGTAAAAAAACAAACACTACATACTTACATTCCGCTGTCTGTCCTCCGGCGCTCTGCTTTCCTCTGCACTGTCAGCGCCGGTCAGCCGGAAAGCAGAGTGGTGACGTCACTGCTGTTCTTTCCTGCTGGCCGGCGCTGACACAGGATGCAGGAGGAGTGCAGAGAAGCACAGCGCCGGGGACAGACAGCTGAAGGTAAGTATGTAATGTTTGTTTTTTTAACGTTTACGCTGGTAACCAGGGTAAACATCGGTTTACTAAGCGCCGTCCTGCGCTTAGTAACCCGATGTTTACCCTGGTTACCAGTGAAGACATCGCTGGATCGGTGTCACACACGCCGATCCAGCGATGTCAGCGAGAAGTCCAGCGACGAAATAAAGTTCTGGACTTTCCCCAGCGACCAACGATCTCCCAGCAGGGGCCTGATCGTTGGTCGCTGTCACACATAACGATTTCCTTAACGATATCGGTTGCTACGTCACAAAAAGCAACGATATCGTTAACAATATTGTTATGTGTGATGGTACCTTTTAGTTTTCGTTGCACAGCTCCAGTCAACCGTCCTGAGGATTTCTGCACTTGTCTGCGGTTTCCAGTAACCTTACTACCTGTCTGTGGAGAACCTCAGCTATTTCCCTGTGTTTTCCAGTATCAAAACTCTGTTTAGCGACCAGTGTGAACGTATACTTACATGCTGCATGCACACCAACTTATATTTCAGTTCATTTCTTTTGTTTTTTTTTTGTTTCCAGTATCAAACTGCCTGCGGTTTCCAGGACGCCTTCCTGGGAGTCTGCAGCTTCGATGGTACTTGATTTTTTCACTCCAGAGTTATGTCTGCTACCTTTCCCTAGTCTTCGAGGTCCTCTTCTTCGTGTCTGCCCCTGTGGTTTTCAGACTGTGTTGCTGGCTGTTTGTAGCTTCTGTAGGCAGGTTGTGGGATGCAGTTGTAAAGGTCAGCCAGGGCAGTAGAAAGGCCGTACTGGGCCTCTGGCCCTTGGGGGAGGCCGCCATGACAGGGTGACGTGGGACAATAGGGAGCTCGTAGGAAGTTGGGGGGTTATAGGGTTAACAGAAGCTAAGAGGAGGGACGGAGTTTTTTGAATTTGAAAAAGGAAGGAGGGGTCGGAGACAGGGCGGGGGGGGGGGGGGGCTATATAAAAGGGGATGGCCACGTAGAGGGGGCAACCATTTGGGTACTCACCAGCCACAGAAGAGAAGCTCCTTGTACCCAAGCGATGGATGTCGAGGCCTTGCTTCAGCAGCTCCGGGTGGAAGCAGCCGCCCAAGGGATGGATTGGCTGCAGGCTTCTGTGAACAGCCTGCTTCAGGGGTCAGTAGCCGGAGCCTCCATCGCCCCTCCAGCAGGACTCTGGCCGCGGAGGTCTCGGCCTCCGGCGCGCCTTAGTCCTGAGGCTACCCCCCGGGTCCGGCGCCGCATACGGAGCCCCTCCAGGGACCCTCCAGCCAGGGCCGGTGGACGCGGTCCCCCTGCTCCCCGCCCGCAGGCTGGGAGGAATCCATCTAACAGGCGGGACCTACAACAGGGGCCGGGTTCCCCCCCCCCCGCGGCACAGAGGCAACGGGATCCAGGACCAGGAGCGGCGGGTGTCAGCGGCCCTGCAAGCCCCGCTCGGCGTGGAGGAGCGCGTGGAGGAGCGCGAGGAGCCAGGGGGCGGGCCCCTGTGCGGCGACGTCCCAGCGGCCGGCAGCCGGCCGGCCTGTCTTCCAGCACGCCGGATGGAGCGGCGTACCGAGGATCGTCGGCTCAGGGAGCGATGGGGGCGGCTCCGGCGAGCAGCGGGCAGCGTTCGGCTGCCTCGGTCAGCAGCGCTGCAGCAGCGCCACTCTTCCAGGACTTCATCCAAGATGGCGCCGCTGCAGGAAGTGCGGCACCACGTGAGAGAAGTCTCCGGCAAGATGGCGCCGGATCTGGGAGCCCGGCGCCTGCGCACCAGCACCAGGGACTACATCAAGATGGCGGCGCCCTGTGGAGACCTCCCCAAGATGGCTGCGCCCTGCAGATCACGGCGGCAGCTCCGAGGGGCCCTGCAATTCTTGCCGGTTCGCCTGCTTCTGGCGGTGGGCAGCCGGTGAGGCAGGTTGACCCGGGAGCTACGGAGCCACCAGCAGACGGAGCCAGCATGGGACCAGCACGCCTTCGTCAGGACCCAGGACCTTCGGCTGCTGGGTTCACAGCGCCCAGGCAGCCAGATGAGAGCCAGCAATTTACTAATTTTAACCCCTCCGTAGCTCCCAGTGAGAGTAGGGAACGGGAGTTATTTATGGGGGGGGCTAGCGGGGGGATGGGCCTAATATTACATGGCCTTAGAGATTTAGCCAGAATATGGTACGGGGGCCCTCAAGGGGGGGGGGTCACCTGCAGCGGCGTGGTTAGGAATCGCGGAAGGGCCAGTGGGGACTGGGGGGTTAACAAGCCCTGAGGTAGTGTCGCAGTGTGGGGGCCAGGGTACAGCGGTCGCAGCTACATCAGGGGGGGGCGGCAGTGAAGCAGTAAGGGGGACGGGGTCAGCAGACGCGGGAGGCCAAAACGAAGGGGCTAGCAAAGATAAGGAAAATGAGGACACGGTGCGTCTGGATGATTCCGCTAGGAGCGAAGTATACGTTTGTTTTGAGGGACCGCTGGGGTCACATTTGCGGGAGGAGGTGAAGGAAAAGATCTGGAAGGGGGATTACGTAGATATTTTTTCATTACTACCGTTGGAAAGATTTAATCTGGATAGGTTAAGAAGAGACGATTCCAAGAAAGATGATGAGGAAAGGAGGCGGTACCGCCTAATCCCTCGTTCTTTTTCAAACTGGTTGCAGGCGTTTGCTATATTGGCAAGCGTGATAGGTGAAAAGGCACCCGAAAATTGTTCGGGACTTTTTTGCTATATGGACGCGATTGGGGAGGCTTACAGGGTATATGGCGGTTTGGGATGGTTAAGGTACGACGAGCAGTTCAGGCAGCGCAAAGCGGTACGACCAGGTATACGTTGGGATCATAAGGATATAGCATTGTGGATGAGAGTTATGGCACCGGTTAGAGCGAATCAGGGAACCCAGCCATTTCAGGGGGGCGCCGGGGGTTCAGGGCAGTCAGGACCCTCGGTCGCAATGCAGAAGGGACTGTGTTTCTCCTTTAATGAGGGGACATGTAGATTTGGGAGCAAGTGCAAGTACAAGCACGAATGCTCAAGTTGTGGGGGCACACATGGGGCGGCTAGATGTTTCAGAGGGGGAAAAACAAGAGGGGGAGACGGTGCTGAAAAAAGGGGAGACACCGGTGCAGCTGGACGCGATGGAAGTTTATCTAAATAGATACCCAGATGTGGCAGCAGCGTCACTTTTGAGGGAAGGTTTTGGTTACGGTTTTAAAATTCCGTTTATTGAGCAGGATGTTTGTTTGTCAAGAAAGAATCTAAAATCGGCACTGCAGTTTCCTAGCGTTGTTTCTGAAAAATTAAAAAAAGAGGTTGATCTGGGTAGGATGGCCGGACCTTTTCCAACGGCTCCAATCAGTAATTTGAGGGTGTCACCGCTAGGAGTGGTTCCGAAGAAGGAGCCTAACAAATTTAGGCTTATTCACCATTTATCCTTCCCAAAAGGTCTGTCAGTAAACGACGGTATTGATCCTCAACTGTGTGCAGTTTCTTACATGTCTTTCGATGCAGCGATTAATCTGGTACGGTTGTGTGGTAGGGGTGCTGTGATGGCAAAAACGGATATCGAGGCAGCGTTTCGTCTGTTACCAGTGCATCCGGAGAGCATGCACCTGTTAGGCTGTTTTTGGGACGGAGGTTTTTTCATTGATCGTTGTCTTCCCATGGGCTGTTCGCTATCATGCGCCTATTTTGAAACGTTTAGTACATTCTTGGAATGGGTTGTTAAGGATGTATCTGGTTTGAATTCGTGTTTGCATTATCTTGACGATTTCTTGTTTGTAGGCCCACCACAGTCCGCGGCTTGCTCGATTCTACTGCACACAATGGAGAGGGTAGCAAAAGGTTTCGGAGTTCCATTAGCGGCTGATATAACGGTTGGGCCAGTGACGATACTAAGTTTTCTAGGCATAGAAATTGATACCGTTGCAATGGAATGTAGATTGCCTGATGACAAATTAGTTGCTTTTCGGGAAGAAGTTAGAAAAGCAAGTACCCAGCGCAAGATAACGCTGCACGATTTGCTATCTTTATTGGGCAAGCTGAACTTTGCTTGCAGAATTATGCCGATGGGCCGTGCATTTTGTCGCCGTCTATCTTTGGCGACGGTGGGGGTAAATTCTCCCCTGCATTTCATCAGACTGACTAAGGAGTTGAAACAGGATTTGAAGGTGTGGGCTCTTTTCGTGGAAGAATACAATGGCAAATCCATTTGGATTCAAACAGTTGAAAACGCAGTAGATCTAGGTTTTAGCATTAACGTGATTGAAAAGCGTGGTTTCAATTTGTTGTATCGCGGTCAGGTGTTGGTGGCGGAGTGGCCACTCGATTGGCGCGAACGAGGTTTATTACAAAACCGGGTCCTACTACAGTTATTTCCTCGAGTAGTGGCGTTGTCAGTGTGGGGCGAGTCAGTGATGAATAAAAAGATCTGTTTTTCTAGCGAAAATGTGACTGTCGTGGAAGCCATCAATTCGCTGTCTGCAGCGTCTCAAGAAGTAGTTAGGGTACTGCAGCACTTGGTTTTCTTGGGGCTAAAGCTCAACATGTGGATTGTAGCGGATTGCAAGGCAATTGAGCCTACTAACGCTGATGATGTCCTTTTCCATTCACAGTGGCATCAGTCTCAGGGGCCGAGGCCTTACTTGGATTCAGTGTGCCGGGAATGTCCAGCGGAGCTGTGGAACCTGCCTTTAGGGCCGTGAAGGAGCTATTTGCTAGATCACTGTCAGAAAGGTCTTGGCTGCAGTACGAGCAGGCCTGGAGTACATGGGAAAGTTGGAAGGTGTCTTACGGGTCCGTTATGGACAACGAGAGCAAGCTGTTGTTGCGTGTAGGGCATGTGTGGGAATCGGGTTGGTCGGTGTCCAAAGTGAGTAAGTTTCTAGCTGGTTTAGCATTTGGTTTCAAGGCTAGAGGTTTAAACGATGAGACGAAATCATTTATGGTAATGCAAGTGGTAAAAGGTTTGAAAAAAGGGCAGAAGTCGTTCGATGGTAGACGACCGGTCTCCTTTGAGGTGCTGTTGACAATCGGAAGGCAATTACAAGTGGTTTGTTTTTCGGATTGGGAAGTAATTTTATTCCAAGCGGCTTTTGCGTTGGCGTTTTTTGGGGCATTTCGCTTGGGGGAGTTGGTTAGCCCTTCAAGATATAAGGGAGGGGGTTTACGGAGAGAAGACGTGGATGTTACGTCTGACAAGGTAGTGGTGTTTATTAGGTCGTCAAAAACGGATGTAACTGTCAAAGGGTGCAAATTAGTGTTATTTCAAGTTCCAAATTGTCCATTGTGCCCGGTAATCTGCGTGGATAGGTTGATGAGAAGAGGGGGTGTATTATCCGATCCACTGTTGGTTCATGCAGATGGTTCGTTCTTGTCGCGCTACCAATTTGTTTCAGTTTTTCGGAAGTGTTTGGAGACAGGGGGGATTTCGCCAGCGAAGTATAGCGGCCATTCATTCCGGATAGGGGCTGCAACGGAAGCAGCCAGGAGAGGGTTGGGGGATGAAGTGGTTAAAAGAATTGGGCGGTGGGAATCAGAAAGGTTCCGGTCTTATGTTCGCCCGGATCTGGTTTAATTTTACATGGTCACGTATTCGGTGGGTTTTCGCGAAATGATCGGTGTTAATGTTTATTCTCTTACAGAACACGATAGAAGGCTGGTGTGGATAATGGGACACTCGTTCGTGTTCTGGGCGGCGGAGAGGGCAGCGGTTCGCCCGGATGGCCGCCAATTGGGTTTTTCGCGGGACGTCGCAACGCTGAGATGGATCGGGAAAAGGGGGATGACTTGGAGTCAATTTTTACCGGACTTCCATCGTTTCGTGCGTTGGGACCAGGTCTCACAAATTTCAGTTATTCACCTGGGGGGTAATGACCTCGGGAAAAGGCCATGCAGGGAACTTATAAAAGACATTAAGTTCGACGTATTGAGGTTATGGGCGATGTTTCCAAAGGTCTTGGTGGTTTGGTCGGACATCGTACCGCGGAAGGTTTGGCGGGGTGCTAGGTCACCAGAAGGGGTGAACAGGGCAAGGATTAAGGTAAACAAAGCTGTTTCGAGGTTCATGGCAAGGAACGGAGCGGTAGTGGTGCGTCATATAAATTTGGAGTCCGGTACGGGAGGTTATTGGAGGTTGGATGGGGTGCACTTGAATGCAGTTGGTACCGACATGTGGTGTCTGGCGATCCAGGAGGGCATCGAAACAGCTTTGAAGGTGTGGAGGGACATAAATGGCTAAGGGGTTAGTACATTTATGTTTGTGGCTGGGGTGGTGGTCCTCGAAGTTGGTGGAAGTGGAAAATGGCGGATTGCCAGGGGGGGATCTCAATAGGTCCTGGACTCCCCGGGGTAATTTGAAATGGTAAAAGGGGTATGGATAATCCCGTGGAGGGGATTATTGGGGGACCCACAAACTGGTGTGCGGTTTTGGCCTGGCGGGTGGAGTTTGCCTCCGAGCTGGTGCTTAGCGGCTGGGGGTAAGGCGGTTATAAGGCCAAAATAGGTGGGACGGTTGGCTGAAAAACGTTAATACTGGTTTCGGGCTTCGAGGACCATCCACTTCCGGGGTTTACTGTTATTATATTGTTGTATGTTAAATTTTAATAAACGGCTGCTGTGGCCAATTAATCCAACTTAATTGTCGTGTGTTTAATAGGGGGTAATCCTCTGTCGCAGGAAAGGGGGAGGTGGCCGTTACTCCGGGGTGTCATAAGGTAAGGTAAATGGTTTTATACTAGAGCTCACAGGAGTCACGGATACCCGTTGTCAAGAAAGGCCGTACTGGGCCTCTGGCCCTTGGGGGAGGCCGCCATGACAGGGTGACGTGGGACAATAGGGAGCTCGTAGGAAGTTGGGGGGTTATAGGGTTAACAGAAGCTAAGAGGAGGGATGGAGTTTTTTGAATTTGAAAAAGGAAGGAGGGGTCAGAGACAGGGCAGGGGGGGGGCTATATAAAAGGGGGTGGCCACGTGGAGGGAGCAACCATTTGGGTACTCACCAGCCACAGAAGAGAAGCTCCCGCCCACCCTCCCTTTGTAGTTAAGGTTCAAGGGTAGAAGCAACTGTTGTTAGTATGAGTCGTTGTTAGTATGAGGTTAGAGCTAGGATGCTTAACATTATGAATGTACTTATGTAAATTTAAGTATGGATGATCTTATGTCGCGGCAGCATGGCTGGGGTGGTGGTCCTCGAAGTTGGTGGAAGTGGAAAATGGCGGATTGCTGGGGGGGGGGGGGGGGATCTCAATAGGTCCTGGACTCCCGGGGTAATTTGAAATGGTAAAAGGGTTATGGATAATCCCGTGGAGGGGATTATTGGGGGACCCACAAACTGGTGTGCGGTTTTGGCCTGGCGGGTGGAGTTTGCCTCCGAGCTGGTGCTTAGCGGCTGGGGGTAAGGCGGTTATAAGGCCAAAATAGGTGGGACGGTTGGCTGAAAAACGTTAATACTGGTTTCGGGCTTCGAGGACCATCCACTTCCGGGGTTTACTGTTATTATATTGTTGTATGTTAAATTTTAATAAACGGCTGCTGTGGCCAATTAATCCAACTTAATTGTCGTGTGTTTAATAGGGGGTAATCCTCTGTCGCAGGAAAGGGGGAGGTGGCCGTTACTCCGGGGTGTCATAAGGTAAGGTAAATGGTTTTATACTAGAGCTCACAGGAGTCACGGATACCCGTTGTCAAGTCGTGGCTGAGCTTTTCGGGTGTCTGATACCCTCCCTCTACAGGCAAAAGGTGTTTCTTATATTGCAGCTTGTGCTCAATACTCACTGTGCTGTCAGTGTCCCCTTTGCTGTGCTGGCAAATGGCTGCTTCTGGATACAAATAAATAGAGACACAGTCCAGGGCAATTCTCAACTGAGCAAATTTATTTACTTCAGGACACAGCACATCCACGTAGTCTCCAGCATTTCCATCACAGTAGACACAGCATATCACTTAATCTTTCCCTTCTCTGTTTCCTGCATCACTAATTATTTCCATGGTTTGAAGCATCTCAGACGGCCCCTCAGTGTCCTCCCTGTAATGGTTCACTACGGTGAAGCATCCGTCTGCCCGTTTCGCCCCGGATGTCAGAGATTCAGTCCACAAAGCTATTCGCCACATTCTGGAGTGACCTGCCCTTACACTTTTACAGTGACCTCTTTGTCTTCTTCTACTTCCTAGCTTTTTCTACTGCAGGATCTGCTGTACTTTGCTTTTCTCTGTGTACCCTGGATGGCTGGGCACACACTTGAAGATATGGGGTTATCTGGCAGCTCAGGCATGTAGCCCACCAGAGCACTAAGGGGTATGACCCCCGACTAACTAATATAGGAAGACCTTCCTTACTTATTCCCAAGGTAACCTCTCCTACAGTTAACTCCTACAGTGCTATATACAGAGTAGTGACCTCTATGTCCCCACCTAGTGGTCATAACCCAAACTATACTGTCCCTACTAAATACATGGTGCAGCAACATGAAATATACATCAGGAATACAGTATAAATTTACATATACTAGATTGTGGCCCGATTCTAACGCATCGGGTATTCTAGAATATGCATGTCCCCGTAGTATATGGACAATGATGATTCCAGAATTCGCAGCAGACTGTGCCCGTCGCTGATTGGTCGAGGCAACCTTTATGACATCATCGTCGCCATGGCAACCATTATGACATCTACGTCGATACTGTGCCCGTCGCTCAATCAGAAACGTGGGATTTCTACATCCTTTATGACATCATCATCGCTGTGCCCGTTGCTGATTGGTCGAGGCCTGGCGGCCTTGACCAATCAGAGACGCGGGATGTCTACGTCCTTTATGACATATTCGTCGCTGTGCCGGTCGCTGATTGGTCGAGGCCTGGCGGCCTCGACCAATCAGAGACGCGGGATTTCTACGTCGATGCTGTGCCGGTCTCTGATTGGTCGAGGCCTGGCGGCCTCGACCAATCAGAGACGCGGGATTTCCAGGACAGACAGACAGACAGACAGACAGACGAAAAAACCCTTAGACAATCTATATATATAATTGCCTAAGGGTTTTTCCGTCTGTCTGTCTTTCTGTCTGTCAGAGGCCGCCAGGCCTCGACCAATCAGCAACGGGCACAGCGACGATGCTGATTGGTCGAGGCCGCCAGGCACAGCGACGATGATGTCATAAAGGACGTAGACATCTCACGTTTCTGATTCAGCGACGGGCACAGTATCGACGTAGATGTCATAATGGTTGCCATGGCGACGATGATGTCATAATGGTTGCCTCGACCAATCAGCGACGGGCACAGTCTGCCGCGAATTCTGGAATCATCATTGTCCATATACTACGGGGACATGCACATTCTAGAATACCTGATGCGTTAGAATCGGGCCACAATCTAGTTATATATATAGAAGATATACATGTACAGCAGCAGCATGGGGACTTAAAGGGGCAGGACCTTCAACTTATATAGTTACGCAAGAAAGGCAGAGCAAGGGTTATCAATTTAATTTAACAGTGAAGGTACTCCTCGCTGCGAGAAACAGTTATATAGAAAATGAAAGAAAGGGAAACCATGGCAATGCCACCGATGATCCGGTTAGGGTTGTAGTTCCAGCGACGGCTTATAAAATGTCCTCAGAGGAGGCTCCAAAGCTCACGGTCCAGCTTCTGGCTGCAACGGGCGGTCTCTGGTCTCACCTGTTGGACCCCTAGTCCATAAAGTCATGTAGCCAAATTCAAGGGTACTGCAAAAACCCCATTATCAAGTGAGGTCTCTGATATGCTGGTCAGCAAGGGGGATCGCCGCACCGGGTTCAGTACACGGCCCACGCTTCTATGCATGAGCTCGGTAATTCACCGAGAAGCAGCACTAAATAACCAAATAAATCCAATACACAATAAAACGTAACATTTACTATTGATAAGGATAAAAAACGACAACATTCACGACCTAAAAAAAGTCCAATGTTTGGCTGAAAAAAGATACAGGGTGCACTCAGTCCCTAATATACTGACTATCTATGCCCTACCTTGCAGCGGAGGTTGGCACCCTATAAATCCTGCGCAATGGCGCCCCCGCTCAACGTAGACTCGCCCTGACTCACCCTGAACAACCCTCAAGTGTGGGAAAAATAGACAAACAGCAGACCATACAGACAGACAAACAAATGAAATTGACCAGTGTGCTATATAGTAGGGGCACAGAATAACGATAAAGTGCAAATGTGCTGTAATAGATTTTCAATAGCGCACACTCAACATATAATTGCACATATCCCCAAAGTCGTGAATGTTGTCGTTTTTTATCCTTATCAATAGTAAATGTTACGTTTTATTGTGTATTGGATTTACTTGTAGATTGTGAGCCCTCGCGGGCAGGGTCCTCACTCCTCCTGTACCAGTTATGACTTGTATTGTTTAAGATTATTGCACTTGTTTTTATTATGTATACCCCTCCTCACATGTAAAGCGCCATGGAATAAATGGCGCTACAACAATAAATAATAATAATAATAATAATTTGGTTATTTAGTGCTGCGTCTCGGTGAATTATATTTCTTTTTGGGCACAGACATCATTTTTTCTGTGATACTATGCATGAGCTCGGCCCCAAAGTTAACTGAGCCCACCGCCCTGTCTCTGCTCACAGTCCCGATGTAGTGCTCACGGGGTGTCAGCCGCAGTCCGTCGCGGCGCTGATGCCTGGAACCCGGAGCAAGCTGTGCATGTACCTGCTCTGCCTCTGCCGGTGGGAAATTGCCTGTCCCTGCATGCGCATTTTTGTTTGCCACACCCCCTGCTTACAGGTGACGAGGTCTGTCCATTTCCCTATTCATTCCCCTGGACCTCGGACGCAGCCTCGACAGTTCCGGACCTGTCGCAGTACAGGTGCCCACAGCCCGGTCTTCCTCCATACAGTCCCCCTCTCTCCTTTAGCTCGCCATTCTATGGTCGAAAGTTCCTGTAGTAGATGTTGGCATTCTTCCATCTCTTGCATAATCCACTGCCAAATAAATTGATCTTCTTCATATGGGGAGTGGGGAGTATTCCAGATGTTGTCTGCTCGGTACGACGTGTCTTGGGTTGAGTGGTAGAGTCAGGCTGGGATGTGGTAAATCCATTCTTTTTTCTCTTCTTGTGTGGCGGTGAGAATTCATTCTTGTTCTCAGTTTTTGCCCTGTCTCCCCCACTTACGGACCCCCAGTTGGACATTTAGTACAAATAATTAGGTACACCACATTAGAAGTGACGCAGCTGAAAGTACCTGGGATCTTGTAGTCCTGATGTGAATTGGGGATCTTTATCTTGTCCGTGGTCATTATAAATGGACAGGTTTTACATTTTTTCTGATTGCAAGGAAAGGTTCCTGCAGCTGTTGGAGAGGACAGGGAGCTCTTGCCAATGATGCTTCTTAGATTTGGGGGCTGCCTAAAACATAGTAGTGGGGGGTCTGGAAAAATGGATTGTAAGCGGGCATCTTTTTGCAGTAATGGTTGTAATTTCCGTGCAGCTCCGTTCAGCACCTCCAGATTTGGATTGTATGTAACCACTAGAGGCACCCGGTTATTTTCTTCCTTAGCTTTGTAATGTAGCAGGTGATTCCTTGATATTCTGGTGGCTCTTGTAGTCTGGTTTTCATATGTTCTTGGATGGTAGCCCTGATTCGAAAAGGTCTTTCTGAGGCGCCACACAATAAGAGGAAAAAGAATGGATCTACCTGTGGAAATACATTTTTTTGTCTCCCAAATCATAACATTATGGACATTGAATTACTTGTGTTAAAAGGTAGCTTCAAATCTAAGAGAGACAGAAGAGTCTGGGAATATAAACTGATGATGACCTTTGACAGTCTTACTGCAGGAATGAATGTGTCGCATGGATTTATGTCTTTTTACATCAACTAAGGAACTTGCCCCTCAGACTATGAGGGGTCATCACAACAGAAACCCTAATCAGAGGACAATAAAACAATCCTTATCTAAGAACTGGCCCAATATATACTGTATGGACATAACTGTTTATCACTCATGGTAATTCTGCTTCATGTCACCTGGCTTATCCATGGTTTTTCCTTTTTTTTTTTTCTGTGCTATGTTGTGCATAAATATGTGATTCTTCAGAATTTGTTTTAGTCTTTTCCTGATGAAGAGACCTGTGTAGTCTCGAAAGCTTGCAATTTATTACCATCTTTTCAGTTAGCCATTAAAAGGTATCAACCACTGAGGACTCTCAATTCTAAACATTTTTCAGAGATGAAGAGACGGTGTCAAATGAGCTTGAGATCTGCACTTGTGTTGATGTTTTGGGGGTCCTCCTCTTTTCTGAAGCACACAATCCTTTTCCTGTTCCCTTGAAGGTATCCAATGGTGTGCATCTTTTTAAGGAAGTAACTGGGAAAAAAAATGCGTGCTTGAGTAAGGGGAGGACCCCCGAAATGTCACGACAGTGCAGATCTCCGGCACGTCTCTGCCTTTCTGTCTTCATTCTCTTACCGCCGGTGAGCACATGGATTATCTACCTCAGAGTCTACACCACAGTCTGGAGGCAATGTTCAATGTGGAGAATATTATGACTTTCTGATTGTGTTTCTATCGTAATTCTGAAAGGATGGAAACTCAATTAATTGGATAAAGGAAGCATTGAAAAGTCCTTTGATGTGTCTTTTGCCGTTTTTTTGCTGATTGGTGTTTATGGTAGTATCTAGGAATGACAGCATTATTGGATTCACTACACAGGTGTAGAAGACTGTGAAGTAATATTTGGTCAATTCATTTAATAAATATTAAGCACAGCCACAAGGGACAAGGTAGTTATACAGCATCAGCAAGATATCTCAAAGCAAGGATTTCAAAGTAGACTGGGGATTCAAGATGTGCTGCCCAAGCTTTTTCACTAAACACCGGTAAATTGCCAACATTGAGGACTGTGGGAGCAGTGGTCGTCTAAAGCAGAGGTCCCCAACTCCAGTCCTCAAGGCACACCAACAGGTCATGTTTTCAGGATTTCCTTTGCATTGCACAGGTGATGCAATTATTACCTTGGCAAGACTAAGGAAATCCTGAAAACATGACATGTTGGTGGGCCTTGAGTACTGGAGTTGGGGACCCCTGGTCTAAAGAAAGCTGTACATGTGAAGAGGGTTTACATATAAAATTATAATTTACAATGAACAAAATAACAGTGAAGGACAAGTAAAGAGCAAGAGAGGACCCTGCCCTATCAGGTTTACATTCTACAGGATAATGGGGAAGGAGAGAATATGTTGGGCAGTTAGAGCAGCCCCAGCAGTGGTGAGATGGCAGAGGACTCATTGTAGGCTCTGTGGGCAGATGGGTTTTCAGGTTCCATTTGAAGATTCCAAATGTGAGAAATAGTCAGAAGTGTTAACACGCTGAATTCTAGAGGATGGGGGACACTCAGGAGAAGTCTTGGAGGTGATTGGGTGAGGAATGAATGAGGGTGGAGGAGAGAAGGAGGTCTTGGGATGACCGTAGATGTGAGAAAATACCAGGCGATTAGTTTGTAGATACAACTATATGGAGCAGACAGATTATGGATGGCCTTGTAAGTTACTGCTAATAATTTACACTGGATTCGCTGGGGAATTGGGAGCCAATGAAAGGATTTACAGTGGGCAGAGATGGAGGAGTAAAGAGGGGAGAGATAATTATTATTGAGAGTATTATTCAGAAGAAGGTCACTGTCACGCTGTGACCATAGGAAAGCCAGGGCGGCGAGACCTTATACTGTCCCTTAATCCAGAGAAGCCCTAGTCTATCCCTTAATCCAGGGTTACCCCTAAAGGGGAGATGCCCAGGTCTTGTACCTCTTTGTGCTCCTACTTATGCAGCTCCCACCCTCCCCAGGGAGAAAAGGGGCTGGAGTAAAAGGATAACATCGGCTAGGCAGAAAGGGGTAAACCAAAGCACAATCAAATGACAAACACATAGAGATAAATACAAAGGGAAAATGAGTGCACAGTAAAGAGGCAGAAAAGACTCCCGAAAGAACGCCAAAAGGGGAAGGTAGAGGTAGTTACAGCAAACTACATGCAACAAGCTCAAGTCTACAAGAGCGACTCTCAAGAGCATTTTCTCCAATGAAGCCAGGAACAGAATGCACATTCTATTGCTCACACAGAGGGAAGCCAAAATACAGGTTTGTATGTTGGAAGGGTGTGGCTCCAATAGCCAGCACAGCCAATATACCACTAGGAACTCTAAGCCCTTTCCATTCCACAAAAAATCTGTTAACTCATGAATGGCCTTTTAGATTTTAAAAGCATCTGTGCTTAGCTATTCGTTGCAATCTTCTAATCTCTGGAGTCCCACAGGTTCCAGCAGAATGCGGCAAATTCATGAAAGCCACAGAAGAGAACGTTGCAATATTCGAAGTGTGAGATGATTAGGGCATACACTAACATTTTAGTAGATTGCGGGTTGAGGAAGGCATGAATTTTGGATATATTCTTGTTTGGAGGCGGCAGAAACTGGTGGAGGCTTCGATATGGGGTTTGAAAGACAGAATAGAGTTGAGGTTTATTCCCAGGCAGCTGACTTCCATTACAGGGAAAAATATGGTGTAATTTACTGTGATAGATCAAGTAAGAGGATAAGTGAAATGGAGAAAAGATGAAAAGTTTGGCTTTGGCCACATTGAGTTTTATTTAGCACTAGATGGTGGCCCGATTCTAACGCATCGGGTATTCTAGAATATGCATGTCCATGTAGTATATTGCCCAGCGATGTAGTATATTGCCCAGTCACATAGTATATTGCCCAGCTACGTAGTATATTGGCCAGTCACGTAGTATATTGCCCAGTCACATAGTATATTGCCCAGTCACGTAGTATATTGCCCAGTCACGTAGTATATTGGCCAGTCACGTAGTATATTGCCCAGTCACGTAGTATATTGGCCAGTCACGTAGTATATTGGCCAGTCACGTAGTATATTGCCCAGTCACGTAGTATATTGCCCAGCAACGTAGTATATTGGCCAGTCACGTAGTATATTGCCCAGTCACGTAGTATATTGGCCAGTCACGTAGTATATTGCCCAGTCACGTAGTATATTGGCCAGTCACGTAGTATATTGGCCAGTCACGTAGTATATTGGCCAGTCACGTAGTATATTGCCCAGTCACGTAGAATATTGCCCAGTCACGTAGTATATTGCCCAGCAACGTAGTATATTGCCCAGTCACGTAGTATATTGCCCAGCAACGTAGTATATTGCCCAGTCACGTAGTATATTGCCCAGTCACGTAGTATATTGGCCAGTCACGTAGTATATTGCCCAGTCACGTAGTATATTGGCCAGTCACGTAGTATATTGGCCAGTCACGTAGTATATTGGCCAGTCACGTAGTATATTGCCCAGTCACGTAGAATATTGCCCAGTCACGTAGTATATTGCCCAGTCATGTAGTATATTGCCCAGTCACGTAGTATATTGCCCAGTCACGTAGAATATTGCCCAGTCACGTAGTATATTGGCCAGTCACGTAGTATATTGCCCAGTCACGTAGTATATTGGCCAGTCACGTAGTATATTGGCCAGTCACGTAGTATATTGCCCAGTCACGTAGTATATTGGCCAGTCACGTAGTATATTGCCCAGTCACGTAGTATATTGGCCAGTCACGTAGTATATTGCCCAGTCACGTAGTATATTGGCCAGTCACGTAGTATATTGGCCAGTCACGTAGTATATTGCCCAGTCACGTAGTATATTGGCCAGTCACGTAGTATATTGCCCAGTCACGTAGTATATTGCCCAGTCACGTAGTATATTGCCCAGTCACGTAGTATATTGCCCAGTCACGTAGTATATTGGCCAGTCACTTAGTATATTGCCCAGTCACATAGTATATTGCCCAGTCACGTAGTATATTGCCCAGTCATGTAGTATATTGCCCAGTCATGTAGTATATTGGCCAGTCACGTAGGTATATAACACAGCCCACGCAGTATTTTGCAGTGTTTGCACCATATCCCTGTTAAAAAAAATAATTAAAATAAAAAATAGTTATATACTCACCCCTGGGATCCAGCGAAGCTGTGTGATGCGGCCGCCATCTTCCGTTCCCAAGATGCATTGCGAAATTAGCCAGATGAGTAAGCGGTCTCACGAGACCGCTAAGTCTTCTGGGTAACTTTGCAATGCATCTCTGGGAACAGAAGATGGCGGCTGGCGTGAGCGCATCGTCCAACGATGGAAGGTGAGAATAGCAGGTTTTTTGTTATTTTATTATTTTTAACATTACATCTTTTTACTATTGATGCTGCATAGGCAGCATCAATAGTAAAAACTTGGTCATACAGGGTTAATAGCAGCGGATACGGAGTGCGATACCCGCGGCATAACGTGGTTCATTACCGCTGGCATTAACCCTGTGTGAGTGGTGACTGGAGGAGATTATCGAGCGGGCACTGACTGCGGGGAGTATGGAGCGGGCGGCGGGCACTGTGACTGTAGGGGAGGGACTAATCGGACTGTGGCCATCGCTGATTGGTCGTGGCAGCCATGACAGGCAACTGCCGAGACCAATCAGCGACGCAGGATTTCTGTTACGGAAGTTGAGGACAGAAAGACGGAAGTACCCCTTAGACAATTATATATATATAGATGATGAGAAGGATGACATGGCTTATAGATTCTCTGAGATTCTGGACAGAAGAGAGGTGACATCTGACTAGAGAGGAAAGTTTTATAGAGGCTATGATAGTCCCTGCTGAATAAATGCGCTAAACCATGTGATATGATAGATGCAATTATGGAGAAGCGAGTGAGGCTGTGCCCGAGGTTGTGTGAGCTTTCTCTGACTGATTCAATCTTCTGGAAACAAAAACAAGGAGAAAGTCGGCACCATTCACCCTGTGTGTGTGAACTTGTCCTTAAACCAAACTTTGGAATGAGCAATCAAGCCTGCAGGTACCGGGTGCTCACAAAATGAGATGCAAATATGTATATAGGAAGAAAAAGTATTGTCACTATCAGCGATAGATGTTACTGCACAGGCGCCGCCTACGCCATTTTCCTGGATCCAATTTTTTTTTCTCCATCAAAATGGCACCTGTGCAGTAGCATCTAACATGTTTGAAATTTTTTTCCTCTAGTAAAATGGTGCCAGCGGCGGCACTTGCGCAGTAACATCTATCAGAGCACGATGTTACTGTGTAGGTTCGGCCACCGGCACCATTTTGATGAAGATTTTTTTTCCACCCCAGAATACTATATGACTAAATCATAAATGCATTTATACATATTAGCTATTGTATCATGCTACAGCGAGGGCGTCGCCACTGGCGCCTGAGTGATAAATGCATTTTTTTTTTACACCCAATTTTCTATGCAGTATGTAAAATAGGAGACAGGTTATCGAAGGACCTGTCTTAAGCGCATACAGATGAATATGTAAGCAGAGCACTACATAAAGTGCTGCCCTTAGCCCCAACCATTGCCACACCAACAGCCCTGCCCACAGGCCACCGAAAGTTCATTAACTGAAAACTACAAAGAAAAATTACACAACAACCACAAGACTGATTTAATCAATCAATGTATCATTGTAATCAGTATAACAGTGCCGACCTGACACTGTCTGTAGTTTACCTTGCACAATACTGCTGACAGGTTCGCTTAACCTCTTAGTGACAGAGCCAATTTGGTACTTAATGACCGAGCCAATTTTTACAATTCTGACCACTGTCACTTTATGAGGTGATAACTCTGGAACGCTTCAACGGATCCTGCTGATTCTGAGATTGTTTTTTCGTGACATATTATACTTCATGTTAGTGGTAACATTTCTTCGATATTACTTGCGATTATTTATGAAAAAAACTGAATTATGGCGAAAATTTAGCAATTTGTATTTTTATGCCCTTAAATCAGAGAGATATGTCATAAAAAAATAGTTAATAAATAACATTTCCCACATGTCTACTTTACATCAGCACAATTTTGGAAACAAAATTTTTTTTTGTTAGGGAGTTATAAGGGTTAAAAGTTGACCAGTAATTTCTCATTTTTACAACACCATTTTTTTTTTAGGGACCACATCACATTTGAAGTCATTTTGAGGGGTCTATATGATAGAAAATAACGAAGTATGACACCATTCTAAAAACTACACCCCTCAAGGTTCTCAAAACCACATTCAAGAAGTTTATTAACCCTTTACGTGCTTCACAGGAACTGAAACAATGTGGAAGGAAAAAATGAACATTTAACTTTTTTTTGCAAACATTTTAATTCAGAACCATTTTTTTTATTTTCACAAGTGTAAAAACAGAAATGTAACCATAAATTTTGTTATGCAATTTCTCCTGAATACGCCAATACCCCATATGTGGGGATAAACCTTTTTGGGCGCACCGCAGAACTTGGAAGTGAAGAAGCGCCGTTTGACTTTTTTCAATGCAGAATTGGCTGGAATTGAGATCGGACGCTATGTCACGTTTAGAGAGCCCCTGATGTGCCTAAACAATGGAAACCCCCCACAAGTGACCCCATTTTGGAAACTAGACCCCTTAAGGAACTTATGTAGATGTGTGGTGAGCACTTTAAACCCCCAGGTGCTTCACAGAAGTTTATAACGTAGAGCCGTGAAAATAAAAAATCGCATTTTTTCTACAAAAATGATCTTTTTGCCCCCAAATTTTTATTTTCACAAGAGTAACAGGAGAAATTAGACCACAAAACTTGTTGTGCATTTTCTCCTGAGTACGTCAATACCCCATATGTGGGGGTAAACCACTGTTTGGGCGCACCGCAGAGCTTGGAAGAGAAGGAGTGCCGTTTTACTTTTTCAATGTAGAATTGGCTGGAATTGAGATCGGACGCCATGTCGCGTTTGGAGAGCCCCTGATGTGCCTAAACAGTAGAAACCCCCCACAAGTGACCCCATTTTGGAAACTAGACCCCCATGGAACTTATCTAGATGTATGGTGAGAACTTTAAATGCCCAAGTGCTTCACAGAAGTTTATAATGCAGGGTCGTGAAAATAAAAAATATTTTTTTTTCTACAAAAAAGATTTTTTAGCCCCCAAGTTTTTATTTTCACAATGGTAACAGGAGAAATTGGACCACTAAAGTTGTTGTCCAATTTATCCCGAGTACGCTTATGCCCCATATGTGGGGGTAAACCACTGTTTGGGCGCACGGCAGAGCTCGGAAGGGAAGGAGCGCCGTTTTGGAATGCAGACTTAGATAGAATGGTCTGTGGGCTGTTGTGAATTCTGTGGCCAAGCTCCCTCCTGTGGTCGAGAGTGGTGCTTCGGCTGGTTCTGTCTATGAGCTTCCTTTGGTGGATGGGAGTGGTGCTGCAGCTTCTGAGTTTCCTTCCTCAGGTGATGAGGTTGAGTCGTTGGGTGCTGCTCTATTTGACTCCACCTGGTGCTTTGATCCTGGCCTCCAGTCAATGTTCTAGTATTGGTCTTGCTTCCTCCTGGATCGTTCCTGTGGCCTGTCTATCCTGCATAAGCTAAGTTCTGCTTGTGTTACTTTTGTTTGCTATATTTTCTGTTCAGCTTGCTATATTGTTTTTTCTTGCTTGCTGGAAGCTCTGAGACGCAGAGGGAGCACCTCCGTACCGTTAGTCGGTGCGGAGGGTCTTTTTGCCCCTCTGCATGGTTGTTTGTAGGTTTTTGTGTTGACCGCAAAGCTATCTTTCCTATCCTCGGTCTATTCAATAAGTCGGGCCTCACTTTGCTAAATCTATTTCATCTCTGTGTTTGTATTTTCATCTTTACTCACAGTCATTATATGTGGGGGGCTGCCTTTTCCTTTGGGGAATTTCTCTGAGGCAATGTAGGCTTATTTTTCTATCTTCAGGGCTAGTTAGTTTCTCAGGCTGTGCCGAGTTGCATAGGGAGCGTTAGGCGCAATCCACGGCTACCTCTAGTGTGGTGTGATAGGATTAGGGATTGCGGTCAGCAGAGTTTCCACGTCTCAGAGCTCGTCCTATGTTTTTGGTAATTGTCAGGTCACTTTGTGTACTCTGAACTTCAAGGTCCATTGTGGTTCTGAATTACCTGTTCATAACAGTACTGGAGGCCCAAAGTACTAATGCTTCTCAATAGAGGGAAAAGAGAAGTTCTGAGACCATTTTTTTTTCTTTGCACTGTGTTCTGTCTTTCTTTTCCCCTTAACATCAGGGTGGTTCAGAACACAGGTGTGGACATGGACATTCAGGGTATGTCCTCTTTGATGGATAATCTCACTATAAGTGTACAGAACATTCAAGATTTAGTGGTTCAGAATCCTATGTTAGAACCTAAAATTCCTATTCCTGAGTTGTTTTCTGGAGATAGAGCTAAGTTTTTGAACTTTAAAAATAATTGTAAACTATTTCTGGCTTTGAAACCCCGCTCCTCTGGTGACCCAGTTCAACAAGTTAGGATCATTATTTCTTTACTACGTGGCGACCCTCAAGACTGGGCATTTTCCCTTGCACCAGGAGATCCTGCATTATGTAATATTGATGCGTTTTTTCTGGCGCTCGGATTGCTGTACGACGAACCTAATTCAGTGGATCAGGCAGAGAAAAATTTGCTGGCTCTGTGTCAGGGTCAGGATGAGATAGAGATTTATTGTCAGAAGTTTAGAAAGTGGTCCGTGCTCACTCAATGGAATGAATGTGCGCTGGCAGCTATTTTCAGAAAGGGTCTCTCTGAAGCCCTTAAGGATGTCTTGGTGGGATTTCCTATGCCTGCTGGTCTGAATGAGTCTATGTCTTTGGCCATTCAGATCGGTCGACGCTTGCATGAGCGTAAATCTGTGCACCATTTGGCGGTATTATCTGAGCATAAACCTGAGCCTATGCAGTGCGATAGGACTTTGACCAGAGCTGAAAGGCAGGAACACAGACGTCTGAATGGGCTGTGTTTCTACTGTGGTGATTCCACTCATGCTATCTCCGATTGTCCTAAGCGCACTAAGCGGTTCGCTACGTCCGCCACCATTGGTACGGTACAGTCGAAATTTATTTTGTCCGTTACTTTGATCTGCTCTTTTTCTTCCTATTCTGTCATGGCATGTGTGGATTTAGGCGCTGCCCTGAATTTGATGGACTTGGAGTTTGCTAGGCGCTGTAGGTTTATCTTGGAGCCCTTGCAGTGTCCTATTCCATTGAGAGGAATTGATGCTACGCCTTTGGCCAAGAATAAGCCTCAGTATTGGACCCAACTGACCATGTGCATGGCTCCTGCGCACCAGGAGGATATTCGCTTTCTGGTGTTGCATAATCTGCATGATGTGGTCGTGTTGGGGTTGCCATGGCTACAAGTCCATAACCCAGTATTAGATTGGAAATCAATGTCTGTGTCCAGCTGGGGTTGTCAGGGGGTACACGGTGATGTTCCATTTCTGTCTATCTCATCATCCACCCCTTCTGAGGTCCGAGAGTTCTTGTCTGATTACCGGGATGTATTCGATGAGCCCAAGTCCAATGCCCTACCTCCGCATAGGGATTGTGATTGTGCTATCGATTTGATTCCTGGTAGTAAGTTTCCTAAGGGTCGACTGTTTAATTTATCTGTACCTGAGCACGCCGCTATGCGGACTTACGTGAAGGAGTCTTTGGAGAAGGGTCATATTCGCCCGTCATCGTCGCCATTGGGTGCGGGGTTCTTTTTTGTGGCCAAGAAGGATGGTTCGCTGAGACCTTGTATTGATTACCGCCTTCTAAATAAAATTACGGTCAAATTTCAGTACCCCTTGCCGCTGCTGTCTGATTTGTTTGCTCGGATTAAGGGGGCTAGTTGGTTCACCAAGATAGATCTTCGTGGTGCGTATAATCTTGTGCGTATTAAACGGGGCGATGAATGGAAAACAGCATTTAATACGCCCGAAGGCCATTTTGAGTACCTGGTTATGCCATTCGGGCTTTCTAATGCTCCATCAGTGTTTCAGTCCTTTATGCATGACATCTTCCGAGAGTACCTGGATAAATTCCTGATTGTATACTTGGATGATATTTTGGTCTTCTCGGATGATTGGGAATCTCATGTGAAGCAGGTCAGAATGGTGTTCCAGGTCCTGCGTGCTAATTCTTTGTTTGTGAAGGGGTCAATGTGTCTCTTTGGTGTTCAGAAGGTTTCATTTTTGGGGTCCATTTTTTCTCCTTCTATCGAGATGGACCCTGTTAAAGTTCAGGCCATTTATGATTGGACTCAGCCAACATCTCTGAAGAGTCTGCAGAAGTTCCTGGGCTTTGCTAATTTTTATCGTCGCTTCATCGCTAATTTTCCTAGTATTGCTAAACCGTTGACTGATTTAACCAAGAAGGGTGCTGATGTGGTCAATTGGTCTTCTGCTGCTGTGGAAGCTTTTCAGGAGTTGAAGCGTCGTTTTTCTTCTGCCCCTGTGTTGTGCCAACCAGATGTTTCACTTCCATTCCAGGTCGAGGTTGATGCTTCCGAAATTGGAGCAGGGGCTGTTTTGTCGCAGAGAAGTTCTGATTGCTCGGTGATGAAACCATGCGCCTCCTTTTCCAGAAAATTTTCGCCTGCTGAGCGAAATTATGATGTTGGCAATCGAGAGTTGCTAGCCATGAAGTGGGCATTCGAGGAGTGGCGTCATTGGCTTGAAGGAGCTAAGCATCGCGTGGTGGTCTTGACTGATCACAAGAACTTGACTTATCTCGAGTCTGCCAAACGGTTGAATCCTAGACAGGCTCGTTGGCCGCTGTTTTTCTCCCGTTTTGACTTTGTGGTTTCGTACCTTCCGGGCTCTAAAAATGTGAAGGCGGATGCCCTGTCTAGGAGTTTTGTGCCCGATTCTCCAGGTTTGCCTGAGCCGGCGGGTATTCTCAAAGAGGGGGTAATTTTGTCTGCCATCTCCCCTGATTTGCGGCGGGTGCTGCAAAAATTTCAGGCTAATAGACCTGACCGTTGCCCAGCGGAGAAACTGTTTGTCCCTGATAGGTGGACGAATAAAGTTATCTCTGAGGTTCATTGTTCGGTGTTGGCTGGTCATCCTGGAATCTTTGGTACCAGAGATTTGGTGGCTAGATCCTTTTGGTGGCCGTCTCTGTCGTGGGATGTGCGTTCTTTTGTGCAGTCCTGTGGGATTTGTGCTCGGGCTAAGCCCTGCTGTTCTCGTGCCAGTGGGTTGCTTTTGCCCTTGCCGGTCCCGAAGAGGCCTTGGACACATATCTCTATGGATTTTATTTCGGATCTCCCCGTCTCTCAAAGAATGTCGGTCATTTGGGTGGTTTGTGATCGCTTCTCTAAGATGGTTCATTTGGTGCCCTTGTCTAAATTGCCTTCCTCCTCTGATTTGGTGCCATTGTTTTTCCAGCATGTGGTTCGTTTACATGGCATTCCAGAGAACATCGTTTCTGACAGAGGTTCTCAGTTTGTTTCGAGGTTTTGGCGAGCCTTTTGTGCTAGGATGGGCATTGATTTGTCTTTTTCCTCGGCTTTCCATCCTCAGACAAATGGCCAGACTGGACGAACCAATCAGACCTTGGAAACATATCTGAGATGTTTTGTTTCTGCTGATCAGGATGATTGGGTGTCCTTTTTGCCTTTGGCTGAGTTCGCCTTTAATAATCGGGCCAGCTCGGCTACTTTGGTTTCGCTGTTTTTCTGCAATTCTGGGTTCCACCCTCGTTTCTCTTCAGGGCAGGTTGAGTCTTCGGACTGTCCTGGTGTGGATACTGTGGTGGATAGGTTGCAGCAGATTTGGACTCATGTAGTGGACAATTTGACTTTGTCCCAGGAGAGGGCTCAATGTTTCGCTAACCGCAGGCGCTGTGTGGGTCCCCGACTTCGTGTTGGGGATTTGGTTTGGTTGTCATCTCGTTATATTCCTATGAAGGTTTCCTCTCCTAAATTTAAGCCTTGTTTCATTGGTCCATATAGGATTTCTGAGATTCTTAATCCTGTGTCTTTTCGTTTGACTCTTCCAGCTTCTTTTTCCATCCATAACGTGTTCCATAGGTCATTGTTGCGGAGATACGTGGCACTTGTGGTTCCATCTATTGATCCTCCTGCTCCGGTTTTGGTTGAAGGGGAATTGGAGTATATAGTGGAGAAGATTTTAGATTCTCGTGTTTCGAGACGGAAACTCCAGTATCTGGTTAAGTAGAAAGGTTATGGTCAGGAAGATAATTCCTGGGTCTTTGCCTCTGATGTCCATGCTGCCGATCTGGTTCGTGCCTTTCATGTGGCTCATCCTGGTCGGCCTGGGGGCTCTGGTGAGGGTTCGGTGACCCCTCCTCAAGGGGGGGGTACTGTTGTGAATTCTGTGGCCAAGCTCCCTCCTGTGGTCGAGAGTGGTGCTTCGGCTGGTTCTGTCTATGAGCTTCCTTTGGTGGATGGGAGTGGTGCTGCGGCTTCTGAGTTTCCTTCCTCAGGTGATGAGGTTGAGTTGTTGGGTGCTGCTCTATTTGACTCCACCTGGTGCTTTGATCCTGGCCTCCAGTCAATGTTCTAGTATTGGTCTTGCTTCCTCCTGGATCGTTCCTGTGGCCTGTCTATCCTGCATAAGCTAAGTTCTGCTTGTGTTACTTTTGTTTGCTATATTTTCTGTGCAGCTTGCTATATTGGTTTTTCTTGCTTGATGGAAGCTCTGAGACGCAGAGGGAGCACCTCCGTACCGTTAGTCGGTGCGGAGGGTCTTTTTGCCCCTCTGCGTGGTTGTTTGTAGGTTTTTGTGTTGACCGCAAAGCTATCTTTCCTATCCTCGGTCTATTCAGTAAGTCGGGCCTCACTTTGCTAAATCTATTTCATCTCTGTGTTTGTATTTTTCATCTTTACTCACAGTCATTATATGTGGGGGGCTGCCTTTTCCTTTGGGGAATTTCTCTGAGGCAAGGTAGGCTTATTTTTCTATCTTCAGGGCTAGTTAGTTTCTCAGGCTGTGCTGAGTTGCATAAGGAGCGTTAGGCGCAATCCACGGCTACCTCTAGTGTGGTGTGATAGGATTAGGGATTGCGGTCAGCAGAGTTTCCACGTCTCAGAGCTCGTCCTATGTTTTTGGTAATTGTCAGGTCATTTTGTGTACTCTGAACTTCAAGGTCCGTTGTGGTTCTGAATTACCTGTTCATAACAGTGGGCATTATGTTGCGTTTGCAGAGCCCCTGATGTACCTAAACAGTAGTAACCCCCCACAAGTGACCCCGTTTTGGAAACTAGACCCCCCACGGAACTTATCTAGATGTGTGGTGAGAACTTTGAATGCCTAAGTGCTTCACAGAAGTTTATAATGCAGAGTCATGAAAATGAAAAATATTTTTTTTCCTACAAAAAATATTTTGTAGCCCCCAAGTTTTTATTTTCACAAGGGTAACAGAAGAAATTGGACCCCAAAAGTTGTTGTCCAGTTTATCCCGAGTACGCTGATGCCTGATATGTGGGGGTAACCCACTGTTTGGGCGCACGGCAGAGCTCAGAAGGGAGGGAGCACCATTTGACTTTTTGAGCGCAAAATTGGCTGTCGTGTTTGGAGACCCCCTGATGTACCTAAACAGTGGAAACCCCCCAATTCTAGCTCCAACCCTAACCCCAACACACCCCTAACCCTAATTCCAACCCGATCCATAATCCTATTCGTTAACCCTAACGATTATCACAACCCTTACCCCAAAACAACCCTAATGTCAACCCTAACCATAACCCTAATCAAAACCCTAAATCCAACACACCCCTAATCCTAATCTCAACCCTAACCTCAAACCTAACCCTAATCCCAATACACCCCTAATCACAACCCTAACCTTAACCATAATCCCAAACCTAACCCTAATCCCAAGCGTAACCCTAATGCCAACCCTAACCCTAATACCAACCCTAATCCAAACCCTAACCCTAATCCCAACTCTAACCCTAACTTTAGCCCCAACCCTAGCCCTAAGTTTAGCCCCAACCCTAACCCTAGCCCTAAGGCTACTTTCACACTTGCGTTTGGCATCCGTCGCAACCCGTTGTTTTGGACAAAAAACGGATCCTGCAAATGTGCCCGCAGGATGCGTTTTTTGCCCATAGACTTGTATTGCCGACAGATCGCGACGGATGGCTACACGTCGCATCCGTCGTGCACTGGATCAGTTGTGTTTTGGCGGTCCGTCGGAACAAAAAAACGTTGAATATAACGTTTTTTTGTACGTCGCGTCCACCATTTCTGACCGTGCATGCGTGGCCGTAACTCCGCCCCCTCCTCCCCAGGACATAGATTGGGCAGCGGATGCATTGAAAAACTACAGGCACAACAGGGATCCAGTAAAAAAAAGTAAGCAAAAGTATTATTCTGGAAGGGAGAAGACCTTAGTTGGAAGCTGAGAGATGCCTGAATGGGAATTCAGCATTAGTAGTCCTAAGTCTGCTGTGGGTTAAGTATGATCGCCTTGATACAGTGGCATGTAAAAGTCTGGACACCCCTGGACAAAATTACTGTTAATGTGAACAGTTAAGCAAGTTGAAGAAGAAATGATCTGTAAAAGGCCTAAGGTTAAAGATGACAAATTATATTTCACATTTTAGAAATTACAAAAAGGAAAATGGGTCGATGCAAAATATGTCTGTAATTATACATATATATAAGCCCCATAAAGTGCACATACTCTTTTACTTTTATGACAGTACTTTTTTCACATTTCATTTTTATTTTCCACATTTTTCTTGTCCACTCATATTTTTTTCTCATCTATTAATTTCCACACTTTTTTTTATAATTTATATGATCAGCTCCATATGTCTCATAAATTACTGTTTTGTTGCTGTTGCGGTTTAATCATTCAGGTATGACTCGTATTAATTTGCCCTTGTTATTGCCCACTTGTATTATGGCCGTCCAGGTGTTGTGCTCATGACATCTGGTCCCCAGTGTGCGTGCTCCCACACACGCGCCCCCCGCCTGTGATGACGTGACCTCGCCCTCTTGTGACGTCACCACGAGATTCACAATGGAGGTGCTATCATGTTGGCAAGTTGTTATTGTGACCCTTGGAGGTTTGTCTGCTCATATAACTTTGATCAAGGTTTCAGACCTTAATTAGCCTGTTAGGGTTATGGCTTGTTCACTATCATCATTAGGAAAGACTAGGGGATGCAAATTTCCCAACTTTATAAAAACTCAGCCTCCTCAAACCTTGTGCCAAAAACAGCCAGGGGTTCTTGTAAGCAGCTGCCTAGCAATCTGAAAATGAAAATGGTGGAGGCCCACAAAGCAGGAGAAGACTATAAGAAGATAGCAAAGCGTTTTCAAGTTTCCATTTCCTCAGTTTGAAATATAATTTAGAAATGGCAGCTAACATGAACAGTGGAGAGCAAGGTAAGGTCTGGAAAACCAAGCTAAATTTTAGTCGGAGCTCCTCGAAGGATTGCTAAAGAGGCAAATTATAAACCCTGCTTGACTGCAAAAGGCGTACACAAAGATTTTGCTGACTTTGTAGTTATGGTACATTGATCTACTGTTCAGAGATACCTGCACAAATATGGCCTTCATGGAAAAGTCATCAGAAGAAAACCTCTCCTGCATCTTCACCATAAAATTCAGCTTCAAAAGTGTGCAAAAGAACATCTAAAAAAGCCTGATTCAATTTGAGAACAAGTTTTGAGGACCAATAATTTTAAAATAGAACTCTTTGCCAAAATGATCAAATGTATGTGTGGAGAAAAAAGTGCACATCATTTCAGGAAAATAACTTCTCTCCAACCAGTAAGCATGGGGCATGTTTTGGGGTTTGTGTTGCAGCCAATGGTACAGGGAAGATTTCATGGGAAGAGGGAAGAATGGATTCATGGAAATTTCAACAAATTCTTCTTCTGTAAACATAACACCATCTGTAATAAAGCTGAAGCTGAAAAGAGGCTGGCTTCTACAAATGAACAATGATCCTAAACACACGTCAAAATCCACAATTAACGACCTCAAAAAAGTGCAAGCTGAAGTGTTTACAATAGCCCTCACAGTTCCGTGATCTTAACATTATTGAAAATCTGTGACAAGACCTCAGAATGGCAGAGGATGCAAGACGCCCCAGGAACCTCACAGAACTGGAAGATTTTTTTCAAGGAAGAATGGATGACAATCCCTCAAGCAAGAATTCAAAGACTCTGGTCTGGCTACAAAAAGTGTTTATAAAGCTGTGATACTTTCAATAGGGGGTGCTACTAGGTACTAACTATGCAGGGTGCCCAAATTTTTGCATTGGCCCATTTTTATTTTTGGAATTTTTTAAATATAAAAATGAAAATATATATTTCTCGCATAAAATACAAAGGAAATGTGTCATCATTAACTTTAGGCCTTTTAGAGATCATTTAATCTTCAGCTTAACTGTTAACAAAAATAGTCATTTTGACCATTGGTGCCCAAACTTTTACATGCCACTGTCATGTTGTGAATTAGAAGTTGCCAACCTAGTGTGGAAGATTTAAATAAAGAATTTCTTGCCTCATGGGCACAGAAATAGATGCGTTTGGCATAGCTTTTGTCACTGCTCAATACATAGTGAACGGTGGCTGAAACCACGCTCCGGTGCTGACTGATGCCACGTTCTGTACTGATATACTGCTCACCTGGCTGACAGTCAGTGCAGGGTCATAGTTGCAGCTGACACTCACAACGCACTGATTGGTTACCTTTAGCCACACCTACAGTGGGTACGGAAAGTATTCAGACCCCATTAAATTTTTCACTCTTTGTTTAATTGCAGCCATTTGGTAAACTCAAAACAGTTCATTTTTTTCTCATTAATGTACACTCTGCACCCCATCTTGACTGAAAAAATTGAGTAGAAGCACCTTTTTGAGCTAGTGCAGCCATGCGTCTTCTTGGGAATGATGCAACAAGATTTTCACCCCTGGATTTGGGGATCCTCGGCCATCCTTTCTTGCAGATTCTCTCCAGTTCCGTCAGGTTGGATGGTGAACGTTGGTGGACGCCATTTTCAGGTCTCCAGAGATACTCAGTTGAGTTTAGGTCAGGGCTCTGGCTGGTCCTGTCAAGAATGGTCACAGAGTTGTTCTGAAGCCGCTCCTTTGTTATTTTAGCTGTGTGCTTAGGGTCATTGTCTTATTGGAAGGTGAACCTTCAGCCAAGTCTGAGGTCCAGAGCACTCTGGAAGAGATTTTCATCCAGGGTATCGCTGTACTTGGCCTTCAATGACAACCAGTCATCCTGTCCCTGCAGCTTAAAAACACCCCCATAGCATGATGCTGCCACCACCATGTTTCACTGTTGGGATTGTATTGGGCAGGTGAAGAGCAGTGCCTGGTTTCTCCACACATACGACTTAGAATTATCACCAAAAAGGTCTATCTTCATCTCATTTATTTCTCATAGTCTGGGAGTCCTTCATGTGTTTTTTTAGCAAGCTCTATGGAGGCTTTCATATGTCTTGCACTGAGGAAAGGCCACTCTGCCACTCCCTGATGAAGCGGAAGTGAAACGTGCGTTGGAGTGGTGTGTGCACGGGCAGTGGCGTCTTCATACTGACTGGTATGTTGATTTTCTTATGTGCACCAATTATTGATTGTTCCCTAAGCACTGGCTATTGTTATTATTCTTTTATTGGTGTTATATTAATTGGTTTTTACACATTTGATGCTTCATTAGTGAAGTTCACTTTTTGATTAATTATATATGTACCATATTCAATCACACACTGATTTTTCTAAGCATGTGCACTTTTATATTATTAATTACATTTTTTTAGATTATGAAAGATTTATAAACACAATTTTTTGATTTATTTGCACATTTATCATTTATCTTATCACTTTTGTTTATATAGTATATAAAGGTAATTCCTTTTCAGTTCAATTTTTGGTGTACAGATCATCGATAATTATTTAAGATTTAACTATTATTTTATTGATTACCAATCAGTTTGGACATACCCTGCCTTGCGCACACACATAGGATTTAATCATTATATATATATATATATATATATATATATATATATACTAGCTGAAGAGCTCAGTGTTGCCTGGGCATAGTAAATATCTGTGGTTAGTTATAGCACCTCACATCTCTCATTTTCCCCCTCACTCCTCTTATTTTCCCCCTCATTCCTCTCATTCCCCCCTAACACTTGTCATTTCGACCTCACATCTGTCATTTTCCGATTACTCCACTATTTTCCCTCACTCCTCTCATTTTGCACTCACACCTTTTCATTTTCACCTCACACCCCTCATTTTCACCTCACACCCCTCATTTTCCCCTCAGTATCTATATATATAATTGTCTAAGGGTTTTTCCATCTGTCTGTCCTGGAAATCCCGCGTCTCTGATTGGTTGAGGCCACCAGGCCTCGACCAATCAGCGACGGGCACAGCATGGCGACGATGATGTCATAAAGGTTGCCTTGACCAATCAGCGACGGGCACAGTCTGACGCGAATTCGCCTCGACCAATCAGCGACGGGCACAGTATCGACGTAGATGTCATAATGGTTGCCATGGGGACGATGATGTCATAAAGGTTGCCTCGACCAATCAGCGACGGGCACAGTCTGCCGCGAATTCTGGAATCATCATTGTCCATATACTACGGGGACATGCATATTCTAGAATACCCGATGCGTTAGAATCGGGCCACAATCTAGTATATACATATTTGTCATCTCCCTTATATATAGTATACACCTGTATGTCATCTCCTGTATACAGTATATACCTGTATGTCATCTCCCCTGTAAATAGTATATAGCTGCTGTGTTATCTCCTCCTGTATATTGTATATACCTATGTGCCATCTCCTCCTGTATATAGTATATACCTGTATGTCATCTCTTCTGTATATACTATATACCTGTATGTCATCTCCTCCTATATCTAATATATAAAGCTGAATGTGTGTGTATGTATGTCCGGGATTGGCATCTGCACTGTCGCAGCTACAGCCACAAAATTTTGCACAGTCACACGTCTGGACCCCTAGAGCGTCATAGGCTATGTTGTGAGGTGAAATTTTAACCCCGTGCTTTCCAATTCACCAAACAATTTTGCCCCTATCTACATAATGGGGAAAAAGTGAAAGGAAAAGTGTTGGAGGCGTCGCAGCTACAGCCACAAAATTTTGCACAGCCACACGTCTGGACCGCGAGAGCTTCATAGGCTATGTTGTGAGGTGAAATTTTAACCCTGCGCTTTCCAATTCACCAAACAACTTTGCCCCTATCTACATAATGGGAAAAAATGAAAGGAAAAGTGTAGGAGGCAAATTGACAGCTGCCAGATGTGAACAAGGGGGACTTAAAGAATGAGAGCGATGGCGCCAAAGAGTATATACCGTACAGTTGCTAAGGTGGGGCCCCGACAAGGGATACTCACCACACACGGGGATATGAACACACACACAAAATGCGCCACACACTACCACGTGCTTGAACACATATTACACTCAGCACACATTTCACCACAAATACACCAACCTCGCCACATAAAAGTCGAAACACAAAAGTCGCCACTCAAAACTCGCCACGCGCAGAACTCGCCACATGCAAAAACTAGGCTCTTGCAAAACTCGCCAGAAGTGCAAAACTCACCTCATGGAAAACTCGCCACACGCAAAACTTGCACACGCGGAAAAATTGCCACATTCACCAAAGTTGCAACACATGCAAAAGTTCCCTCACACAAAACTTGCACATACTCAAAAGGCACCACACATAAAACTCGCCACGCGCAAAACTCGCCATGCGCAAAACTTGCACACAACTTGCTACACTAACCTGTCACATGCAACTCGACACACAAAAAGTTGCTACACGCATGTTGCCACACAAAACTCATCTCACAAAAGTCTCTACATGCATGTCGCCACACGCAACTCAACACACACAACTTGACAAATGAAACTCGCCCTAAAACACACACAAGTCTGGTATTATCCTTCAAAAATAAAAATCTATATATAAAAAATATGAAGCGGCGCTGGTGGTGTAGGGTATGAAAATACCTGCAGCAGATTTAAACAATTACCACAGAATTGTAGAGAAAAAAACATAAAATACAAAAGAAAATCGCGCTGGTAAAACCCAAGATACGTCTTTGAGCCAAAAAAACAATATTCAGAAGGAAGGCACAGAAACTGGTGTGTATAGATGTAATGCCTACCACATTATGCGTACTCAAATAATAAAACGTGTCACAGAACCAAATACACGCTTGTACCTTCTCTGTACATAAAACTAGAGTGGGCCACTAATATTAATGAGTAAAGTGAACTGAATGAACTAAAGGTAAATACCTATATGAATCCAGATGAGTCGCCCGTAGTTCTGTCCGGGGATCTTCAGTAACGCTGTATAATGAAGATGGAGTCTTTGGAATCTTTGGCGGTAAGTGTTCCGGAGAGCTGCCCCGGCCGGTGGCAGCTGCTCCGAGTATCGAAGTCCAAGAGGGGACGGAGATGCACCGTCTCAGGACGGCAGCGCAGGGTCCTGAGGAAGAAAACAGTTGTTTTCGAAACGCGTCAGTTTTTTCTGGTCCTTACCGCGATCCGTACTGAACTCTTTAGTCACGTGGGACGGTCACCTGATTCACCACGTCACACAGGTCCTAGACACGCCGTGCACACTGATCACACATCACGGCGCTGCCGTCCTGAGACGGTGCATCTCCGTCCCCTCTTGGACTTCGGTACTCGGAGCAGCTGCCACCGGCCGGGGCAGCTCTCCGAAACACTTACCGCCAAAGATTCCAAAGACTCCATCTTCATTATACAGCGTTACTGAAGATCCCCGGACAGAACTACGGGCGATGTTATGATTAGGTAATTCAGAACCACAATGGACCTGGTGGTTAAGAGCACATAAGTGACCTGATAGTTACAAATAAAATAGGACAAGCTCTGAGACGTGGGAACTCTGCTGACCGCAATCCCTAATCCTATCATACCACACTAGAGGTAGCCGTGGATTGCGCCTAACGCTCCCTATGCAACTTGGCACAGCCTGAGAAACTAGCTAGCCCTGAAGACAGAAAAATAAGCCTACCTTGCCTCAGAGAAATTCCCCAAAGGAAAAGGCAGCCCCCCACATATAATGACTGTGAGTTAAGATGAAATAACAAACACAGAGATGAAATAGATTATAGCAAAGTGAGGCCCGACTAACTGAATAGACCGAGGATAGGAAAGAGAGCTTTGCGGTCAACACAAAAACCTACAAACAACCACGCAGAGGGGCAAAAAGACCCTCCGCACCGACTAACGGTACGGAGGTGCTCGCTCTGCGTCTCAGAGCTTCCAGCAAGCAAGAAAAACCAAATTAGCAAGCTGGACAGAAAATATAGCAACAAAAGTAACACAAGCAGAACTTAGCTTATGCTGGACAGACAGGCCACAGGAACGATCCAGGAGAAAGCAAGACCAATACTGGAACATTGACTGGAGGCCAGGATCAAAGCACTAGGTGGAGTTAAATAGAGAAGCACCTAACGACTTAACCTCATCAACTGAGGAAGGAAACTCAGAAGCCGCAGTACCACTCACATCCACCAACGGAAGCCCATAGACAGAATCAGCCGAAGTACCACTTGTGACCACAGGAGGGAGCTTGACCACAGAATTCACAACAGGGCGACTCATCTGGATTCATATAGGTATTTACCTTTAGTTCATTCAGTTCACTTTACTCATTAATATTAGTGGCCCACTCTAGTTTTATGTACAGAGAAGGTACAAGCGTGTATTTGGTTCTGTGACACATTTTATTATTTGAGTACGCATAATGTGGTAGGCTGTTATGACCTGGTGGTTAGGACAATAATGGACCTGGTGGTTAAGTGCACACGGAAAGACCTGATAGTTACAATAATACAGGACAAGCTCTGGGACGTGGGAACTCTGCTGACCGCAATCCCTAATCCTATCACACACACTAGAAATAGCCGTGGATTGCTCCTAACGCTCCCTATGCAACTCGTCACAGCCTAAGAACTAGCTAGCCCTAAAGATAGAAAAATAAAGCCTACCTTGCCTCAGAGAAATTCCCCAAAGGAAAAGGCAGCCCCCCACATATAATGACTGTGAGTTAAGATGAAAATCACAAACACAGAGATGAAATAGATTTTAGCAAAGAGAGGCCCGACTTACTGAACAGACAGAGGATAGGAAAGGTAACTTTGCGGTCAGCACAAAAACTACAAAAAAACCACGCAGAGAGCGCAAAAAGACCCTCCGCACCGACTCACAGTGCGGAGGCGCCCCTCTGCATCCCAGAGCTTCCAGCAAGCAAGACAAAAATCAAAATAGCAAGCTGGACAAAAAATAGCAAACAAGAGAAAATAAAGCAGGAACTTAGCTACTGCTGGAGAAGACAGGTCACCAGAACGATCCAGGAGCGGACTAGACCAATACTAGAACATTGACAGGTTGCATTGAGCAATGATCTAAGTGGAGTTAAATAGAGCAGCCAGCTAACGAATTAACCTGTGGAAGGAAACTCAGAAGCCGCAGCCCCACTCACAACCACCAGAGGAAGCCCATGGACAGAACCAGCCGAAGTACCATTCATGACCAGGAGGGAGCTTGACAACAGAATTCACAACAGTACCCCCCCTTGAGGAGGGGTCACCGAACCCTCACCAGAGCCCACAGGCCAACCAGGATGAGCCAAATGAAAGGCACAAACCAGATCGGCAGCATGAACATCAGAGGCAAAGACCCAGGAATTATCTTCCTGACCATAACCCTTCCACTTGACCAGGTACTGGAGTTTCCGTCTCGAAATACGAGAATCCAAAATCTTCTCCACCACATACTCCAACTCCCCCTCAACCAACACCGGGGCAGGAGGATCAACGGATGGAACCACAGGCGCCACGTATCTCCGCAAGAACGACCTATGGAACACATTATGGATGGCAAAAGAAGCTGGAAGGGTCAAACGAAACGACACAGGATTGAGAACCTCAGAAATCTTATACGGACCAATGAAACGAGGCTTAAACTTAGGAGAGGAAACCTTCATAGGAACATAACGAGACGACAACCAAACCAAATCCCCAACACGAAGTCGGGTACCCACACAGCGCCGGCGGTTAGCGAAACGTTGAGCCTTCTCCTGGGACAATGTCAAATTGTCCACCACATGAGTCCAAATCTGCTGCAACCTATCCACCACAGTATCTACACCAGGACAGTCCGAAGACTCAACCTGCCCTGAAGAGAAACGAGGATGGAAACCAGAATTGCAGAAAAATGGCGAAACCAAAGTAGCCGAGCTGGCCCGATAATTAAGGGCGAACTCAGCCAAAGGCAAAAAGGACACCCAATCATCCTGATCAGCAGAAACAAAGCATCTCAGATATGTTTCCAAAGTCTGATTAGTTCGTTCGGTTTGGCCATTTGTCTGAGGATGGAAAGCCGAGGAAAAAGACAAATCAATGCCCATCCTAGCACAAAAGGATCGCCAAAACCTCGAAACAAACTGGGAACCTCTGTCCGAAACGATGTTCTCCGGAATGCCATGTAAACGAACCACATGCTGGAAAAACAATGGCACCAAATCAGAGGAGGAAGGCAATTTAGACAAGGGTACCAAATGGACCATCTTAGAGAAGCGATCACAAACCACCCAAATGACCGACATCTTTTGAGAGACAGGGAGATCCGAAATAAAATCCATAGGAATATGCGTCCAGGGCCTCTTTGGGACCGGCAAGGGCAAAAGCAACCCACTGGCACCAGAACAGCAGGGCTTAGCCCGAGCACTAGTCCCACAGGACTGCACAAAAGAACGCACATCCCGTGACAAAGACGGCCACCAAAAGGATCTAGCCACCAAATCTCTGGTACCAAAGAATCCAGGATGACCAGCCAACACCGAACAATGAACCTCAGAGATAACTCTACTAGTCCATTTATCAGGGACAAACAGTTTCTCCGCTGGGCAACGGTCAGGTCTATCAGCCTGAAATTTTTGCAGCACCCGCCGCAAATCAGGGGAGATGGCAGACAAAATTACCCCCTCTTTGAGAATACCTGCTGGCTCAGGAACACCTGGAGAGTCGGGCACAAAACTCCTTGACAGGGCATCAGCCTTCACATTCTTAGAGCCCGGAAGGTACGAAACCACAAAATCAAAACGGGAGAAAAATAGCGACCATCGAGCCTGTCTAGGATTCAACCGTTTGGCAGACTCGAGATAAGTCAAATTCTTGTGATCCGTCAAGACCACCACGCGATGCTTGGCTCCTTCAAGCCAATGACGCCACTCCTCGAATGCCCCCTTCTTGGCCAACAACTTTCGATTGCCAACATCATAATTGCGCTCAGCAGGCGAAAACTTTCTAGAAAAGAAGGCACATGGTTTCATCACCGAGCCATCAGAACTTCTTTGCGACAAAACAGCCCCTGCTCCAATCTCAGAAGCATCAACCTCGACCTGAAACGGGAGCGAAACATCTGGCTGGCACAACACAGGGGGAGAAGAAAAACGACGCTTCAACTCCTGAAAAGCTTCCACAGCCGCAGAAGACCAATTGACCACATCAGCACCCTTCTTGGTCAAATCAGTCAACGGTTTAGCAACACTAGAAAAATTACTGATGAAGCGACGATAAAAATTAGCAAAGCCCAGGAACTTTTGCAGGCTCTTCACAGATGTCAGCTGAGTCCAATCATAAATGGCCTGGACTTTAACAGGGTCCATCTCGATAGTAGAAGGGGAAAAAATGAAACCCAAAAATGAAACCTTCTGAACTCCAAAGAGACACTTTGACCCCTTCACAAACAAAGAATTCGCACGAAGGACCTGGAACACCATTCTGACCTGCTTCACGTGAGACTGCCAATCATCCGAAAAGACCAAAATATCATCCAAATATACAATCAGGAATTTATCCAGGTACTCTCAGAAGATGTCATGCATAAAGGACTGAAATACTGATGGAGCATTGGAAAGCCCGAATGGCATTACCAGGTACTCAAAATGGCCCTCGGGCGTATTAAATGCTGTTTTCCATTCATCGCCCTGTTTAATACGCACAAGATTATACGCCCCTCGAAGATCTATCTTGGTGAACCAACTAGCCCCTTTAATACGAGCAAACAAATCAGACAGCAGCGGCAAAGGATACTGAAACCTGACTGTAATTTTATTAAGAAGTCGGTAATCAATACAAGGTCTCAAAGAACCATCCTTCTTGGCCACAAAAAAGAACCCTGCTCCTAACGGTGATGACGACGGGCGAATATGACCTTTCTCCAATGATTCCTTTATATAACTCCGCATAGCGGCGTGTTCTGGCACAGATAAATTGAACAGTCGGCCCTTAGGAAACTTACTACCAGGAATCAAATTAATAGCACAATCGCAATCCCTATGAGGAGGTAGGGCACTGGATTTGGGCTCATCAAATACATCCCGGTAATCCGACAAAAACTCCGGGACTTCAGAAGGAGTGGACAACGAAATTGACAAAAATGGAACATCACCATGTACTCCCTGACAACCCCAGCTGGACACAGACATAGATTTCCAATCCAATACTGGATTATGGACCTGTAGCCATGGCAACCCCAAAACGACCACATCATGCAGATTATGCAACACCAAAAAGCGAATATCCTCCTGATGTGCAGGAGCCATGCACATGGTCAATTGGGTCCAGTACTGAGGCTTATTCTTGGCCAAAGGCGTAGCATCAATTCCTCTCAATGGAATAGGATACTGCAAGAGCTCCAAGAAAAAACCACAGCGCCTAGCAAACTCCAAGTCCATCAAATTCAGGGCAGCGCCTGAATCCACAAATGCCATAACAGAATAGGATGACAAAGAGCAAATCAGAGTAACGGACAAAAGAAATTTCGACTGTACCGTACCAATGGTGGCAGACCTAGCGAACCGCTTAGTGCGCTTAGGGCAATCGGAGATAGCATGAGTGGAATCACCACAGTAAAAACACAGCCCATTCCGACGTCTGTGTTTTTGCCGTTCAGCTCTGGTCAAAGTCCTATCACATTGCATAGGCTCAGGTCTATGCTCAGATAATACCGCCAAATGGTGCACAGCTTTACGCTCACGCAAGCGTCGATCGATCTGAATGGCCAAAGACATAGACTCATTCAGACCAGCAGGCATGGGAAATCCCACCATGATATCCTTAAGGGCTTCAGAGAGACCCTTTCTGAAAATTGCTGCCAGGGCGCACTCATTCCACTGAGTGAGTACAGACCACTTCCTAAACTTCTGACAATATATCTCTACCTCATCCTGACCCTGACACAGAGCCAGCAAGATTTTCTCTGCCTGATCCACTGAATTTGGTTCATCATAAAGCAATCCAAGCGCCAGAAAAAACACATCAACATCACGCAATGCCGGATCTCCTGGCGCAAGGGAAAATGCCCAGTCTTGAGGGTCGCCACGTAACAAAGAAATAATGATTTTCACTTGTTGAACAGGGTCACCTGAGGAGCGAGGTTTCAAAGCAAGAAACAATTTACAATTATTTTTGAAATTCAGAAACTTAGATCTATCCCCAAAAAACAAATCAGGAATTGGATTCCTAGGCTCTGACATCGGATTCTGAACCACAAAATCTTGAATGTTTTGTACACTTGCAGTGAGATTATCCATCCAAGAGGACAGACCTTGAATGTCCATATCTACACCTGTATCCTGAACCACCCAAAGGTAAAGGGGAAAAGAGAGACAAAACACACTGCAAAGAAAAAAAAAGGTCTCAGAACTTCTCTTATCCCTCTATTGAGATGCATTAATACTTTGGGCCACTTGTACTGTTATGACCTGGTGGTTAGGACAATAATGGACCTGGTGGTTAAGTGCACACGGAAAGACCTGATAGTTACAATAATACAGGACAAGCTCTGGGACGTGGGAACTCTGCTGACCGCAATCCCTAATCCTATCACACACACTAGAAATAGCCGTGGATTGCTCCTAACGCTCCCTATGCAACTCGACACAGCCTAAGAACTAGCTAGCCCTAAAGATAGAAAAAGGCTACCTTGCCTCAGAGAAATTCCCCAAAGGAAAAGGCAGCCCCCCACATATAATGACTGTGAGTTAAGATGAAAATCACAAACACAGAGATGAAATAGATTTTAGCAAAGAGAGGCCCGACTTACTGAACAGACAGAGGATAGGAAAGGTAACTTTGCGGTCAGCACAAAAACTACAAAAAAACCACGCAGAGAGCGCAAAAATACCCTCCGCACCGACTCACGGTGCGGAGGCGCCCCTCTGCATCCCAGAGCTTCCAGCAAGCAAGACAAAAATCAAAATAGCAAGCTGGACAAAAAATAGCAAACAAGAGAAAATAAAGCAGGAACTTAGCTACTGCTGGAGAAGACAGGTCACCAGAACGATCCAGGAGCGGACTAGACCAATACTAGAACATTGACAGGTGGCATGGAGCAATGATCTAAGTGGAGTTAAATAGAGCAGCCAGCTAACGAATTAACCTCATCACCTGTGGAAGGAAACTCAGAAGCCGCAGCCCCACTCACAACCACCAGAGGAAGCCCATGGACAGAACCAGCCGAAGTACCATTCATGACCACAGGAGGGAGCTTGACAACAGAATTCACAACAGTAGGCATTACACCTATACACCCCAGTTTCTGTGCCTTTCTTCTGAATATTGTTTTTTTGGCTCAAAGACGTATCTTGGGTTTTACCAGCACGATTTTCTTTTGTATTTTAAAAATAAAAATCTGATTAATAAACAGACAAACTACAACAAATGTACCATATAGGAAATACGGCAGCTGTCAGTCACATGACCTGTCTATTATGTGTATGTGTGAGCTAATATATACTGCCAAGGGGAGGGCTTCCTGTTGGCTGGGGATTTATCAGGCTGCCAATTTAGCTTACAAATACTGAGGTAAAAATACTGAGCAAATAACGTGTGAACGAGGTCTAATACAGGAGGAGATGACACACAGGTATATACTATATACAGGGGAGATGACACACAGATATATACTATATACAGGAGAGATGACACACAGGTATATACTATATAGAGGAGGAGATGACATACAGGTACATACAGTGGGGCAAAAAAGTATTTAGTCAGTCAGCAATAGTGCAAGTTCCACCACTTAAAAAGATGAGAGGCGTCTGTAATTTACATCATAGGTAGACCTCAACTATGGGAGACAAACTGAGAAAAAAAAATCCAGAAAATCACATTGTCTGTTTTCTTAACATTTTATTTGCATATTATGGTGGAAAATAAGTATTTGGTCAGAAACAAACAATCAAGGTTTCTGGCTCTCACAGACCTGTAACTTCTTCTTTAAGAGTCTCCTCTTTCCTCCACTCATTACCTGTAGTAATGGCACCTGTTTAAGTTTAAACTTGTTATCAGTATAAAAAGACACCTGTGCACACCCTCAAACAGTCCGACTCCAAACTCCACTATGGTGAAGACCAAAGAGCTGTCAAAGGACACCAGAAACAAAATTGTAGCCCTGCACCAGGCTGGGAAGACTGAATCTGCAATAGCCAACCAGCTTGGAGTGAAGAAATCAACAGTGGGAGCAATAATTAGAATATGGAAGACATACAAGACCACTGATAATCTCCCTCGATATGGGGCTCCACGCAAAATCCCACCCCGTGGGGTCAGAATGATCACAAGAACGGTGAGCAAAAATCCCAGAACCACGCGGGGGGACCTAGTGAATGAACTGCAGAGAGCTGGGACCAATGTAACAAGGCCTACCATAAGTAACACACTACGCCACCATGGACTCAGATCCTGCAGTGCCAGACGTGTCCCACTGCTTTAGCCAGTACATGTCCGGGCCCGTCTGAAGTTTGCTAGAGAGCATTTGGATGATCCAGAGGAGTTTTGGGAGAATGTCCTATGGTCTGATGAAACCAAACTGGAACTGTTTGGTAGAAACACAACTTGTCGTGTTTGGAGGAAAAAGAATACTGAGTTGCATCCATCAAACACCATACCTACTGTAAAGCATGGTGGTGGAAACATCATGCTTTGGGGCTGTTTCTCTGCAAAGGGGCCAGGACGACTGATCCGGGTACATGAAAGAATGAATGGGGCCATGTATCGTGAGATTTTGAGTGCAAACCTCCTTCCATCAGCAAGGGCATTGAAGATGAAACGTGGCTGGGTCTTTCAACATGACAATGATCCAAAGCACACCGCCAGGGCAACGAAGGACTGGCTTCGTAAGAAGCATTTCAAGGTCCTGGAGTGGCCTAGCCAGTCTCCAGATCTCAACCCTATAGAATACCTTTGGAGGGAGTTGAAAGTCCGTGTTGCCAAGCGAAAAGCCAAAAACATCACTGCTCTAGAGGAGATCTGCATGGAGGAATGGGCCAACATACCGACAACAGTGTGTGGCAACCTTGTGAAGACTTACAGAAAACGTTTGACCTCTGTCATTGCCAACAAAGGATATATTACAAAGTATTGAGATGAAATTTTGTTTCTGACCAAATACTTATTTTCCACCATAATATGCAAATAAAATGTTAAAAAAACAGACAATGTGATTTTCTGGATTTTTTTTTTTCTCAGTTTGTCTCCCATAGTTGAGGTCTACCTATGATGTAAATTACAGACGCCTCTCATCTTTTTAAGTGGTGGAACTTGCACTATTGCTGACTGACTAAATACTTTTTTGCCCCACTGTATATATACAGGAGGAGATGACATACAGGTATATACTATATACAGGAGGAGATGACACACAGGTATATACTATATACAGGCGCAGATGACCTACAGGTATATACTATATACAGGAGGAGATGACATACAGGTATATGCTATATATAGAAGATGACATGCAGGTATATACTATATACAGGAGGAGATGACATACAGTTGTATACTATATATAAGGGAGATGACAAACATGTATATACTGAGGTGATGAGGTGAAAATGAGAGGTGTGAGGTGAAAATGAAAAGGTGTGAGTGCAAAAGGAAAGGAGTGAGGAAAAATAGTGGAGTGATCAGAAAATGACAGATGTGAGGTTGAAATGACAAGTGTTAGGGGGGAATGAGAGGTGTGAGGGAGAAAATGAGAGGTGTGAGGGAGAAAATGAGAGATGTGAGGGGGAAAATGAAAGATGTGATTGGGAAAATGAGAGGCGTGATGGGAAAATAAGAGAAGTGAGGTGCTATAACTAACCACAGATATTTACTATGCCCAGGCAACGCCAGGCTCTTCAGCTAGTATAGTATATATCTGTACGTCATCTCCTGTATATAGTATATACCTGTATGTCATCTCCTCCTCTATATACCTATGTGTCATCTCCTCTTTTATCTTATATATAATTGCCTAGAATACTACTTCCTGCAATTTGTGCCAACTTCCGTCCGGAGCTAATGTCCGGAGCTAATGTCCGGAGATAAGTGACGTCAACAGTGTCTGATTGGTTGCCGCCTGCTGCGAGCGACCAATCAGAAACGTGCCGTACTGTGACACACTCCGCCCGCCATTTTGGTGTGATTTTTGAATTTTTACCTTACAGCAAGTTTCTACTGCGTGGAGGCGGGCCCAGTGACGTTGCTCTTCAAGCTCCTGCCGAATTTCAAGTATATATGGATTCTAGACTCCCGATTCTTTAGAATCGGGCTGCCATCTAGTATAGTATATACCTGTGTGTCATCTCCTCCTGTATATGGTATATACGTGTGTCATCTCCTCCTGTATATAGTATATACCTGTGTCTCATCTCCTCCTGTATGTAGTATATACCTGTGTGTCATCTCCTCCTGTATATAGTATATATCTGTGTGTCATCTCCTCCTGTATATAATATGTACCTGTATGTCATCTCATCCTGTATATAGTATATACAGGTGTCATCTCCCCTGTATATAGTATATACCTGTGTGTCATCTCCTCCTGTATATAGTATATATCTGTGTGTCATCTCCTCCTGTATATCGTATGTACCTGTGTGTCATCTCCTCCTGTATATAGTATATACCTGTGTGTCATCTCCCCTGTGTATAGTATATGTGTGTTATCTCCTCCTGTATATAGTATACACCTGTATGTCATCTCCTCCTGTATATAGTATCTACCTGTGTGTCATCTCCCTTGTATATAGTATATATGTGTGTGTCATCTCCCCTGTATATAGTATATACCTGTGTGTCATCTCCCCTATATATAGTATATATCTGTATGTCATCTCCTCCTGTATATAGTATCTACCTGTGTCATCTCCCCTGCGTATAGTACATACCTGTGTGTCATCTCCTCCTGTATATAGTATATAGCTGTGTGTCATCTCCCCTGTATATAGTATATAGCTGTGTGTCATCTCCCCTGTATATAGTATGTACCTGTATGTCATCACCCCTGTATATAGTATATACCTGTGTGTCATCTCCTCCTGTAAATAGTATGTACCTGTGTCTCATCTCCCCTGTATATAGTATATACCTGTGTGTCATCTCCCCTGTATATAGTATATACCTGTGTGTCATCTCCCCTGTATATAGTATGTACCTGTATGTCATCTCCCCTGTACATAGTATATACCTGTATGTCATCTCCTCCTGTATATTTTATATACCTGTGTGTCATCTCCTCCTCTATATAGTATGTACTAGTGTTGAGCGACTTTTACTTTTATAGGGTCGGGTTTCACGAAACCCGACTTTTGAAAAGTCGGGTCGAGTGAAATCTGCCGATCCTATAAAAAAGTCGGGGTCGGCCGAAACTCGAAACCCAATGCAGTGCATTGGGTTTCCAATGGTTCCCAGGGTCTGAAGGAGAGGAAACTCTCCTTCAGGCCCTGCGATCCATATTTAAGTGTAAAATAAAGACTAAAAATAAAAAATATCGCTATACTTACCCTCTGACACGCCCTGGTACTAACCGGGAACCTTCCTTCCTTCGAATCAGCGCTTCCAGGACCTTGCGGTGACGTCGCGGCTTGTGATTGGTCGCGCGACCGCCCATGTGACTGCTCGCGCGACCAATCAGAAGCCGTGACGTCACCGCGACATCACCGAAGGTCCTGGAAGCGCTGATTCTTAGGAAGGAAGGCTGCCGGAAAGAAGCAGGGTGCGTCCGAGAGTGAGTATATACCTAATAGGAATATACTCACCCTCGGACGCGCCCTGCTTCTTTCTGGCAGCCTTCCTTCCTAAGAATCAGTCGCGGTGACGTCACGGCTTCTGATTGGTCGTGCGAGCTGTCACATGGGCGGTCGCGTGACCAAGGTCCTGGAAGCGCTGATTCGAAGGAAGGAAGGTTCCCGGTTAGTACCAGGGCGCGTCAGAGGGTGAGTATAGCGATATTTTTTATTTTTATTCTTTATTTTACACTTAAATCTGAATTCCGATACCAATTCCCGATATCTTAAACATATCGGGAATCGGTATCAGAATTCAGATTCCAGATTCAGAAGATCGCCGACTTCATGGCCGACCCCACACAGGGGTCGGGTCGGGTTTCATGAAACCCGACTTTGCTAAAAGTCGGCGACTTCTGAAAATTGCCGACCCGTTTCACTCAACCCTAGTATGTACCAGTGTCTCATCTCCCCTGTATATAGTATATATCTGTGTGTCATCTCCCCTATGTATAGTATATATCTGTGTGTCATCTCCCCTGTATATAGTATGTACCTGTATGTCATCTCCCCTGTATATAGTATATACCAGTGTGTCATCTCCTCCTGTATATAGTATATACCTGTATGCCATCTCCTCTTATATATAGTATATACCAGTGTGTCATGTCCTCCTGTATATAGTATATATGTGTGTCACCTCCCCTGTATATAGTATGTCCCTGTATGTCATCTCCTGTATTAGACCTCGTTCACACATTATTTGGTTAGTATTTTTACCTCAGTATTTGTAAGCTAAATTGGCAGCCTGATAAATCCCCAGACAACAGGAAGTCCTCCCCCCTGGCAGTATATATTAGCTCAGACGTACACATAATAGACAGGTCATGTGACTGGCAGCTGCCGGATTTCCTATATGGTACATTTGTTGCTCTTATAGTTTGTCTGCTTATTAATCAGATTTTTATTTTTGAAGGATAATATTAGACTTGTATGTGTTTTAGGGCGAGTTTCATGTGTCAAGTTGTGTGTGTTGAGTTGCATGTGGCGACATGCATGTAGTGACTTTTGTGAGATGAGTTTTGTGTGGCGACATGCGTGTAGCAACTTTTTGTGTGTCGAGTTGCAGGTGACAGGTTAGTGTAGCAAGTTGTGTGCAGCAAGTTTTGCACATGGCGAGTTTTGCGCGTGGCGAGTTTTATGTCTGGTGCATTTTGAGTATGTGCAAGTTTTGTGTGAGGCAACTGCATGTGTTGCAACTTTTGTGCATGTGGCAATTTTTCCACGTGTGCAAGTTTTGTGTGTGGTGAGTTTTCCATGAGGTGAGTTTTGAACATGTGGTGAGTTTTGCGTGAGCCTAGTTTTCCATGTGGCGAGTTTTGCGCGTGGCGAGTTTTTAGCGGCGACTTTTGTGTTTCGACTTTTATGTGGCAAGGTTGGTGTATGTGTGGTGAAATGTGTGCTGAGGGTGGTATATGTGTTCAAACACGTGGTAGTGTGTGGCGCATTTTGTGTATGTGTTGTGAGTATCCCATGTCGGGGCCCCACCTTAGCAACTGTACGGTATATACTCTTTGGTGCCATCGCTCTCACTCTTTAAGTCCCCCTTGTTCACATCTGGCAGCTGTCAATTTGCCTCCAACACTTTTCCTATCACTTTTCCCCATTATGTAGATAGGGGCAAAATTGTTTGGTGAATTGGAACACGCAGAGTTAAAATTTTGCCTCACAACATAGCCTATGACGCTCTCGGGGTCCAGACGTGTGACTGTACAAAATTTTGTGGCTGTAGCTGTGATGTTGGCTGACGCTGTGACGGTGCAGATGCCAATCCCGGACATACACACATACATTCAGCTTTATATATTAGATATATATATATATATATATATATATATATATATATATATATATATATTATATATATGTGCATGTATGTGTGTGTGTGTGTATATATATATATATATATATATTTTTATCATTCATTTTTTTTTTTATTATTAGCTTTAATAAAGTCTCTATTTTCTAATAATGAATTTTTATGGTGATGATGTGTTGTTATTATGTCAAAATAAAGCATTATTTATATTACGCTTGTATGTCTGAACAATATTTTTTGAGGGTTATACACTCTGCCATAAAGGCCCGACTGGTGGAGGGCTGCAGTGATAGTTGACTTTGTGGAACTTTCTCCCATCTCCCTACTGCATCTCTGGAGTTCATCCACAGTGATCTTGGGGTTCTTCTTTACCTCTCTCACCAAAGCTCTTCTCCCACGATTGCTCAGTTTGGCTGGACGGCCAGGTCTAGGAAGACTTCTGGTGGTCCCAAACTTCTTCCATTTAAGGATTATGGAGGCCACCGTGCTCTTAGGAACCTTGAGTACTGAAGAAATTCTGTTGTAACCTTGGCCAGATCTGTGCCTTGCCACAATTCTGTCTCTGAGCTCCTTGGCCAGTTCCTTTGACCTCATGATTCTCATTTGGTCTGACATGCACTGTGAGCTGTGAGGTCTTATATAGACAGGTGTGCGCCTTTCCAAATCAAGTCCTATCAGTTTAATTACACACAGCTGGACTCCAATGAAGGAGTAGAACCATCTCAAGGAGGATCACAAGGAAATGGACAGCATGAGACTTAAATATGAGTGTCTGAGCAAAGGGTCTCAATACTTAGGACCATGTGATATTTCAGTTTTTCTTTTTTATTAAATTTGCAAAAATTTCTACATTTCTGTTTTTTTCAGTCAAGATGGGGTGCAGAGTGTACATTAATGAGAAAAAAATTAACTTTTTTTGAATTTACCGAATGGCTGCAATGAAACAAAGAGTGAAAAATTTAAACGGGTCTGAATACTTTCCGCACCCACTGTATATGACTGAAAATCCTGGCTACCGGGAGGAATAAAGTTCTTTACTTCCTGGCAGCGGCGCTCTCAGTGAGGGTAGCCGGGTAGCTTCAGAATGCTATTACCATGCAGATTAACCACATATCTACACATTAATAGCATTTTTCCACATGTCAGGTTCACTTTAAATCTGTGTTGTGATTGGTTACTGTGGGCAACTAAATTTTTTTTAGTTTTTAATTAGATCATTTGGATGTGTATTGGTATAACCAACATGAAATGGGTTAATTCTCTTAATAATAATAATAATAATAATAATAATTAAAATAATAATTGTTTGCAGTTGTAATAAATTCCTTTTTGCCTCTTTTACTTTATCATTCTAAAAGTATATTATATTTTAGATTTTACCTACACATATTCTGATTCTAATAGTTTCCATGTCGAATGCCTGCTGAAACGAAGAACATTTCACTTCTAGAATTCCGTGCCTCATCTGTTCAGAAATAACGTAAAATGAATTGCATGATACATCCTTAATAGTTACAACTTTATGAAGCAATTACCCAAACTTGGCAATTTATCTGCATTATGCGGCATTATCGGTTGGATTTCTCCAGTTTATGCTATCGCATAGATATTATCCCACAGAATAAGAAAGTGATTCAGTGAAACATTCTAAAACTTTTTTTCTTTCACCAAATTGAAGAAATTACTTTTATGATATGAATGTGCACGATATATCTATTTCAATGAGAATATTATTCCTCTGAACAAAGAAGGCCATTAGTAAAAATGTCACTGATTTGCTCCGTGACTGGATGTGGAATTTTATTGGAGTTTTGTTTAAATCCTGGTTCAAAGTAATATATTATATTTTAAAGCAAAATTACCATACTAAGATAAGACAGAAGAAAAACTTTGGGGATGTCCCATGAGAGTATACAAAATATATAAGATCCCACATCAAAACTCAGAATGGGCTCCACTCCTAAGTTCTGACAAACGTACCTGTACTAAAGTTAATGTCCTCCATCCCAATTTTAGGTTCTTAGTATCTACCTGTAAGTGGTCAGAACTTGTGTATGGCTCTTGGACTGCAAACGTGGCTCCCAGTTTGGTTAAAGCGCGGTAAGGAATAGACAGTGATGCTGCAGACAAGAATAATAGTTATAGCTCATCAAAAGTTACATTGCAGATTAAAGGCACAGCTCTTGTTGGTTACATGCTAAAGTTGAGGCACTCAGCTTAATGGTTGCACAATATTTTATAGTCTTTCTACTTGGTGGTTATACGCAAAGGGGCACAGATCTTAATGGTTCCACTATTAAGAGGCGCATCCCTTGGTGGTTACATTACTAAAAGGCTTCGAACTTGGTGGTTGTACTGCTAGAAAACAATTAACTTGACAGTTGTACAACAATGAGGTGCAGAGCTTGGTGGATATACCAGTAACGAGGGCATGTCACGCAGCAGTAAGTAGGAACAATTCTTTGTTGCACACCAAAATTGAGACACCGAGTGACGGTTACGAAACACTTGTAGTTGCCTTTAGGCATGATGGTTATGCTATCAAGAGGCACAGAGCTTAGCAGTTACACAAGCAAGAGGAGCAGACTTTGGTGTTTACTTTAGTAGTTAGTCTTAATAATTTTTTTAGGGACAGACTTTTTATCAGTAAATATATATATATATATATATATATATACAGTTAGGGCCAGAAATATTTGGACAGTGACACAATTTTCGCGAGTTGGGCTCTGCATGCCACCACATAGGATTTGAAATGAAACCTCTACAACAGAATTCAAGTGCAGATTGTAACGTTTAATTTGAAGGGTTGAACAAAAATATCTGATAGAAAATGTAGGAATTGTACACATTTCTTTACAAACACTCCACATTTTAGGAGGTCAAAAGTAATTGGACAAATAAACATAACCCAAACAAAATATTTTTATTTTCAATATTTTGTTGCAAATCCTTTGGAGGCAATCACTGCCTTAAGTCTGGAACCCATGGACATCACCAAACGCTGGGTTTCCTCCTTCTTAATGCTTTGCCAGGCCTTTACAGCCGCAGCCTTCAGGTCTTGCTTGTTTGTGGGTCTTTCCGTCTTAAGTCTGGATTTGAGCAAGTGAAATGCATGCTCAATTGGGTTTAGATCTGGAGATTGACTTGGCCATTGCAGAATGTTCCACTTTTTGGCACTCATGAACTCCTGGGTAGCTTTGGCTGTATGCTTGGGGTCATTGTCCATCTGTACTATGAAGCGCCGTCCAATCAACTTTGCAGCATTTGGCTGAATCTGGGCTGAAAGTATATCCCGGTACACTTCAGAATTCATCCGGCTACTCTTGTCTGCTCTTATGTCATCAATAAACACAAGTGACCCAGTGCCATTGAAAGCCATGCATGCCCATGCCATCACGTTGCCTCCACCATGTTTTACAGAGGATGTGGTGTGCCTTGGATCATGTGCCGTTCCCTTTCTTCTCCAAACTTTTTTCTTCCCATCATTCTGGTACAGGTTGATCTTTGTCTCATCTGTCCATAGAATACTTTTCCAGAACTGAGCTGGCTTCTTGAGGTGTTTTTCTGCAAATTTAACTCTGGCCTGTCTATTTTTGGTATTGATGAATGGTTTGCATCTAGATGTGAACCCTTTGTATTTACTGTCATGGAGTCTTCTCTTTACTGTTGACTTAGAGACAGATACACCTACTTCACTGAGAGTGTTCTGGACTTCAGTTGATGTTGTGAACGGGTTCTTCTTCCCCCAATTAAGTATGCGGCGATCATCCACCACTGTTGTCATCCGTGGACGCCCAGGCCTTTTTGAGTTCCCAAGCTCACCAGTCAATTCCTTTTTTCTCAGAATGTACCCAACTGTTGATTTTGCTACTACAAGCATGTCTGCTATCTCTCTGATGGATTTTTTCTTTTTTTTCAGCCTCAGGATGTTCTGCTTCACCTCAATTGAGAGTTCCTTTGACCGCATGTTGTCTGCTCACAGCAACAGCTTCCAAATGCAAAACCACACACCTGGAATCCACCCCTGACCTTTTAACTACTTCATTGATTACAGGTTAACGAGGGAGACGCCTTCACAGTTAATTGCAGCCCTTAGAGTCCATTGTCCAATTACTTTTGGTCCCTTGAAAAAGAGGACGCTATGCATTACAGAGCTATGATTCCTAAACCCTTTCTCCGATTTGGATGTGGAAACTATCATATTGCAGCTGGGAGTGTGCACTTTCAGCCCATATTATATATATAATTGTATTTCTGAACATGTTTTTGTAAACAGCTAAAATAACAAAACTTGTGTCACTGTCCAAATATTTCTGGCCCTAACTGTATATATATATATATTTTTTTCTTTTCTTTTAATTACACATATTTATTAAAGGTTTTTATTTGGTCTTCCTTTAATTCATGAAGTTATCCAGTAAGTGATACCTCTTTTAGGGTCTTAAAATAAATCTGTCAAGTTGTTTTCTTAAAATTTCTTGTCTACTGAGCGTAGAAAAAAGTTTGCTTGTGTTGACCCTTGCACATTAGATGACTGTTGGATGATTTTATATTTGCCCGACACAGCTATTTGTCTTATCCAGCTCTATACACATGCACACTTGGTGTTTCATACCTGTCTTGAATTCAGTGCTTGGCTCTGCTTCCCCTAAGGTAGACTCCTTTTCTTCCTTGCTAGGTCACTTCGGTAACCTGACATGCATCTCTGTTGTCATCATCCAAGGCCCTTTAAGGTCAGCTCAGGCAATTGTAGTAGTACAACGTGATACCACATGCTTCTCAGGAGTCAAACCACTCATCCCACTTGGCTTTGCTACAGCCAGTTGCCTGATTATCTACTCAGCTACTCCTGAGTGCTATCTAGCATCCAGCTACAACTAGCAACCCAGCAATGCTGTTCCTGGTGCTGTTTGCACACTCAACTCTGCTGTATTAAGGTACCTGCCCATCTACTTGTCTCTGAAATCCATGGTGTTGTCCATCTCAACTCTGATACATTAACATATTTGCCAGTTTATTCATTTCTGCTATTCAAAGGTGCTGCTTACACCCTCAACTTTCCTGCAACAAGGTGTCCGATTTGCTACTTAATGTTGCTATTCCTATGTTCTATCCTCACTCTTACAACAAGATGTTTGATTGCTTACTCAAGTCTACTACTTACCGCTGCTATTCTTTGTGCTATTCACCCTCCCGAAAGGCGCCTTATTACCTACACAACTATAGTGTTCTTGTGGGTATTCACCCTCCTGCACCAAGATGTTGTCTGCGGATCCACCTGCTGTCTTGCGTATCCAGCTGTACTCGTTCGTAGTGTTCCATGGACCATTTGGTTGTCCTGGTTCTCTGCATCAATGCCTCTAGCTGTGGGGCTCATCCTGGCCTACAGCTTAGCACCCAACCAGGTCAGCCCGTAACACTCAGTTTGGTCACAGTGAGTAGAGGGAAGAAAGCTGCATCCAGACATCTCTAGCTACAGCTTATCTTTCAATTGGGCAATTGAAGTCCAACTTCTTGATTCTTATGTCCCCTGGCATCTGTTCTGGGAGAAAGTTGGAAGGCTTCCATATACACTAGGTTGTCGAAAGTTCTAGATTAAATTAACATGTGTGGGTGACAAACATTCTCAGGCGGAGGCCAATTTGATGCAAAAAAAAAAATTGTGCACATTGACTAATTGGCCATCAATGACCTTGTTTCATTATATTGTCAAGGTCATGCCTACTAAAATTAAAGAGCAAAAAAAATTCAGTACGTCTTTAAGAAAAACATTCCCATGAAATATGTGTCTCCATATTTCAAGTCCCGGTATCAGTGCTTTTAAAGCTTAGCTGCAGTCAAGGTGATTTTAATGGTTCTTCTCCTCTCACACTTTTTAATGAGCTTTACATAATCTGAATGTTAATTATGCAAATTGTGCTATTTGTGTGGGATTTAATGACCTATGGACCATTAAACAAACATTCAGAGCACATTCATTTTTTAACTCATGTTTGTGTCTTACTCAAACTGCAACATGTGTAATATCATTTACTTATCTTGCTCTCTCCACAGACTTCAAGAAGTTCTAGCAAACATTGAGATGGTCGAAAGTGGTCACAGGCAATGGACAAGAATTATGTGGCTATAATAGGTGTCGCAAAGGGATCAGGTCCATTCCAGTTTATTTTTTCCCCCATTTTAATGGATAGCAACAACATTCATAGCCAGGAATGAAGTTTCCAAGGTGTACCGACATATCCTTTCTTACCTTATCTCTTAGAATCTTTTCAGGTCTGTGGAGCAGGTTTACTAAAACTGCTGATTCATTTTTAGAGTAGTGAAAACTAAAGTTACCGTCACATTAAGCGACGCTGCAGCGATCTAGACAACGATCCCGATCGCTGCAGCGTCGCTGTGTGGTCGCTGGAGAGCTGTCATACAGACAGCTCTCCAGCGACCAATGATGCCGGTCCCCTGGTAACCAGGGTAAACATCGGGTTACTAAGCGCAGGGCCGCGCTTAGTAACCCGATGTTTACCCTGGTTACCAGCGTAAACGTAAAAAAAACCAAACACTACATACTTACATTCCGGTGTCTGTCCTCCGGCGCTGTGCTTTCCTGCACTGTCAGCGCCGGCCAGCCGTAAAGCAGAGCACAGCGGTGACGTCACCGCTGTGCTTTATGGCTGGCCGGCGCTCACAGCCAGTGCAGGAAAGCACAGCGCCGGGGGACAGACACCGGAATGTAAGTATGTAGTGTTTTTTTTTTTTTTACGTTTACGCTGGTAACCAGGGTAAACATCCGGTTACTAAGCACGACCCTGCGCTTAGTAACCCGATGTTTACCCTGGTTACCAGTGAAGACATCGCTAAATCGGCGTCACACACGCCGATTCAGCGATGTCTGCGGGAGATCCAGCGACGAAATAAAGTGCTGGACTTTCTGCACCGACCAACGATGGCACAGCAGGATCCAGATGCCTGTCAAACTGAACGATATCGCTAGCCAGGATGCTACAACATCACGGATCGCTAGTGATATCGTTCAGTGTGACGGTACCTTTAGGCTAGACAGTCTTAAAATTAGCCAATTTTACAATGATTCACTTTAGTGGCGAGATCATGGTACCTCTGTTGTGCTTGCGGAAATGATGAATCCTGGATGGTATGAAATAAAGATTTTTATCAACCAACACGTCTTGACACCAGACTGGCGTCACTTCAAGGTAAAAAATACAGATGTCACCTTTGATCTTTTTTGCCTTGAAAAAGGTGCCAATCGAGCACCAAAACAGTCTGATTAATAAAAATCTTTATTACATACCATCGAGGATTCTTCATTTCCGCAAGCACAACTCAGGTACCATGGTCTCTCCTCTAAAGTTAATTTCTATCTAGAAGAATTTTTCTTCTAGCCACGGGGCCTCGGCCATGGATTCTAAGGCACTTTGGCAGCGCAGCCAATCATCAAGCTTTTAGACTGTGGGCATTTCTAGAGCCATCACAGTCATTGCAAGAATTGGCATGGCTGTGATTGGCTTGCGCAGAACATGACCCGGCCTGTATAAAGACTGGATCACAAGTGCTGCCACCATTATGCTCTCATTAGTGTAGTGATAGGACACAGCTGGCATGAGGGACAGATAGTGACTGTGTGCTCTGCAAACAAATGCTGTGTGTACTCTGCAACCCATATCTGTGATAGTACTGTGATTGTACTGTGCTAAAAGCCGCTGTGTATATTTTTGAACCCATATCTGTTTTAGTACTGTGCTAAAAGCTGCTAAGTGTACTTTATACCCCCTCCCCCGCCTGTGGGAGTACAGTCCTTTAAGCCGCTCTGTGTACTCTGCACCCTCTGCCTGTGGGAGTACTGTCTTTTAAGCCTCAGTGTGTACTCTGCATCCCCACCTGTGGGAGTACTTTTCTTTAAGCCACTGTGTGTACTCTGCACCCCCTACCTGTGGGAGTACTGTCCTTTAAGCTACTGTGTGTACTCTGCACCCCCAGCCTGTGGGACTACTATCCTTTAAGCCACTGTGTGTACTCTGCACAGTGGCTTGTAGGAGTACTCATCTGCCATATCCTTAAGAAAAAAGGATATAATTGCACTACAGAAGCAGAACCAGAGGTGGAGAAAATCACTGGGGGAAAATCGAGATGCAAGATGGCGTCGAAGACACAAACAGTGATACTGTAGGACAGATTGTGAGCTTCATCATGAAAAATTACTCAAATGCTGAAGTTCTAAAACAATCGGAACAATAAATTGTAAGGGACTGAGACAAATGTGAATGGTGAAATCTCTGTGCGATGCCATGAAGCAGAACAGGTGCCTCTTCTCCTTACAGTCAACCGTGCGGTCCTTATCGTATCTTCTGATCCCTGCCACTAGCGCTGAATTACCAGCCATCTTACACTGAGCTGGGACTTCTGGCTCTGAAGAGGCCTGGGAGGGTTCTGCGATCTTGTTTGTGCATGCGCAGGACCGCTTTGGCCTCCTAAAAAGTCCTGGGTCACTGTGAAGGGCCTGGGGTTTCGGCATTAGCGGTAGGGATCAGAAGATGCGATGAGGATCGTATGGGTGACGGTGAGGATGGGAGAAGCCGGAAAGGTGACTGGTAAGGTGAGTATAACTAATTTTGTTTCATTTTTTTTAACCTCTTGATGGTCCTTTACGGAATCCGCACAGAAGCAAAATACTAACAATGTGCATTTTGTCAAATGCGGATTTTTTGTCAAATTCGTATAGAGTACAATTACACTCATATTGATTTACTCATCTCTAGTTCCTGCTATAAAAGTGCTAACAATAATAGAAAAAAAATCTTAATTTATAAAAAAATAAGACAGGATACACAAATATGTATTTGTTTATCCAGCAATTATCTTGCACAACCCTCAAAAAAACATATTTTTATATTTCTATATAGGTTAAAAGATCTTTGAAACAACAAGTCAACACATTGTGAAATATTGATAGGGGAGGGCACAATAAGTCTATTAGGAAAAGAAAAACACAGTTTAAGTCGTTTTCTACAGAGAAAGGACAAATGTACGTTTCAGTATTTCTCCACATTTCTTTGTGTAACCGGTGTCTGAATTATTAATCCGATGCATTTTTCTTTCCGTTTCCCAGCTGACATCTGTAAATGTAATGGTGATTTCTGTTCTATTAGGAGCGCCTTATTCTTCTATCTCTCAGCAACCACAGCTCCGGTCTTTTTACTCTCTGCCTATTAATTTTTTTTTTCTCCATCCTCCTGGGTATTATCAATTTTTTAGGCAATTTATGTATTTTTAAAAACATTCCTCGGCGCTCATCTGCATTGCCTAATGAATGTGTGAGTTACCGCTTTAGAAAATCTTTCATGTATAATTTCTGTATTGTTTTCGGAAGACGCGGCCGAGACACAAAGTTAATGGTCCTCATTCCGCCCAATAATTCTTCATGTTTTTCATATTTAACTTCCTCAGCTTGGAACATCACGTGCGAATTTTACAGATTAATGTATTGATTTTTTTCTCCGGCGTTTTACTGCATAATAATTGGAAGATATTGTAGTTACCTAAATTCTACATTTATCGGACAAATGAAATTTATATTTGATTATAATTTCTCTTCCATAACAAAAAAAAAAAAATCTTTGTATTGCTCTGTAATTAGTTATCGAAAGAAAGGAGTCCGCTCAAGAAAGCATAAAATATCTGCTGGAGTCGGCAGCGGCGGAGAGAATTTTATGTTTTTGTGATCTTTCATTAATGGATGGAAAATTAATAAGAAGTATGCCAAAGTTAGATTAAAAAAGGCACAATAGACACTTAAAGGGACATTCTATGGATATTTATAGTGAGTCTCTAAAACAACTCATCGGTACTTGCCTTAGTATATTTACAAAGGTTCTTTTTCTTTTCTGTTTTTGGTGATTAATAGTCAAGAATTATAATATTTGTGTCAATGGAAATCAGCTCCTCCTAGCAACTTCCTGCTGAGTTTGTCTTTCCGGTGAGCAGCAACCAATCAAAAAAGGCAATGCTGCAGGGAGGCGGGACAGAGCAGGAGTCTGAACCAATGATGAGAAGGGAGGTGTGCTTTAGACTACTTAAGACTGTCGAAAATAACCCAGACTCGTATCAACAATTCCAAAAATATATATACAGCAAATAATAATCACAGACACAAAATATATAAAACAGCCAATTCAACAAGTTTGCAGTATTCTTAATTAAATCCAATCAAATTAAAACGAAATACCAACATACAATTAAAGGGATTCTGTCAGCAGAAAATGAATGTTCAAACCAAGCAAAGGAACTTGGTGCATCCTTAGCGGGGCCAAACATTTAAGTACATTGTCCCATCTACTTTTTTCTATCTATCTTCGCCCTTTTCTGGCTCTATAAAGCCAGAGCTGTCACTCAAAGAAGCAAGAGCGGGAGAGGGAGATTAGAGGGAAAACAAGAAAGTGTGAAGGTGCACTTAAAGAAGCACTCACATTAAAGTGTTTTTCCACTTAATATATTGCGGTCATCATGTTATATAGCACTGTGTACTTATAATTGCTCATTTTGCCTTTCTACCCAGCTAATTCTTCTCTGATCTATTAGATCTATGACATCATGTGATTAAAAACTGACTAGCTGAATCCTTCTAAGGTCTATGTACAAACAAAAGGTCAATTTTCCCAGCATGACTCATGAGTTACTGCAAAATCAATGGCAAGGGAGCAGCTGGGTCAGGAGCTGAAAAGGATAATGATGAATGCAGGGACAAGAGACTTCCTGTTTCTACATAGAGCAGAGGAAAGAGAAGAATTATCTGGGTAGAATGGCAAAATGAGCAATTGTAAGTACACAGCGCTGTATAATATGATGACTGCAATATAGTAAGAGGATAAAAACTTTGATGGGACGAGGGCTTCTTTAAATTTGTGTCCATACCAAGACAAAGTTTATACAGATACAGTTCTATATATCAGTTCTAGTGATGAGCGATTGTACTTGTTGCTCGGGTTTTCCCGAGCCCACTCGGGTGGTCTCTGAGTATTTGTTAGTGTTCGGAGATTTAGTTTTCATCACCTCAGCTGAATGATTTACAGCTAGTAGCCAGCCTAAGTACATGTGGGGGCTGCCTGGTTGCTAGGGAATCCCCACATGTATTTAAGCTGTGTAGCAGCTGTAAATCATTCAGCTGAGGTGACGAAAACTAAATCTCCGAGCTCTAACAAATACTCGGAGACCACCCGAGCATGCTCTGGAAAACCCGAGGAACGAGTATACTTGCTCATCACTGATCAGTTCCCGTAGACGATGAATGGTGTGTTTTAAGTTTATCGGTACTACTATTTGTGGACTATATTATGCATGTATTTCCCATCCTACAACATATGCCAAGGGAAGATGGATTAGTGGGGGCATCATATGTTTGCCTTGCTAATAAGTCGAGACGTTCTCTCATGGCACATACAGACCAATTGGGTCTTCTCATCAAGGCATTTACAGTGTGCTCCGTCATCCAGCCACTCAGAGATTTTGATTGTCTAGCCAATGGAAAGGTCTGACAGACCTGACAATCAAGGGACCAGGTCCAGGAATAAATTCTGCAGCTCATCAGCGTCTCTAATGCCCTGTTTAATGTTCATTTACCGGTTGCTTTTGACAGTCATTGCATTTATTAATAACTTATGTGCTTTTTGCTCAATTGCTCGTTTGTATTATGACCTGCCTGTTTGAGTTTTCCTCTCAATGATTAAATGGATCTGTCATCGCTTTTTTACCAATATAAAGTACTGCCACCACCTTTAACGTTTTACAGTATTCTAGGAAGATGTATATGAGTCTCCTACTTCCTCTGCATTACCCCTGAATATCTTCTATAATGCCCCCATATGCCATGGTCTCGTCTGATGGTTATTTGTGATCGTAATCCGGCGCCACCTCTCTGGTTGCAAATGCCATTGTCCTGCCCTACTTTATGTGGATGATGCGTCCCATGTCATCCACACATGGCTTCCCAATCACACTCCTGTGCAGGAGCACTTCTCCCTGCCCTCCTGAGATCAGAGCGAAGTGCTGTAATGCTCATGCATTGACTTTACTTCCGGGTTATCGACTTTCTTTGACCTCTCCCGGTGCATGCCCATTTGCCCTGCTGAGAGCAGAAAAAAGAGTGACTGTGCAGGAGCTCAATTGGTGGACACTCTGTGGATGAAATACTAGTCATGCACATGAAGCAAGGCAGAAGAACGGCATTTGCTACCAGAAAGGGGTGCCAGATCAAGACCAGAGAAACATGTAGGACCAGATCGCGCTGTATGGCAATTTTATAAAAAATGTTTTGGGGGCTACTCAGAGTCGGTTAGGGACTTACGTCTGCAGCACAGTTAGCAGAAGTCATCTCCTTGACTCATAGGGTCCGATGCATCAAGACGGTCGTTCACGCAACGAGAAGGTGTGTCGGAGACAGAAGCTCATAAATCATGAAGAGGTGTACACCGGTTTTGTTGATCTGGAGCGGCAGATAAGTGGTGTATGCCTCCTTGAGTTACAGTATGTCAGTGTTTCTAAAAAATGACCATGAATGACAGACCTCAAGTCAACACAGAATTAAAGAGGCTTTCTGTTTAAAACAAAACATAATTAAATTAAATATTATATCTCCTTAGTAGGGTGCCCTGTTCAAGGTCCTCATCTATTATATGGGGTGGAGAATACTTGTAGTCACTTTGGAAGAGCCAGCAAGTCCATATTTTAAACAGACAACCTATTGGCTTAAACAGAAATTGTGTAATGCTTCATTTACCCTGTGGGGGCACTGCAGGAAAATTGAACACCAGGTTCCCACACTGTTTACAGTTAGTCACAATACATCACAGCTGAAAACCACCCTGTAATCAAATTAATTGTGGGGGATATTGATTTGCAGCATGTGGATTGCCATGCAGACTCAGAAACATTTTGGGCAGAGAATGTTGTGATTTGACAAAAGTTTAGAAGCTCTTTTTTCAAGAGTTCGTTCACACATCAGTTTTTCACGTATGAGTGTTAACTGTGTTTTGCATAAATATCACTCATACTTTTAATAGTCTATGGCGCTGTTCTCCGACTGGTCTCAGCAAAATCATGGAAATATGTCTGATGTTGATCCTAGTCTCAGGTCAAACGCAGCACTGAAAGTCTGTGGGTCAGTGAAAAAATTGGACTGCACTTGGATGACATATGTGTACCTTCTGTTTTTCAAAGACTGAAAGAAGATGGAAGCACTTTTATTTTTCATTGAGAAAAACTGATGAAACTGTGACCAAACTCTGATGACACTCTTAAGAAAATCTGATAAAATAGAGCCAGTTAGACCGAGGTTTGGTAAGTGCTCTGATTACACCCTGAGCACTTCAGCCTCCTTTGCATATGGAATAAAACAGTTTTTTTAAGTAATGGAGCAAGAGATTGCTTAAAGGGGTGGTCCAAAACTAATATTGATTTTTATTCTAAATGTCTCTATTTATTTTACAAATATTAGTTTTTCTAATAGTTTAATAAAAAAGTCCCTACCCTTCCCTCTCTAATATAACAGTTTTATTTTTTTTTACCTAATTTTTACCTATTTGATGATGCTTTATTTGAGAATCCCCAATGCATGCTGGGACACTCAAATGGGACATCATCAGAGGACAGAGGTTGGGGTCACTGTCTCTGACCCCACCCTGAAATGAAGCATCATCATTGGTGTCCAAGGGAGGAGCAAGTTCCTGATTTACTGAGCATTCGTCGATTGTCAATTCCGACGTATGTTCAGTCCCTTCTTGCTGGGCAGTATTCTTCACAATGCACAATGACAGTGCGCTCTTTTGCCGGCTCTAATTAAAAGCGAGCAACAGAGCGCACCATCAGTGCATATTGTAAGGAGAGAACAAGAGAGCAGAGAACAGCCCCAACCTGAAAGTTTATATCAGAAGTGAAAAAGCGGAAAATATGAACAGCAAGTGGTTTTGAAATTGCTATGCAAAAGGTTCATTCTTTTTAGTGTTTTTTCAAGTGGGTTCCAGGGGAAATCTGCCTGAAAAATACACTATATGCAAATACCCCAATGATCTGTTCTCAAGATGAGTTTTTGATGCTTCACTCTGTCAAAAAATGCAGTGTCTTAGGCTAGGATCACATTGCGTTAATGGGTTAAGGCTAGCGGACTCCGTTACATGGCGAAATTGTCGCAATTAACGCCATGCAATGGATCCGTTAGCGCACCCATTGATGGCAATGTGCTAACGGATCTCTAGCGCATCGCTAGCGCATGCCATTTTCGGCACGCGCTAGCGATGTCCCGTTAGCATAAAACAGCAACAAGAGACAAAAAACACACAATTAAAATGCACGTTAATAAATAACACAAAAGCACAATGAAAAAAACGCAAGTAACTTGTCACGCTGCAGCTATGCAGGTAGCTGCAAGCTCCACCACATGGTAATAGAGTGGATGAAGGACAGCATGTCTGCAAGAGCAGGCAAGCTGTGCTGCAGTGAGGCTACCACCAGGTGGCAGCAGAATAGTCAAACAAGCAGAGTCAAAACCTAGACCGTCACGTAGTTCAAAGGGAAAAAACAAGCGTAGAGTCAGAGGAGCACCAGAGGGTCAAAACCAGTCCAATGCAGCACCAGAATCAAAAGGCAAAGTCAGGTCAAAGCCAAAGTCAAGTCAAGCACTGGGAAATTCCAAAACAAGGGGAAACACTAAGACGGGCTGGACGGAACAGACACGGGATAAGTCAGAAAGCGCAGCAGGACAAATCAGGGTACTACCTGTTAGGTGTCAAGTTCCCACCTCTGCACAAGGGGAATCTCAAACCATCTCTGCTGCGGTCTCCCATTCTTCTCCAGCCACAGTGGAGTCTGCTCAGCTGAGACATCGGTCCCAGCATCCAGCTCAGGCTGATACTGGACGACTGGTTACTACTGCCCTTCCAGGCTCTGTCCCTGTAGCCAGCAATGTTCAGCAGTGAGCAGGTCTTTCTGGGACTAAGTCCAGCTTTTCCCTTTCCCAATCTTGCCTTGCGCAGGTGTGTACTATGGAGGACAGAGAATGAACTTCAATCCAATATTGCAGCCAGCATGCAGCCAGCGGGTAAGGAAAGGGTGAATCAAACACCCGAAAACTCCGCCCATATGACCCAAAACCGGTCCCCCCAAATTCAGGTGACAAGTTCCCTTTAACAATGCCGTAGCTGACTCCACTGGTCAGACTCCATTCCTCCTTAATTACGGCCAGCATCCACGGGTTCCTGTGCCCATGCCCGTGTCTTCCGCCGACTCCAGGGTGGCAGACTGGGCTGTGGAGGCACAGGACATTTGGGACTGCATTCAGGATGCCATTCGGGCCTCCAAGGAGAGAATGAGGACCTCCACCGATGCACATCGGCGCCCCGCTCCGATCTTTGCTCCTGGCGACTTGGTGTGACTCTCCGCCCGTAACATCAGGCTGCGCCTTGAATCCACTACGTTTGCACCTCGCTACTTGGGTCCCTTCAAGGTCCTCGAACAGGTTAACCCTGTGGTCTACCGTCTGGCCCTTCCTCCGCGCCTTGGTATCACCAGGACTGTCCTCTCATCATGAGACCTCATATCCACTGATTAGCGGGTTCTGCATTATGTGCCTCCTGATGAACCGTATGGACGGGGAAACGCGTCGAGGCTTCAAGCTAAGTTTGGGCTAAACCCCAACTATGTTCATTTTATTCATGTTTCATTTAATAGCCACGAACTGTATACTTGTGTATCTTTTTGTACAGTTAAAATGGTGGACTATGTATGTGCAAATGATGCTGAGAAGCTAGTCTAATGGCCCCTTGGTCTTGGCGTGCAGATCTCAGTCAGCTGTAGAGGGTCGTCCATGACATATATTGATTGTATATAGGTCCCATGGGAGCTGGATGAGATCTTTTTCTATAGACTAATACACACTATTGGTCTATTAGGGTGCCAATCGGTAGAATAACCTACTTTTTTGTGATTTATAAGTACTATCCCTTCATCTCTTTTATTGGCTTATTGTTTTCTCACCTATAGCATACCAGTGAATTATCGGGGCTATAGTTTGGGATAGCCGTCGTGGAGTAGGGGCACCAAAAAAACATTTCTAATAGGGTGCCAACCCCTGCAGTTAGGAATGGACAGCAGACAAGACTAGGATTCTTGTAGGTTATTGATTGACCATTTATTCTATTCTGTTGTTTAGTTTTGCACTGGGAGGGTATTTTTAATACTTTTTTTCATTAAAGATATTTTAAAGGGATTATATGATACACACTTTGATTTTTTTCCCTGGCACTATATTTAAAATTTGACTAGTTGCAAGGTAAAGTTAACCCTTGCCATGATCAGACTGGGAAAGGGCAGACCGGGCTCAAAACCTGGACTGGATCATGACATAACTTAATTTAAATAATAAGTGCAGAAATTCTTCAATATCAAAAACTCACTAAAAGCTCATATTAGGAACATAGCATAAGGTACAGGTACTGATTACCAGATATTTCAAATACCCCTTTGAAGCAGTATAGGGGGGGATTGGATTGTGCTGAAAGATTCCTTTTTAAGTTGATCCATCAGAAAGAAAAAAGTATCAGTCCTTTATATTTCTCGTTCCTCTTGAATCCCTTTCGCTCTTTGGCTTAAACAAGCTGCATCAAAATCTGCAGTGCCATTTTTCAAAAACTGCTGTGTGTGCAACCAGCCTTATGGTCCAAACAAAAATGCCTGCAGTGTATAGCCGTAATTCCTAACCTCCATTCATTGGATTCAGATCTATAAATATGTTTTCAATTTTCCAAAGCTCAAACCCACACGTGCCAGCAACAAATAATCCCCATGTTTATGGCGTGTAGATTGCGAATTCTCCTCTGAACTTCCTGCACGGCTTTTCAGCCTGATACGTCGTATAGAGATATGTCCATCTGTTTCTAGCAATTTTAAAGTGCCATGAAATACAAGTAATTGCCTTATATTCACTGCCAGCTGTTTGGCTTCCACAAATTGACGGAGAGGTTTGTTGTTATGTTTTATCTTTGTTTTGCATATACTTGATTCTTTTCAATCCGATATTAAACACTCCTCTTAATTCCCATCTTTTCGGCTCTATTTTTAAGCTTTGTGTGCACATGTTCTGCTACATCAACCTAGAGATGAATGAACATAAAGACTTTGTAGACGATGAAATGGAGAAGATGTGTTGAATGGCGAGGGGCGAGATTTAGACGTGGGATGTTTAATTAGTGTTTGGGATAATTGAGTTTTTTTTTTAAACTCATTCGCGGCATAAAAATATAATAATGTGAAATTTGTATCTGAAATGGGGGCAGAGTTGTGAAAAAGTGGCCTTGTTGGTTTCCATTGTATTGTGAATGTTGTATACAAGGAGCAAACAATCCTTATCAGCCGATCACAAGTCTCAACTTGATTCCTTCATCTCATACTCGCCAAGGCTCCCAGGATAATGGCAGAACTCCCAGACTACCAGAACACTTAACAAATCTCTCAATTTCCATATGTGTCACCTGCAGTGAGAGTTTAATGTACAGAGACTGCTGTTGCTGTGATTAAACAGGCATTCAGTGCAGCACGGTGTGGTGTGGTGCGCACAGAACAGCCATATATGTGGAGTGCGACTCTGCGGGTGGAGGTCTCTACAATATCGGTTCCTCTCAGTGAAGATCTGCTATGTAAGCTAATTTTCCTGATTTACCCATCAAGGATGGATATGGAGAGAGACAAGATGGCGGAGAGGATATTACACCTCACCCTAGAGATCCTCTTTCGGCTTACTGGAGAGGATTACACAGTAGCGAAGAAGACCTCTAGTGAGCGATGTCAGGCTCCTGTGTCTAAGGGATGGGACAGACACAGCTCAGTGTGAGAGGAGAGAGGATAATCCTGGAGCTTAACCACATCTGCAGACCGGCCAAGTTACCAGGAGATGTCTACTGCCACCTGGCCTACTTAAGATAAAGATCCTGCCTCCAGTACATGTGTTTCTAGGTATCTAAATGCTGGAGACCAGTGTAACCCCAGATCTGCTCCATCAAGTGATTGCTGGGACTTTTGTTTCCACTGTTGAGTTTACTTCTTGTTGGGGGAGTATTGTTGGAATTTGTGGTTCCAGGGGTTTATAAGATGATCATCCAAGAAGGGGATTTTGCTGTTATTGAGTTATTAAGTACACCAATGTTTCCTGTACCCGGGCCAACATCTGCAGCAACTAGGCCGCAATGCTGAATTGTATTATTTGCGGTTAAGTGGTGTTAGTTAGGGAGATGTCTGCTGTCAATTAAAGGCAAGGTGGCATTCTTAACTGTGAGCCATCAACGTAGCTAGAATTAAGAATGCTATGGAGTAACAGCCATACTCTTGTACCCCACCAGGGATTACTCTGTGCTATCACCACATTCAGGCCTGCTGCAAAGCACACCCTTTGCCTTTTAAGAGTGTCACATATCTGTTGTGTTTGTGTGACATCATTTGTTTGTTGACTTATCCCCCATAAATTGAGCTTTTGGGTTGTTTTAATCTAATCTCTTGTGAGTGTGTATGGAGCTGTAAAGAGTTTCCCGTGTTAAACCCTTAGAAAAGAGGAAGGCCCTCTCATATTCCACGTAGATCTGCTACTAAGAATCAGGTGGAGGCACAACGCCATATTCAGGTCAGAACTACCGGACACCCTGTCCATGGAGGCGGCTTAACGAGGTTTTACACACAGAAACCTCATGAAAAGCATATATTTTTGGAGATTTCTTGTACTTGTCTTTTGGATGCTTCATAATTAAATAGAGCCCCAACATTCAAAACCAATTTTAGAAGGTGTTATATAGTTAACAGCGCTTGAAGGTTGCTGCTAGAGATGAGTCAATTTGACAAAATTCTTTTTGGCTAATTTTGCTTGAAACGCTCTGTAGATTTAATTCAGTTGGAATAAAAAATCTCAGTTACGGTAGCTACATTCAGTATTTGGTCAGTATTTTATGTAAGTATTTACAGTATAAGCTAAAACCAGGAGTGGGTGATAAATACAGAAGTGGTGACGTGGTACTATTCTACTTTTCCTCCAATTGTTCCACTCATGATTTTGGCTTACAAATACTGATGTAAAATACTGACCAAATACTGACCGTGTGAACTGGCCTAATAGAAACACGTGCATCACTTTTACATTTTCACATAACTATGTGAAGGCTCATTTTTTTGCAGGACAAGTTTTAGTTTTGAATTACGCCATCCATTTTATCAGATTAGAAACTGAAAAGCAGGAAAAAATCCAAGCGCGTTTAAATAAATGAAAAAGCACAATTCCAGTTTATTTTTTATATATTTACTACATTCAAGAGATTTTATGGTGTGAGTTGTTCACATCTATAACACTGCTTTGCACACTCTTGGCATTCTCTTGATGAGCTTCAAGAGGTAGTCACCGGGAGTGGTTTTCACTTCACAGGTGTGCCCTGTCAGGTTTAATAAGTGGGATATTTATTGCCTTATAAATGGGGTTGGGACCATCAGTTGTGTTGTGCAGAAGTCTGGTGGATGCACAGCTGATAGTCCTACTGAATAGACTGTTAGAATTTGTATTATGGCAAGAAAAAAGCAGCTAAGTAAAGAAAAACTAGTGGCCATCATTACTTTAAGAAATGAAGGTCAGTCAGTCCGAAAAATTGGGAAAACTTTGAAAGTGCCCCCAAGTGCAGTGGCAAAAACCATCAAGCGCTACAAAGAAACTGGCTCACATGAGGACCACCCCAGGAAAGGAAGACCAAGAGTCACCTCTGCTTCTGAGGATAAGTTTATCCGAATCACCAGCCTCAGAAATTGCAGGTTAACAGCAGCTCAGATTAGAGACCCGGTCAATGTCACACAGAGTTCTAGCAGCAGACACATCTCTACAGCAACTGTTAAGAGGAGACTTTGTACAGCAGGCCTTCATGATATAGCTGCTAGGAAACCACTGCTAAGGACAGGCAACAAGCAGAAGAGACTTGTTTGGGCTAAAGAACACAAGGAATGGATATTAGACCAGTGGAAATCTGCTTTGGTCATCTGATGAGTCCAAATTTGAGATCTTTGGTTCCAACCACTGCGTCTTTGTGGGACGCAGAAAAGGTGAACGGATGGACTCTACATGCCTGGTTCCCACCGTGAAGCATGGGGGAGGAGGTCTGATGGTGTGGGGGTGCTTTGCTGGTGACACTGTTGGGGATTTATTCAAAATTGAACGCATACTGAACCAGCATGGCTAACACAGCATCTTGCAGTGGCATGCTATTCCATCCGGTTTGCGTTTAGTAACATAGTAACATAGTTAGTAAGGCCGAAAAAAGACATTTGTCTATCCAGTTCAGCCTATATTCCATCATAATAAATACCCAGATCTACGTCCTTCTACAGAACCTAATAATTGTATGATACAATATTGTTCTGCTCCAGGAAGACATCCAGGCCTCTCTTGAACCCCTCGACTGAGTTCGCCATCACCACCTCCTCAGGCAAGCAATTCCAGATTCTCACTGCCCTAACAGTAAAGAATCCTCTTCTATGTTGGTGGAAAAACCTTCTCTCCTCCAGACGCAAAGAATGCCCCCTTGTGCCCGTCACCTTCCTTGGTATAAACAGATCCTCAGCGAGATATTTGTATTGTCCCCTTATATACTTATACATGGTTATTAGATCGCCCCTCAGTCGTCTTTTTTCTAGACTAAATAATCCTAATTTCGCTAATCTATCTGGGTATTGTAGTTCTCCCATCCCCTTTATTAATTTTGTTGCCCTCCTTTGTACTCTCTCTAGTTCCATTATATCCTTCCTGAGCACCGGTGCCCAAAACTGGACACAGTACTCCATGTGCGGTCTAACTAGGGATTTGTACAGAGGCAGTTTAGTTGGACCATCATTTATTTTTCAACAGGACAATGACCTCAAACACACCTCCAGGATGTGTAAGGGCTATTGACCAAGAAGGAGAGTGATGGGGTGCTACGCCAGATGACCTGGCCTCCACAATCACCAGGCCAGAACCCAATCGAGATGGTTTGGGGTGAGCTGGACCGCAGAGTGAAGGCAAAAGGGCCAACAATTGCTAAGCATCTCTGGGAACTCCTTCAAGATTGTTGGGAGACCATTCCCGATGACTACCTCTTGAAGCTCATCAAGAGAATGCCAAGAGTGTGCAAAGCAGTCATCAAAGCAAAAGGTGGCTACTCTGAAGAACCTAGAATATAAGACATAATTTCAGTTATTTCACACTTTTTTGTTAAGCGAGTTTGATTTTTTCATCTCCATATACAGTATATATATATATATATATATATATATATATATATATATATATAATATAACGCTGGGAGCGTCACTCTGTCCGAAGCCTTTATAGACTGCGCAGGTGCAAGCGCCGGCGCAGTCTGGACCCCACAGAGTGACGCTCCCAGGAGATCGCGGTATGCGTAAACACTGAACGCACACCGCGATCTCCACCGGAGAGTCAGGGACCGCCAGGAGGGTAAGTATATTCACCTTTCCCCGTTCCAGCGCTGCATGCGGCTCCGTCTCCCGGCTCCTCTGCTGTGACAGTTCAGAGGGCGTGATGACGCGCTTAATGCGCGCCAGCGCCGCCCTCTGACTTACCAGTCACAGGCAGAGGAGCCGGAGTGTGTCTTCAAGAAAATGGCGCCGGAAAGCGCGCACTGCGCAGGCGCCGATTCCGGCAGCAGGAATCGGCGCCTGCGCAGTCCGTGCTTTCCGGCGCCATTTTCTTGAAGACACACCTGCAGTGGAGCCGGAGTGTGTCTTCAAGAAAATGGCGCCGGAAAGCGCGGACTGCGCAGGCGCCGATTCCTGCTGCAGGAATCGGCGCCTGCGCAGTCCGCGCTTTCCGGCGCCATTTTCTTGAAGACACACTCCGGCTCTTCTGCCTGTGACTGGTAAGTCAGAGGGCGGCGCCGGCGCGCATTAAGCACGTCATCACGCCCTCTGAACTGTCACAGCAGAGGAGCCGGGAGACGGAGCCGCACGCAGCGCTGGAACGGGGAAAGGTGAATATACTTACCCTCCTGGCGGTCCCTGACTCTCCGGTGGAGATCGCGGTGTGCGTTCAGTGTTTACGCATACCGCGATCTCCTGGGAGCGTCACTCTGTGGGGGCCAGACTGCAGCGGCGCTTGCACCTGCGCAGTCTATAAAGGCTTCGGACAGAGTGACGCTCCCAGCGTTATATTATAGATATATATATATATATTAATATTATTCCCTTTATTTGGTTCATATGGCTATATGCATCCGCTATATTATATTATAGGATTCCCATTGGGTGACATATAATTAATTGCGTCTTTTTGTTTTAGGTGGCATTGTGTAGGGTATTTATGTGGGACTGGGTTAATATTTATCTATGAATTTTACCAAAATGGATGATCATTTATTATTACTGTAATTTTAGTCTCCATTTATTTAGTTATATTTGTGTGGTCCCTACAATGTTTTATTTTTTCACAATTGTCTGTTGTCATTGTCAAAAATTGTCATTTTTACATTTATGTGTGCGGGCACCTTTTTCAATAGTGCCTTTTTTTTTACCAATCAAATAAAGGCATTGTCTATTTATTCCATATTATTGTCCCTTCCCTTTTGTACATTATTGGGTATTTTTAGATTTATTATTTTATACTAATTCCTTCTTAAACCTCATCCAAGTTTTGGGTTTATCTATTTTTGAGTGGCTTTTCACTCGTGTCGGTTGGACGTATGGATTTTTTAATGATTTCATTTATGTTTTTTTCATATCTTATTTGGCTGCATTCTTCATTCTCGCATAGATTATTTATTTTGTATTATTTCCATCACGTCCTTTTTGTTTGGTATGGAAATACGATGGTCTGGGTCAGAATGATTACGGTGAGACCAAACATCCATATTTTTCTTTTAAACTGGTAAGGAATAAGTGTAAGGCACTCAGTTTTGCTATTTCTATGTGCATTTTTGGCTCATCATATATATGTAGGTTTATCAATAGTTTGCTGTTTTTTTCTGTTAAATGGTGAAAAAAAATTGGGAATTTGTAAAAAAAATAAAACAATTTTCGTTTGTGTCGACAGTTTCCAAGAGGCATTTTGTGGTGATGTAGCTGAGTGACTGCTTGTTTTTTTTACCCGTTAGCTGACATTTTTATTGATAAAATCTGGATGTAGATAAAATGTTTTGATCGCCACTTACTGAATTTTTTCTGCACTGTTGCTGAAACAAATCACAGTTATGGTGTTTTGATTTTTTTTTCTTGCTATTTTGTTACTTAGTGTCTGAACCACACCAAAAAATATCTTTGAAAGGCAAATACTTGGGTATTGGGTGGGGCTCTTGGTGATTTAGATGAGCGACATGATTGCTCCGCTTGCTGAAGTCAGTTAAGCCTTTTCAGCTGGATTTGGGCAACTTCTGGGCAGCAGTTACAAGCCATATAGCAAGGAGCTTGTAAGTGCTGTGTACCTTGTATAGGAGAACGGTCACAGCTGATAGGGTGCAGAGGTGGCTGGAAGCCTTAGCTAGATGTAATGATATAATCTATACAAATACTATTATGGCCTAGATAATTTATATTATTATTGCCACAGAAGTTCTAAAGAGGGCTCAACTCTTCCCACCACCTGATAATATGCCCCCGACAGATGGACCAGACCTAGGCACAGGAGCGCCTCTGTAAAACTCTGCTCTAAGTGACATGATGCACTAGACCCGGAAGGGTCAAAACATTTATATACCTTGTCGCATTTCTCCCTACACCCTTAAGTGTGTCTACTACATGTCTATAAACAAAAATTCTACTGCATTTTGAAATAAGAGTGTGCGGTATTTACTCTTATTGATTCTGGATAAATGAAGACATAAAATGATGCATAATACTAGACGATACCTCTGGGGAAATTGATGTCTGGGAAATAGAGATGAGCAAATTGATTCATTTCAATTTTGTGTGAAATTTTAGAAAAATTCACTGGACCTGGCGTATGAACAAAGAGAAAGAGAGAGGACTCCGTTGACCATAAGAGCTTACACTCTACAGGAGAGAGAGAGAGAGAGAGAGAGAGGACCCCACTGACCATAAGAGCCTACACTCTACAGGAGAGAGAGAGAGGACCCCGCTGACCATAAGAGCTTACATTCTACAGGAGAGAGAGATGACTCTACTGACCATAAGAACTCACATTCTACAGGAGAGAGAGGACTCTACTGACCATAAGAGCTTACATTCTACAGGAGAGAAAGATGACCCCACTGATCATAAGAGCCTACACTCTACAGGAGAGTGAGAAGACCCCACTGACCATAAGAGCTTACACTCCACAGGAGAGAGAGAGAGAGCGGACCCCGCTGACCATAAGAGCTTACATTCTACAGGAGAGAGAGGACCCCACTGACCATAAGAAGTTACATTCTACAGGAGAGAGAGATGACCCCGCTGACCATAAGAGCTTACATTCTACAGGAGAGAGAGGACTCTACTGACCATAAGAGCTTACATTCTACAGGAGAGAGAGATGACCCCACTGACCATAAGAGCCTACACTCTACAGGAGAGAGAGAAGACCCCACTGACCATAAGAGCTTACACTCCACAGGAGAGAGAGAACCCCACTGACCATAAGAGCTTACACTCTACAGGAGAGAGAGAACCCCAGTGATCATAAGAGCCTACACTCTACAGGAGAGAGAGAGGACCCCACTGACCATAAGAGCTTACACTCTACAGGAGAGAGAGAGGACCCACTGACCATAAGAACTTACACTCTACAGGAGAGAGAGAGGACCCCACTGACCATAAGAGCCTACACTCTACAGGAGAGAGAGAACCCCACTGACCATAAGAGCTTACACTCTACAGAAGAGAGGACCCCGCTGACCATAAGAGCTTACACTCTACAGGAGAGAGAGAGGACCCCACTGACCATAAGAGCTTACACTCTACAGGAGAGAGAGAGTGAAGATCCATTGACCGCACTAACCAAAAGAGCTTACACTCTACAGGAGAGAGAGAGGACCTACTGACCATAAGAACTTACACTCTACAGGAGAGAGAGAGGACCCCGCTGACCATAAGAGCCTACACTCTACAGGAGAGAGAGAACCCCACTGACCATAAGAGCTTACACTCTACAGGAGAGAGAGAGGACCCCGCTGACCATAAGAGCCTACACTCTACAGGAGAGAGAGAACCCCACTGACCATAAGAGCCTACACTCTACAGGAGAGAGAGAACCCCGCTGGCCATAAGAGCTTACACTCTGCAGGAGGGAGAAAGGGCTCCACTTATCATAAGAGCTTACACTCAAAAGGAGAGAGAGAGCGTGGACCCGCTGACCATAAGAGCTTACACTTCACAAAAGAGAGAGATGACTCCGTTGAGTAAAGGAGCTTACACACTAAAGAGGACAGAGGGCCCCGCTGATCATTAGAGGTTACACTTTCAGAAGAGAGAGAAGACTCCAATGACTATAGTAGCTTATACTCCACAGGAGATAGAGAGGACCTTGATGACCATAAGAGCTTACACTCTACAGGAGAGAGAGGACCCCGCTGACCATAAGAGCCTACACTCTACAGGAGAGAGAGGACCCCGCTGACCATAAGAATTTACACACTACAGGAGATAGGACCACACTGACAATAGGAGCTTACACTCTACAGGAGAGAGAGAGGACCCTACTGACCATAAGATCTTACACTCTACAGGAGAGAGAGGACCCGTTGACCATAAGATCTTACACTCTACAGAAGAGAGAGAGGAACCCGCTGACCATAAGATCTTACACTCTACAGGAGAGAGAGAGGAACCCGCTGACCATAAGATCTTACACTCTACAGGAGAGAGAGAGGACCCCGCTGACCATAAGAGCCTACACTCTACAGGAGAGAGAGAACCCCACTGACCATAAGAGCTTACACTCTACAGGAGAGAGAGAGGTCTATACTGACCGTAAGAGCTTACACTCTACAGAAGAGAGGACCCCGCTGACCATAAGAGCTTACACTCTACAGGAGAGAGAGAGGACCCCACTGACCATAAGAGCTTACACTCTACAGGAGAGAGAGAGTGAAGATCCATTGACCGCACTAACCAAAAGAGCTTGCACTCTACAGGAGAGAGCGAGTACCCCGCTGACCATAAGAGCTTACACTCTACAGAAGAGAGGACCCCGCTGGCCATAAGAGCTTACACTCTACAGGAGGGAGAAAGGGCTCCACTTATCATAAGAGCTTACACTCAAAAGGAGAGAGAGAGCGTGGACCCGCTGACCATAAGAGCTTACACTTCACAAAAGAGAGAGATGACTCTGTTGAGTACAGGAGCTTACACACTAAAGAGGACAGAGGGCTCCGCTGATCATTAGAGGTTACACTTTCAGAAGAGAGAGAAGACTCCAATGACTATAGTAGCTTATACTCCACAGGAGATAGAGAGGACCTTGATGACCATAAGAGCTTACACTCTACAGGAGAGAGAGGACCCCACTGACCATAAGAGCCTACACTCTACAGGAGAGAGAGGACCCCGCTGACCATAAGAATTTACACACTACAGGAGATAGGACCACACTGACAATAGGAGCTTACACTCTACAGGAGAGAGAGAGGACCCTACTGACCATAAGATCTTACACTCTACAGGAGAGAGAGAGGACCCCGCTGACCATAAGATCTTACACTCTACAGGAGAGAGAGAGGAACCCGCTGACCATAAGATCTTACACTCTACAGGAGAGAGAGAGGACTCCGCTGACCATAAGATCTTACACTCTACAGTAGAGAGAGAGAGGACCCCGCTGACCATAAGAGCTTACACTCTACAGGAGAGAGAGAGGAACCCGCTGACCATAAGATCTTACACTCTACAGGAGAGAGAGAGGAACCCGCTGACCATAAGATCTTACACTCTACAGGAATGCGAGAGAGGACTGTGCTGATCATAAGAGCTTACACTTTCAAAAGAGAGAGAGAGGACCCCAATGACTATAGGAGATTACAATCTACAAGGAGATAGAAACTTACCCAGTGACTGTGTGGATGGAAAACAAACTGTGTTTCACTTGAAGCCCTTGATCTGTGATGGCTCCAGTACTGACCACTAGGGTTGAGCGAAACAGATCGTTCATTTTCATAAGTCGCCGACTTTTGGCAAAGTCGGGTTTCATGAAACCCGACCCGATCGCTGTGTGGGGTCGACCATGCGGTACGCGACTTTCGCGCCAAAGTCGCGTTTCAATGATGCGAAAAGCGCCATTTCTAAGCCAATGAAGGTGGACGCAGAGTGTGGGCAGCGTGATGACATAGGTCTCAGTCCCCACCATCTTAGAGAAGGGCATTGCAGTGATTGGCTTGCTGTCTGCGGCGTCACAGGGGCTATAAAGGGGCGTTCCCGCCGACCGCCATCTTACTGCTGCTGATCTGAGCATAGGGAGAGGTTGCTGCCGCTTCGTCAGAAGCAGGGATAGCGTTAGGCAGGGTACATTAACCCCGAAACCGCTTGTGCTGTAGCGATTTCCACTGTCCAACACCACCTTTTGTTTGCAGGGACAGTGGAGGCTACATTTTTTTCCCTCAGCGCTGTAGCTCATTGGGCTGCCCTAGAAGGCTCCCTGATAGCTGCATTGCTGTGTGTACGCCGCTGTGCAAACCAACTGCTTTTTTCAAAGCACAAATCCTGTTGTTCCTTCCTTTCTGCACAGCTTTCTTGTTTGTTTATCCACACTTTTGATTTAATTTGTGCAGCAGTCCACTCCTTGTTATTGCTGCCTGCCATACCTTGCTGAGATTACTGCAGGGAGATAGTAATTGCAGGACAGTCCCTTTTTTTTTTTTTCGTTACATCTCTTCAAGCCACTTTCTGCCACAGAAAACATACAGTCTAACAGTGGGCCTGATTTCTTGCCAATTCTCCCAGAAATAAAAAAAAAATAGTGGGAGATTAATATTGGCATTTGTGCTTGAGTGATAGTCGTGTGTGCCATCTCTCTCAAATTGTGGGGCACAGAAAGCCTACTGTCTATAAAAGTGTTTTTATTTATTTTTTTTAAATTCTCCCTGAAAAAAAAAATTAGTGGGAGATTAATATTGGCATTTGTGCTTGAGTGACAGTCCTGCGTGTGTGGCATCTCTCTCATTTTGTGCCACAGAAAACCTAGTGTGTAACTTTGTGCCTGATTTTCCTTGCAGTCTCACCCACCAATAAAGGGATATCTAAATCCTACAGAAGTTAGAGTTCACCTTGTAAGTTGTTTTACAGTAACAAATACCGTTACTGGTGGAAGAGGTCGTGGCCGTGGGCGGTCATTGCCAGCTGGTAATGATGGTAGTGGTGGTGGAGCATCAGGTGGTTGTGGGAAAAGCAATATAGCACCTAAGTCTCGAGTTGTGGAGCCAGGTTCGTCGTCTGGCTACACAAGGCCTCGAACGCTTCCTTTTCTGGGAGTAGGAAAACCATTTTTAAAGCCGGAGCAGCAAGAGCAAGTTTTGGCTTTCCTTGCTGACTCAGCCTCTAGCTCTTTTGCCTCCTCTTCTGAAACTGGTAAATGTAAAAGCAGCGCGTCGTTAGTGGATGTTCACGGTCAGGGACAAGTCGCTTCCTTGTCCTCTTCAGCAAAAACAACAACAGAGAAGGATGCGTCAAGCGACACAACGGGTTACTCCATGGAGCACTTTACACATACCGTTCCTGGGTTAGAAAGTGAAACAGTTAACAGGCCATGCCCATTACAAGTTGAATCGGACATGGAGTGCACAGATGCACAGCCACAGCCAGATTACTATGCTGTTCCTTTTACTCAGACCACAACATTGCCCTCGCAGTGTACTGATCCAGAATCAGACCCTGATGAGACTATAGTGCCCCGTCATGAGCGCTATGCCACCGGCTTACACGGTGACACAGACGAAGTTGCACACGAGATAGAAGAGGAGGTCATAGATGACCCAGTTGTTGACCCCGATTGGCAGCCATTGGGGGAACAGGGTGCAGGTGGCAGTAGTTCTGAAGCGGAGGAGGAGGAGGGGCCGCAGCAGGCATCAACATCGCAACAGGTTCCATCTGCCGGGCCCGTATCTGGCCCAAAACGCGTGGCAAAGCCAAAACCAGTTGGAGGACAGCGTGGCCATTCGGTTAAAGAAGCTCAGTCTGCAATGCCTGAAAAGGTATCCGATGGTAACATAGTAACATAGTAACATAGTTAGTAAGGCCGAAAAAAGACATTTGTCCATCCAGTTCAGCCTATATTCCATCATAATAAATACCAAGATCTACGTCCTTCTACAGAACCCAATAATTGCACGATACAACACTGTTCTGCTCCAGGAAGACATCCAGGCCTCTCTTGAACCCCTCGACTGAGTTCGCCATCACCACCTCCTCAGGCAAGCAATTCCAGATTCTCACTGCCCTAACAGTAAAGAATCCTCTTCTATGTTGGTGGAAAAACCTTCTCTCCTCCAGACGCAAAGAATGCCCCCTTGTGCCCGTCACCTTCCTTGGTATAAACAGATCCTCAGCGAGATATTTGTATTGTCCCCTTATATACTTATACATGGTTATTAGATCGCCCCTCAGTCGTCTTTTTTCTAGACTAAATAATCCTAATTTCGCTAATCTATCTGGGTATTGTAGTTCTCCCATCCCCTTTATTAATTTTGTTGCCCTCCTTTGTACTCTCTCTAGTTCCATTATATCCTTCCTGAGCACCGGTGCCCAAAACTGGACACAGTACTCCATGTGCGGTCTAACTAGGGATTTGTACAGAGGCAGTATAATGCTCTCATCACGTGTATCCAGACCTCTTTTAATGCACCCCATGATCCTGTTTGCCTTGGCAGCTGCTGCCTGGCACTGGCTGCTCCAGGTAAGTTTATCATTAACTAGGATCCCCAAGTCCTTCTCCCTGTCAGATTTACCCAGTGGTTTCCCGTTCAGTGTGTAATGGTGATATTGATTCCCTCTTCCCATGTGTATAACCTTACATTTATCATTGTTAAACCTCATCTGCCACCTTTCAGCCCAAGTTTCCAACTTATCCAGATCCATCTGTAGCAGAATACTATCTTCTCTTGTATTAACTGCTTTACATAGTTTTGTATCATCTGCAAATATCGATATTTTACTGTGTAAACCTTCTACCAGATCATTAATGAATATGTTGAAGAGAACAGGTCCCAATACTGACCCCTGCGGTACCCCACTGGTCACAGCGACCCAGTTAGAGACTATACCATTTATAACCACCCTCTGCTTTCTATCACTAAGCCAGTTACTAACCCATTTACACACATTTTCCCCCAGACCAAGCATTCTCATTTTGTGTACCAACCTCTTGTGCGGCACGGTATCAAACGCTTTGGAAAAATCGAGATATACCACGTCCAATGACTCACCGTGGTCCAGTCTATAGCTTACCTCTTCATAAAAACTGATTAGATTGGTTTGACAGGAGCGATTTCTCATAAACCCATGCTGATATGGAGTTAAACAGTTATTCTCATTGAGATAATCCAGAATAACATCCCTCAGAAACCCTTCAAATATTTTACCAACAATAGAGGTTAGACTTACTGGCCTATAATTTCCAGGTTCACTTTTAGAGCCCTTTTTGAATATTGGCACCACATTTGCTATGCGCCAGTCCTGCGGAACAGACCCTGTCGCTATAGAGTCACTAAAAATAAGAAATAATGGTTTATCTATTACATTACTTAGTTCTCTTAGTACTCGTGGGTGTATGCCATCCGGACCCGGAGATTTATCTATTTTAATCTTATTTAGCCGGTTTTGCACCTCTTCTTGGGTTAGATTGGTGACCCTTAATATAGGGTTTTCATTGTTTCTTGGGATTTCACCTAGCATTTCATTTTCCACCGTGAATACCGTGGAGAAGAAGGTGTTTAATATGTTAGCTTTTTCCTCGTCATTTACAACCATTCTTTCCTCACTATTTTTTAAGGGGCCTACATTTTCAGTTTTTATTCTCTTACTATTGATATAGTTGAAGAACAGTTTGGGATTAGTTTTACTCTCCTTAGCAATGTGCTTCTCTGTTTCCTTTTTGGCAGCTTTAATTAGTTTTTTAGATAAAGTATTTTTCTCCCTATAGTTTTTTAGAGCTTCAATGGTGCCATCCTGCTTTAGTAGTGCAAATGCTTTCTTTTTACTGTTAATTGCCTGTCTTACTTCTTTGTTTAGCCACATTGGGTTTTTCCTATTTCTAGTCCTTTTATTCCCACAAGGTATAAACCGCTTACACTGCCTATTTAGGATGTTCTTAAACATTTCCCATTTATTATCTGTATTCTCATTTCTGAGGATATTGTCCCAGTCTACCAGATTAAGGGCATCTCTAAGCTGTTCAAACTTTGCCTTCCTAAAGTTCAATGTTTTTGTGACTCCCTGACAAGTCCCCCTAGTGAAAGACAGGTGAAACTGCACAATATTGTGGTCGCTATTTCCTAAATGCCCGACCACCTGCAGATTTGTTATTCTGTCAGGTCTATTAGATAGTATTAGGTCTAAAAGTGCTGCTCCTCTGGTTGGATTCTGCACCAATTGTGAAAGATAATTTTTCTTGGTTATTAGCAGAAACCTGTTGCCTTTATGGGTTTCACAGGTTTCTGTTTCCCAGTTAATATCCGGGTAGTTAAAGTCCCCCATAACCAGGACCTCATTATGGGTTGCAGCTTCATCTATCTGCTTTAGAAGTAGACTTTCCATGCTTTCTGTTATATTTGGGGGTTTGTAACAGACCCCAATGAGAATTTTGTTACCATTTTTCCCTCCATGAATTTCAACCCATATGGACTCGACATCCTCATTCCCTTCGCTAATATCCTCCCTTAAAGTGGACTTTAGACAAGACTTTACATAGAGACAAACCCCTCCTCCTCTCCGATTTTTACGATCCTTTCTAAACAGACTGTAACCCTGTAAGTTAACTGCCCAGTCATAGCTTTCATCTAACCATGTCTCGGTTATTCCCACTATGTCAAAGTTACCTGTAGATATTTCTGCTTCTAGTTCTTCCATCTTGTTTGTCAGGCTTCTGGCGTTTGCGAGCATGCAGTTTAGAGGATTTTGTTTTGTTCCAATCTCCTCACTGTGGATTGTTTTAGAAATGTTCTTACCTCCCTTCTGAGTATGTTTTCCTGGGTCGTCTTTGTTCGAGTCTAATGTTTTTCTTCCCGTCCCCTCTTCTTCTAGTTTAACGCCCTCCTGATGAGTGTAGCGAGTCTTCTGGCGAATGTGTGTTTCCCAGGTTTGTTGAGGTGTAGTCCGTCTCTGACGAGGAGTCCATCATACCAGTAATTCACACCGTGGTCCAGGAATCCAAATCCTTGTTGTCTGCACCATCGTCTTAGCCAGTTGTTTGCATCAAGGATCCTGTTCCATCTCCTGGTGCCATGCCCGTCTACTGGAAGGATAGAAGAAAAAACTACCTGTGCATCCAGTTCCTTTACTTTCTTCCCCAACTCTTCAAAGTCCTTGCAGATTGTCGGTAGGTCCTTCCTTGCCGTGTCATTGGTGCCAACATGTATCAGAAGAAATGGGTGGACGTCCTTGGAGCTGAAGAGCTTTGGTATCCTATCGGTCACATCCTTGATCATCGCACCTGGAAGGCAGCATACTTCTCTTGCAGTTATGTCCGGTCTGCAGATGGCTGCTTCGGTGCCTCTCAGTAGTGAGTCTCCCACCACCACCACTCTTCGTTGCTTCTTGGCTGTACTTTTTGCTGTCACTTGTTGCTGTGTGCCCTTTTCTTTTTTGCTTGCTGGTATTGCTTCATTCTTAGGTGTGCCATCTTCATCCTCTACAAAGATTTGATATCGGTTCTTCAGTTGTGTGGTTGGTGATTTCTCCATGGTCTCCTTGCTTCTTTTGGTCACATGCTTCCACTCATCTGCTTTTGGAGGTTCTCTGACACTTTTTTCACCTTCTGTGACCAGTAGAGATGCTTCTGTTCTGTCTAGAAAGTCTTCATTCTCTTTGATGAGTTTCAAAGTTGCTATTCTTTCTTCCAGACCCCGCACCTTTTCTTCTAAAAGGGCCACTAGTCTACACTTCTGACAGGTGAAATTGGATTCTTCTTCTGGTCGATCTGTGAACATGTAGCACATGCTGCAGCTCACCATGTAGGTTGTCACATCTGCCATGTTGCTCCTAGATCCTGCTGACTTGCTGTGTGTTTTCCTTCTTGTGTAATCTACTCAGCCAAGCTCTCTTGCAATAATGTCCTACAGGCAAAAAAGATCTTCTAGCTTAGGGAGACTTCGCTTCTCCCAGAAGGCACCTGGAATATGCAAATTAGCCTCCTGAAGCTTGAATCCCTGGTTTGGTGATGCTTTCGAAGCAGCTGGTCCCGGCTGTACCCAACGATCTTCTAGCTTAGGGAGACTTCGCTTCTCCCAGAAGGCACCTGGAATATGCAAATTAGCCTCCTGAAGCTTGAATCCCTGGTTTGGTGATGCTTTCGAAGCAGCTGGTCCCGGCTGTACCCAACGATCTTCTAGCTTAGGGAGACTTCGCTTCTCCCAGAAGGCACCTGGAATATGCAAATTAGCCTCCTGAAGCTTGAATCCCTGGTTTGGTGATGCTTTCGAAGCAGCTGGTCCCGGCTGTACCCAACGATCTTCTAGCTTAGGGAGACTTCGCTTCTCCCAGAAGGCACCTGGAATATGCAAATTAGCCTCCTGAAGCTTGAATCCCTGGTTTGGTGATGCTTTCGAAGCAGCTGGTCCCGGCTGTACCCAACGATCTTCTAGCTTAGGGAGACTTCGCTTCTCCCAGAAGGCACCTGGAATATGCAAATTAGCCTCCTGAAGCTTGAATCCCTGGTTTGGTGATGCTTTCGAAGCAGCTGGTCCCGGCTGTACCCAACGATCTTCTAGCTTAGGGAGACTTCGCTTCTCCCAGAAGGCACCTGGAATATGCAAATTAGCCTCCTGAAGCTTGAATCCCTGGTTTGGTGATGCTTTCGAAGCAGCTGGTCCCGGCTGTACCCAACGATCTTCTAGCTTAGGGAGACTTCGCTTCTCCCAGAAGGCACCTGGAATATGCAAATTAGCCTCCTGAAGCTTGAATCCCTGGTTTGGTGATGCTTTCGAAGCAGCTGGTCCCGGCTGTACCCAACGATCTTCTAGCTTAGGGAGACTTCGCTTCTCCCAGAAGGCACCTGGAATATGCAAATTAGCCTCCTGAAGCTTGAATCCCTGGTTTGGTGATGCTTTCGAAGCAGTAGAAAGCGGTAGAAAGAGTGCAGTCTGGTATTTTTTTAAACAACATCCAAATGATCAGCGCAAAGTCATCTGTCAAAAATGTTCAACTACCTTAAGCAGAGGTCAGAATCTGAAAAGTCTAAATACAAGTTGCATGCATAGACATTTAACCACCATGCATTTGCAAGCCTGGACTAACTACCAAACGTCCCTTAAGGTTGTAGCACCCTCGGCCAATGAAGCTAGTCAGCAACGCTATATCCCTTCCGTCACTGTAAGGCCACCATTTCCCGCACCACCTGCAGTATCTGTGCAGGTTTCGTTGCCAGGCCAAAGCAGTCAGGGTCAGGGAATCACCAGTTTCGTAGTAGGAAACACTGCATGTAGGGCACCGGCAAGAATACCGTCTCCTACCATTACTCAGGCTGCCATGTCCACCGGCACCCCCGCTAGTTCCACGATCTCCAGCTCTCCAGTCCAGCTCACCCTACATGAGACTCTCATTAGAAAAAGGAAGTACTCATCCTCGCATCCGCGTACACAGGGTTTGAATGCCCACATTGCTAGACTAATCTCGTTAGAGATGATGCCCTACCGGTTAGTTGAAAGCGAAGCTTTCAAAGCCCTGATGGACTACGCTGTACCACGCTATGAGCTACCCAGTCGACACTTCTTTTCGAAAAAAGCCATCCCAGCCCTCCACCAGCATGTTAAAGAGCGCATCGTCCATGCACTCAGGCAATCTGTGAGTAAAAAGGTGCACCTGACAACAGATGCATGGACCAGTAGGCATGGCCAGGGACGTTACGTGTCCATCACGGCACACTGGGTGAATGTGGTGGATGCAGGGTCCACAGGGGACAGCAATATTGGGACAGTTCTGCCTAGCCCACGGTCTAGGAAACAGTTGGCTGTAGCCGTTCGCCCCCCTCCTCCTCCTCCTCGTCCTCCTGCAGAGGTGAGAGCTCGTCCACAGACCGCAGTTGCACAACCACTCCATCCGCAGCTGCCACTGTTGCACACCAGGTGTCCCATTATGGGGCAGCTACTGGCAAGCGTCAGCAGGCTGTATTGGCAATGAAGTGTTTGGGCGACAACAGACACACCGCGGAAGTTCTGTCCGAGTTCTTGCAGAAAGAAACGCAGTCATGGCTGGGCAGTGTACATCTTGAGGCAGGCAAGGTAGTGAGTGATAACAGAAGGAATTTCATGGCTGCATGGTATATAGAAGAAAATGCGGCAGCACTCACCGAAGGTTGCGTGGTCTGAAATCTTTATTGAAGACACTTACAGTGAAGATAACATACTGATGGCACGGGGGAGCAGGAAAAACGAGGAGGTGAGCAGGGAAAGACAACGGCCGTTTCGCGCCTACGACAGCGCTTCAACGGGTTGAAGCGCTGCCGTAGGCGTGAAACAGCCGTTATCTTTCCCTGCTCACCTCCTCGTTTTTCCTGCTCCCCCGTGCCGTGCCATCAGCATGTTATCTTCACTGTAAGTGTCTTCAATAAAGATTTCGGACCACGCAACCTTCGGTGAGTGCTGCCGCATTTTCTTCTATATACCATGGATATGTTACTTGTTTTCATGCGAGCACCGCCGGTGTGAGGATCGGGCTCTCCTTTCCCACCACGTGTTCATTGTGGCTGGCATTTATAGTGGCTGTGCAGCTTTACTGTTTTCTTGGATGAATTTCATGGCTGCCATAGCTCTTTCCCAATTGAAACACATTCCTTGCCTGGCTCACACCTTAAACCTGGTGGTGCAGTGCTTCCTGAAAAGTTATCTGGGGTTATCCGACCTGCTCCTCAAAGTGCGCAGACTTTGCTCGCATATCCGCCGTTCGCCCGTACACTCCAGCCGTATGCAGAACTATCAGCGGTCTTTGAACCTTCCCCAGCATCGCCTAATCATCGACGTTGCAACAAGGTGGAACTCAACACTGCACATGCTTCAGAGACTGTGCGAACAGAGGCGTGCTGTTATGTATTTGTGGGAGGATACACATACACGGGCAGGCAGTTGGATGGCAGACATGGAGTTGTCAGGTGTGCAGTGGTCGAAGGTACAAGATATGTGTCAAGTCCTTCAGTGTTTTGAGGAATGCACACGGCTGGTTAGTGCAGACAACGCCATAATAAGCATGAGCATCCCCCTAATGTGTCTCCTGATGCAAAGTTTGACGCACATAAAGGAGCAGGCGTCTACAGCAAAGGAAGAGGAAAGCCTTGATGACAGTCAGCCATTGTCTGGTCAGGGCAGTGTACAGGACGAGGTAGCGGGCGACCAGGAGAAGGAGGACGAGGAGGATGATGGGGATGAGTATTTTTTTAATGAGGAAGCTTCTCCGGGGCCAATGGAAATTGGTGGCGTGGCAAGGCCGGGTTCAGGTTTTTCGAGGGACACAAGTGATGTAAATTTGCCTGTAACTGCCCCTCAACCCAGCACAACCGCAGATTTGGCAACTGGAACTTTGGCCCACATGGCGGATTATGCCTTACGTATCCTCAAAAGGGACCCACGCATTATTAAAATGATGACCGATGACGATTACAGGTTGGCCTGCCTCCTTGATCCTCGCTATAAAGGCAAATTGCAAAATATTATGCCACATGAGAACCTGGAACGAATATTATCAACCAAACAATCGACTCTTGTTGACCGTTTGATTCAGGCATTCCCAGCACACAGCGCCGGTGATCGTTCTCACACGAGCTGCAGGGGGCAGCAGACCAGAGGTGTTAGAGGTGCACAAATCAGAAGTGGCGTTGGACAGAGGTGTTTTCTGACCAGGTTGTGGAGTGATTTTGCTATGACCGCAGACAGGACAGGTACTGCAGCATCAATTCAAAGTGACAGGAGACAACATTTGTCCAGTATGGTTACTAACTATTTTTCATCCCTTATCGATGTTCTCCCTCAACCGTCATTCCCATTTGATTACTGGGCATCCAAATTAGACACCTGGCCAGAATTGGCAGAATATGCATTGCAGGAGCTTGCTTGCCCAGCAGCTAGTGTGCTATCAGAAAGAGTATTCAGTGCTGCTGGCTCAATATCAACCGAAAAAAGGACTCGTCTGGCTACCCAAAATGTTGATGATCTAACCTTCATTAAAATGAACCACTCCTGGTTTTCAAATTATTTTGCCCCACCTTTCCCGGCTGACACCTAGCTTTCCTATGAAAAGGTCTTGCTTGTGGACTGGTCTGACTGAGTTTTCCAATCTCGTAATTTGCAGCAGCTGTTTGTCCAGCATACGACATGTTTACACCTCCCTAAATGGGCAAACTCCCCCCACGGGGCCGTGGTCTCGCCACTTGGTGCAAGCACCCGTGAGAGTGCCGTTTGTCTGAAGAGGTGGGTGTGCACGCTTTTGGTCGAAGGCACTGCCACTGGGTTCCTCATAGTACAATAAAGTGTCTTTGGCGGTGGTGGCGCGCAACCAACGTTAGACACACCGTTGTAACATGAGGGGCCCTGGGCCTGTACCGCCGGCCACAAGACAGTTCCCCCCCCCCAGCTCAAACAGTGCTCTACCACTTGCAAAATTATCTCTCACAGCTCCACCAATGTTTAGTCTATGCGCTGACATCCTTCAATGCCTGGCACTGACAATACCAATGTGTTGACATGTATGATGCTACTTAAAATAGTCAGGGGCAGTGTCCTATATTTACACCAGTAAATACTTAGCGCCAAATTACTAGGTCTGAAACTCAGCAGAGGAGCCCACCCTGTACCTAAGTATGCCACCCTTTTGTTTTTTGGTTTTGTTGTATTGCGAGACATTAACATCTATTTATTTTTTGGGAGTACTAACTGTCAGACACTCCTTACAATCGGCCTCCGCTGACAACACCAATGCTGCCTGTGTACCCCTGCAAGATAATTCCAAGTGCATAGAGCCTACTTTTGTTATGTTAGGCCTACTAAGTCTGTCTGCGGTCCATAATAGAAATTGTCCTTCACTGACCACACCACTGCTGCCCGTGTACCCCTGGAACCTATTTTAAAGTGCCTACAGCCTACTTTTCTTATGTTAGGCCTACTAAGCCTGTCTGCGGTCCCTCCTTCCAGTAGTCCTCCACTGACCAGACCAATGCTGGCCGTATACCCCTGGAACCTAGTTGAAAGTGCATAGAGCCTACTTTTTTTCTTTATTTTATATTTATAAAGCCCAGATGAACTACGCTGTACCACGGTACGAGCTACCTAGTCGACACTTCTTTTGCGAGAAAAGACATCCCAGCCCTCCACCAGCATGTAAAAGTCCGCATTGTCCATGCACTCAGGCAATCTAAGAGTAGAAAGGTGCACCTGACAACAGACGCATGGACCAGTAGGCATGTCCACGGAAGGTTACGTGTCCATTACGGCGCACTGGGTTAATGTGGTGGATGCATGGTCCACAGGGGACAGCCTACTAAGTCTGTCTGCAGTCCCTAATTCAAATTGTCCTCTGCTGACCACACCAATGCTGCCTGTGTACCCCTGTAACCTTTTTTAAACTGCATTGAGCCACATTTTTTGATTAAGGCCTACTACCTGTGTCTGTCTGCGCCACTCAATACAGCTGTCCTCCTCTGAAAAAAGCTGAGCGTCAATTGTCTGGTTTTCAGCCTATAGGAATTTGAAAAGTGCATTGGGGCTACTACTTCGGTAGGGCCTACTAACGGTGTCTGCCGCTCCAAGGTGTTCTCCTGGTAGTATTTCCTGAGCTTCAATTTTCAGGCTCTCGTTGAAGAGTTTTTTAATTTAAAAACTGCAGTGGGCCTACTTGTTTGGTTGGGTTCTAGAAACGGTGTCTGCCGCTCCAAGGTGTTCTCCAGGTTGCCTTTCCTTAGCTTCAATTTTGAGGTTCTCGTTAAATTTTGTAATATAACAATGCATTTGACCTACTTGTTTTGTTGGCCCTACTAACGGTGTCTGCCGCTCCTTGCTGTTCTCCGCTGAACAAACCAGTGCCGCCTGTTTACTTCTGTTTCCAATTTTGAACTGCATTTAGCCTACTTACTGATTTGGGCCTACTCACTGTGTCAGCCTCTCATTACAGTTGTCCTCCACTGAACAAAGCAATGCCCCCTGGTTAGTCCTGTTACCAATTTTGAACTGCATTTAGCCCACTTTATTCTTTGGGCCTATATCTGTGTTTCCTCCTCATCTTGCCCATTGCCCAGCCAGTGATAGATGAGTCTGCTGGTACATTGCCCCAGACCACTACATTCCCCTTGCACGCTACACAGCCAGAATCTGACCCTGCTGAAATTCAGGTTCCCCTTCCCACATACTATACCACCTTACAAGGGGACAAAGAGGAAGGTGAAGATGAAAGTGCAAGTTCCATCATCAGGTGGGGGGGGCATACTCATTGGCGACGTCACTGGCACAGGGCCCCTCATAGTACGCAAAAGTGTCGCTGCCGGTGGGAGGCACCCCCGCCGTGCAAACACACCGCAGTACTTTGAGGGGCCCTGTGCCAGTGCCAATGCCAACGAGTGGGCCCCCCTGCTTGCTCAGGATCACAGCACTTGCAAAGTTTAAATACTTACCTCGCCCTGCTCCACTGCTGTGACGTGGTCCAGATTTCCTGGGCCCACTAAATATTTGAACCAGCCCTACCCCCAACAACTTTAGCCAAATGACCCCCAATTTCCAATGCCTAACTATTATTGTAAGGGAAATTAAGATTGACAAGCTTCATTAAGAAGAATGGATGTTTTTGCCATTAAAATGGGCACTCTAGGTGTTTTCCTGGCCCCCACTCACTGCCGACTATGCTGCCCCATTGACTTGCATTGGGTTTCGTGTTTCGGTCGATCCCGAGTTTACGACATAATCGGCCGATTTCACTCGACCCGACTTTTGAGATAGTCGGGTTTTGCGAAACCCTACTCTACTCTAAAAAAGTCAAGGTCGCTCAACCCTACTGACCACCAGTGTACAAATGATGATAATCTGCTAGATGTCATAGCTGCAGGACATTATGGGGAAGCCATGTGGCACAGCAAAATTAGCCTGCTCTCTCATGCTTCAGCAGTATGAGAAATATTGCCAGGCAAGGGTTTTTTTGTATGTGACCTATGCATCGAATTTAAAAATCTTTGAAATCGCATTAAATCGAGTTGAATCGATCTGCTCATCTCTAATTCATATACGCTAGAAAAAAAAAGTTTGCGTTTCGAACAAAGAGTCTGTGCATTATGTTAAAGACTCCATCTGCTTGACTGCTACTGCTGTCATACTGAGTCTCTGAGATCTCTGAGTCTGAGATCTCTCTCTGAAGATTAATGACTTTCCAAGACATAAAAAAACAATCGCAGAAAGTTAAACCATGACCCAACATCGACAAGACTCACTGTGTACAACATCGTTATTAATGTTCATAACCTTAACGGCACAATGTCGGTTATTAGAATGAGAAAGGAGACCACCAATGAAGACAGTGACCTGGATTAAGGAGGTATTGACTCCAATCAGCTTCTTGATGTAAGGACCCCTCACTGTGACTTTGAAGGAGCAGAATTTACGTTCTTTGACAATTTACAAATTTCTCAAAGGATTTGGCAGCTCTAAACAACAGGGCACGAAGGTTAATGAAGTATATGGAAGACTTACTGCAATAAGTAAGATCTACTTGAGCGTAAATTACATCTCAAGCAGTAAATGCAACTGTGAAAATCCCAATTCAGCTCTTTCAATGTTACAAAAATATGTTTATGATGATGAAGTGTCTGTTCGGGAAAAATGTGTTTCTTTTTCCAGAGATTTGCTTGAAAGATCCAGTCATTAATTATGACAACTAGCTACCTAAAGGGACGAGTTTGTTGAATTCCTTGATATTAAACTTGGTGTTTTATTTTATTTATTCATTATGTACAAAATACAATTTTTATGCAAATCGATCTTAGCTGCAAGGTTAAGTGGGTTGTTCAGGTTTGGGACTGCTAAGTGACTGCACACTGTCAGGATTCTCCAGTGTAGATGTCAGGAGTGGGCGGTTATGTGACGGTAAGTGGTAGGAGCCAGGATTCTCCAGCTGCACGGGGTAGATCCCAAGCCTTGTCTGCCTCGGCGGTCTCACATTTGGGCTTGGCCGCGGCAGGTGCTGCTCAGCATAGACGTCAGTCCCAGCGTCTAGCTCAGGCTCGTGGTATACGGTTGGTTACTGCAGGCTCTCCAGCTAAGGCCTTTGTAACCAGTGTTATAAAGGAGCAGCCTGCCACTCTGGAGCATAAGCCCAGAGTTTTCCTTACTGAGCATGTCCGTGGCAGCACCGGATTGGCGATGGCTCGCCCAACTGGGCGTAAGTGTTTGGGGTGGAGCCTTATGTATAAAAAGCCCCCAGTGGCGCAAATGGGCGCGCTAGTATCATTTGTGTGTAGCTATGGTGGTGTAGACCCTTCCACTTTGTAAGTGTCATATGTCTGTCTGAGCTTTGGGTCTGTACACCTAGACAGGCAGCTAGCGTCAGTGGGGGCAATTAGCTGTTTCGCTTAGCATCTGTTACCTACATGTGTGTGGTTAGCACAGTAGAGTTTCAGAGCAAGCTCAACCCTAGTCAGGGTATTATGCTCAGAGCATCTGTTTTGTTTCTGTGGGCGAGTGACACTGCTCAGTTGCAGAACATCTGTTTCATTTCTGTGTGCGAATGACACAGCTCAGTTGCAGAGCATCAATTTAATTTCTGTGTGCGAGTGACACAGCTCAGTTGCAGAGCTTCTGTTTCGTTTCTGTGTGCGAGTTCAGTTCATGTGCTTGCCTTGTGCTGTTTAACAGGACAAAGCACTTAATGTGGAGTAACAGAGTTTGGAACTCAGCGTCCTGTTTGCACTGAGTGGCGTTAACCCAGTGTGTACAGACAATCACTCGCCGTGTGTTCCGTCATTGTACACTAGCAGCAGTTTTCCATCTCTGCACGGTGGACCCCGGGTTGTGATTGCACTTTATTGTTTATTTTATTTAAGGCAATCCACCAACCCTTACAGTAAGTATATGATTTGTATACATGCAGTTACATTCTGACTAAGCATGTCCGGCCTCCCTCAATTCACTTGCAAATCACATATTTGCGGTCACGCACCCGCATGCTCCTGATATTGGAGAATTCTGACACTGCAAACTCTGCGCGCTGAAAGGAATCACAAGTCTGCAGTCACAGAGAGTGACTTCAGACTTGTACCAGAAGCATTGACAACCCCTGGAAGTCAAAGTCAGCATTGAGGTCAAGGTTCCCAAACTTAAAGGGCTTGCTGTGCACTACGATAAGATGTTAAAAAAAATATTTTCCTTATTGATTGCATTTTCCTTATTCTCCTGACTTCTAACCTGTGGTTTCCACTCCCTAGGCCCTCTCAACACAAAGAAAATACCTGCAGCCAATCAGAGGCCACAGAAGTTACATGCATCAGCCAGTGATTGGCTGCAACGATCCCTATGATCTGCCCATTTCCCATTTTTTTTTACCCATTCTGGTCCTTAAATATAATAAATAAACAAAATTGGACCACCCCTTTAAATTGAATTTGTCAGTGTTGTATATACATTCATATCTGTAGGTACCATGATATAATGTACTGTACATTGAGCAGAGCAGATGGGTATATAGTTTGGGGGTTTTTTTTGGGGGGGAGGGGCAGAAGAATCAGTATAACTTGTAATTTATATATTTGCTCTTTATATGCTTAAGAGTCCAATGGGAGGAGTGATTGACAGGTATCTCTGTACACAGTTTTGTTACCCAAGGCAAAAATTAAAAGTGGAGCCCAAAATGGCAACATATTGCTCCATCAGACTCAAATATTTAGTTTATGCTTACACAAGCCAAAGTCAGAATGTTAAACGATGAATGAACATTTTGCTCGTTAGCAGGACGATTGCCAATAAGTTTACATTTGAGATTATTCACCTGCACTGACAATATTTTTAATTGTGCATGGTACACACACTGTATGTCACACACAAACTGCATGGTACACACAAAACATTATGTTACAAACATACACTCCATTCTACACACACACACACACACACACACACACACACAAACTGCATGTTACACACTCTCCATGCCACACACACACACACACACACACACACACACACAAGAACTGCATGTGTAACACCCCAGGTTCCTGGTTGTTACAGTGTTGCTTTCCTCACGGGGAGAGTGATGCCACGTATGGAAGCAAGGTAGGATCTCTTTTATCAGGTATTCACATACATGCAACACAGTTCTGACTCCAGGCAAGTAGGGGGAGCTCTGTACCCAGTTTCAGGGGTTCTTCCCTGTATAGATCTATATATTCTGGTCTGGGGGAGGAGTTAGGCAGTCTGTCAGAGGAACAGAATGGAGATGAAGAAGACGGTGAGAGTCTGAGAGAGATGGAGGGGGCCGTGCAGCCACGAGAGGTGCTGCAGCTCCTAGAAAGAATGAGAACAGGACAATTTGTAGAGACAGTGAAGGAGGAAAGAAGCACAGGAGAGTTGAGAGCTGGAGAGAGAAGCTGCGACTGAGCTTCCTCCACGCTGAGCGCAGATACCGGTTGCCGGAAGACCGAGGTTGTGAAGTACTCTACGTCTCACAGCAGAAACCAGTGCAACAGCTGGATTGCAAGGCACCTGTCCATCCCAAAATTCAAAGACACAGTGGCACAGAGAGCCTGGGTCATGATAGAGATCCTGTAAAAAGGCTCGAGCCACCTGTCATACAGGTTAGTTTCCTACCTAAAGGAGGACAGAGAGAGGACCTTGTGAAAGGCCTAAGGCAGAAAGGGACTACACCACAGCACTAGAGGGAAGGCTTCCATCCCCACCTGGTAAGGGGGATTCCCAACTTGCTTCCAAGCCGGCCTGACCATACCAGCATCTGTGATCCCGTACCCTGGACTATGGATGTCTGAACCCTTTAGTAAAGAGGTAAAGAGACTGCAAGTCTGTGTCCTCCGTTTCTTTCTGCACCATCTATCACCTAACCCTACTACACAGGAGCCCTGGGGACCCAGCTTCACTTTCATGCTACACACACACAAGGACTGCATGTCACACACACTTCATGCTACACACACACTAGGACTGCATGTTACACACATTTCATGCTACACACACACACACACACACACACGGACTGCATGTTACACTCCCTCCTTGCTACACACACACACACACACACACACACAAGAACTGCATGTTACTCACACTCACGTGACTATGATGTCACAAAAGTTCCTTCTCCATTTCCATTCTTAGAAACTGCACTGAGAATGCATGACTGGCATCATCAGTGCAGTTTCTGGTTTGCAAAGGCTGAAGCCCTTTTAGGGATAGAGGTTCTGGGCAAATTTACCCCTTCCCTTCACCAAATGCTTGCCTTCTACACAGTCACACTGCAAAAACTGTCAATCACCACCTTCTACTCTATACCATGCAACAATCAGATCAGACACAGCACACCACTTGCCAATGCTTATTCTCAGGAGGCTGAAGACACTTTAACCCCTTCATGACCATGGGATTTTTCATTTTTCCGTGTTCGTTTTTCACTCCCCTCCTTCCCAGAGCCATAACTTTTTTATTTTTCCATCAATTTGGCCATGTGAGGGCTTATTTTTTGCGGGACGAGTTGTACTTTTGAACGACATCATTGGTTTTAGCATGTTGTGTACTAGAAAACGGGAAAAAAAATTCCAATTGCGGTGAAATTGCAAAAAAAGTGCAGTCCCACACTTGTTTTTTGTTTGGCCTTTTTGCTAGGTTCACTAAATGCTAAAACTGACTTGACATTATGATTCTCCAGGTCAGTACGAGTTCATAGACACCTAACATGACTAGGTTATTTTTTATCTAAGTGGTGAAAAAAAATTCCAAACTTTGCTAAAAAAAAAAAAAAAATTGCGCCATTTTCCGATACTCGTAGCGTCTCCATTTTTCGTGATCTGGGGTCGGTTGAGGGCTTATTTTTTGCATGCCGAGCTGGCGTTTTTAATGATAGCATTTCAGTGAAGATACGTTCTTTTGATCGCCCGTTATTGCATTTTAATGCAATGTCGCGGCGACCAAAAAAACATAATTCTGGTGTTTTGAATTTTTTTTCCCGCTACGCTGTTTAGCGATCAGGTTAATACTTTTTTTTAATTGATAGATCGGGCGATTCTGAGTGCGGCGATACCAAATATGTGTAGATTTGATATTTTTTTATTGATTTATTTTGATTGGGGCGAAAGGGGGGTGATTTAAACTTTTATATTTTTTTTATTTTTTTATCATTTTTTTCAACTTTTTTTTTTTACTTTTGCCATGCTTCAATAGCCTCCATGGGAGGCTAGAAGCAGGCACAACGCGATCGCTTCTGCTACATAGCAGCGATCTGCTGATCGCTGCTATGTAGCAGAAATGGAGGTGTGCTGTGAGTGCCGACCACAGGGTGGCGCTCACAGCCACCGGCGATCAGTAACCATAGAGGTCTCAAGGACCTCTATGGTTACAATTCTGAAGCATCGCCGACCCCCGATCATGTGACGGGGTTGGCGATAATGTCATTTCCGGCCGCCCGGCCAGAAGCAGTAGTTAAATGCCGCTGTCTGCGTTTGACAGCGGCATTTAACTAGTTAATAGGTGCGGGCAGATCGCAATTCTGCCCGCGCCTATTACGGGCACATGTCAGCTGTTCAAAACAGCTGACATGTCCTGGCTTTGGTGCGGGCTCACCGCGGAGCCCTGCATCAAAGAAGGGGATCTGACCTTGGACGTACTATCCCGTCCAAGGTCAGATAGGGGTTAAGAAATATTGGAAAATACTTTTATATGCTAAGTGATCGATGTGTTATAAAAGTATTTACACACATGATCAAATTATTTCATACAGTTTGGGGCTATGCTGTGCCTGTGCCACTGCAATGCAGCCTATGTTACATGGTTCAGCCATGTGCATTTGATTTAACAGTTATGCATGAATAGTTTGGTTATATTTTAAGGCAAAGAAAAAATTCAAACACTCCAAACATCCAGCCGCAATATTCAGGTTGCAGCCATTATTTGAAGCTAAAGAGGTTCACAATAACTTCCTTCTTCTGTGCCTAAGTATGGGCAAGGCTGTGAAGCTTATTTGTTACATTGTAACAAGGTGGCACGGGGTGGTAGTCGTGGGCGAGTGTTAGGGTTGGCGGAACGCACCAAATACACAAAGCACATAACATAAGACGATACTAGCGCGTGGCCGTGCGGCCATGCAAGTCTTAAATAGCTGCAGCACGTCTAGGACCTGTGAAAGAAGGACCAATGGAATTTCTGCAGCACCTGAGCGCGTGACCCTAGACCTCCACTGAGAGATCCTGCCCTGGGCATGCTTAGTGTGTAAAGCAGAACTAGTCCTAGTACCTGCAGGACCTTCCGTGAGAAAGACCAATGGGAGTCGCTGCAGTACCTGAGCATGTGACCCTAGACCTCCACTGAGAGATCTTGCCCTGGGCATGCTCAGTGTGTGTAAATAGGGACTTAGTGCCAGAGAAGCCTGCTTGCCGCAGATCAGTGCAGGGTACAATAGAAGAGCCAAAAGAGGCAGTAGTAACCCTCTGCACAGAATCAGCCTCAGCGAGACGCTGGGAGCGACGTCTCCGCTGAGCAGACCCCACTGCGGCCGATGCAGAATGGGAGACCGCAGCAGACACGGATCGAGATTCCCCCTGTGCAGCAGAGGAAACTCAACTCCTAACAGCGAGTCCACTACGCAACAGTCAGAGAGCACCCTGGCCCCTTGGACATGGAGAGATGAGTACTCACTGTGTCAGCTAGAATCCTAATCCCAGGAAGCACCACAGAGTCGCAATCTTGGTTCCAATGATTAAACTTTACTAAATGGCAAGGTATCATCACATCCAGGGGTACAGTTCACAGAGGTCAACAGTTCCTATGCTTTCCCTGCTGTCTCTACTGACCATTCGGGTCCTATCTGTTCATCGGCCCCCATCCTGGTCTTGGGCCCCGTATTCTGCCTGGGGACAATCCCGTTGAGCCGATGCCTGTTCTCACTGCTCTCCAGTCTGGAGCAGCTGTATCCGCCATGATCGGGGGACTCTCTGAGCTCACTGATGCACACATCCTGCTCTGGGCAAAACTGCCCGGGCTTCTGCTACCTATGCAGGAAATGCTTCCCCTACACCCCTATGGCTCTGCACTGTCACACCCTTAACTCCTCCCAACTGCTTAACTCTTCTGTCCCTTAACTAAAGCACATAAGTATAAATACATTTGCAATAACAAGACATTAAGAGTGCATCACATTATGATACGGCACTTAATACAATACAAGAACATGAGAAAATTGTACATTATATTCATAAATCATTCGGAAGCCGCACTTGACATGGTTATTCGACATTCAGAAGTGGGAAAGCAATTGATGGTCCCCACCACGTCCCTAAATCATCATAGAGTGATGTCCTTAATTTATGTTCATGTCTCCTTCTAGTCTACAGAGCAGTACTTATTGCAAGCCGAATAACCAGAAATTGGATTAGTAATATCGGTGGTTTGATCATAGTTGTGTTTTTCCCCAACCTTGGATCTAATTATCTAAATGACCACGGTCAAGTGGCTTATTACTGCTCCCTTATCATCCAACCCCTAGTTCATATACCCTATGATTCCCCCCACCACGACCACTTTGGTAACTAAGAAAGTATGTGCTTGTTCAAAGTTGCTGTCCAATTTGGTAAGTTTTCAGGTATCCATTTTTACCTGCCCAGACCCTTGCTGAATGGGGTTTTTGAAAGGTCTTATTAAAGAAGCCCTCCTCCTCCTAACATCAAAGTTTTTTTCTTCTTAATATATTACGATCATCACATTATATAGCACTGTGTACTTACAATTGCTCATTTTATTTTTCTACAAAGTTAATTCTCCAAAGACTTGTGAAGGGAAAATTGATCTCCTGTTTCTACATAGAGTTTAGAAGGATTCAGATAGTCAGTTTTTAATCATGTGATGTCATAGACCTAATGGAAAAGAGAAGAATTAAGTGTGTAGAAAGGCAAAATGAGCAATTGTAAGTACACCGTGCCATATAATATAATTATTGCAATATATTAAGCGGTATACATTTTGATGGAAGTGCTTCTTTAAATGCAATAAAACAGCAACATTCCTTGTCTATGGGACCACTGGAGATAGAGTATAGACCTCAGGTTTCTCCTGCCCTTTACACAATGAATGGAGCTGTGGCGCACATACACGTCCAACACTCCAGACAGTACGGCGGCTCAGTGGAAAGCTCTTCTACTTTACGGCGCTGCGGTCCTGGGTTTAAATCTCTCCAAGAAAACATCAACAATGAGTTTGTGGAACAAAGACATACTGATCGGGAATTTAGACTGTGACCCCCAATGGGGTCTGTGAGGCGCTGCATAACGTAATGATGCTTCACAAAAAATAACATCTTTCCATTGTAGCAAAGCGTTCTCAAAATCAATGGGGTTCTAGGGCTCAAATCCCAGGCGATCAATAAGTACAGAATACGTGATAACTTGCTGACTCAGGCCAATTCCTTTAAGGGACCGAGCACAGGCGCTATTCAAGACACGCCAGAATATTTACAGCAATGAATTATGAACGCACCTGATACTGCCACTATGTAGGGAATAAATTAGGTCATTCCAGAGCACAGTTTGGCATTTTATTCCGTATATGTTTCCTTTGTTTTGAAACTTTATACAACAAAGTATCACGGTACGTCCATGGAAATCCTGCAGATGTGACTGCTTCCACCCGTTTATAGGACCGCTGCTGTCAGCTGAGAACAGGTGATAGCCTCCAGGGTGGTTCAGCACCAAGCACTGGAACATTTGACCATTTCGTATTTATTAGGGACAGACGACAGACGGAGGGCTAGGGCTTTCGGTGACAGTGCCATAAATTATTAGCAGTTGGTCTTCTTGGTTTATTTCCAGTTTTAATCTTTATTATACTTTATTAAGGAGTAAAATGATTTTATAGATTCATATATTAAGGCTCTGGATGTGAATGTAAAGTCATAAAAACACACACATGCACCTATATTATACTGGGCCAGGAATGGTGGAAGCCCTTGGAAAAAAAATTGATCCAAGACCCTCCAGTAAGTGCAAAAGATATTGTCAAAATTTTTTTCATTTTTCCAACAATATAAACATATGATGGCTTAATTGTTTGTAGTTTTGAAGGGCGCCATTCATTTTGCTTTATCAAACAAAGGAAAATTGCAAAAAACAATATCCAAGTGTGGTGGAGTGTTGAAAAATGCAATTCGGTCATCGTTTTTTTGGCTTTTCTTTTTATGGTGTTATTTGTGCAGTAAAATGGACCTGGGAACATAATTCCCCAGGTCAGTACAATTATACTCATTACAAACATACATTTTGTTTAAATATTTAAAATAATTCTGAACTTTGTAAAAATTTAAGAAAAAAAAAAAAGTTTTTCTGAGACCTATAACTTTTTTTATTTTTCAATCAATGGAGCAATGCGAGGGCTTGTTTGTCGCGTGATGAGTTGATGTTTGGATGTTTATATTTGTACCATTTTATGGTAAATTCGTTTTGCATTTTTTTGGGTAACCTATAATCGCAACACTAATAATAAAGCCTATCAGTGGATCAAAGAAGCTAATGAACCTATAAAGAGACATGTGTCCGCTGCAATTAGTTAAACAAATTAGTTTTATTGAACAATGTATCATAAAAATATTTTGCACGTACATGAATATGATAAAAAACAATATTGATTGAGGATTTACATGGTACATGGTATGAAAGTAATATCAGATAAGGAGCAAAAACACTATGACAATTTGTTAAAGATATCTATATATGCACAGTGAAATTGTAGGGGTGCAAAAATTCTATAAATAATAGAAAAATGTAATCAAGGTGATTATTTATAAATAAAAAGTGTAGGGGTGGAGCCGCATATTCATCACTGTAATGGGCGGCACCACGTGACCGCTCATACAGGAGACGCTGCGGCGAGGAGAGGAAGCAGCGAGGGAGCCGGGTAAGTATTTTATTAAAAGCGGGGGGGGGGGACGGGTGCACAGGGGGTGGGAGGGGGTTGGGGACAAGAATCTTTTTTTAAACACCAAAAAAAAAGATTTTTCATATCTTCTCTCCAGCGAACGCTGCTGGAGAGAAGAAATGAATAGCGGCTTCAGCACCAGATGCAGGGGACAGCGCTTAACTGTAGCACTGTCTCCTGCACGGTGCATGTGGTACCCAGTCGGTACACGTGCGGCACACGGATGCCGCACGTGTGCCACACTGATGTGCCATGTGAGCACACGGACATGGATAATTCTGGTACCGATTTTTCCGATACCGGAATTATCTGGACGTGTGGGACAGGCCTAATAGGAAGAGCCCCCACTCCGACATACGTTTCGCACTAAGCTTTCTCAAGGTGTGAGAAAGCCCTTGAGAAAGCACTGTGTGAAACGTACGGGCCTCTTAGTTTCAGTGAAGGGAAATCTTAATGCTTCAGCACAAGAGATTTTAGACAATGTAGCTTTCAGCTTTGGGGAAACAGTTTGTGGACCACTCTTTTCTGGTGCCCATGTCTGAGCCCAGTGGGCAAGCTCCATACCGACATGGCTGGGTGAGTTTGGTAAGAAGAACATGAACAGCCGCACAGAACCTTGATCCCAACCCCTTACAACACCTTTTTCTGATGAACTAGAATGCACATAGTGATCCCGGCCTCTCTCCAACATCAGTGTCTGAGCTCACAAATGCTCTTCTGGATGAAGGGGCAAAAATTCTCACAGACACCTCCAATATCTTGTACAAATCCTTCCCAGAAGACAAGGAGCTGTTATATCTCCATACTGTGGAGGGAATATAATACTGTTGTCCATATAGTGTAACTTTCAACGTTTAGTGAAATCAGGGCCTTTTGCCCCATATTATGTTGCTCTCGCATAACATAGCAAAAAGGAGCTAACAGATTCCCTTTATAGGGCTCACGGACTGAAGATGAAGTTTTCTCTCGCAGCAGAGATCGGTGTGCAGTTGATTATCCAGAAAAAAATGACAGCTCACATACTATAAGCATAGCTACGATATACATAAATAATATCTGGCAGTGGGGCCAGTGGGTAAGTATTTTTGTATGATGGTATGCTATTGTTCTGTTTCAGGTTGTACAGAGTTTAAAAGTTTAATATGTGTAACATTGTATATAACAGTATTTAAAGAAGATATCCGCTACTTGCACAACTTCTTCTCATACCCCTCGCTTGCCCCTAATATAATAAAGCTTATACTCACCTCCCGCTCCCGCGGTATCAGCACTCACTCTCTCCAGGGCTCCCATGTGGTGTTGTGACACATGACGCTGACAGCAATCAGCACTGGCGTCACCGTCTCTGCCTTCGGACAAATTGAACATGAAGAGGAAGCCAAAGATCAGCTGCAGCCCAGACTTCTTCTTCATATTTGATTTGTCCAAAGACAGAGACGCCGGCTGTCACGGATCCCACCGGGATCCCACCAATCTGTCATGATTCACGGGGAAGATACCTTTATCATCCCCACCACTCACACCATTTGTCACGATCCGGGGTTGTTTGGTTACCCCTAGTTCCTTCTGAAGGGGATTTAGCTATATCCCACTTCCCAGTTCCAGTTTGGAACTTGCAGTCTCTGGCGTCCCCCTTACCCTCAGGTCATTTAGAGTACTGCACCTAGAGTAATTAGTCGCCAGAAAGGCTGCCTGCTATGTACTGGCTATTGGGCACGCTGCAGCGAGAGCGATATAACTACTTCCACACAGGCGGGAACAATAATTATCAATGCCGCCGGTCGCTGCAAAGACGCACAATTGCACAGGACAAAGTATGCTGCCACCAGCTCAGATTTTCCAAGTATTAACGGGTCCGGAGCTAACCCAAATCAGTAGCATAATTCACCTCAGAGGACACGACAGTTCATTATAGAACAAGGAAAGACAAGCTAATAAAATGAATATTTTACTCCAAAAAAGATGGGCAGTGTTTATAAAGTATAAAAAGATATTATAAAGAAGACAAATCATATGTACAATGCAATTACAAATAAAATTAAAGGGTTAAAGTTGAAAAACACTTACATAGCGTTCAGATCATTTCATCTCCATGTTGTACAGCAAGGTGCATCAGAACAGCTTGAAGAGCTGCTGTTAGTTCGCTTCCTGGGCCAAGACTGATTCACAACTCACCAGGGTTAAAATATGCCCTCTTGTCGTGACATCACTGAGTGGGCTGAGTTAGGAAAGGCACCCCTCTTTCTACTCTTTATGTTTTGGCTTCACAGGGCAAACAAAGACATTCCTGGAGAGAGGGGGGAAACGAGTGGCTTGAATTCCACTGGGCTGCAGCAAAGAAAAGAAGGGGGGTCGAATCTACAGTGTGTGTGTCTGTGCCATGATACCTTCTAGAACTAATATCACATTATGACATTTTTTACATTATCGTGACACCGGTGCTTTTTGTTTTCTTCATTATTCTGTTTGTTTAAATTATATTGTTCCTTTAATTTTATTCAAATTTTTCTTTTTTCTTTTTGAGTTAGGTCAATCATTTTTCCTCCGTTATGTTTTGTTTTATTTTCATTTAGTTGCTTATTTGTTTGAATTTATTTTGCATTATATTTGTTTGATTTTTGTATGATTTATATATATTACCTTGTTTCTGTATGCTTATGCTTTTAAGTATTGTATTTAGGTCTTGTTCTGCTTATTAGTGTATGCTTATCTTTTGTAATGTGTCGGAGTATTTTAATTGTATGGAATTATTTGATTTTTCCATAATGTCTTTCTTCTGTAAAATTAAAAAAGACTTCCAGTCATATTCTTGGAGGCCGATGGGAACTGGATGAACACCAGAATGGGGATATGTGAGGGTGAGTATTATTTTTTCTTTTCATTTGATTTATTTATTTTACTCACTTAAATAGTGCCATTTTTTACTAGTTTTACTGGTCCAAGCTACTTTTTAAATAGTTATTCTCCTCTGGATAACCTCTTTACGACCTTTGACGTATAATACTTCAAACGTATTCCCCCTGCCTTTTGATGCGGTTTCTGACGCTGAGCCACCATCTTTCCCAGCACTTGATGGCTCTGGGAAGAAGTGGAGGTAAAAAACAAAGTGGAAAAACAGTAAATTGCATGATCATGAAGAGGTTAAATCAAAGCTAGTGGTCGTGATGAAGAAATCAGTGAAGTTGGACCCCGCTGATACATGGAACCAGGTTAACAGCTATGGGTACATTTAATTATTGTATTTTTTTTAATTGGTAAATATATAGATTCTATAAATATAAATTCTGGGATTATTTTTGGGGGGTAGAAGATGAGGTCTGGGTTTCGAGTTGCTGTAGATGAAAACATGTCACTCATAGTAATAAGTACCCAAGCACCCGCAGTACATTAAAGAGAGACCTTTGCACTCATACGAGGGCCAAGTTCTCTGTTTATTGGGTTTGGAAGTTCCTCAAGTTCTGCCGCAAGTTTGGAAATATTTATTCTAGAGCTTAAAAAAGCTGAACAATGGTATTGAGTCAAGTGAACATCATTATATTGGCGCTTTATAAAGGCTCCGCTCTTGTTTCATGACATGTATACCCAAATTTTCTCTGGTCCCCTTAGTTCCACTGCAGAAGTCGGACTCAAACAGCATCACATTGTAGCCTCAGATCTTTGTAAGCACTGAATAGTAATGCTCCAAGACTTTAATCATCAGTCTGCTCTTGGCCTGTGATCTGTAGCGCTGGAGGCAACCTCCCTCAGCCGCCTAGACATCATCTTGTTTTGACAGAGAATATACCTGGAGATGAGGCGTCCACTGACACATTTGCATTTGACGTGCTGGAAGCATGAGACTTTGAAATGTATATTGATCAAGCTACAGGCAATACAGTCAGTAACATCATCTGTCCAGGGGTCAACCTCAGCTCACAAATACGCTTATGGGTGATGATCGCATTATTTCTGCCTATGCTTGTCTATGGTGGAGAAAAAAAATCAAATCAATACACTATTATTTAATACATTAATTTCATGCATTTGTCATTGCTGATGTCAAACAATAACTAGATTAGTAACAGATAAAAAAAGCTGTAAAAATAAAAAAACATGAAAATATATATATATATATATTTGTAATATAGCTTACTGGGGAAATGGTATCCTTAAAATAACATATAGCTTGCTTTTTTCTTATCTTTGCGCTCTTTAAAAATGTCCAGAAAACACCTCAGTTCCTATGTGGTGTAATATAGTTTTCAAATAATAAGGAGACAGAGAGGAGGGGTATGAAGCTGCAGTTTCTCTGATGGTAAAACTGAAAGCTGTGAGAAGGGAGGAGGAGAAAAGGGAAGATGACAGCTGATTGGCTCAAAACACAGGCCTATCATCATATTATGAAGAGTCCACTAACTTAAAAAATGGAGAGACAAAAAATATGACATGGCTACTCCAACACATTTCTATCTAGAAAATAACCTACATCTATAGCTGTCCAAAGAGGTGTTAAATATGCAAATTGCCTCTTCTGAGAAAAAGAGGACTTAAACTCTATAGCGCCACCTGTTGGAAGTAGCGATCCTACAAGTCACAATCAACCCTTTAAACGAGTCGTGCAATATGACTTAGGCCGGCTTCACACTCAGCGTATGAAAATACGGTCCGTATATTACGGCCGTAATACGCTGAAAAGTCCCGAAAATAGTGGTCCGTATCTCCTCCGTAGGCAGGGTGTGTCAGTGTATTTTGCGCATGGCATCCTCCGTATGTAATCCGTATGTCATCCGTACTGCGTGTTTTTATCGCAGGCTTGCAAAACCGACATACGGCTATACAAGGAATCCATGTGTAAAAAAAAAAAAAAAAACATATATACTGTCTATATATATATATATATATATATATATACAGTGGGGCAAAAAAGTATTTAGTCAGTCAACAATAGTGCAAGTTCCACCACTTAAAAAGATGAGAGGCGTCTGTAATTTACATCATAGGTAGACCTCAACTATGGGAGACAAACTGAGAAAAAAAAATCCAGAAAATCACATTGTCTGTTTTTTTAACATTTTATTTGCATATTATGGTGGAAAATAAGTATTTGGTCAGAAACAAAATTTCATCTCAATACTTTGTAATATATCCTTTGTTGGCAATGACAGAGGTCAAACGTTTTCTGTAAGTCTTCACAAGGTTGCCACACACTGTTGTTGGTATGTTGGCCCATTCCTCCATGCAGATCTCCTCTAGAGCAGTGATGTTTTTGGCTTTTCGCTTGGCAACACGGACTTTCAACTCCCTCCAAAGGTTTTCTATAGGGTTGAGATCTAGAGACTGGCTAGGCCACTCCAGGACCTTGAAATGCTTCTTACGAAGCCACTCCTTCGTTGCCCTGGCGGTGTGCTTTGGATCATTGTCATGTTGAAAGACCCAGCCACGTTTCATCTTCAATGCCCTTGCTGATGGAAGGAGGTTTGCACTCAAAATCTCACGATACATGGCCCCATTCATTCTTTCATGTACCCGGATCAGTCATCCTGGCCCCTTTGCAGAGAAACAGCCCCAAAGCATGATGTTTCCACCACCATGCTTTACAGTAGGTATGGTGTTTGATGGATGCAACTCAGTATTCTTTTTCCTCCAAACACGACAAGTTGAGTTTCTACTAAACAGTTCCAGTTTGGTTTCATCAGACCATAGGACATTCTCCCAAAACTCCTCTGGATCATCCAAATGCTCTCTAGCAAACTTCAGACGGGCCCAGACATGTACTGGCTTAAGCAGTGGGACACATCTGGCACTGCAGGATCTGAGTCCATGGTGGCGTAGTGTGTTACTTATGGTAGGCCTTGTTACATTGGTCCCAGCTCTCTGCAGTTCATTCACTAAGTCCCCCCGCGTGGTTCTGGGATTTTTGCTCACCGTTCTTGTGATCATTCTGACCCCTCGGGGTGGGATTTTGCGTGGAGCCCCAGATCGAGGGAGATTATCAGTGGTCTTGTATGTCTTCCATTTTCTAATTATTGCTCCCACTGTTGATTTCTTCACTCCAAGCTGGTTGGCTATTGCAGATTCAGTCTTCCCAGCCTGGTGCAGGGCTACAATTTTGTTTCTGGTGTCCTTTGACAGCTCTTTGGTCTTCACCATAGTGGAGTTTGGAGTCAGACTGTTTGAGGGTGTGCACAGGTGTCTTTTTATACTGATAACAAGTTTAAACAGGTGCCATTACTACAGGTAATGAGTGGAGGAAAGAGGAGACTCTTAAAGAAGAAGTTACAGGTCTGTGAGAGCCAGAAATCTTGATTGTTTGTTTCTGACCAAATACTTATTTTTCACCATAATATGCAAATAAATTGTTAAAAAAACAGACAATGTGATTTTCTGGATTTTTTTTTCTCAGTTTGTCTCCCATAGTTGAGGTCTACCTATGATGTAAATTACAGACGCCTCTCATCTTTTTAAGTGGTGGAACTTGCACTATTGCTGACTGACTAAATACTTTTTTGCCCCACTGTATATATGTCAGTAGACACATATATGTATATACTAGACTGTGGCCCGATTCTAACGCATCGGGTATTCTAGAATATGCATGTCCCCGTAGTATATGGACAATGATGATTCCAGAATTCGCGGCAGACTGTGCCCGTCGCTGATTGGTCGAGGCAACCTTTATGACATCATCGTCGCCATGGCAACCATTATGACATCATCGTCGCTGTGCCCGTTGCTGATTGGTCGAGGCCTGGCGGCCTCGACCAATCAGAGACGCGGGATGTCTACGTCCTTTATGACATCATCGTCGCTGTGCCCGTTGCTGATTGGTCGAGGCCTGGCGGCCTCGACCAATCAGAGACGCGGGATTTCTACGTCGATGCTGTGCCGGTCTCTGATTGGTCGAGGCCTGGCGGCCTCGACCAATAAGAGACGCGGGATTTCCAGGACAGACAGACAGACAGACAGACGGAAAAACCCTTAGACAATTATATATATTGATATTAACCCCTTCAAGTTGCGGCCCTTTTTGATTTTTGCGTTTTCGTTTTTCACTTCCCTCCTTCCCTGAGCCATAACTTTTTAATTTTTCCGTCAATATGGTCATGTGAGGGCTTATTTTTTGCGGGACAAGTTGTACTTTTGAACGACACCATTGGTTTTACCATGTCTTTTACTAGAAAACGGGAAAAAAATTCCAAGTGCGGTGAAATTGCAAAAAAAGTGCAATCCCACACTTGTTTTTTGTTTGGCTTTTTTGCTAGGTTCACTAAATGCTAAAACTAACCTGCCATTATGATTATCTAGGTCATTGCGAGATCATAGACACCTAACATGTCTAGGTTATTTTTTATCTAAGTGGTGAAAAAAAATTCCAAACTTTGCTAAAAAAAAAAAAAAAAAAAAGTGCCATTTTCCGATACCCGTAGCGTCTCTATTTTTCGTGATCTGGGGTCGAGTGAGGGCTTATTTTTTGCATGCCGAGATGACGTTTTTAATGATACCATTTTTGCGCAGACACGTTCTTTTGATCGCCCGTTATTGCATTTTAATGCAATGTCGCGGCGACCAAAAAAACGTAATTCTGGCGTTTCGGATTTTTTTCTCGCTACGCCGTTTAGCGATCAGGTTAATGCTTTTTTTTAATTGATAGATCGGGCAATTCTGAACATGGCGATACCAAATATGTGTATGTTTGAGTTTTTTTGTATTGTTTTATTTAGGATAGGGCGAAAGGGGGGTGATTTAAACTTTTATATTTTTTATATTTTTTTCATATTTTTAAAAACATTTTTTTTTACTTGTGCCATGCTTCAATAGCCTCCATGGGAGGCTAGAAGCTGGCATAGCCTGATCGGCTCTGCTACATAGCAGCGATCATCAGATTGCTGTTATGTAGCTGAAATGCAGGTGTGCTGTGAGCGCCGACCACAGGGGGGCGCTCACAGCAGGCCTGCATCAGTAACCATAGAGGTCTCAAGGACCTCTATGGTTACCTTCCTGATGCATCGCCGACCCCCGATCATGTGACGGGTGTCGGCGATGACGTCATATCCGGCCGCCCAGCCGGATGCGGTAGTTAAATGCCGCTGTCTGTGTTTGACAGCGGCATTTAACAGGTTAATAGCGGCGGGTGAATAGCGATTTCACCCGCCGCTAATGCGCGCACATGTCAGCTGTACAAAGCAGCTGACATGTCGCGACTTTGATGTGGGCTCACCGCCGGAGCCCACATCAAAGGGGGATTCACGGCATGCGCCGTACTAGTACGGCACATGTCGTGAAGGGGTTAATATTTCATCCAGCGTGATATATGTTATGAAAGGCAATTCAGAATCACAATGGACATGGAGGTCAGAGCACATACAGTGATCTGACAACAACCCAAAATAAAAAAACGAGCTCTGAGACGTGGGAACTCTGCAGACCGCAATCCCTAAGCCTATCAAACCACACTAAAGGTAGCCGTGGAGCGCTCCTGACCAGAACCTAGGCGCCTCGTCACAGCCTGAGAAACTAGCTAGTCCTGAAGATAGAAAAATAAGCCTACCTTGCCTCAGAGAAATTCCCAAAAGGAAAAGGCAGCCCCCCACATATAATGACTGTGAGTAAGATGAAAACACAAACATAGAGATGAAACAGATTTAGCAAAGTGAGGCCCGACTAGCTGAACAGAACGAGGATAGGGAAGATAACTTTGCGGTCAGCACAAAAACCTATAAATAACCACGCAGAGGGGACAAAAAGACCCTCCGCACCGACTAACGGTACGGAGGTGGTCCCTCTGCGTCTCAGAGCTTCCAGCAGGCAAGAAAAACCAATAAAGCAAGCTGGACTGAAAAATAGCAACAAAATAACATTAGCAAAACTTAGCTTTGCAGAGCAGCAGGCCACAGGAACGATCCAGGGAAAAAACAAGTCCTACACTGGAACATTGCCAGGAAGCATGGATCAAAGCATCAGGTGGAGTTAAGTAGAGAAGAAGCTAACGAACTCACCAGATCACCTGAGGGAGGAAACTCAGAAGCTGCAGTACCACTTTCCTCCACAAACGGAAGATCCCAGAGAGAATCAGCCGAAGTACCACTTGTGACCACAGGAGTGAACTCTGCCACAGAATTCACAACAGTACCCCCCCCTTGAGGAGGGGTCACCGAACCCTCACCAGAGCCCCCAGGCCGACCAGGATGAGCCACATGAAAGGCACGAACAAGATCGGGAGCATGGACATCAGAGGCAAAAACCCAGGAATTATCTTCCTGAGCATAACCCTTCCATTTAACCAGATACTGGAGTTTCCGTCTTGAAACACGAGAATCCAAAATCTTCTCCACAATATACTCCAATTCCCCCTCCACCAAAACCGGGGCAGGAGGCTCAACAGATGGAACCATAGGTGCCACGTATCTCCGCAACAATGACCTATGGAATACGTTATGTATGGAAAAAGAATCTGGAAGGGTCAGACGAAAAGACACAGGATTAAGAACCTCAGAAATCCTATACGGACCAATAAAACGAGGTTTAAACTTAGGAGAGGAAACCTTCATAGGAATATGACGAGAAGATAACCAAACCAGATCCCCAACACGAAGTCGGGGACCCACACGGCGTCTGCGATTAGCGAAAAGTTGAGCCTTCTCCTGGGACAAGGTCAAATTGTCCACTACCTGAGTCCAAATCTGCTGCAACCTGTCCACCACAGTATCCACACCAGGACAGTCCGAAGACTCAACCTGTCCAGAAGAGAAACGAGGATGGAACCCAGAATTGCAGAAAAACGGTGAAACCAAGGTAGCCGAGCTGGCCCGATTATTAAGGGCGAACTCAGCCAAAGGCAAAAAGGACACCCAGTCATCCTGATCAGCAGAAACAAAGCACCTCAGATATGTTTCCAAGGTCTGATTGGTTCGCTCGGTCTGGCCATTAGTCTGAGGATGGAAAGCCGAGGAAAAAGACAAGTCAATGCCCATCCTACCACAAAAGGCTCGCCAAAACCTCGAAACAAACTGGGAACCTCTGTCAGAAACAATATTCTCTGGAATGCCATGCAAACGAACCACATGCTGGAAGAACAAAGGCACCAAATCAGAGGAGGAAGGCAATTTAGACAAGGGTACCAGATGGACCATCTTAGAAAAGCGATCACAGACCACCCAAATGACCGACATCTTTTGAGAAACGGGAAGATCACAAATAAAATCCATAGAGATATGTGTCCAAGGCCTCTTCGGGACCGGCAAGGGCAAAAGCAACCCACTGGCACGAGAACAGCAGGGCTTAGCCCGAGCACAAATCCCACAGGACTGCACAAAAGCACGCACATCCCGTGACAGAGAGGGCCACCAAAAGGATCTAGCCACTAACTCTCTGGTACCAAAGATTCCAGGATGACCAGCCAACACCGAACAATGAAGTTCAGAGATAACTCTATTCGTCCACCTATCAGGGACAAACAGTTTCTCCGCTGGGCAACGATCAGGTTTATTAGCCTGAAATTTTTGCAGCACCCGCTGCAAATCAGGGGAGATGGCAGACACAATTACTCCTTCCTTGAGGATACCCGCCGGCTCAGATAAACCCGGAGAGTCGGGTACAAAACTCCTAGACAGAGCATCCGCCTTCACATTTTTAGAGCCCGGAAGGTACGAAATCACAAAGTCAAAACGGGCAAAAAACAACGACCAACGAGTTTGTCTAGGATTCAAGCGCTTGGCAGACTCGAGATAAGTCAAGTTCTTATGATCAGTCAATACCACCACGCGATGCTTAGCTCCTTCAAGCCAATGACGCCACTCCTCGAATGCCCACTTCATGGCCAGCAACTCTCGGTTGCCCACATCATAATTTCGCTCAGCAGGCGAAAACTTCCTGGAAAAGAAAGCGCATGGTTTCATCACAGAGCAACCAGAACCTCTCTGTGACAAAACAGCCCCTGCTCCAATCTCAGAAGCATCAACCTCAACCTGGAACGGAAGAGAAACATCTGGTTGACACAACACAGGGGCAGAAGAAAAACGACGCTTCAACTCTTGAAAAGCTTCCACAGCAGCAGAAGGCCAATTGACCACATCAGCACCCTTCTTGGTCAAATCGGTCAATGGTTTAGCAATACTAGAAAAATTGCAGATGAAGCGACGATAAAAATTAGCAAAGCCCAGGAACTTTTGCAGACTTTTCAGAGATGTCGGCTGAGTCCAATCATGGATGGCTTGGACCTTAACAGGATCCATCTCGATAGTAGAAGGGGAAAAGATGAACCCCAAAAATGAAACCTTCTGCACACCAAAGAGACACTTTGATCCCTTCGCAAACAAAGAATTAGCACGCAGGACCTGAAAAACCGTTCTGACCTGCTTCACATGAGACTCCCAATCATCCGAGAAGATCAAAATGTCATCCAAGTACACAATCAGGAATTTGTCCAGGTACTCTCGGAAGATGTCATGCATAAAGGACTGAAACACTGATGGAGCATTGGCAAGTCCGAACGGCATCACGAGATACTCAAAATGACCCTCGGGCGTATTAAATGCAGTTTTCCATTCATCGCCTTGCTTAATTCGCACCAGATTATACGCACCACGAAGATCTATCTTTGTGAACCAACTAGCCCCCTTAATCCGAGCAAACAGATCAGATAACAATGGCAAGGGGTACTGAAATTTAACCGTGATCTTATTAAGAAGGCGGTAATCTATACAAGGTCTCAGTGAACCATCCTTCTTGGCTACAAAAAAGAACCCTGCTCCTAATGGCGACGATGACGGGCGAATATGCCCCTTCTCCAGGGACCCCTTCACATAACTGCGCATAGCGGTGTGTTCAGGCACGGACAAATTAAACAATCGACCTTTTGGGAATTTACTACCAGGAATCAAATTGATAGCACAATCACAATCCCTATGCGGAGGTAGGGTATTGGACTTGGGCTCATAAAATACATCCCGGTAATCAGACAAGAACTCTGGGACCTCAGAAGGGGTGGATGCCGAAATTGACAGAAATGGAACTTCACCATGTACCCCCTGAATACCCCAGCTGGACACCGACATGGATTTCCAATCTAATACTGGATTATGGGCTTGTAGCCATGGCAACCCCAACACGACTACATCATGCAGATTATGCAACACCAGAAAGCGAATAACCTCCTGATGTGCAGGAGCCATGCACATGGTCAGCTGGGTCCAATATTGAGGCTTATTCTTGGCCAAAGGCGTAGCATCAATTCCTCTCAATGGAATAGGACACTGCAAGGGCTCCAAGAAAAACCCACAACGCTTAGCATATTCCAAGTCCATCAAATTCAGGGCAGTGCCTGAATCCACAAATGCCATGACAGAATACGATGACAAAGAGCAGATCAAGGTAACGGACAGAAGAAATTTTGACTGTACAGTACCAATGGTGGCAGACCTAGCGAACCGCTTAGAGCGCTTAGGACAATCAGAGATAGCATGAGTGGAATCACCACAGTAGAAACACAGACCATTCAGACGTCTATGTTCTTGCCGTTCAACTCTGGTCAAAGTCCTATCACACTGCATAGGCTCAGGTTTAAGCTCAGGTAATACCGCCAAATGGTGCACAGATTTACGCTCACGCAAGCGTCGACCGATCTGAATGGCCAAAGACATAGACTCATTCAAACCAGCAGGCATAGGAAATCCCACCATGACATCCTTAAGGGCTTCAGAGAGACCCTTTCTGAATATTGCTGCCAGCGCAGATTCATTCCATTGAGTGAGCACTGACCACTTTCTAAATTTCTGACAATATACCTCTATCTCATCCTGAGCCTGACAAAGAGCCAGCAAATTTTTTTCTGCCTGATCCACTGAATTAGGCTCATCATACAGCAACCCAAGCGCCAGGAAAAACGCATCGATATTACTCAATGCAGGATCTCCTGACGCAAGAGAAAACGCCCAGTCCTGAGGGTCGCCGCGCAAAAAAGAAATGACGATCCTAACCTGTTGAATTGGGTCACCAGAAGAGCGAGGTTTTAAAGCCAGAAATAGTTTACAATTATTTTTGAAACTCAGAAATGTAGTTCTATCTCCAAAAAACAAATCTGGAATAGGAATTCTCGGTTCTAGCAAAGAATTCTGAACCACAAAATCTTGAATATTTTGAACTCTTGCCGTGAGCTGATCCACACATGAAGACAGACCTTTAATGTCCATTGCTACACCTGTGTCCTGAACCACCCAAATGTCTAGGGGAGAAAAAAGGCAAAACACAGTGCAGAGAAAAAAAAAATGGTCTCAGAACTTCTTTTTTCCCTCTATTGAGAATCATTAGCACTTTTGGCTTCCTGTACTGTTATGAAAGGCAATTCAGAATCACAATGGACATGGAGGTCAGAGCACATACAGTGATCTGACAACAACCCAAAATAAAAAAACGAGCTCTGAGACGTGGGAACTCTGCAGACCGCAATCCCTAAGCCTATCAAACCACGCTAAAGGTAGCCATGGAGCGCTCCTGACCAGAACCTAGGCGCCTCGTCACAGCCTGAGAAACTAGCTAGTCCTGAAGATAGAATAATAAGCCTACCTTGCCTCAGAGAAATTCCCCAAAGGAAAAGGCAGCCCCCCACATATAATGACTGTGAGTAAGATGAAAACACAAACATAGAGATGAAACAGATTTAGCAAAGTGAGGCCCGACTAGCTGAACAGAACGAGGATAGGTAAGATAACTTTGCGGTCAGCACAAAAACCTATAAATAACCACGCAGAGGGGACAAAAAGACCCTCCGCACCGACTAACGGTACGGAGGTGGTCCCTCTGCGTCTCAGAGTTTCCAGCAGGCAAGAAAAACCAATTAAGCAAGCTGGAATGAAAAATAGCAACAAAATAACATTAGCAAAACTTAGCTTTGCAGAGCAGCAGGCCACAGGAACGATCCAGGGAAAAAACAAGTCCTACACTGGAACATTGCCAGGAAGCATGGATCAAAGCATCAGGTGGAGTTAAGTAGAGAAGAAGCTAACGAGCTCACCAGATCACCTGAGGGAGGAAACTCAGAAGCTGCAGTACCACTTTCCTCCACAAACGGAAGATCCCAGAGAGAATCAGCCGAAGTACCACTTGTGACCACAGGAGTGAACTCTGCCACAGAATTCACAACAGTACCCCCCCTTGAGGAGGGGTCACCGAACCCTCACCAGAGCCCCCAGGCCGACCAGGATGAGCCACATGAAAGGCACGAACAAGATCGGGAGCATGGACATCAGAGGCAAAAACCCAGGAATTATCTTCCTGAGCATAACCCTTCCATTTAACCAGATACTGGAGTTTCCGTCTTGAAACACGAGAATCCAAAATCTTCTCCACAATATACTCCAATTCCCCCTCCACCAAAACCGGGGCAGGAGGCTCAACAGATGGAACCATAGGTGCCACAGAATTCACAACAGATATAGCAGAAAGCCGGTAATTCAATTACCGGCTTTTGCTTTCTCCTTCCTAAACCCGACATGATATGAGACATGGTTTATACACAGTAAACCATCTCATATCACCATTTTGTTTTGCATATTCCACACTACTAATGTTAGTAGTGTGTCTATGCAAAATTTGGCCGTTCTAGCTAGTAAATTAAGGGGTTAAATGGCGGAAAAAATTGGCGTGGGCTCCCGCACAATTTTCTCCGCCAGAGTAGTAAAGCCAGTGACTGAGGGCAGATATTAATAGCCTGGAGAGGGTCCATGGTTATTGGCCCCCCCTGGCTAAAAACATCTGCCCCCAGCCACCCCAGAAAAGGCACATCTGGAAGATGCGCCTATTCTGGCACTTGGCCACTCTCTTCCCATTCCCGTGTAGCGGTGGGATATGGGATAATGAAGGGTTAATGCCACCTTGCTATTGTAAGGTGACATTAAGCCAAATTAATAATGGAGAGGCGTCAATTATGACACCTATCCATTATTAATCCAATACTAGTAAAGGGTTAAAATAATACACAAACACATTATTAAAAATTATTTTAATGAAATAAAAACAAAGGTTGTTGTAATATTTTATTGAACGCCCAATCCAATCACTGAAAACCCTCGTTCTGTAACAAAAAAACATAATAAACCAACAATATCCTTACCTTCCGCAGATCTGTAAAGTCCAACGATGTAAATCCATCTGAAGGGGTTAAAATATTTTGCAGGCACGAGCTTTGCTAATGCAACGTTGCTCATGTCTGCAAAACCCCGGAGAATGTAGGTAAAGTAGGTCATTGACCTATATTTACCTGCATTTGCGGTGAGGCGCCCTCTGCTGGCTGTTCCTAGATCGTGGGAACTTTCCTAGAAAGCTCCCTGGCTCGAGATCATATGAGGACAACCAGCAGAGGGCGACCTCTTATGATCTCGAGCCAGGGAGCTTTCTAGGAAAGTTCCCACGATCTAGGAACAGCCAGCAGAGGGCGCCTCACCGTAAATGCAGGTAAATATAGGTCAATGACCTACTTTATCTACATTCTCCGGGGTTTTGCAGACATGAGCAACGTTGCATTAGCAAAGCTCGTGCCTGCAAAATATTTTAACCCCTTCAGATGGATTTACATCGTTGGACTTTACAGATCTGCGGAAGGTAAGGATATTGTTGGTTTATTATGTTTTTTTTGTTACAGAACGAGGGTCTTCAGTGATTGGATTGGGCGTTGAATAAAATATTACAACAACCTTTGTTTTTATTTCATTAAAATAATTTTTAATAATGTGTTTGTGTATTTTTTTAACCCTTTACTAGTATTGGATTAATAATGGATAGGTGTCATAATTGACGCCTCTCCATTATTAATTTGGCTTAATGTCACCTTACAATAGCAAGGTGGCATTAACCCTTCATTATCCCATATCCCACCGCTACACGGGAATGGGAAGAGAGTGGCCAAGTGCCAGAATAGGCGCATCTTCCAGATGTGCCTTTTCTGGGGTGGCTGGGGGCAGGTGTTTTTAGCCGGGGGGGGGCAATAACCATGGACCCTCTCCAGGCTATTAATATCTGCCCTCAGTCACTGGCTTTACTTCTCTGGCGGAGAAAATTGTGCAGGAGCCCACGCCAATTTTTTCCGCCATTTAACCCCTTAATTTACTAGCTAGAACGGCCAAATTTTGCATAGACACACTACTAACATTAGTAGTGTGGAATACGCAAAAAAAATGGGGATATGAGATGGTTTACTGTATGTAAACCATGTCTCATATCATGTCGGGTTTAGGAAGGAGAAAGCAAAAGCCGGTAATTGAATTACCGGCTTTAAAGCTGTCTAGCGCTGGAAGAAATATTAATATATATATATATATATGTGTCTCACTGACATATATATATATATATATATATATATATATACCTATTCTATGTGTACACATTTATTCTACCTATTCTACTGGAAGCTGTCAGTGTGATTTTACTGTACACCGCAATGAATTACCGGCTTTTCTCTCTAACACCGCTGCGTATTTCTCGCAAGTCCCACTGCTGGTCCGTGTGTGATCCGTATTTTTGGGGCTTCCATAGACTTTCATTGACGTTTTATTTGCGCAATACGGTGACAAACGCAGCATGCTGCGATTTTCTACAGCCGTAGAAAGCCGTATAATACTGATCAGTTTAATACGGCAGATAGGAGCAGAGGCATAGAGAATAATTGTGCCGTATGTTTTGCGAGTTTTACGGACGTAGTTTCTGCGCTCTTACGTCCGTAAAACTCGGAAGTGTGAAGCCGGCCTTAGGATAAAAGCCAAATCAGTATCTCAATTCACAGACACGGTGTTTTGGGCTGTTGGCCCTCGTCAGTGGTATACTGATTTGGCTTTTATCCTAAGTCATATCGCACGACTCGTTAAAGGGTTAATTGTGACTTGTAGGATCGCTACTTCCAACAGGTGGTGCTATAGAGTTTAAGTCCTCTTTTTCTCAGAAGAGGCAATTTGCATATTTAATTTTCCAGAGGAGCATTGCACGGCAAATAAGCCTCCTTGCCTTGACAAGCCAGCTGGTATGTCACTCTCCATAAGGAGAAATGTTACCCCTTAGACCAAAGAGGTGTTGTAATTTTATAAACTTTGAATATAAACTGTCCTTTCTGAAAACTTTACATAAATCACTAGTACAAATTAATACAAGGAATATTGAATAGCCACTTTTTTTGCCCCTTGCATTCTGAAATGATTAGTTAGAAAAACTGCAAAAATTCATAATCATCAAATCAAGCCTGACTGCCAACTAACTGAGGTATCAAATTATAGTCTCCTACTGAAGCCTATAAAGAAAGAGAGAAGAGCAAAGTGAAAAGAAGAAGCAGAGGGACAGACTGTGCTGCTTTCCAGTAAGTGTGTATCTCACTCATGTGCTGGATTCCAAACTAAACTGCTCAGGACTGACAATTATATCCAACTTTGGACACAATATTACTGAGGCCGGAGGGATAAAAATAAGCTTAACCCTGACAACATTTACAGGGCAGTCTCAACTGGTGTCTGTGTGTATTTGTAATAGCATAATATATTGACATTATATGCCGATTAAAAAAAATTACTTTTAACATTTTGTGTTATATCATATCCCCCAATATTCCATTCAGGCTGCTTTCTAACCAGAAATTAATGATGTGGTAGTCCCCCAAATACAATTTATGCCCAAATAAAAATGTAGTTATACTTTTGTGAGCACTATCTGTCTGCAGAATCTCCACTGACTCTTATAGAATTTAGCTTCAGTCAGTCTCCCCTGCCTCCTGCTGATCTAACAGGAAAAATACTTTCACAAGCAGGAGGCAGGGGAGACAGGCTGAAGCTGTATCATAAATTATACAATGAAATCTTGCAGTTAAAAAGGACAGAAATTAATTACATTTGATCTATCACTGCTGCTCTTAGATAAGATAAGAATTTTCCCAGACACTGTATTTGCAGAGCTGGGGGCATCTTGGAAAGTAGTTTTTGCTGTGCTATAAAATTGCTGTAGTACATCTTTAAAAACATATTTTAACCCATATTGTAATCAGCTACTTGCTAATCCAAATTCATAATAGTTGTATAGATTGTATTTTATTTTTCTTGGTTGAGGAGACTTTCAGTTTTCCTAAACTCTGGCCAAGAGTGAGTTAAAACACCCTGTGCATTACACGCGTAAATATCCCACAGACACATTTTGCATGCATGCTGGAGCTCTAAATTAAAGGTGTTCACAAGGTTAGTGCACCACCAGTTTATTGCTGAGGCAGCTGGTGTTTGTCAGAGAGGCTACAACTTTTCAAAAGATTCATTAAGTTGCTTTTTGTAGGTTCAAGCTTTGTCTCTGGATAGGTGATTTTGGCAAGCAATATTCCCCCTGTACAGTGTCAGCTGAGCCTTCTATTCCATTAGTGCTTTTATGCTGTTGAGTTTCCTCCAGATGCTCCCAGGTTTTTTTGTATTTAAGTGTTACATCTTAAAAGCATAGAATGCCAAATGGCATAAGATGGCACCTTTCCTTTCTATTGTCTATATCCGTGCCCAAATCCTTTAGCTTTACGGATTTCATTGTCGCGGTAGAGTTAAGCCGTAACTTTAGGCTTTCGCTGCACTGAATCACTGAAGCTTTTAAAAGCATTGAGATGACAGATCAAAATGATGGCTGCAGTATACTGATAAAAACCTACAGATATCATTACAGGTTTGGCTCGAATACTATTGTACAATGGGTTTTCCATCACAACTACTGTATTTTCGCATAAAGTGGAAGTCGTGAATATTATAACAAGTAAACTCTTTTTTTTAATCTTATTTTTCCCATGAAACAAGACTTTGTAAAAAAAATACATTTTTTTGTTTTTGCATGTTTTCAAAACTTTATTGAACTTTTTAAACTTTTTTCATTTGAACATGCAATCTTCTTCGATCATACATTGCAGTAAGTTTAAATAAAAATGTCCACAGGCACAACGTCATATATTACCAATAGTATACCCCAAAAGTTTCTGCATGAACGTCAAAACTCGTTCAGTATATACAAAAGCAGGATCAAAGGAGGAAAAATTGTGGAGTTTTAACATATCAAATACAAAAATTTAAAAACACACATACAAAGACAATTATAAAAAGTGGGAGACCACAATATGATTCCTGTCCCATAAACTAAACATTCATAGGCAGCAACTGTATATTGATCCAGAATGGTATTATAATAGGGGTTAAGGATATGCAATACACATAATAAATAGAGGTATTACCCATAAATGGAAGGGAACTAAAACAATAACAAGGTCAAGAAACCCCCAACTCATACCAAATATTAACCCCTTTACCCCCAAGGGTGGTTTGCACGTCAATGACCAGGCCAATTTTTACAATTCTGACCACTGTCCCTTTATGAGGTTATAACTCCGAAACGCTTCAACGGATCCTGGTGATTCTGACATTGTTTTCTCATGACATATTGTACTTCATGATAGTGGTAAAATTTCTTTGATAGTACCTGCGTTTATTTGTGAAAAAAACGGAAATTTGGCGAAAATTTTGAAAATTTCGCAATTTTAAAACTTTGAATTTTTATGCAATTAAATCACAGAGATATGTCACACAAAATACTTAATAAGTAACATTTCCCACATGTCTCCTTTACATCAGCATAATTTTGGAACCAATTTTTTTTTTTGTTGGGGAGTTATAAGGGTTAAAAGTTGACCAGCAATTTCTCATTTTTACAACACCATTTTTTTTTAGGGACCACGTCTCATTTGAAGTCATTTTGAGGGGTCTATATGATAGAAAATGCCCAAGTGTGACACCATTCTAAAAACTGCACCCCTCAAGGTGCTCAAAACCACATTCAAGAAGTTTATTAACCCTTCAGGTGTTTAATAGGAATTTTTGGAATGTTTAAATAAAAATGAACATTTAACTTTTTTACACAAAAAATTTACTTCAGCTCCAATTTGTTTTATTTTACCAAGGGTAACAGGAGAAATTGGACCCAAAAAGTTGTTGTACAATTTGTCCTGAGTACGCTGATACCCCATATGTGGCAGTAAACCACTGTTTGGGCGCATGGGAGAGCTCGGAAGGGAAGGAGCGCTATTTGACTTTTCAATGCAAAATTGACAGGAATTGAGATGGGACGCCATGTTGCGTTTGGAGAGCCACTGATGTGCCTAAACATTGAAACCCCCCACAAGTGACACCATTTTGGAAAGTAGACCCCCTAAGGAACTTATCTGGATGTGTGGTGAGCACTTTGACCCACCAAGTGCTTCACAGAAGTTTATAATGCAGAACCGTAAAAATAAAAAATCATATTTTTTCACAAAAATTATATTTTTGCCCCCAATTTTTTATTTTTCCAAGGGTAAGAGAAGAAATTGGACCTCAAAAGTTGTTGTCCAATTTGTCCCGAGTACGCTGATACCCCATATGTGGCAGTAAACCACTGTTTGGGCACATGGGAGAGCTCGGAAGGGAAGGAGCGCCGTTTGACTTTTCAATGCAAAATTGACAGGAATTGAGATGGGACGCCATGTTGTGTTTGGAGAGCCACTGATGTGCCTAAACATTGAAACCCCCCACAAGTGACACCATTTTGGAAAGTAGACCCCCTAAGGAACTTATCTGGATGTGTGGTGAGCACTTTGACCCACCAAGGGCTTCACAGAAGTTTATAATGCAGAGCCATAAAAATAAAACAAAATTTTTTTCCCACAAAAATTATTTTTTAGCCCCCAGTTTTGTATTTTCCCTAGGGTAACAGGAGAAATTGGACCCCAAAAGTTGTTGTCCAATTTGTCCTGAGTACGCTGATACCCCATATGTGGGGGGGAACCACCGTTTGGGCGCATGGGAGGGTTCGGAAGGGAAGGAGCGCCATTTGGAATGCAGACTTAGATGGAATGGTCTGCAGGCGTCACATTGCGTTTGCAGAGCCCCTAATGTACCTAAACAGTAGAAACCCTCCACAAGTGACACCATTTTGGAAAGTAGACCCCCTAAGGAACTCATCTTGATGTGTTGTGAGAGCTTTGAACCCCCAAGTATTTCACTACAGTTTATAACGCAGAGCCATGCAAATAAAAAATATTTTTTTTTCCACAAAAATTATATTTTAGCCCCCAGTTTTGTATTTTTCCAAGGTTAGCAGGAGAAATTGGACCCTAAATGTTGTTGTCCAATTTGTCCTGAGTACGCTGATACCCGATATGTGGGGGGGAACCACCGTTTGGGCGCATGGGAGGGCTCGGAAGGGAAGGAGCATCATTTGGAATGCAGACTTAGATGGATTGGTCTGCAGGCGTCACAATGCGTTTGCAGAGCCCCTAATGTACCTAAACAGTAGAAACCCCCCACAAGTGACCCCATATTGGAAACTAGACCCCTCAATGAACTTATCTAGATGTGTTGTGAGAACTTTGAACCCCCAAGTGTTTCACTACAGTTTATAACGCAGAGCCGTGAAAATAAAAAATCTTTTTGTTTTCCCACAAAAATTATGTTTTAGCCCCCAGTTTTGTATTTTCCCAAGGGTAACAGGAGAAATTGGTCCACAAAAGTTGTTGTCCAATTTGTCCTGAGTACGCTGATACCCCATATGTTGGGGTAAACCCCTGTTTGGGCACACAGGAGAGCTCGGAAGGGAAGGAGCACTGTTTTACTTTTTCAACGCAGAATTGGCTGGAATTGAGATGGGACGCCATGTCGGGTTTGGAGAGCCCCTGATGTGCCGAAACAGTGGAAACCCCCCAATTATAACTGAAACCCTAATCTAAACACACCCCTAACCCTAATTCCAACGGTAACCCTAACCACACCTCTAACCCTGACACACCCCTAACCCTAATCCCAACCCTATTCCCAACTGTAAATGTAATCTAAACCCTAACCCTAACTTTAGCCCCAACCCTAACTGTAGCCCCAACCCTAACCCTAACCCTAGCCCTAACCCTAGCCCTAACCCTAGCCCTAACCCTAGCCCTAACCCTAACCCTAGCCCTAACCCTAACCCTAACCCTAGCCCTAACCCTAGCCCTAACCCTAGCCCTAGCCCTAGCCCTAACCCTAGCCCTAACCCTAGCCCTAACCCTAACCCTAGCCCTAGCCCTAACCCTAGCCCTAGCCCTAACCCTAGCCCTAACCCTAGCCCTAACCCTAGCCCTAGCCCTAACCCTAGCCCTAACCCTAGCCCTAATGGGAAAATGGAAATAAATACATTTTTTTTTATTTTTCCCTAACTAAGGGGGTGATGAAGGGGGGTTTGATTTACTTTTATAGCGAGTTTTTTAGCGGGTTTTTATGATTGGCAGCCGTCACACACTGAAAGACCCTTTTTATTGCAAAAAATATTTTTTGCGTTACCACATTTTGAGAGCTATAATTTTTCCATATTTTGGTCCACAGAGTCATGTGAGGTCTTGTTTTTTGCGGGACGAGTTGACGTTTTTATTGGTAACATTTTTGGGCACGTCACATTTTTTTATCGCTTTTTATTCCGATTTTTGTGAGGAAGAATGACCAAAAGCCAGCTATTCATGAATTTCTATTGGAGGAGGCGTTTATACCGTTCCGCGTTTGGTAAAATTGATAAATCAGTTTTATTCTTCGGGTCAGTACGATTACAGCGATACCTCATTTATATCATTTTTTTATGGTTTGGCGCTTTTATACGATAAAAACTATTTTACAGAAAAAATAATTATTTTTGCATCGCTTTATTCTCAGGGCTATAACTTTTTTGTTTTTTTGCTGATGATGCTGTATGGTGGCTCTTTTTTTGCGGGACAATATGACGCTTTCAGCGGTACCATGGTTATTTATATCTGTCCTTTTGATCGCGTGTTATTCCACTTTTTGTTCGGCGGTATGATAATAAAGCGTTGTTTTTTGCCTCGTTTTTTTTTTTTTTTTCTTACGGTGTTTACTGAAGGGGTTAACTAGTGGGACAGTTTTATAGGTCGGGTCGTTACGGACGCGGCGATACTAAATATGTGTACTTTTATTGGTTTTTTTTTTTATTTAGATGAAGAAATGTATTTATGGGAATAATATTTTTTTTTTTTTTCATTATTTTGGAATATTTTTTTTAATTTTTTTTACACATTTGGAAATTTTTTTTTTTACTTTTTTACTTTGTCCCAGGGGGGGACATCACAGATCAGTGATCTGACAGTTTGCACAGCACTCTGTCAGATCACTGATCTGACATGCAGCGCTGCAGCCTTCACAGTGCCTGCTCTGAGCAGGCTCTGTGAAGCCACCTCCCTCCCTGCAGGACCCGGATCCGCGGCCATCTTGGATCCGGGGCTGGAGGGAGCAGGGAGGGAGGTGAGACCCTCGCAGCAACGCGATCACATCGCGTTGCTCCGGGGGTCTCAGGGAAGCCCGCAGGGAGCCCCCTCCCTGCGCGGTGCTTCCCTGCACCGCCGGCACATCGCGATCATCTTTGATCGCGGTGTGCCAGGGGTTAATGTGCCGGGGGCGGTCCGTGACCGCTCCTGGCACATAGTGCCGGATGTCAGCTGCGATAAGCAGCTGACACCCGGCCGCGATCGGCCGCGTTCCCCCCGTGAGCGCGGCCGATCGGCTATGACGTACTATCCCATCCAGGGTCAGATAAGCCCAGGGCACCTCGACGGGATAGTACGTCTAAGGTCACAGAGGGGTTAACACTACTTTACTATGGAATAGAAAAGCAGTAGCTACCTGTAAACAGGATGTGAAGTACACCAGACAACACGACGCATGTTTCTGCAAACAGTCTTCTTCAGGTTATCCCGGAAGAAGAATGTTCTCTGAAGCATACGTCGGGTTGTCTAGTGTATTGATGTTTATAAAAAAAAAAAATCTGTATTTTCTAAGAAGTAGTAAAGTATTTAAAATAAAAAACATAAGTGATTGCCAATGGAATACATGGAGTTAAAATAGAAAAAACAAAATAACCTGGCCTAACTTCAGGTTAAAATGTATTCTTTAACTCTGCAGAATAGGAATTGCCTAAAGAAAGGAATAAAAGAGAGCAGCTAGGGTAGTATTATTTATATGTGCAATCCAAGGCAGAACAGGAAGTCTGTAATTGGAACTGTCAACCAATAGATGTGAAGCAGGAAGTGATGTCACAGAAGGAGGAGTTGTTTTATCAACTTTTCTTGCACCCCTCTGTGGTATTCGAAACCAAGAGTGGAGAGATGCTGTCAAACATGCATGAGAGTGAAATAGTTAATATACCTAGTACTGTTTGTTTCATGATTTGCATTTTTTTCACTTTAAGGCCAAAATTGTCTTTTTCTTAAGGAGTTAATTAGACACTCTAATTCATTAAAGAGTTAAACTTAATGGTCTAATGAGAGTTAAAGCTTTGACTTCTTAAGTCCTGGTAGGTGCACGTGATGAACGGCTTGTTTATTCTTTATGAATGAGACTCTGCATATATAGTGTGATTAATCCTTTATCTTCTCCAGGTCACATTAACAAGACTCTTCATTACTTTGCCATTTGTCAAATCCTTTGCAACCCTTCATTGAAGCTCTTATGACACCGTAAAGCTCAACGCTCGGCTTAGCTCTCCTGCCCTTAGTTCCTGCCAATCAGGACTGGAGTATAAATTGGAAGCCATGCTTGAAAAAACATATGCTTCATGCAGACGTATCCTGATGTAATTTGCCTTCGTAATCCTTGGGGACGTTTTCTTCCCTAATGCGTTGCTGTTCTGTCTCACAGCTTTCTGTTATTGTTCTCATAGGGACCAAACAGGCATCGATGTCCCAACGTTTCTTGTGAGAATGCCATGCAAAATTGTGTTCGCACCTCATCATATGTATTACTTGCACCTCATGCCAGAAATCCATTAACTTTTGTAAACTTTCAGCAAGTTTTTTTTTTATCCATTATCTTATTAGAACTTTTTTTTTTATCCCAAAATTTTATAGGTTGAATTAGTTTCGAATAACCATCTGGAAAGATTCTGACATCAGAATCCATTACCTAATTTTATAATAATGCAATTTTTCATTGTTCTTAGTAAGGTCGTAACCCTAAAAGTTCAGGTCATTTGAAAACTATCTAAAGGGTTTTTTTTTGTATGAAGCAGGGTGATAATTGCTAATCCATTTTCTCTGATCTACAGTGATTAAATGGTTGCTCATGTAATGCATAGATGCCATGGGTCCAACAGAAGCTGCTATTACAAAGTGGCCTGTTGCTGAGGCACATACAAATGTTTTTTTTCCGAGGAACTAAGGTCATCAGAAATATTCTCTTTGTGCCATCATGCACCTCCAAATGTAAAAAAAAAATCCCCCAAAGATGATGCGATAATCCTTCACATAACATCTAATCTATGACAATTGGACATTGTAAAACTTAGTTCCTTGCAAGGAACCCACTTGTATGTGGCACACCAATCAACCACTCTGATGAGCTTTAACAATTGTCATAGGCTATTGTAGACGTCATCTGAAGGGTAATCACATTAACATTCAGGATTCAGAGAATGTTTTATTATTTGTGGAGTTATATCATGGCATGAACAAAGGAGACTTCTGAGGACTTTAGAAGAAGTGTTATTGAAACTTATCAGGCTGGAAATACAATTACAAGGTTGCAATACAATTTCTAAGGAGTTTGGACTCCACCAATTCACAGTCAGACAGAATGTGTACAAATTAAGCAAATTAAAGACCATTATGAGTGGCGATCAACAAAGATTACTCCAAGAGCATGGCGCATAATAGTCATAAAGGAACCCAAGGTAATTTGTAAACAACTAAAGGCCTCTCTCCACTGCTGGGCAAAGACAGAAAAGGCCCCTTTGCAAGAACAATATATGGGCCCTTTGCAGTCCAATAGCTCATAATTCATAATTCCACTTGCTTTTGATATGGCAAAGGGCACCTTTACCTCTTGTGCCCCTGTGCGACTGCACAGGGTGCACCAATGGTATGTCTGCCTCAGCAAGGATTGCAAAGAGAGAGCCAATGCTTTTCAAGAAAAAAACCTACCTGTTTGCAGTTTTCTAAAGATCACATGGACAAACCAGAAGATTATTGTAACAAAGAATTGTGGTCGTAAGAGACTAAAATAGAGTGTTGAGTGTGCAAGTGTATAAGCGCTATAATACTGCCATCAATGTACAAATACATAACAAGTAATATACTGCCCTCAATGTTGTGAGGCAGTGACCCGTATCACAGGTAGGTGTCGCTGTTTGTGCTCCTCAGGATACACACGGAGGCGTATTGAGGCTATGGGAATGTATTGCAGTCACAGGCGTAGCTGGAATTGCCATGGTGAAGCAGTGACCGATGTCACAGGTAGGGGTCGCTGTGTAGTCTCCCCAGGATATGCATGGAGGTGTATGAAGGCCATAGGTGTGCATGGCAGTCACGGGTGTAACTGTGACTGCAATGCAGATAATGTATAATAATAAAGTGTATTGGACATGCTAGTATCCAAGACAGATATAGGGAAAAAATCTGCCCTGGAACGTGTGTTTTGAAACTGACTGTAGCATGTTAGTGGTGCAGTCCATTTCATTTCCCGTCTCGGTTTGAGGCCACAGGTTTGTTTGTTAGAAGCCCTGCAGTAGAGGGTTTGGGTGTGTCAGAGTCAGAGTCAGTGTCCGGCTGGTGTTTGGAGGAGAGCAAGAGGCTCTGTGGAGCTTTGTTGGTGTGCGGTGACACAGGACAGAGAAGAGCCAAGCAGCTAGGGGAACTGAAACACCTGGCATCCCCAGCTAACACAGCGATGCCGCCACGCACGGGAACTGGTCAGAGGAGGACCAGCGTGTTTAGTGGCCGCAAACCAATGGAGAAGTTGTGAGTAAAGCTGTGAGTGAAAGAGACATTGACACGGCGTGCGGTCATCCACGGTTACTGGATAAGGAGAGGTCCAGCATGTTTAGGGGCTGCAAACTAATGAAGTGAAGCTGTGTGTGAGAGACTTTGTCACAGCGTGCAGTCCCCCACGGAAACAGGACACAGGGAAGTCCAGCGTGTTTAGGGACTGTGATTTGAAGCCATGTACTATGAAGTGCTGTGAACCGGTGTGAAATGTACACTAATATTAGTTGCACTTATGTTAATTGGACTTTACTGCTGTAAGGAAACAGATTAAAGAGAATGTACAAGATAAAACTACTATTATTCTGCTAATTGTACACTACAATACCAGCCTTTATATAGATCAATATAAGTTTTATGAAACTGTCTCCCTGTGTGCACGAATATAACTGCTACTATACAGTCCTATGTAAAGGATTACACAGCTCTACAAAATAAAATTACAGGTGCCAAGGGTTTTTAAATGGATTTAGGGTATTTTGAAACTGCTGAATTCAAAAATTCCACTACTTTTGCTGAATTAGTTCTAGCTTTTCCAGATAATTCATTCATGAAAATAATGCATTCCCCCAATGCGAATTGTGTGTCATAACAAATACAATAGCTTTGGGTCTTTTGACTCTTAACAGTGTCTTACATAGTGAAATATCCCATATAATTTTGTATTTTAATTTTTATTCCTACAATGCTATAAAAGTGACATCTTGAATGAAGAATTCTACTGTAAAGAATTAACTAACTAATAAATATCTCAGAAATTAGAGAAAATCTGGCAAAACCAAAGTCATATTCTTAATCAGCGCCATAAACTTAGTATAAAAGTGTTCAGACATCATTGGCACCACATTCAATGTAATACCAGTAAATTGTAACTACTGCAATACCATCCCATACAAGAATGTAATTACTATAATACTGCTCCTATGTACAAGAATATAACTACTATAATACTACTCCTATGTACAAGAATATAACTACTATAATACTGCCCCCTATGTACAAGAATATAACTACTATAATACTGCCTCGTATGTACAAGAATATAACTACAATACTGCTCCTATGTACAAGAATATAACTACTATAATACTGTCCCTATGTACAATAATATAACTACTATAATACTGCCCCTATGTACAATAATATAACTACTATAATACTGCCCCTATGTACAATAATATAACTACTATAATACTGCCCCTATGTACAACCAGGGATTCAAGCTTCAAACCAGGGATTCAAGCTTCAGGAGGCTAATTTGCATATTCCAGGTGCCTTCTGGGAGAAGCGAAGTCTCCCTAAGCTAGAAGATCGTTGGGTACAGCCGGGACCAGCTGCTTCGAAAGCATCACCAAACCAGGGATTCAAGCTTCAGGAGGCTAATTTGCATATTCCAGGTGCCTTCTGGGAGAAGCGAAGTCTCCCTAAGCTAGAAGATCGTTGGGTACAGCCGGGACCAGCTGCTTCGAAAGCATCACCAAACCAGGGATTCAAGCTTAAGGAGGCTAATTTGCATATTCCAGGTGCCTTCTGGGAGAAGCGAAGTCTCCCTAAGCTAGAAGATCGTTGGGTACAGCCGGGACCAGCTGCTTCGAAAGCATCACCAAACCAGGGATTCAAGCTTCAGGAGGCTAATTTGCATATTCCAGGTGCCTTCTGGGAGAAGCGAAGTCTCCCTAAGCTAGAAGATCGTTGGGTACAGCCGGGACCAGCTGCTTCGAAAGCATCACCAAACCAGGGATTCAAGCTTCAGGAGGCTAATTTGCATATTCCAGGTGCCTTCTGGGAGAAGCGAAGTCTCCCTAAGCTAGAAGATCGTTGGGTACAGCCGGGACCAGCTGCTTCGAAAGCATCACCAAACCGCGCGCCGTATTTTTGCCTGTAGGACATTATTGCAAGAGAGCTTGGCTGAGTAGATTACACAAGAAGGAAAACACACAGCAAGTCAGCAGGATCTAGGAGCAACATGGCAGATGTGACAACCTACATGGTGAGCTGCAGCATGTGCTACATGTTCACAGATCGACCAGAAGAAGAATCCAATTTCACCTGTCAGAAGTGTAGACTAGTGGCCCTTTTAGAAGAAAAGGTGCGGGGTCTGGAAGAAAGAATAGCAACTTTGAAACTCATCAAAGAGAATGAAGACTTTCTAGACAGAACAGAAGCATCTCTACTGGTCACAGAAGGTGCAAAAAGTGTCAGAGAACCTCCAAAAGCAGATGAGTGGAAGCATGTGACCAAAAGAAGCAAGAAGACCATGGAGAAATCACCAACCACACAACTGAAGAACCGATATCAAATCTTTGTAGAGGATGAAGATGGCACACCTAAGAATGAAGCAATACCAGCAAGCAAAAAAGAAAAGGGCACACAGCAACAAGTGACAGCAAAAAGTACAGCCAAGAAGCAACGAAGAGTGGTGGTGGTGGGAGACTCACTACTGAGAGGCACTGAAGCAGCCATCTGCAGACCGGACATAACTGCAAGAGAAGTATGCTGCCTTCCAGGTGCGATGATCAAGGATGTGACCGATAGGATACCAAAGCTCTTCAGCTCCAAGGACGTCCACCCATTTCTTCTGATACATGTTGGCACCAATGACACGGCAAGGAAGGACCTACCGACAATCTGCAAGGACTTTGAAGAGTTGGGGAAGAAAGTAAAGGAACTGGATGCACAGGTAGTTTTTTCTTCTATCCTTCCAGTAGACGGGCATGGCACCAGGAGATGGAACAGGATCCTTGATGCAAACAACTGGCTAAGACGATGGTGCAGACAACAAGGATTTGGATTCCTGGACCACGGTGTGAATTACTGGTATGATGGACTCCTCGCCAGAGACGGACTACACCTCAACAAACCTGGGAAACACACATTCGCCAGAAGACTCGCTACACTCATCAGGAGGGCGTTAAACTAGAAGAAGAGGGGACGGGAAGAAAAACATTAGACTTGAACAAAGAAGACCCAGGAAAACATACTCAGAAGGGAGGTAAGAACATTTCTAAAACAATCCACAGTGAGGAGATTGGAACAAAACAAAATCCTCTAAACTGCATGCTCGCAAACGCCAGAAGCCTGACAAACAAGATGGAAGAACTAGAAGCAGAAATATCTACAGGTAACTTTGACATAGTGGGAATAACCGAGACATGGTTAGATGAAAGCTATGACTGGGCAGTTAACTTACAGGGTTACAGTCTGTTTAGAAAGGATCGTAAAAATCGGAGAGGAGGAGGGGTTTGTCTCTATGTAAAGTCTTGTCTAAAGTCCACTTTAAGGGAGGATATTAGCGAAGGGAATGAGGATGTCGAGTCCATATGGGTTGAAATTCATGGAGGGAAAAATGGTAACAAAATTCTCATTGGGGTCTGTTACAAACCCCCAAATATAACAGAAACCATGGAAAGTCTACTTCTAAAGCAGATAGATGAAGCTGCAACCCATAATGAGGTCCTGGTTATGGGGGACTTTAACTACCCGGATATTAACTGGGAAACAGAAACCTGTGAAACCCATAAAGGCAACAGGTTTCTGCTAATAACCAAGAAAAATTATCTTTCACAATTGGTGCAGAATCCAACCAGAGGAGCAGCACTTTTAGACCTAATACTATCTAATAGACCTGACAGAATAACAAATCTGCAGGTGGTTGGGCATTTAGGAAATAGCGACCACAATATTGTGCAGTTTCACCTGTCTTTCACTAGGGGGACTTGTCAGGGAGTCACAAAAACATTGAACTTTAGGAAGGCAAAGTTTGAACAGCTTAGAGATGCCCTTAATCTGGTAGACTGGGACAATATCCTCAGAAATGAGAATACAGATAATAAATGGGAAATGTTTAAGAACATCCTAAATAGGCAGTGTAAGCGGTTTATACCTTGTGGGAATAAAAGGACTAGAAATAGGAAAAACCCAATGTGGCTAAACAAAGAAGTAAGACAGGCAATTAACAGTAAAAAGAAAGCATTTGCACTACTAAAGCAGGATGGCACCATTGAAGCTCTAAAAAACTATAGGGAGAAAAATACTTTATCTAAAAAACTAATTAAAGCTGCCAAAAAGGAAACAGAGAAGCACATTGCTAAGGAGAGTAAAACTAATCCCAAACTGTTCTTCAACTATATCAATAGTAAAAGAATAAAAACTGAAAATGTAGGCCCCTTAAAAAATAGTGAGGAAAGAATGGTTGTAGATGACGAGGAAAAAGCTAACATATTAAACACCTTCTTCTCCACGGTATTCACGGTGGAAAATGAAATGCTAGGTGAAATCCCAAGAAACAATGAAAACCCTATATTAAGGGTCACCAATCTAACCCAAGAAGAGGTGCGAAACCGGCTAAATAAGATTAAAATAGATAAATCTCCGGGTCCGGATGGCATACACCCACGAGTACTAAGAGAACTAAGTAATGTAATAGATAAACCATTATTTCTTATTTTTAGTGACTCTATAGCGACAGGGTCTGTTCCGCAGGACTGGCGCATAGCAAATGTGGTGCCAATATTCAAAAAGGGCTCTAAAAGTGAACCTGGAAATTATAGGCCAGTAAGTCTAACCTCTATTGTTGGTAAAATATTTGAAGGGTTTCTGAGGGATGTTATTCTGGATTATCTCAATGAGAATAACTGTTTAACTCCATATCAGCATGGGTTTATGAGAAATCGCTCCTGTCAAACCAATCTAATCAGTTTTTATGAAGAGGTAAGCTATAGACTGGACCACGGTGAGTCATTGGACGTGGTATATCTCGATTTTTCCAAAGCGTTTGATACCGTGCCGCACAAGAGGTTGGTACACAAAATGAGAATGCTTGGTCTGGGGGAAAATGTGTGTAAATGGGTTAGTAACTGGCTTAGTGATAGAAAGCAGAGGGTGGTTATAAATGGTATAGTCTCTAACTGGGTCGCTGTGACCAGTGGGGTACCGCAGGGGTCAGTATTGGGACCTGTTCTCTTCAACATATTCATTAATGATCTGGTAGAAGGTTTACATAGTAAAATATCGATATTTGCAGATGATACAAAACTATGTAAAGCAGTTAATACAAGAGAAGATAGTATTCTGCTACAGATGGATCTGGATAAGTTGGAAACTTGGGCTGAAAGGTGGCAGATGAGGTTTAACAATGATAAATGTAAGGTTATACACATGGGAAGAAGGAATCAATGTCACCATTACACACTGAACGGGAAACCACTGGGTAAATCTGACAGGGAGAAGGACTTGGGGATCCTAGTTAATGATAAACTTACCTGGAGCAGCCAGTGCCAGGCAGCAGCTGCCAAGGCAAACAGGATCATGGGGTGCATTAAAAGAGGTCTGGATACACATGATGAGAGCATTATACTGCCTCTGTACAAATCCCTAGTTAGACCACACATGGAGTACTGTGTCCAGTTTTGGGCACCGGTGCTCAGGAAGGATATAATGGAACTAGAGAGAGTACAAAGGAGGGCAACAAAATTAATAAAGGGGATGGGAGAACTACAATACCCAGATAGATTAGCGAAATTAGGATTATTTAGTCTAGAAAAAAGACGACTGAGGGGCGATCTAATAACCATGTATAAGTATATAAGGGGACAATACAAATATCTCGCTGAGGATCTGTTTATACCAAGGAAGGTGACGGGCACAAGGGGGCATTCTTTGCGTCTGGAGGAGAGAAGGTTTTTCCACCAACATAGAAGAGGATTCTTTACTGTTAGGGCAGTGAGAATCTGGAATTGCTTGCCTGAGGAGGTGGTGATGGCGAACTCAGTCGAGGGGTTCAAGAGAGGCCTGGATGTCTTCCTGGAGCAGAACAATATTGTATCATACAATTATTAGGTTCTGTAGAAGGACGTAGATCTGGGTATTTATTATGATAGAATATAGGCTGAACTGGATGGACAAATGTCTTTTTTCGGCCTTACTAACTATGTTACTATGTTATGTTACTATGTTACAAGAATATAACTACTATAATTCTGCCCCTATGTACAAGAATATAACTACTATAATACTGCTCCTATGTACAAGAATATAACTACTATAATACTGCTCCTATGTACAAGAATATAACTACTATAATACTGCTCCTATGTACAAGAATATAACTACTAAAATACTGCTCCTATACACAAGCATATACCATATTTTCCGGCGTATAAGACAACTTTTTAACCCCTAAAAATTTTCCCAAAAATCGGGGGTTGTCTTATACTCCGGGTACAGGTGCACCGAGTGATCCTGGATGGTTCCCAGGGTCTGAAGGGGAGGAGACTCTCCTTCAGGCCCTGGGATCCATATTCATGTAAAAAATAAAGAATAAAAATAAAAAATATGGATATACTCACCCTCTGACGGCCCCTGGCTCTCACCGCTGCAAACATCTGCCTCCGTTCCTAAGAATGCAGTGAGTGAAGGACCTTCGATGACTTCGCGGTCAGGTGACCGGTCACCTGACCACTCACGTGACCGCGACATCATCGAAGGTCCTTCACTCTCTGCATTCTTAGGAACGGAGGCAGATGTTTGCAGCGGTGAGAGCCAGGGGCCGTCAGAGGGTGAGTATATCCATATTTTTTATTTTTATTCTTTATTTTTTACATGAATATGGATCCCAGGGCCTGAAGAAGAGTCTCTTCTCCTCCAGACCCTGGGAACCACACGCCGTATAAGATGACTGGGTGTATAAGATGACCCCCGTCTTATACGGCGGGTATATCCCAAATTCCATATTTTATATGGAAAAGTTGGGGGTCATCTTATACGCCCAGTCGTCTTATACACCAGAAAATACGGTAACTACTATAATACTGCTCCTATGTACAAGAATATAACTACTATAATACTGCCCCTAGATACAAGAATATAACTACTCTAATACTGCTCCTATGTACAAGAATATAACTACTATAATACTGCCTCTATGTACAAAAATATAACTACTATAATACTGCTCCTATGTACAAGAATATAACTACTATAATACTGCTCCTATGTACAAGAATATAACTACTATAATACTGCTCCTATGTACAAGAATATAACTACTCTAATACTGCTCCTATGTACAAGAATATAACTACTATAATACTGCTCCTATGTACAAGAATATAACTACTATAATGCTGCTCCTATGTACAAGAATATAACTACTATAATACTGCCCATATGTACAAGAATATAACTAATATAATACTGCTCCTATGTACAAGAATATAACTACTATAATGCTGCTCCTATGTACAAGAATATAACTACTATAATACTGCTCCTATGTACAAGAATATAACTATTATAATACTGCTCCTATGTACAAGAATATAGCTACTATAATACTGCTCCTATGTACAAGAATATAACTATTATAATACTGCTCCTATGTACAAGAATATAGCTACTATAATACTGCCCCTATGTACAAGAATATAGCTACTATAATACTGACCCCTATGTACAAGAATATAACTACTATAATACTGCTCCTATGTACAAGAATATAACTACTATAATACTGCTCCTATGTACAAGAATATAACTACTATAATACTGCTCCTATATACAAGAATATAACTATTATAATACTGCTCCTATGTACAAGAATATAGCTACTATAATACTGCCCCTATGTACAAGAATATAACTACTATAATACTGCTCCTATGTACAAGAATATAGCTACTATAATACTGCTCCTATGTACAAGAATATAACTACTATAATACTGCTCCTATGTACAAGAATATAACTACTATAATACTGCTCCTATATACAAGAATATAACTACTATAATGCTGCCCCTATGTACAAGAATATAACTACTATAATGCTGCTCCTATGTACAAGAATATAACTACTATAATACTGCTCCTATGTACAAGAATATAACTATTATAATACTGCTCCTATGTACAAGAATATAGCTACTATAATACTGCCCCTATGTACAAGAATATAGCTACTATAATACTGACCCCTATGTACAAGAATATAACTACTATAATACTGCTCCTATGTACAAGAATATAACTACTATAATACTGCTCCTATGTACAAGAATATAACTACTATAATACTGCTCCTATATACAAGAATATAACTATTATAATACTGCTCCTATGTACAAGAATATAGCTACTATAATACTGCCCCTATGTACAAGAATATAACTACTATAATACTGCTCCTATGTACAAGAATATAGCTACTATAATACTGCTCCTATGTACAAGAATATAGCTACTATAATACTGACCCCTATGTACAAGAATATAACTACTATAATACTGCTCCTATATACAAGAATATAACTATTATAATACTGCTCCTATGTACAAGAATATAACTACTATAATACTGCTCCTATGTACAAGAATATAGCTACTATAATACTGACCCCTATGTACAAGAATATAACTACTATAATACTGCTCCTATGTACAAGAATATAACTACTATAATACTGCTCCTATGTACAAGAATATAGCTACTATAATACTGACCCCTATGTACAAGAATATAACTACTATAATACTGCTCCTATATACAAGAATATAACTATTATAATACTGCTCCTATGTACAAGAATATAGCTACTATAATACTGCTCCTATGTACAAGAATATAACTAACATAATACTGCCCCATAAGTAGAAGAATACAATGACTACACTACAGTTTCTTAAATATTATACCTGCATTATTCTTCAAATGATTGCAGTCATAAATATATAATGTGTCATCTTGATCCTGTTTTCTCAGCATTATGCAGGCAAGAGATCACTTTGCCCCTATTTAGCTAAGAACATAGATAACCTCTGGGTAAACAGGCGAAGCATTGTGTTCTTTCCCATTCCACTCACATACTTTACCTGTTTTGCATCGAGTCTTGATCTCTGGTCCATCTTCCTTGCTGGAGTTTCTTATATCTTCTGCATCTATTGAATTTCTTATTATAAGATGTCAAGTTTCTTTTGGTTTAAGTTTGATATCTTACATGGCATCATGCTCCTCTCTATAAGTACACAGGAAGTGTCATCTTTGAAGCACCGGAATATTATTGAGAGCCACAAAATGTTTCATAATCACAGAAATAAGAACTGTTTGCAGTATATAGTCAAATACACAGAATTCATTAAATCTATTGTTGAGAGAAAGATCTTGTCAGTATAATGAAATAGTAGAGGCGATGCCGGGTCCACGTATGTCTTTTTGTAATGTAAGCCTATATTTGTTGATGCGTTCATGAAATTTGCTCCTTAATGCTTTATTCATGGCCTCTCTGGTCTCTTATTAGGCTCATACTAAACTAAGGACGATTGTGGTCTACAAGCTCCTATGAAATATTCCAGTCTAAGCAAATTGTATCTTTTGTCCTCCACTCGGCCCTGACCCTCCTAAGACTGCCGCCTTTAGGAATTGAATGGAGATATTCAAAGTCTATGATGTTGATAGACACAGCTTACTGCTGTGCTTGGCCATCATTTTCAGATTAATAGATGACAGTGTGACCTGACTCTCTATTTAAATCCTCCTGGCCATAGTCTTATGGCAGAGGAGGACCTGTAAAAAAACAGAGAATACAAAATGCAGTGTTTTCGCAACCAACTGATGTTTTAGAAGTGAGATCCAGCTCAGTCTAATAGTTACCATTAGAAGAGAGCAAATATATTGGAGGAGAATTGAACTTTAGTCAAATATTACCAATACTCAAATTTGTTAAAATGCTATTTTTTGTGACTTTCAAAGATTCAGTAAATTAGCAATAACAACGTTTCAGGTGTGAACCCTTCTTCAGACAAATATGGTGAAAGAGTGGATTTGCCAAGAAAACTTCCTATTTACAGATGCTGTGAAATTATATTTACTCAGACTCTTTGAACTTTTCATCGATTACGAGTAAGTTTATGAAAATTTGCCAGATCCTTCAAGTTTTCATGGGATGGCACTCAGCCCAGTGTTACACTTTAGGGTAGCTCAGATCTAACATAGTAAGATAGTTAGCAAGGCCGAAAAAAGATATTTGTCCACCCAGTTCAGCATATATCCTGTCAGAATAAATCCCCAGATCTACATCCTTCTAAAGACCCTAATAATTGTAAGATACAATATTGTTACGCTCCAGGAAGACATCCAGGCCTCTCTTGAACCCCTTGACTCAGTTCGCCATCACCACCTCCTCAGGCAAGCAATTCCAAATTCTCACTGCTCTAACAGTAAGGAATCCGCTTCTATGTTGGTAGAAAAACCTTTTCTCCTCCAGACGCAGAGAATGCCCCCTTGTGACCGTCACCTTCCTTGGCATAAACAGTTCAATGGAGAGATATTTGTATTGTCCCCTTATATACTTATACATGGTTATTAGATTGCCCCTCGGTTGTCTTTTTTCTAGACTAAATAATCCTAATTTTGCAATCTCTCTGGGTATTTTAGTTCCCCTGTCCCCTTTATTAATTTTGTTGCCCTCCTTTGTACTCGCTGTAGTTCTATTTTATCCTTCTTGAGCACCGATGCCAAAACTGTACACAGTACTCCATGTGTGGTCTAACTAGGGATTTGTACAGAGGCAGTATAATGCTCTCATCATGTGTATCCAGACCTCTTTTAATCCACTCCAAGATCCTGTTATGGGATCAAATTACTAAAATTGTCATATATATATGTATTCACCCCTTTTGCTATGAAGCCCATACACATTTCGGGTACAAGCAATTATCTTCATAAGTACCATGCTTACTGAAAGGAATTCCATCTCTGTGCAATTCAAGTGTCACATGTCTGTCAGTATTGTATGTACACTTTACCTTTACTGAAAGGTCACATAGGCTGCAACACCATTAACAAGAGGCTACACTAACCAAACATCATGAAGACCAAGAAGATCTCCAAACAAGTCAGGGTTGGGTTATAAAAAAAATCCCAATCTCTGATGATCCCCTAGAGCACCATTAAATCCATTATCATCAAATGGAAAGTACAAACAACAAACCTGCCAAGAGAGGGTGCCCACCAAAACTGTCAGCTCTGGAAAGGAGGACATTAATCACCAAGGCAGCACAGAGACCAAAAGTAATCCTGAATGAGCAGCAGAGTTCCCAAGCAGAGACTGGAGTATCTGTCCATATGACCACAATAAGCTCCATAAAAGTGGTCTTTATGGAAAAGTGGGTAGAAAAAAAGCCTTTACTTACACATAATAACTGTAAGGCTTGTTTTGAGTTTGCCAAAAGGCATATGGGAGACCCCCCAAATGTATGGAGTAAGGTACTGTGACCAGATGAGACCAAAATTAAACTTTTTGGCCACCAAGGTAAACACTATGTCTGGCACCAAACCAACACACCCCAAGAACACCATCCCCACAATGAAACATGGTGGTGGCAGCACCATGCTGTGGAGATGTTTTTCAGCAGCTGGACAGGAAAAATGGTCTGAGATAAAGGGAGGATAGATGGTGCAAAATACAAAGTAATTTGTGAGCAAAACCTGATTCAGGTTTGAGACTTGGATGGAGGTTCACCTTCCAACAAGACAGTGACCCAAAGCATACTGCTAAAGCAGCACTCAAGTGGTCTAAGAGGAAACGTGTAAATGTTTTGCAGTGGTCTAGTCAAAGCCCATTTGAGACTCTGTGGTCAGACTTGAAGATTGCTGTTAACAAGAGAAAACCATCTAACTTGAAGGAGATAGAGCAATTTTGTCTTACGAATGGGCAAAAATCCCAGTGGCTAGATGTGGAAAGTTAAAAGAGACTTATCCAAAGTGACTTGCAGCTGTAAGTGCTGCAAAAGGAGGCTCTGCAAACTACTTATTCTATGGGGGGTCAATAGTTATGCACATTGACGTTTTCAGTTATTTTGTGCTATTTTATTGTTTGCTTCACACTTAAAAAAATGTTTACAGTTGTAGGCATGTTCTTTACATGGACTGATGAAAGCACTAAAAAAATGAAATTCCAGGTTCTGAGGTAGCAAAACACAAAACACTGGCCTTAGGAGATGAATACTTTTGCAAGCCACTGTGTGACCTACAACGTCTCCCATCGATTGCAAAGGGTGGTGCCAGCAGCAGATCTTGATTATGTTCTAGCAGAAATCTGTTCAGCATGGCAAAACATTCCTCGACCATTAATAAACTCACTCATAGCAGCCAAGGCATTTGATTCTTTGGCGCTCAAATTCAAGATTGAAAAAAATCAAGATGTTTGGAAAGTTTTCTTTTCATTTTTTCATCATTTACAGGTCAGTAACACGTCTTAATCATGTAATTTCTATAATTCTACTTTCCCTTTCGGGTGTTTCAATTTCAATTTTTGAGGAGTATATAACTAGATTCTTCTAGATTCTTCTAGGCCATTCTTCTCTCACTGGACTAGGAAACTTGATTATAAGTGAGTGGTTTACAAACCCTCTAATTCCATTCCAGTGGGCTTGCTTAATTTTAATAAATACCCTTTTTCACGTATTTTGGCAGCTCGTTCTTGTGACAGAGGAGCTGTCTAATAGAAAACAGCATTATTGGAGAACAAACAAGCTTCTCGGAAGGCGACTAATGGATTTTTCGCTCACTTGCAAACTATGGAAGGATATTTCTTAATTAGGAAAACAGCAACTAATACATATATAACGGAGATAGCTTCTCCAATACATGGAGATTAGTTTGCCAATGTGAGCCTCATAAGATTGCAGGTAATATATATATTTTTTTCTGTTATTATTATTATTTTATTATTATTATACATTTTTATAGCGCCATTTATTCCATGGCGCTTTACATGTGAATACGGGGCAAATATAGACAAATACATTAAACATAAGCAGATAACAAGGCACACGAGTACATAAGGAGGGAGGACCCTGCCCGCGAGGGCTCACAGTCTGCAGGGGGTGGGTGAGGATACACTAGGAGAGGGAAGAGCTGGCTGTGCGGCTGTTCAGTAGGTTGAGGATCACTGCAGGCTGTAGGCTTGTCGGAAGAGATGAGTCTTCAGGTTCTTTTTGAAGGTTTCTATGGTAGGCGCGAGTCTGATGTGTTGGGGTAGAGAGTTCCAGAGTATGGGGGAAGCACGGGAGAAGTCTTGGATGCGGTTATGGGAAGAAGAGATGAGAGGGGAGTAGAGAAGGAGGTCTTGGGAGGATCGGAGGTTGCGTGTAGGTAGGTACCGGGAGACCATGTCACAGATGTATGGAGGAGACAGGTTGTGGATGGCTTTGTATGTCAGTGTGAGGGTTTTGAACTGGAGTCTCTGGGCGATAGGAAGCCAGTGAAGGGCTTGACATAGGGGAGAGGCTGGGGAATAGCGGGGGGACAGGTGGATTAGTCGGGCAGCAGAGTGTAGGATGGATTGGAGTGGTGCCAGAGTGCTAGAGGGGAGTCCAGAGAGTAGGAGGTTGCAGTAGTCGAGGCGGGAGATGATAAGGGCATGCACTAGCGTTTTTGCAGTGTTGCGGTCAAGGAAAGCACGGATCCGGGAAATATTTTTGAGTTTGAGACGACAGGAGGAGGCAAGGGCTTGGATATGTGGCTTGAAAGAGAGGGCAGAGTCGAGGATCACCCCGAGGCACCTGGCGAGTGGGACTGGGGATAGTGAGCAGCCATTGACATTGATGGATAGGTCTGGTGGAGGGGTAGAGTGAGATTCCAACTAACTGAGAAAAATTGTGTGTTAATGTGTTATCAGATCTCTTCTTGTGTATAGATAAAGCAAAGGGTCAATTTCCCTAAGTACCGTAATTATCTTATTACATTTTTTTAGTCCACAAAAAATTCTGCTCACTTTGCCAAGTTAAATTCACTTTAACATTGCTGAGAAATGAGAGTCACAAACCCCGCCCATCGGCACCCTGTCACATGATCACGGGGCGCCAATGAGTTGACATGACAATTGGAGGTCTGCGGGAGACTCCCGTGTCTGTCATTGCCCATCTGCTATGAATGCCGCCCCGTGACCAGCATTCATAGCAGATGATCATATGAGATGATCACTAAAGCCCTGCTACGTGCAGCACAAGCGATCACTATATCACAGCTTCAAGACTCCTAAGGAGACTATTCATGCAAATGAAAATTTAAAAATATTTAAAAAATATAAAAGTTCAAACCCACACCCCTTTTTACCCATTCAAAATAAAACAATAATAAAAAAAACATATTTGGGGTCACCACCTTCAGAAATACCCGATCTATCAAAATATAAAAATAATTAATCTAATTGGTAAATGACGTAACAAGAAAAAAAATAAAAATTATCAAAAAAAAATTTAGGGGCGCCACAACATTACAACAAAAATGCAATTACAGGTGATCAAAAGATCTTAGCTACACAAAAATGGTATTGATAAAAACTTCAGCTCGGCGCACAAAATTTACACCCTCAACCAGCCCCAAATCCTGAAAAATTGAAATGCTCATTTTCCTTTTTTTTTTACAAATGTTTTATTTTTTTCACCACTTAAATAAGAAGAACCTATACACATTATGTATTTGCAAACTCGTAGTGACCTGGAGAATCATAACGGCGGGTCAGAGAAAGAAAAAAAAAACTCACTTGGATTTTTTTACCTGTTTTCCAGTACAACATGTCGTGAAATCGACGGTGTTGTTTAAAAGTGCAACTCGTCTCGCAAAAAACAAGCCCTCACATGGCCATATTAACACTAAAATGAAAACAAGCTATGGCTCTGAAAAAGAGGGCAAAAAACGAAAACGCAAAAATGGAAAATCTCAAAGTGGTGAAGGGATTAAAATGACAAATCTTGCAATTTTCACACTGACCACTGGGGTGACTATAGTGTCTAACTTCCTGTTGTTTCAGGAAATCCATATGTACATTAGCAGCAATTAACCTATATTTTGTATTTATATTTTTAATATAAATCATGATATGAAAAAATGGGTAGCAAATTTCTTCCTTTACAGAATGGTCTCAATGTTTGGATCTCCCCCCTCTCCTGGTTCATATTTTTGGTTATGCTATAAAGGACTTTGATGGGGAAAAGTCTTTTAAGAAAAATGCCAACTTTCTTTTATCATTCTGTTGGAAACCCAACATTGCCATGACATATGCTTTTGAATCCATAAATATCTTTTGTCCACCCTGATAACTTGCCCTTTCTCCATTGGCCAAGACCAGGTAGACGTCAGGAGTTCTCGATTACCATGTTTGTTTATGAATCCTCCAAGCTTCAAGTTTTTTGAAATCAGTAAACAAGAGGAGACAACATCGACAAGATGAAGCATCATTATGGCCAAGGGAAGTCATTTATCATTGTGATTAGGAACTTGGACTGTCAGAATCGATAAATGAAACAGTCCATTGAAATAATTCCTGCCAGTGAAGCAAAGCTTGAATATATAATGCTTAATTAGGTGTAGTAGATTAGCGCACTTCTTTGTAAAGTGTTTGTGTTATTCGTAACGAAGAGTTGAATTAAAACAGAAGCTTAGAAAGAACGCAGAACAACAGAGGAACGACACAAAACAATTCCATCATGGTAGACGCTATTACGGCTTCATAATACGAGTCCGGAGAATTCTATCTTGGAAGTGCAGGACGCCTTACTTTGTAGGAGCTTAAGGAGTACGGTAATTGTTTTGCACTTCGGCTTTCTTCTTTCTGCCGTTTTGTTACTTTGGTAAATGATATGTTCTGACTCAATTACAGAGCGTTGAAGTCACTCAACAAGAGAAAAGCAAAATATCTCAGCTAGTAGGCAGTGGCTGACTCAATCCTAATTTATGGCTCACCGGAAAAGTATTTTTTAGGACATTTGATGACATCTTGGTATATTATTATTAGCATTATTATTTTTCTAGATAAGCCTTTTTTATACAGAATGTAAAAAATATACTCTTTTTTCAACTTTTTGAAATAAACATTTGATATGAGTGAAATGATTCGTAAAGAATCAAATTAGTTATCAAATTTTGTCTGAATCGATTCTCAAAAATTAAGCAAAATTATGGTGAGTTGGCCGCAAATTGTCTGGATTATTTTGATGGCTAAGAAGGTGTTTTTTTGTTTGACTCGGATTGGTCTTCAGATCCATCTTCTAGGCCTTAAGGTACCGTCACACATAACAATATCGATAATGATATTATTGCTTTTTGTGACGTAGCAACGATATCGTTAATGAAATCGTTATGCGTGACAGCGACCAACGATCAGGCCCCTGCTAGGAGATCGTTGGTCGCTGGGGAAAGTCCAGGACTTTATTTAGCCGCTGATCACCCGCTGACATCGCTGAATCGGCATGTGTGACGCTGATTCAGCGATGTCTTCACTGGTAACCAAGGTAAACATCGGGTTACTAAGCACAGGGCCGTGCTTAGTAACCCGATGTTTACCCTGGTTACCATTGTAAAAGCAAAAAAACAAACACTACATACTTACATTCCGGTGTCTGGTCAGGTCCCTCGCCTTCAGCTTCCCGCACTGACTGTGAGTGCCGGCCGGCCGTAAAGCAAAGCCCAGCGGTGACGTCACCGCTGTGCTTTACGGCCGGCGCTCAGTCAGTGTGGGAAGCTGAAGGCGAGGGACCTGACCAGACACCGGAATGTAAGTATGTAGTGTTTTTTTTTTAACTTTTACACTGGTAACCAGGGTAAACATCAGGTTACTAAGCGCGGCCCTGCGCTTAGTAACCCGATGTTTACCCTGGTTACCCGGGGACTTCGGCATCGTTGGTCGCTGGAGAGCTGTCACACAGACAGCTCTCCAGTGACCAAACAGCGACGCTGCAGCGATCGACATCGTTGTCTAGATCGCTGCAGCGTCGCTTAATGTGATAAGATAACGTGATAAATTACACTATCACGTCCTGTGAGATGCATGTCGTTGACATCAAAGTTTGGCGTCACACCTCCAGCGCCAGAAGATCAGTCTGAGGAACCATCTAAAAAGGAGGACCAGGAGGAAGGATGTGTTGGCTGGACAGGTGAGTATAATCTTTATTATGTTAACCATTTATTGTCATTTCATTTTTTATGCTTTAGGGTTTGGAGAGACCTCTAAGCATAATAAAGTTTTTTTTTCTTGGCAGATTTGAGTAAATGAAGTTCAACAGATTCGCTCACCCTTATAAACCCCTTAATGAGCTGTGACATTAATTTACATCACAAAGTTGAGTGTGGAAAGAACCTACTCCATATTGTATAGATGCTGGTTGTTTACACAGCTGGCATCTGCCTGTAACAGCAGTTTGAAGTTATCTTTGATGCCTGCTGTTTAATCATTTAGATGCTGCTATCAGTCACCAACAGCAGCATTTCAATGCTGTGATCACAGGTGTGCGGCTCCCATCAGACCCCCAAGACATTATCATGGGGAGCCAATGGGTTTCCATGATGGCTGGGGATTGATTAAAGGCCTCCATGGTTCTCATCTTGGCACTCTTGTGAAGCCCCGCCATAGATTGTGCTTCATTGGAGACCATTACTTACACTATATACTGCAATGCTTTGATATTGCAGTATATACTACAAAAATAACATAAAAATGAAAAAGATTATAATACATCTATATATACAGTATATTTATATACACACATATATATATAGTTGTAGTTTTGAATGACGTCAGTCATTTCATCATGTGATGCACTGTAAAGTGTGAAAAAAGAATCCAATGGGAGCATGAAATGACACACCACCTTGAATGCTTGTGTTAAATGCCACTGTCAGAGGTTAACGGTGAAATCTAGCCATCTGCAGGCAGAGGCTCAGGATGGCTGATTAACCCCTTCCCGACCTTTGACGCCACGTAGGCGTCATGAAAGTCGGTGCCAATCCGACCTGTGACGCCTATGTGGTGTCATGGAAAGATTGCGTCCCTGCAGATCGGGTGAAAGGGTTAAGTCCAATTTCACCCGATCTGCAGGGACAGTGTGAGTGGTACTTTAGCCCAGGGGGGTGGCTTCACCCCCCCGTGGCTACGATCGCTCTCATTGGCTGTTGAAAGTGAAACTGTAATATTTCACCTAAAAACTGGTGAAATATTACAATCCAGCCATGGCCGATGCTGCAATATCATCGGCCATGGCTGGAAACACTGATGTACCCCCCCACCGCCACCGATCTCCTCCCCGGTCCTCCGTCCGGTGCTCCGCTCCCCTCCGTCATCCTGTCTGCTCCCCCGTCCTCCTGCCCGCTCCCCCTGTGCTCCGATGCCATCCCCGTCCTCCGATCCACCCCCTATGCTCAGATCTCCCCCCTCAAACTTACCAGGCCTCCCGGTGTCCGTCCATCTTCTCCCAGGGCACCGCCATCTTCCAAAATGGCGGGCGCATGCGTAGTGCGCCTGCCAAATCTGCCGGCCGGCAGATTCGTTCCAGGTATATTTTGATCACAGTGATCAAAATAAAAAGTATAGTAATTGACCTCCCCTTTATCACCCCCATAGGTAGGGACAATAATAAAATAAAGAAAATATTTTTTTTTCTTTTTCCACTAGGGTAAGGGTTAGAACTAGGGCTAGGGTTAGGGCTAGGGTTAGGGTTAAGGCTAGGGTTAGGGCTAGGGTTATGGTTAGGGTATGTGCACACGGTGCGGATTAGCCGCGGATCCGCAGCGGATTGGCCGCTGCGAATTCGTAGCAGTTTTCCATCAGGTTTACAGTACCATATAAACCTATGGAAAACCAAATCCGCTGTGCCCATGGTGCGGAAAATACCGTGCAGAAACACTTCGTTGTATTTTCCGCAGCATGTCAACTTTGTGCGGATTCCGCAGAGTTTTACACCTGTTCCTTAATAGGAATCCGCAGGTGAAATCCGCACAAAAATAACACTGGAAATCCGCTGTAAACATGTGCACATAGCCTTAGGGTTGGAATTAGAGTTAGGGTTGGAATTAGGGCTAGGGTTGGAAATAGGGTTAAGATTAGGCTTGTGGTTAGGGTTACGGATAGGGTTAGGGGTGTTTTGGGGTTAAAGTTGTGGTTAGGGTTGGGATTAGGGTTAGGGTTGGGATTAGGGTTAGGGTTGGGATTAGGGTTAGGGTTAGGGTTGGTATTAGGGTTACGGGTGTGTTGGGGTTAGGGTTGTGGTTAGGGGTGTGTTGGGGTTAGGGTTGTGATTAGGGTTATGGCTACAGTTGGGATAAGGGTTAGGGGTGTGTTGGGGTTAGTGTTGAAGTTAGAATTGAGGGGTTTCCACTGTTTAGGCACATCAGGGGTCTCGAAACGCAACATGGCGCCACCATTGATTCCAGCCAATCTTGCGTTCAAAAAGTCAAATGGTGCTCCCTCCCTTCCGAGCCCCGACGTGCGCCCAAACAGTGGTTTACCCCCACATATAGGATACCAGCGTACTCAGGACAAACTGGGCAACAACTATTGGGGTCCAATTTCTCCTGTTACCCTTGCGAAAATAAAAAATTGCTTGCTAAAACATAATTATGGAGGAAAGAAAAAATATTTTTTATTTTCACGGCTCTGCGTTATAAACTTCTGTGAAGCACTTGGCGGTTGAAAGTGCTCACCACACATCTAGATAAGTTCCTTGGGGGGTCTAGTTTCCAAAATGGGGTCACTTGTGGGGGGCTTCTACTGTTTAGGCACATCAGAGGCCCTGCAAATGCAACGTGAGGCCCGCAGACCATTCCATCAAAGTCTGCATTTCAAATGTCACTACTTCCCTTCCGAGCCCCGACGTGTGCCCAAACAGTGGTTTACCCCCACATATCAGTGTACTCAGGACAAACTGGGCAACAACTATTGGGGTCCAATTTCTTTTGTTACCCTTATGAACATAAAAAATTGCTTGCTAAAACATAATTTTTGAGGAAAGAAAAATAATTATTTATTTTCACGGCTCTGCGTTGTAAACTTCTGTGAAGCACTTGGGGGTTCAAAGTGCTCACCACATATCTAGATAAGTTCCTTGGGGGGTCTAGTTTGCAAAATGTGGTCACTTGTGGGGAGTTTCTACTGATTAGGCACACCAGGGGCTCTGCAAACGCAACGTGACGCCCGCAGACCATTCCATCAAAGTCTGCATTTCAAAAGTCACTACTTCCCTTCTGAGCCCCGACGTGTGCCCAAACAGTGGTTCTCCCCACATATGGGGCATCAGCGTACTCATGACAATCTGGACAACAACTTTTGGGGTCCAATTTCTCCTGTTACTCTTGTTAAAATAAAAAATTGCAGGCTAAAAACTAATTTTTGAGGAAAGAAAAATATTTTTTTATTTTCACTGCGCTGCATTATAAACTTCTATGAAGCCCTTGGGGGTTTAAAGTGGTCACCACACATCTAGATTAGTTCCATGGAAGGTCTAGTTTCCAAAATGGGGTCACATGTGGGGGAGCTCCAATGTTTAGGCACACAGGGGTTCTCCAAACGCGACATGGTGTCCGCTAACGATTGGAGCTAATTTTTCATTCAAAAAGTCAAATGGCACTCTTTCCCTTCCGAGCCCTGCCGTGTGCCCAAGCAGTGGTTTACCCCCACATGTGAGGTATCAGTGTACTCAGGAAAAATTGCCCAATAAATTTTATGATCCATTTTATCCTGTTGCCCATGTGGAAATGAACAAATTGAAGCTAAATTAAATTTTTTGTGAAAAAAAAGTACTTTTTCATTTTTTCGGATCAATTTGTGAAGCACCTGGGGGTTCAAAGTGTTCACTATGCATCTAGATAAGTTCCTTTGGGGGTCTAGTTTCGAAAATGGGGTCACATGTGGGGAGCTCCAATGTTTAGGCACACAGGGGCTCTCCAAACGCGACATGGTGTCCGCTAACGATTGGAGCTAATTTTTCATTCAAAAGTCAAATGGCGCTCCTTCCCTTCTGAGCCTTGCCGTGTGCACAAACAGTGGTGTGTGACCACATATGAGGTATCAGTGTACTTAGGAGAAATTGTCCAACACATTTTAGGATCCATTTCATCCTGTTGCCAATGTGAAAATGAAAAAATTGAGGCTAAAATAAATTTTTTGTGGAAAAAAAAAGTACTTTTTCATTTTTACGGATCAATTTGGGAAGCACCTGGGGGTTCAAAGTGCTCACTATGCATCTAGATAAGCTCGTTGGGGGGTCTAGTTTCCAAAATGGGGTCACTTGTGGGGAAGCTCCAATGTTTAGGCACACAGGGGCTCTCCAAACGCGACATGGTGTCCGCTAAAGATTGGAGTAAATTTTTCATTGAATAAGCCCTGTCGTGCGCCCAGACAGTGGTTCCCCCCACATATGAGGTATCGGCGTACTCAGGACAAATTGCACAATAACGTTTGGGGTCCAGTTTCTCTTTGTACCCTTGGGAAAATAAAAAAATTGTTGCTAAAACATCATTTTTTGACTAAAAAGTGAAATGTTCATTTTTTCCTTCCATGTTGCTTCTGCTGCTGTGAAGTACCTGAAGGGTTAATAAACTTCTTGAATGTGATTTTGAGTACCTTGAGGGGTGTAGTTTTTAGAATGGTGTCACTTTTGGGTATTTTCAGCCATACAGACCCCTCAAACTGACTTCAGATGTGAGGTGGTCCCTAAAAAAAATGGTTTTGTAAATTTCGTTGTAAAAATGAGAAATCGCTGGTCAATTTTTAACCCTTATAATTTCCTAGCAAAAAAAAATTTTGTTTCCAAAATTGTGCTGATGCAAAGTAGACATGTGGGTAATTTTATTTATTAACTATTTTTTGTCACATGACTCTCTGGTTTAACAGAATAAAAATTCAAAATTTGAAAATTGTGAAATTTTCTAAATTTTAGCCAAATTTCCATTTTTTTCACAAATAAACGTAAAAATTATTGACCTAAATTTACCACTAACATGAAGCTCAATATGTCACGAAAAAACATTCTCAGAACTGTTACGATCCGTTGAAGCGTTCCTGAGTTATTACCTCATAAAGGGACACTGGTCAGAATTGCAAAAAATGGCCAGGTCATTAAGGTCAAAATAGGCTGGGTCATGAAGGGGTTAAATCAGGCAGCATGTGTGGGGAAAGATACTGGCTCAGCCTGCGAGCCTGCATCAAAGGCAAGGAACCAGTATGTTATATGTCACTAAGGGGTTAAAGAAATTTAAAATTATATAAAAATTCTATTTGATATGGTCATATCCATAAAAGTCCTGTGTATCAAAATCTAAAATAATTTAATCTCTTAGTGACCGGGCCAATATTTTGAAACCTGATGTGTCACTTTATGGACTAAAAACTCTTCCACATATCCCAGTTATTCAGAGCAAGCTTTTTCGTGACACATTGTACTTTATGATAATGGTAAACTTAGGTTAATATGTTTTGCGTTTACTTATAAAAATACCAGAAATTTGACAAAAATTTAATAATTTTTTTTTGCAAGTTTCAATTGTTGAATGATTATTCCATTAACTTAGTCTTATCACACAAAAGCAATAATAAATGACATTTCCAAAATGTCTGCTTTACATCAGCACCATTTGTAAAATGTTGTTTTATTTTGTTAGCATTTTAGATGGTTTGGTAATGTAGCATTCATTTTACAATTTTGTAAGGAAATTTACAAAACTTTATTTTATAGGGACCTATTCAGTTTTTAAGTGACTTTGGGGATCCTATATATTGGAAACCCTAAAAATAGCACCCCTTATTGTATTCAAAATTGCTTTCAGATACTTCATTAACCCTTTGGATGCTTGTCAGTAATTAATGCAGTGTGGCATAACAGGAATGAAAAAGTTTATTTTTACCACCTAAATTTTGATATCTTCTGAACAGGTTGCTATAGTCAGCATACTTTAAGGTCTCAGCATGCCAATGAGGTTAAAGAGGGAGCCCCCACACTCTGTTAACTATCTAGATGAGGTAGTCACTATTAACAGCAGCATGTAAGGGGTTAAACAGCCATTGTCTGTGCCAACACTGATCGTGGCTGATGCAGCAAGTTGTCAGCTAAACTGTACAGCTGACAGCAACTGGATTTTCACCCATTCGGGGATGCTAGTCTCTTATATCGCAGGTCTGTAAAAAGTCATATTGGTGGTCACAGAGGAGCTAAAACATGTATTAACCCCTTCACTCCCAGAGCTGGGGAATGTGGACTACATCAGAGCTTCATCGTAACATTTTGGTTAATAAATTGGTTATCAAGGGATTGTCTCTTGCCTTTATTTCTGTCTTATATTTTTTTTTAGGCATTAATTTCTGGACTACTTTTGATTCGTTGGATTACGGCGGACCTGCATGGGTTTGTGTTTTCAATAAATTGATAAATTAAGGATGGTGTGAGGGAGTCTTTATTCAATAAAGTGTTTTTTTCAGTGTGTGCTTTTATTTTTTATTTACAAGTTTGTAATGGGGTGTCTGATAGACACCTCTCCATTACTAACCCCGGGGGTTGATGGCAGCTTTCATCACAGCTTTCATCAACCACAGCTACCATTAGACCGATTTCCCCAATGCGACTGCTCCTGTCTGTAAACTACTGGGGAATGAATGAGACGCTGCGGGAGCAGGCTCAGTAACTAGCGGTGACATCACTGAGTCTGTGCTCGCTGCTACTCATTCTTTCCCCAGTAGTTTACAGCCGGGGGGGCGGTTGCATTAGCAGCGCTCCCAGTTGTAAACTGTACATTCCCCAGACATGGATTATGGCATGGGACTGACTGAACGCCAGACAGGTGTGGGTATATTGTTGTTTTTTTATTTTGACTTTTTTTTTACAGGAGATTGAGGGCTTCGCTTGGATTGGCAGACTAATAAAGATTGAAAAAATCTGTTTATTCTTTTATTTCGTTAAAATACTTTATTATTACTCTGTGGTGTTTTATTAACCCTTTCACAACTATAGGATTAGTAAAGGAGAGGTGTCTTATTGACACCTCTGCATTACTAAGCAGGCTTAATGTCACCTTAGAATAGGAAGGTGACATTAACCCCTCATTTCCCCACTTGCCACTGTTACAGGGCAAGTGGGAAGAACAGGGCAAAGCTCCACAATTAATGCATCTAATAGATGCGCCTTTTCTGGGCAGCTGCCGGCTGCTGTTTTTAGGCTGGGGGGGGCCATATCCATGGCCTCCTACCAGCCTGAGAATAGCAGCCCGCACATGTGAGTTTTGCCGAGTTGGTTGACAAACATAGGGGGGACCTCACGTTGGATTTTTCTTTCATTCATTCTCCCCTGCTTGTGCTGCTGCCGGAAGACAAGGGGGGAAGGGATGACAGCCGACTTCAGCACCACATGCAGGGGAACAGCCCTTACTGTAGCACTGCTTCCCTGGCGGCTGTCCATGTGGTACTGATGCAGCACACGGGAAGCACACGGGTGCCACATGTGTGCCGCATATAGTACACAGACAGACACATGGACACTGATATCTCTGGTACCAGTTTTTCCGGTACTGGAAATATCAGGACTAGAGTTGAGCGACCTTGACCTTTTTAGAGTCGAGCCGGGTTTTGCGAAACCCGACTATGTCCAAAGTCGGGTCGAGTGAAATCGGCCGATTATGACGTAAAGTCGGGATCGACCGAAACACGAAACCCAATGCAAGTCAATGGGGCAGCATAGTCGGCAGTGAGTGGGGGCCAGGAAAACACCTAGAGTGCCCATTTTAATGTCAAAACCATCCATTCTTCTTAATGAAGCTTGTCAAGCGTAATTTACCTTATAATAATTGGAAGGCATTTGAAATTGGGGGTCATTTGGCTAAAGTTGTGGGGGGTAGGGCTGGTTCAAGTAATTAGTGGGCCCAGGAAATCTGGACCACGTCACGGCAGTGGAGCAGGGAGAGGTAAGTATTTCAACTTTGCAAGTGCTGTGAACCTGAGCAAGCAGGGGGGGCCCACTCGTTGGCATTGGCACTGGCACAGGGCCCCTCAAAGTACAGCGGTGTGTTTGCACGGCGGGGGCGCCTCCCAGCGGCAGCAACACTTTTGCGTACTATGAGAGGCCCTGTGCCAGTGACGTCGCCAACTAGTATTCCTCCCCCCACCTGATGAAGGAACCTGCACTTTCATCTGCACCTTCCTCTTTGTCCCCGTGTAAGGTGGTATGGTATGCGGGAAGAGCAACCTGACTTTCAGCAGGGTCACAATGTTGTTGTGTAGCGTGCACGGGGAATGTTGCGTTATGGGTCAATGTACCAGCAGACTCATCTATCACTGGCTGGGCAATGGGCACGATGAAGTGGAAACACAGATATAGGCCCAAAGAAGAAAGTGGGCTAAATGCAGTTCAAAATTGGTAACACAGGAATAACCAGGGGGCATTGCAGTGGAGGACAACTGGAATGAGAGGCTGACACAGAGAGTAGGGCCAAATCAGTAAGTAGTCGAAATGCAGTTCAAAATTGGCAACCGTAGTAAACAGGCGGCACAGCTTTGTTCAGTGGAGGAGAACAGCAAGGAGTGGCAGACACCGATAGTAGGCCCCAACCCAACTAGTAGGCCAAATGCAGTTTAACATTAACAACTACTTAACGAGAGGCTGAAAATGGAATTTCAGGACAGGAAACCAGGAGAACAGCAAGGAGCGGCAGACACCGATAGTAGGCCCCAAACCAACTAGTACGCCAAATGCAGTTGTTCCATTTAACCACAATTTAATGAGAGCCTGAAGATAGAAGCTCAGGAAAGGCAACCTGGTGAAAACCTTGGAGTGTAACACAACCTGTCTCTACACCCCATACCAAATTTGTAGGCCTAATGCAGCGTAGTTTCCACCAACTACTAAACGAGAGCCGGAAGATCGAAGCTCATGAAAGGCAACCCGGGGAACACCTTGGAGTGTAACACAACCTTTCTCTACACCACGAAAGGGCTGATTCTTAGGAAGGAAGGCTGTTGTAAATAAGCATTGCGCGTCCGAGGGTGATTATATTCTTATTCGGTATCTACTCACCCTCGGACGCGCCATGCTTCTTGATTTGTAATTAATGTTTATTTGCAATGTGCTTTTGACTTACTCAATTATTTTTTTAATTATTGATTTTATTAAATTAATAGTTTAACATCTTATTGGAAATAATTTAAAGGAGACGCGACAGGACAACACTCGGTGGATGCCATATCTGTGTTAACAACTCCAAAAAACTTTCAGTTAACTTCTTGCAGGAGAAAGAAATTGTAGCTGTTGGACCTTTGTAGTACAGTTCCAGATATTTGTTGTGTGTTTGTTTTGATTGTTAAAATGTCTGCATTTGAGATCTCAACACGATCTTATTTTTTATAATCAAATTAATTTTTTTTATATTTAATGATGTTGGTTCAAGGGGTACACGGGCAGCAATAGACAGGTCAGTGGAGGCCTAGTGGAAGGAGTGACGGCAGACAGGCATCAAAGGCCTAACATTGGGCTGGCTGTAGGCAAGTTAAAATTGGTTCCAGGGGAACACGGCCATCAGTGGCCTGGTCAGTGTAGTTGTAGTTGAAAGAACGGGACGCAGACAGGCTTCGAAGGCCTAACATAATAACATAGGGCTGGCTGTAGGCAAGTTAAAATTGGTTCCAGGGGAACACGGCCATCAGTGGCCTGGTCAGTGTAGTTGTAGTTGAAAGAACGGGACGCAGACAGGCTTCGAAGGCCTAACATAACAAACTTGGGCTGGCTGTAGGCACTTTTAAATTTGTTCCAGGGGTACATGGGCAGCAGTGTATGGTCTGTGGAAGTCTAGTGGAAGGAGTGACCGCAGACAGGCTTCGAAGGCCTAACATAACAAACTTGGGCTGGCTGTAGGCACTTTTAAATTGGTTCCAGGGGTACACGGGCAGCAGTGGTCTGGTCAGTGGAAGTTTAGTGGAAGGAGTGACTGCAGACAGGCTTCCAAGGCCTAACATAACAAACTTGGGCTGGCTGTAGGCACTTTTAAATTGGTTCCAGGGGTACACGGGCAGCAGTGGTCTGGTCTGTGGAAGTCTAGTGGAAGGAGTGACCGCAGACAGGCTTCGAAGGCCTAACATAACAAACTTGGGCTGGCTGTAGGCACTTTTAAATTGGTTCCAGGGGTACACGGGCAGCAGTGGTCTGGTCAGTGGAAGTCTAGTGGAAGGAGTAACCGCAGACAGGTTTCGAAGGCCTAACATAACAAACTTGGGCTGGCTGTAGGCACTTTTAAATTGGTTGCAGGGGTACACGGGCAGCAGTGGTCTGGTCAGTGGAAGTCTAGTGGAAGGAGTGACCGCAGACAGGCTTCGAAGGCCTAACATAACAAAATTGGGCTGGCTGTAGGCACTTTTAAATTGGTTCCAGGGGTACATGGGCAGCAGTGTATGGTCAGTGGAAGTCTAGTGGAAGGAGTGACGGCAGACAGTCTTCGAAGGCCTAACATAACAAAATTGGGCTGACTGTAGGCACTTTTAAATTGGTTCCAGGGTAACACGGCCAGCAGTGGCCTGGTCAGTGTAGTAGTTGTAGAAAGAAGGGACCGCAGACAGGCTTCGAAGGCCTAACATAACAAAAATGTCAAAACAATGGTATTGTCAGTGCCAGGCATTGAAGGATGTCAGCGCCTAGACTACACATTGGTGAAGCTGTGAGAGATAATTTTGCTAGTGGTAGAGCACTGTTTGAGCTGGGGGGGGGAACTGTCTTGTGGCCGGCGGTACAGGCACAGGGCCCCTCATATTACAACGGTGTGTCTGACGTTGGGTGCGCACCACCACCGCCAGAGACACTTTATTGTACTATGAGGGACCCAGTGGCAGTGCCGTCGACCAAAAGCGGCCACACCCACCTCTTCAGACAAACAGCACTCTCAAGGGTCCAAGCGCAAAGTGGCGATAGCACGGCCCCGTGTGGGGAGTTTGGCCATTTCGTGAGGTGGAAACATGTCGTATGCTGGACAATCAGGTGAAGAAAATTACGAGATTGGAAAAGTCATTCAGAATAGTCCACAGGCAAGACCTTTTCATAGGAAAGCTAGGTGTCAACCGGGCAGGGTGGGGCAAAAGATTTTGAAATCCAGTTGTGGTTCATTTTAATGAAGGTTAGATCATCTACATTTTGGGTAGCCAGACGAGTCCTTTTTTCTGTTAGTATTGAACCTGCAGCACTGAATACTCTTTCTGATAGGACACTAGCTGCCGGGCAAGCAAGCTCCTGCAATGCATATTCTGCCAATTCTGGCCAGGTGTCTAATTTGGATGCCCAGTAATCAAATGGGAATGACGGTTGAGGGAGAACGTCGATAAGGGATGAAAAATAGTTTGTAACCATACTGGACAAATGTTGTCTCCTGTCACTTTGAATTGATGCTGCAGTACCTGTCCTGTCTGCGGTCATAGAAAAATCACTCCACAACCTGGTCAGAAAACCCCTCTGGCCAACGCCACTTCTGATTTCTGCCCCTCTAACACCTCTGGTCTGCTGGCCCCTGGAGCTCGTGTGAGAACGATCACGGGCGCTGTGTGCAGGGAATGCCAGAAGCAAACGGTCAACAAGAGTTGATTGTTTTGTTGCTAATATTAGTTCCAAGTTCTCATGTGGCATAATATTTTGCAATTTGCCTTTATAGCGAGGATCAAGGAGGCAGGCCAACCAGTAATCGTCATCGTTCATCATTTTTGTAATGCGTGTGTCCCTTTTGAGGATACGCAAGGCATAATCCGCCATGTGGGCCAAAGTTCCCGTTGTCAAATCTGCGGTTGTGCTTGGTTGAGGGGCAGTTGCAGGCAAATCTACGTCACTTGTGTCCCTCAAAAAACCAGAACCCGGCCTTGCCACGCCACCTATTTCCCGTGCCCCCGGGAAAGCTTCCTCATTAAAAATATACTCATCCCCATCATCCTCCTCATCCTCCACCTCCTCTTCGCCCGGTACCTCGTCATGTACACTGCCCTGACCAGACAATCGCTGACTGTCATCAAGGCTTTCCTCTTCCTCTGGTGCAGACGCCTGATCCTTTATGTGCGTCAAACTTTGCATCAGCAGACGCATTAGGGGGATGCTCATGCTTATTATGGCGTTGTCTGCACTAACCAGCCGTGTGCATTCCTTAAAACACTGAAGGACTTGACACATGTCTTGAATCTTCGACCACTGCACACCTGACAACTCCATGTCTGCCATCCTACTGCCTGCCCGTGTATGTGTATCCTCCCACAAAAACATAACAGCCCGCCTCTGTTCGCACAGTCTCTGAAGCATGTGCAGTGTTGAGTTCCACCTTGTTGCAACGTCTATGATTAGGCGATGCTGGGGAAGGTTCAAAGAACGCTGATAGGTCTGCATACGGCTGGAGTGTACAGGCGAACGGCGGATATGTGCGCAAAGTCCACGCACTTTGAGGAGCAGGTCGGATAACCCCGGATAACTTTTCAGGAAGCACTGCACCACCAGGTTTAAGGTGTGAGCCAGGCAAGGAATGTGTTTCAGTTGGGAAAGGGAGATGGCAGCCATGAAATTCCTTCCGTTATCACTCACTACCTTGCCTGCCTCAAGATCTACAGTGCCCAGCCACGACTGCGTTTCTTGCTGCAAGAACTCGGACAGAACTTCCGCGGTGTGTCTATTGTCGCCCAAACACTTCATAGCCAATACAGCCTGCTGACGTTTGCCAGTAGCTGCCCCATAATGGGAGACCTGGTGTGCAACAGTGGCAGGTGCGGATGGAGTGTTTGTGCGACTGCGGTCTGTGGACGAGCTCTTGCTTCTGCAGGAGGACGAGGAGGAGGAGGAGGAGGAGGGGGTGCGAACGGCTACAGACAACTGTTTACTAGACCGTGGGCTAGGCAGAACTGTCCCAAACTTGCTGTCCCCTGTGGACCCTGAATCCACCACATTTACCCAGTGTGCCGTGATGGACACGTAACGTCCCTGGCCATGCCTACTGGTCCATGCATCTGTTGTCAGGTGCACCTTTGTGCTCACAGATTGCCTGAGTGCATTGACGATGCGCTCTTTAACATGCTGGTGGAGGGCTGGGATGGCTTTTCTGGAAAAAAAGTGTCGACTGGGTAGCTCGTAGCGTGGTACAGCGTAGTCCATCAGGTCTTTGAAAGCTTCGCTTTCAACTAACCGGTAGGGCATCATCTCTAACGAGATTAGTCTAGCTATGTGGGCGTTCAAACCCTGTGTACGCGGATGCGAGGCTAAGTATTTCCTTTTTCTAACCATAGTCTCATGTAGGGTGAGCTGGACTGGAGAGCTGGAGATCGTGGAACTAGCGGGGGTGCCGGTGGACATGGCAGACTGAGAGACGGTGGGAGATGGTATTGTTGCCGCCGGTGCCCTAGATGCAGTGTTTCCTACTACGAAACTGGTGATTCCCTGACCCTGACTGCTTTGGCCTGGCAAAGATACCTGCACAGATACAGCAGGTGGTGCGCTAAATGGTGGTCCTACACTGCCGGAAGGGATGTTGCGTTGATGACTAGCTTCATTGGCCGAGGGTGCAACAACCTTAAGGGACGTTTGGTAGTTAGTCCAAGCTTTCAAATGCATGGTGGTTAAATGTCTATGCATGCAACTAGCATTGAGACTTTTCAGATTCTGACCTCTGCTTAAGGAAGTAGAACATTTTTGACAGATGACTTTGCGCTGATCAATTGGATGTTGTTTAAAAAAATGCCAGACTGCACTCTTTCTAGCATCGGATACCTTTTCAGGCATTGCAGACTGAGCTTTAACCGGATGGCCACGCTGTCCTCCACCAGGTTTTGGCTTTGCCACGCGTTTTGGGCAAGATACGGGCCCGGCAGATGGAACCTGTGGCGATGTTGATGCCTGCTGCGGCCCCTCCTCCTCCTCTGCTTCAGAACTGCTGCCGCCTGCACCCTGTTCCCCCAATGGCTGCCAATCGGGGTCAAGAACTGGGTCATCTAATAACTCTTCTTGTACCTCCTGCGCAACTTCGTCTGTGTCACCGTGTCGTTTGGTGGTATAGCGTTCGTGATGGGGCAACATAGTCTCATCAGGGTCTGATTCTTGATCAGCACCCTGCGAGGGCAATGTTGTGGTCTGAGTCAAAGGACCAGCATAGTAGTCTGGCTGTGGCTGTGCGTCAGTGCACTCCATGTCAGATTCAACTTGTAATGGGCATGGACTGTTAACTGCTTCACTTTCTAAGCCAGGGACGGTATGTGTAAAGAGCTCCATGGAGTAACCCGTTGTGTCGCCTGCTGCATTCTTCTCTGTTGTTGTTTTTGCTGAAGAGGACAAGGAAGTGACTTGTCCCTGACCGTGAACATCCACTAACGACGCGCTGCTTTTACTTTTACCAGTTTCACGAGAGGAGGCAAAAGAGCTAGAGGCTGAGTCAGCAAGATAAGCCAAAACTTGCTCTTGCTGCTCCGGCTTTAAAAGCGGTTTTCCTAATCCCAGAAAAGGGAGCGTTCGAGGCCTTGTGTAGCCGGACGACGAACCTGGCTCCACAGCTCCAGACTTAGGTGCAATATTTTTTTCCCCACGACCACCTGATGCTCCACCACTACCACTACCCTCATTACCAGCTGACAATGAACGCCCCCGGCCACGACCTCTTCCACTAGACTTCCTCATTGTTTTAAAAACGTAACCAAACTAACGTTATTTGTTGCAGTCACACAACTTACACAGTGAGCTATAACTTCAGTATGATTTAGCTACCCCTTTACAGGTTGGTGAGACCACAGCGAAAATCAGGCCCAATGTTACACACTCTGTTTTTGGTGGCTGCAAATTAGAGAGATGCCCCACACGCAGGACTGTCACTGAAGCACAAATGTTAATATTAATGTCACACTATTATTTTTTTTTTATTTTTATTTTTTTCAGGAACACTTTAGAAACCCCCCAAAAAAAAAAAAAATAGATTTTTGCAGGGAGAATTTAGAAAACAAATGTAACAAACTATATGCTTTCTATGGGCCACTGAGTGAGAGATGACGCACACAGGAATCAGGAGTGGCACACAAGCCCAGAGGCCAATATTTTTCTACCAATGATTGATGGAGTTATTTTCTCTGGTAGATTTTGGAACCCAAATCAAGGAAAAAAAATATAGGCTTTCTATGGACCACAATTGGAGAGAGAGAGAGAGAGAGAGAGAGAGAGAGATGGCACACCCAGGAGTCAAGACTGGCACACAAGCAGAAAGGCCAATATTAATCTCCCATTTTTTGGGGTTTTTTTTTTTTTTTTTTTTTTTTTTTTTCAGGGAGACTTTAGAAAAAAAAATAATAAAAAAAATATGATTTTATCAGGAAGAATTTAGAAACCAAATAAAATAAAATGATTTTTTCAGGGAGAATTTATAAAACAAATAAAAACAAAAATAGGCGTTCTATGGCCCACTGACTGAGAGATGACGCACACAGGAGTCAGGAGTGGCACACAAGCCCAGAGGCCAATATTTTTCTACCAATGATTGATGTAGTTATTTTCTCTGGTAGATTTTGGAACCCAAATCAAGGAAAAAAAATATAGGCTTTCTATGGACCACAATTGGAGAGAGAGAGAGAGAGAGAGAGAGAGAGATGGCACACCCAGGAGTCAAGACTGGCACACAAGCAGAAAGGCCAATATTAATCTCCCACTGTTTTTTTTGGTTGTTTTTTTTTTTTTTTTTTCAGGGAGACTTTAGAAAAAAAAATAATAAAAAAAATATGATTTTATCAGGAAGAATTTAGAAACCAAATAAAATAAAATGATTTTTTCAGGAAGAATTTATAAAACAAATAAAACCAAAAATAGGCGTTCTATGGCCCACTGACTGAGAGATGACGCACACAGGAGTCAAGACTGGCACACAAGCAGAAAGGCCAATATTAATCTCCCACTGTTTTTTTTTTTTTTTTTTCAGGGAGACTTTAGAAAAAAAAATAATAAAAAAAATATGATTTTATCAGGAAGAATTTAGAAACCAAATAAAATAAAATGATTTTTTCAGGGAGAATTTATAAAACTAATAAAACAAAAAATAGGCGTTCTATGGCCCACTGAGTGAGAGATGACGCACACAGGAGTCAAGACTGGCACACAAGCAGAAAGGCCAATATTAATCCCCCACTGTTTTTTTTGTTTGTTTTTTTTTTTGTTTTGTTTTTTTCAGGGAGACTTTAGAAAAAAAAATAATAAAAAAAATATGATTTTATCAGGAAGAATTTAGAAACCAAATAAAATAAAATGATTTTTTCAGGGAGAATTTAGAAAACAAATAAAACCAAAAATAGGCGTTCTATGGCCCACTGACTGAGAGAGAGAGAGAGAGAGATGGCACGCTTAGTACTGGCACACAAGCCCAAAGGGCAATATTAATCTCCCTTTTTTTTTCAGGGAGAATTTCTAAAACCCCAAAAAAAAAAAAATAGGCTTTCTATGGCCCACTATTTGTGAGAGAGATGGGACGCTCAGGACTGGCACAGATGGCACGCTCAGGACTGGCACAGAAGCCCAGAGGCCAATATTAATCTCCCTTTTTTTCTGGGAGAATTTATAAAACCAAAAAAATATTTAAATAGGCTTTCTATGGCCCACTATTTGTGAGAGAGATGGCACGCTCAGGACTGGCACAGATGGCACGCTCACAACTGGCACACAAGCCCAGAGGCCAATATTAATCTCCCTTTTTTTCAGGGAGAATTTATAAAACCAAAAAAAAAATTAAATAGGCTTTCTATGGCCCACTATTTGTGAGAGAGATGGCACGCTCAGGACTGGCACAGATGGCACGCTCACAACTGGCACACAAGCCCAGAGGCCAATATTAATCTCCCTTTTTTCAGGGAAAATTTATAAAACCAAAAAAAAAATTAAATAGGCTTTCTATGGCCCACTATTTGTGAGAGAGATGGCACGCTCACAACTGGCACAGATGGCACGCTCACAACTGGCACACAAGCCCAGAGGCCAATATTAATCTCCCTTTTTTCAGGGAAAATTTATAAAACCAAAAAAAAAATTAAATAGGCTTTCTATGGCCCACTATTTGTGAGAGAGATGGCACGCTCAGGACTGGCACAGATGGCACGCTCACAACTGGCACACAACCCCAGAGGCCAATATTAATCTCCCTTTTTTTCAGGGAGAATTTATAAAACCAAAAAAAAAAATTAAATAGGCTTTCTATGGCCCACTATTTGTGAGAGAGATGGCACGCTCAGGGCTGGCACAGATGGCACGCTCACAACTGGCACACAAGCCCAGAGGCAAATATTAATCTCCCTTTTTTCAGGGAAAATTTATAAAACCAAAAAAAAAATTAAATAGGCTTTCCATGGCCCACTATTTGTGAGAGAGATGGCACGCTCAGGACTGGCACAGATGGCACGCTCACAACTGGCACACAAGCCCAGAGGCCAATATTAATCTCCCTTTTTTTCAGGGAGAATTTATAAAACCAAAAAAAAAATTAAATAGGCTTTCTATGGCCCACTATTTGTGAGAGAGATGGCACGCTCAGGGCTGGCACAGATGGCACGCTCAGGACTGGCACACAAGCCCAGAGGCCAATATTAATCTCCCTTTTTTTCAGGGAGAATTTATAAAACCCCAAAAAAAATAAAATAGGCTTTCTATGGCCCACTATTTGTGAGAGAGATGGCACACTCAGGACTGGCACACAAGCCCAAAGGCTAATATTAATCTCCCACTGTATTTTTATCAGGGAGAATTTATACACCCCACAAAAAAAAATACAGAAAAATGAAAAGGCTTTCTATGGCCCACTATGTGAGAGAGATGGCACACACAGGGATGGCACTCTAGCAGAAATGCCAAATTGCCAATCTTAATCTCCCACCAAAAAAAAAAAAAAACAGGGAATGTCCTACAATTACTATCTCCCTGCCTGCAGTAATCTCAGCCAGGTATGGCAGGCAGCAATAAGGAGTGGACTGATGCACAAATCAAATAAAAAGTGTGGACAAACAAAAAAGATAGCTGTGCAGAAAGGAAGGAACAAGAGGATTTGTGCTTTGAAAAAAGCAGTTGGTTTGCACAGCGGCGTACACACAGCAATGCAGCTATCAGGGAGCCTTCTAGGGCAGCCCAATGAGCTACAGCGCTGAGGGGAAAAAAAAAAAAAAAAACTTCCACTGTCCCTGCACACCGAGGGTGGTGTTGGACAGTGCAAATCGCTGCAGCACAAGCGGTTTTGTGGTTAATGGACCCTGCCTAACGCTATCCCTGCTTCTGACAAAGCGGCAGCAACCTCTCCCTAAGCTCAGATCAGCAGCAGTAAGATGGCGGTCGGCGGGAACGCCTCTTTATAGCCCCTGTGACGTCGCAGACAGCAAGCCAATCACTGCAATGCCCTTCTCAAAGATGGTGGGGACCAGGACCTATGTCATCACGCTGCCCACACTCTGCGTTTACCTTCATTGGCTGAGAAATGGCGCTTTTCGCGTCATTGAAACGCGACTTTGGCGCGAAAGTCGCGTACCGCATGGCCGACCCCGCACAGGGGTCGGATCGGGTTTCATGAAACCCCGACTTAGCCAAAAGTCGGCGACTTTTGAAAATGTTCGACCCGTTTCGCTCAACCCTAATCAGGACGTGTGAAACCGGCCTAACACAGAAAGGAAATCTATCATAAACATATATACAAGAGGGCAATATATTATGGGTAACAGTAGCAAGGTCAGTACAGTATGTTATGACACTAAATGCGAAGAGACTAAATGTAATATCGATGCAACGTTCTATAGTAAACACTAAACACTGTTCTTATTGTTCCCATTATCCAGCAGTTAAATGACTATAAATGCCTTTATATCTCAGAACTAAACCTGTCCTCGTTATTGTCTCTGTAAGCTACTCTGACCATGACGGTGGCCCTGGCTGGGATCACCGATATTTCCCACTAGGCCAAAAGTTCTAGATATGCGAGTCACTGAGTATACAGTGTGCTCATAGCACTGGCTGTCTCCATTCCCTAGAAGCATGGCCCAAACCCACACCTTGTACCGTACATCTACGCTGGAATTAAAGTCCCATGGGAACGGTCCTGTGATACAGCCGGATCGTCTCCAGAGCCTGGTTTAGATCTGCTCACGGTCATCTACTGGCACTGGTTGTGATCTTCCACTGGCTCTTCTTACGGTCTTCTACTGGCATTAGTTATGATGGTGACACTGCTTATGGACTTCGACTGGCGCTGGTTATGGTAGTAACACTGTTTATGGTATTCTACTGGTGCTTGTTAGGGTAGTGACACTGCTTATGGTCTTCTACTAGCGCTGGTTAAGATAGTGACGTTGTTTAAGGTCTTCTACTGGCACTGCTTACGGTCTTCCATGGGCCCAGATCGACCACACGGATAAGGACTTTTTTGCCATCTGACCACTCTCGGACCCTTCTTCGGCAATGGTGGCTGCAAACCCATTTCACGGCAACATGGCCTGCCTAGTTTAGGTTCTGGTGCCATCTGCTGCCTTCTTGGCTCGACCTTTTACAATTCGTAACATTGACACAGGTGTCACCTGACCCATCACATGGACTTCCACTCTTGGGGTTCCTACTACTATAATTTGTTCTTTACATTCACTTTCACCTTTGACCAGCAATTGGCGGTGTTTGCTTGCATTTACTCCACTAGGCATCAACTGTACTCGTCTTCTCTCTTGTCCATCCCCTTACATGTGTATACGGGTTGTTTTTTTACATGTACTAATGAAAAATATCCAGAAAAAGAAATGTAGCTGCAAATTTTTTTTTTTTTTAAAGTAATTCAAGTAGTAGATATTACTTCTAGCAACCAGCAACTATATTAAATACAGTATATTTAAATATAAATATAATGGGCTGGCTAAACATATACTGTATAGTAAGCAATGCACCCCTAATATGAGGCAGAGTGATCCCCCTGACATTGTGGATACTGTTCACCCTGGTAAATTCTGATGACAAATACAATTAGATGTGGAAAAGAAACTAAAAAGCAATAAGTCAACTTTAATGAACAACAAGTCACTAAAATTATGAACCTTGACTCATGAGCGAAACCAACACAGGATGCCAATAAAGAGCCAGCGGCAATAAAAGCAATCAATTTGCCGATAATTAAGGATAAGCAATTCTGATAACATAAAGATACCAAGGACAATGGCAGGACAATCAGCAGCACTGACCCAATGCATTTTCCTCTGTCATAGTTCATCAGGGGACAATGGAAAGTAGATACATACTGTACAAGCCTAAAAATAAATTACTGTACAGCAAAGAGCAAAGATATTGTGTGCAAGACCTGATTCAACCCCTTCCCGATTGGGCGATTTTCCGTCTTTTCTCTTTAGTTTTTTTTTTCTGTTTCTTCCAAGAGCCATTACTTTTTTATTTTTCCATCAACATAGCTGTATGTTCTTTGCAGTAGGAGATGTAGTTCTGAACGACACCATTTGTTTCACCATTTAATGTACTGAAAAACGGGAGAAAGATTCCTAGTGCAGTGAGATTGCAAACAAACTCCATTCCGTAATTATTTTTTGGGGTTTGATTTCATGGCGTCCATTGTTTTGTATAAATTATCTCCCAGGTCAGTACAATTATGGGAATACTAAACATGGAAAGTTGTTTTTTTAAAATTAAAGTGTTGAAAAAAATTCAAAAATGTGAAAAAAAAAGTTTGTTTTGCAATTTCCATGACCTGTAATGTTTTCATTTTCTTGTTGTTAGGGCCGTGTTAGGGCTTGTTTTTTTTCTGTATGCTGAGTTGATATTTTTTTGATACCATTTTGTGTTAGAAAAGCTTTAATCACTTATTATTGCATTTTTTTGTCATAGTTGCAGAAGCCAAAAAAATGCTATTTTTTTTCTTTTTGTGGCATTTACTGATCGATTAATTTATTTTTTAACATTTTTCTTTTTTTTTCTTTTTAACTTATTATTTTATTCACTTTTGTGACTTGAACTCATGATCATATGATCATTTGTAAGTTATACTGCAATACCACAGTAATAATCATGATCTCTTATGAATGCTAGCAACAGGTCCTCAGCAGGTCCTTGGATGTCATGGCAACTCATCAGCGTCCCGCAATCATGTTGTGTTATATTGTATACATGAAACTGCGTGCCCCTGGACCACATGCTATAAATCCCATTGCCAGAAATTTAGAGCAGCACTTAAAGGGGATATCCAGGACTTTAAGAAAGACAAAAAAATTGCCTAAGCACTAATAGGCAGGTATTTTTACCTACCCACCTGTTGTGTCCGGTGCTGTTCATCAACAGCACAGAGTTGTCACAGACCACTCCTGCCGGCGATTCAGCTGCTTGTGCTGACATCACGTCGACAGAGCAGCAGCTTCTTTTCCGCTCCACTTTGTTAACAGGGTGAATGTCATTCTGATTCAAGGTACCGTCACACTAGACGATATCGCTAGCGATCCGTGATGTTGCAGCGTCCTGGCTAGGGATATCGTCCAGTGTGACAGGCAGCAGCGATCAGGCCCATGCTGTGATATCGCTGGTTGGGGCAGAAAGTCCAGAACTTTGTTTCGTCGCTGGACGTCCCGCTGACATAGCTGAATCGGCGTGTGTGACGTCGATTCAGCGATGTCTTCGCTGGTAACCAGGGTAAACATCGGGTTACTAAGCGCAGGGCCGCGCTTAGTAACCCGATGTTTACCCTGGTTACCTGTTATGAACAGGTAATTCAGAACCACAATGGACCTTGAAGTCCAGAGCACACAAGGTGACCTGACATTTACCAAAAACATAGGACGAGCTCTGAGACGTGGAAACTCTGCTGACCGCAATCCCTAATCCTAACACACCACACTAGAGGTAGCCGTGGATTGCGCCTAACGCTCCCTATGCAACTCGGCACAGCCTGAGAAACTAACTAGCCCTGAAGATAGAAAAATAAGCCTACCTTGCCTCAGAGAAATTCCCCAAAGGAAAAGGCAGCCCCCCACATATAATGACTGTGAGTTAAGATGAAATACAAACACAGAGATGAAATAGATTTAGCAAAGTGAGGCCCGACTTACTAAATAGACCGAGGATAGGAAAGTTAGCTTTGCGGTCAACACAAAAACCTACAAACAACCACGCAGAGGGGCAAAAAGACCCTCCGCACCGACTCACGGTACGGAGGTACTCCCTCTGCGTCTCAGTGCTTCCAGCAAGCAAGAAAAACCAAAATAGCAAGCTGGACAGAAAATATAGCAAACAAAAAATAACACAAGCAGAACTTAGCTTATGCAGGATAGAGAGGCCACAGGAACGATCCAGGAGGAAGCAAGACCAATACTAGAACATTGTCTGGAGGCCAGGATCAAAGCACCAGGTGGAGTTAAATAGAGCAGCACCTAACGACTTAACCTCATCACCTGAGGAAGGAAACTCAGAAGCCGCAGTACCACTCTCATCCACCAAAGGAAGCTTATAGACAGAACCAGCCGCAGTACCACTCACGACCACAGGAGGGAGCTTGGCCACAGAATTCACAACAGTACCCCCCCTTGAGGAGGGGTCACCGAACCCTCACCAGAGCCCCCAGGCCAACCAGGATGAGCCACATGAAAGGCACTAACCAGATCGGCAGCATGGACATCAGAGGCAAAGACCCAGGAATTATCCTCCTGACCATAACCTTTCCACTTAACCAGATACTGGAGTTTCCGTCTCGAAACACGAGAATCCAAAATCTTCTCCAATTCCCCTTCAACCAAAACCGGAGCAGGAGGATCAATAGATGGAACCACAGGTGCCACGTATCTCCGCAACAATGACCTATGGAACACGTTATGGATGGAAAAAGAGGCTGGAAGAGTCAAACAAAAAGACACAGGATTAAGAACCTCAGAAATCCTATATGGACCAATGAAACGAGGCTTAAATTTAGGAGAGGAAACCTTCATAGGAATATAACGAGATGACAACCAAACCAAATCCCCAACACGAAGTCGGGGACCCACACAGTGCCTGCGGTTAGCAAAGCGTTGAGCCTTCTCCTGGGACAATGTCAGATTGTCCACCACATGAGTCCAAATCTGCTGCAACCTATCCACCACAGTATCCACACCAGGACAGTCCGAAGACTCAACCTGCCCTGAAGAGAAACGAGGGTGGAACCCAGAATTGCAGAAAAACGGCGAAACCAAAGTAGCCGAGCTGGCCCGATTATTAAGGGCGAACTCAGACAAAGGCAAAAAGGACACCCAATCATCCTGGTCTGCAGAAACAAAACATCTCAGATATGTTTCCAAGGTCTGATTGGTTCGTTCAGTCTGGCCATTTGTCTGAGGATGGAAAGCCGAGGAAAAAGACAAATCAATGCCCATCCTAGCACAAAAGGCTCGCCAAAACCTCGACACAAACTGGGAACCTCTGTCAGAAACGATGTTCTCTGGAATGCCATGTAAACGAACCACATGCTGGAAAAACAACGGCACCAAATCAGAGGAGGAAGGCAATTTAGACAAGGGCACCAAATGGACCATCTTAGAGAAGCGATCACAAACCACCCAAATGACCGACATTCTTTGAGAGACGGGGAGATCCGAAATAAAATCCATAGAGATATGTGTCCAAGGCCTCTTCGGGACCGGCAAGGGCAAAAGCAACCCACTGGCACGAGAATAGCAGGGCTTAGCCCGAGCACAAATCCCACAGGACTGCATAAAAGAAAGCACATCCCGCGACAGAGACGGCCACCAAAAGGATCTAGCCACCAAATCTCTGGTACCAAAGATTCCAGGATGACCAGCCAACACTGAACAATGAACCTCAGAGATAACTTTATTCGTCCATCTATCCGGGACAAACAGTTTCTCCGCTGGGCAAGGGTCAGGTTTATTAGCCTGAAATTTTTGCAGCACCCGCCGCAAATCAGGGGAGATGGCAGACAAAATTACCCCCTCTTTGAGAATACCCGCCGGCTCAGGCAAACCCGGAGAATCGGGTACAAAACTCCTAGACAGGGCATCCGCCTTCACATTTTTAGAGCCCGGAAGGTACGAAACCACAAAGTCAAAACGGGAGAAAAACAGCGACCAACGAGCCTGTCTAGGATTCAACCGTTTGGCAGACTCGAGATAAGTCAAGTTTTTGTGATCAGTCAAGACCACCACGCGATGCTTAGCTCCTTGAAGCCAATGACGCCACTCCTCGAATGCCCACTTCATGCCTAGCAACTCTCGATTGCCAACATCATAATTTCGCTCAGCAGGCGAAACTTTCGTGGAAAAGAAGGCGCATGGTTTCATCACCGAGCAATCAAAACTTCTCTGCGACAAAACAGCCCCTGCTCCAATTTCGGAAGCATCAACCTCGACCTGGAACGGAAGCGAAACATCTGGTTGGCACAACACACGGGCAGAAGAAAAACGACGCTTCAACTCCTGAAAAGCTTCCACAGCAGCAGAAGACCAATTGACCACATCAGCACCCTTCTTGGTCAAATCAGTCAACGGTTTAGCAATGCTAGAAAAATTAGCGATGAAGCGACGATAAAAATTAGCAAAGCCCAGGAACTTCTGCAGACTCTTCAGAGATGTTGGCTTAGTCCAATCATATATGGCCTGAACTTTAACAGGGTCCATCTCGATAGTAGAAGGAGAAAAAATGAACCCCAAAAATGAAATCTTCTGAACACCAAAGAGACACTTTGACCCCTTCACAAACAAAGAATTAGCACGCAGGACCTGGAACACCGTTCTGACCTGCTTCACATGAGACTCCCAATCATCCGAGAAGACCAAAATATCATCCAAGTATACAATCAGGAATTTATCCAGGTACTCTCGGAAGATGTCATGCATAAAGGACTGAAGCACTGATGGAGCATTAGAAAGTCCGAATGGCATAACCAGGTACTCAAAATGGCCTTCGGGCGTATTAAATGCTGTTTTCCATTCATCGCCCCGTTTAATACGCACAAGATAATACGCACCACGAAGATCTATCTTGGTGAACCAACTAGCCCCCTTAATCCGAGCAAACAAATCAGACAGTAGCGGCAAGGGGTACTGAAATTTGACGGTAATTTTATTTAGAAGGCGGTAATCAATACAAGGTCTCAGCGAACCATCCTTCTTGGCCAAAAAAGAACCCCGCTCCCAATGGCGACGATGACGGGCGAATATGACCCTTCTCCAAAAACTCCTTCACGTAACTCCGCATAGCGGCGTGCTCAGGTACAGATAAATTAAACAGTCGACCCTTAGGAAACTTACTACCTGGAATCAAATCGATAGCACAATCACAATCCCTATGCGGAGGTAGGGCATTGGACTTGGGCTCATCGAATACATCCCGGTAATCAGACAAGAACTCTGGGACCTCAGAAGGGGTGGATGATGAGATAGACAGAAATGGAACATCACCATGTACCCCCTGACAACCCCAGCTGGACACAGACATTGATTTCCAATCTAATACTGGGTTATGGACTTGTAGCCATGGCAACCCCAACACGACCACATCATGCAGATTATGCAACACCAGAAAGTGAATATCCTCCTGGTGCGCAGGAGCCATGCACATGGTCAGCTGGGTCCAATACTGAGGCTTATTCTTGGCCAAAGGTGTAGCATCAATTCCTCTCAATGGAATAGGACACTGCAAGGGCCCCAAGACAAACCCACAGCGCCTAGCATACTCCAAGTCCATCAAATTCAGGGCAGCGCCTGAATCCACAAATGCCATGACAGAATAGGAAGACAAAGAGCAGATCAAAGTAACGGACAAAAGAAATTTCAACTGTACCGTACCAATGGTGGCAGACCTAGCGAACCGCTTAGTGCGCTTAGGACAATCAGAGATAGCATGAGTGGAATCACCACAGTAGAAACACAGCCCATTCTGACGTCTGTGTTCTTGCCTTTCAGCTCTGGTCATAGTCCTATCACACTGCATAGGCTCAGGTTTATGCTCAGATAATACCGCCAAATGGTGCACAGATTTACGCTCGCGCAAGCGTCGACCGATTTGAATGGCCAAAGACATAGACTCATTCAGACCAGCAGGCATAGGAAATCCCACCATGACATCCTTAAGGGCTTCAGAGAGACCCTTTCTGAACATAGCTGCCAGCGCAGATTCATTCCATTGAGTGAGCACGGACCACTTTCTAAACTTCTGACAATAAATCTCTATCTTATCCTGACCCTGACATAGAGCCAGCAAATTTTTCTCTGCCTGATCCACTGAATTAGGTTCATCGTACAGCAATCCGAGCGCCAGAAAAAACGCATCAATATTACATAATGCAGGATCTCCTGGCGCAAGGGAAAATGCCCAGTCTTGAGGGTCGCCACGTAATAAAGAAATAATGATTTTAACTTGTTGAACTGGGTCACCAGAGGAGCGGGGTTTCAAAGCCAGAAACAGTTTACAATTATTTTTAAAATTCAAAAATTTAGCTCTATCTCCAGAAAATAACTCAGGAATAGGAATTTTAGGTTCTAACATAGCATTCCGAACCACTAAATCTTGAATGTTCTGTACTCTTATAGTGAGATTATCCATCATAGAGGACAGACCCTGAATATCCATGTCCACATCTGTGTTCTGAACCATCCTGATGTATAGGGGAAAAGAAAGACAGAACACAGTGCAAAGAAAAAAAAATGGTCTCAGAACTTCTCTTTTCCCTCTATTGAGAAGCATTAGTACTTTGGGCCTCCAGTACTGTTATGAACAGGTAATTCAGAACCACAATGGACCTTGAAGTTCAGAGCACACAAGGTGACCTGACATTTACCAAAAACATAGGACGAGCTCTGAGACGTGGAAACTCTGCTGACCGCAATCCCTAGTCCTAACACACCACACTAGAGGTAGCCGTGGATTGCGCCTAACGCTCCCTATGCAACTCGGCACAGCCTGAGAAACTAACTAACCCTGAAGATAGAAAAATAAGCCTACCTTGCCTCAGAGAAATTCCCCAAAGGAAAAGGCAGCCCCCCACATATAATGACTGTGAGTTAAGATGAAATACAAACACAGAGATGAAATAGATTTAGCAAAGTGAGGCCCGACTTACTAAATAGACCGAGGATAGGAAAGTTAGCTTTGCGGTCAACACAAAAACCTACAAACAACCACGCAGAGGGGCAAAAAGACCCTCCGCACCGACTCACGGTACGGAGGTGCTCCCTCTGCGTCTCAGAGCTTCCAGCAAGCAAGAAAAACCAAAATAGCAAGCTGGACAGAAAATATAGCAAACAAAAAATAACACAAGCAGAACTTAGCTTATGCAGGATAGAGAGGCCACAGGAACGATCCAGGAGGAAGCAAGACCAATACTAGAACATTGTCTGGAGGCCAGGATCAAAGCACCAGGTGGAGTCAAATAGAGCAGCACCTAACGACTTAACCTCATCACCTGAGGAAGGAAACTCAGAAGCCGCAGTACCACTCTCATCCACCAAAGGAAGCTTATAGACAGAACCAGCCGCAGTACCACTCACGACCACAGGAGGGAGCTTGGCCACAGAATTCACAACAGTTACCATCGTTAAAGTAAAAAAACTAACCACAACATACTTACCTACCGCTGTCTGTCCTTGGCGCTGTGCTTCTCTGCTCTGGCTGTGAGCGCCAGGCAGCCGGAAAGCAGAGCGGTGACGTCACCGCTCTGCTTTCCGGCCGCTGTGCTCACAGCCAGAGCAGAGAAGCCCAGCGCCGAGGACAGACAGCGGTAGGTAAGTATGTTGCGGTTGTTTTTTTTACTTTAACGATGGTAACCAGGGTAAACATCGGGTTACTAAGCGCGGCCCTGCGCTTAGTAACCCGATGTTTACCCTGGTTACTGGCATCGTTGGTCGCTGGAGAGCTGTCTGTGTGACAGCTCTCCAGCGACCAAACAGCGACGCTGCAGCGATCCGGATCGTTGTCGGTATCGCTGCAGCGTCGCTTAGTGTGACGGTACCTTAACAGCTGGATTCCAGCTGCCTAAGTGGGGGAGCAGACTGTCAATCAAAATGATGTTGGAAGCCACGCCCGTAGACAGGGCTGGGTGGAAGAGCTGCCGCTTTGTCAACATGACATAAGCAGAGGCAGCTAAATCTCTGGCAGGAGCAGTCTGTAATCCCTCTATGCCAGCGATGAACAGGGCCATGCACAACAGGCAGGTAGGTAGCAAGTACGTGGCTGTTAGTGCTAAGGCACATTGTTTTGTTTTTCACAAAGTCCTGGGTATCAGTTTTAAGATGTTATCAACAGTGGGCAGTGCACCGCTCCATTCGCTTCTTTTAGAGGTGTCATCTGAGCTTGTATTATACACGACCTGACAGGATGCACCATTATGTGTCCAGCAATTTAATATGATGCAAGTGAAGATCCATACTGATTGGTCAGAGTTTGTTTTTTTAATGTGAGCATCCCAAAGATATCATTAGGATTTGCCATAAGTATACAATAGGTGGGAATTTTCCAGAACAAAGAGACAGTGTCGATAGGTCAGAGATGTGTCACTTGGGTTACTGCAGACTTTTTTCAAAGATCTCATGTTAAAGGGTTATTCCCATGTTAAGCTTCAAGGGCAAACAGTCTGAGACCCCAATTCATTCAGCAGTCACTTCTGCTTTTTGATGACTCTGCCTATCATGATTCCGTGGGCCATCCACCTGGACCTGTTCAACAATTGGAAGAAATTGAGTGTTCTGATGCCAAACACTTGTTCTGCTGGAGTATGAGTATGTAAGGGAGTGACAGGGCTGTAGTCGTAGCCATATACTCTGGTGTATCTTTGCCCCGGTCTCCGCTTACATAAAAACAGCATTCTCTCACCAGCATACCTGTGTCTTCTCCCGCTGCTCCATCAGGGATACCACTGTGGTGCTGAGGCCTTTCTGCAACTGGCATCACAAGAATTGAGACACAGTCCGGTTCAAATGCAACATGTGAAACTTTACTTGTACAACTTTGCAGCACTTTCTTGTCAATAACAACATCAACAGCAAGTTTCATGCAGTTCTCATTCTGCTCTTTTCCTGCACTCAGTTCCACGTCCTCCAGTACATTACAGGGTAATAGCGCCTTAGGCGGTACCGCAGCATTCTCCTTGTTCAGACTCACTGTACTTGGGGATTCTCCAGGCCGTTTCGCACCTGTTCTGAGAGCATCGACCTATGCAATAATCTGCCACATGCTGAACAATCTGTGCCCTACACTCTTCCAGATCATTTCCTTCCTCCAGCTACAAACTGCTGCAATCCTGATGCTTGACACCATACTTCTGTCCTATAGACTCTGTCGGCTATACTCTTCTTCTTAAATGTTGTATGACTGCTGTGGTGTCTTGGGCCTAGAGCCCATGTGGAGTAATCCAGGCCCTTTCTGATTATACCAGGAAACATTCCTAACCTCAACACAAAGCAGCCCCTCCTATGTTAACCATTAACCATAGCAGCATTGCAACAGTATAACAGTACTTTTTTTTTTGTTGAACAGTATAACAGTACATACATATACATTTAGCAAGACACGGTAATACACGTAACAGTGTAGCAGTACCATTGTATGGGAATGGTAATACAATAAATCGTGTAGCAGTACCATCATATGTAAGCAAATATACAAACACTGATAATATACGGCACTGGGACGAAAGAGAAAGGTAAAGGTATAACTGTAATATATCACACCCCCTACAAGTACATGGAAGGGGTAGTGCAAACCTTCATTGAATCACAGCAGCACATCTCTGATGATGATGAAACACAGGTGCAAACTGATGCAGCTTTCTGGGCACTGTGCTTAGGGCATGCGCTCTCACACTTCCCCTTTCTTAAAGGGGACGTACGCGTTCCTCTGAAGTGTCCCCAGCCAATTGCTGGAGGACATTTACTATTTAAAGCACATCCTCCAACATGGAGGTGCATGTGCAATGTTGTGAGTTTGTTTCTTAACACTCTCTTGAGTTCTCAGGTCCCAGTGCTTGCATCTCAGCCTGCTGCACCCACTGGAGCTCATCTCAACTGCAGCTGGTCCAGTTGCACCTGCCAGAGCTCATCTCAATGACAGCCCATCCAGGTGAACCTGCCAGTTTTCATCTCAATGGCAGCCGATCCAGTTGCACCTGCCTATGCTCATCTCAATGGCAGCTTGTCCCGCTGAATCCCCCAGTTCTCATCTCAACAGCAGCCGGTCCAGTTGAAGCTGCCAGCCTTCTTCTCAATGGCAGCTGGCCTAGTTGCACCTCCCATGCTCATCTCAACAGCTGCGCTCCCCCTGCACCCGCCGGTAGTCATCTCAACGGCAGCTGATTCGCTACACCTGCCGGTGCTCATCTCAACGTTGGGCAGACCCGTTGCACTTGCAAGTGCTTATCTCTCCGTCAGCCAGTCCTGTCTGCATCTGCGATACTTGTCATCTTACTTCGCCTGCCTGCACATACCCTCAGGCTGCCCCAAATACCCATTCCTATGGGTCAGCTGCCATCTACCTAAGGTCAGTCCTGAGTAGCACCTGGACCACCTCCCTTGTCTCTCTTCGAATCTCGGTGTCGTTAGCTGCTGCATATCTGTGGTCGGATTGGGTAAGGCTCCAAGTCTTCCTTGGGCTTCGGCACAGTGGTTCCACCACCCAGCCCGTTACAATCTATTATCTATGGCCTATTCTAAGGATAGGCCATTAATGCCTTTCAATGACCTGTTAAAGCATTGTTGATGATGAAGAACTGATTCAAATCAAAGTTGTGCTGCTTGTGTTTCGCCTTACCACTTCATAATGGACAGGCACAGCTGTGATGTCACTAGCCTGAGTCTGGGTGCCTATTCTGTCCTCTAGACAGCTCTGAAATCTTAAAAAAGTAATTAGCACAATGTTGAGGTTACACACGTTGTGGAACCACTTTGCCATGTAATGGGGAGAGCCTGAAAGGAACCACCTGGTTCTTCACTAGAGCCCCTGATGTTGTGGTTAGACTTGAACCCAGGTGGATGCCAGGTGCTACACCAGGAAGCACCCTGGAGCCGTGGAAGCTGACCCCCAAAGGGACAGGGAAGGAGGACTGACCAGTAACTGGCTACCAGAAGGGATATGACTGGTAGATAGATGCGGAATCAGGCAGGATAGTTAAAGGAACATGGGACGGCCACTGGTGTGGGATCACAGATGCAGTTTAACTGGTGCTGATTCAGACAGATCGGTAACAGGACTAGGCACATGCAAGATGGGTTCAGGTATAGATACAGCAGTGCTGACTGGAACAGGTGTAGACAAGACAGGCAGGGTCAGGTAAATGAGGCTGACAGGATCATATTTTGAGATCACAGTTAGAGGGACCTTACTACAAGATAACAGGAAACTCACTGGCATTAACGTGTGCTAAGGCACCTCTAATTTGGGGAAGGTGCCTTAAATACCTAATGCTCCCTGCCAATGGCTCGGGACATTTTCAGAAGTGCGCACAGCCCCTTTAAGATGCAGGAAGCGTGCACACCCTGAGCATTCTTTGAAGAATCCTGCATGCAATGCACAGGCCCTAGGAGGAGATAGAGATGGCGGAGACCAGATCAGCATGGACAGGTGAGCGAACTCACCGACATCCCTTTTGAGAGGGGGAAGGAGACTCATGCATGGGCGCTAGCAGTGTCATAACAGTTGGTTTGAGCAGAGGTGTAACAATTGCATTCTCCACTTCGACTGGGCCTGTCAGGTGAGTGACCAGCCAGCAGAAACTTCATGTGGATGTGCATCGGAGAATGCACATCCAGTTGAAGTGTATTGTTGGACACAGACCCATCGGGTCCGTGAGTGGCAATACACGTTGCCGGCCAATCAGAGGCCAGCAGCTAATGATGACGTGCACGTGACTGGAGGCGCATGGCAGTAACAAAATGCACTCCAGTCGCTGGCAAGCTGAAGTCCGCTGCCAGCTTCAGAAAGGGACACTGCTCAGCAAGGCAGCGGGGAAGGTCATGATTTTTTTTTTAATTAGTGAGTACATGGTGACCATACTACTACATGGATGACTATGGGCTATGTATTATACATTATGGATGACTATGGGCTGTGCATTATACTTTATGGATGACTATGGACTGTGCATTATACTTTATGGATAACTGTGGGCTGTGCATTATACTTTATGGATGACTATGGGCTGTGCATTATACTTTATGGATGACTATGGACTGTGCATTATACTTTATGGATAACTGTGGGCTGTGCATTATACTTTATGGATGACTATGGACTGTGCATTATACTTTATGGATAACTGTGGGCTGTGCATTATACTTTATGGATAACTGTGGGCTGTGCATTATACTTTATGGATGACTATGGGCTGTGCATTATACTTTATGGATGACTATGGACTGTGCATTATACTTTATGGATAACTGTGGGCTGTGCATTATACATTATGGATGACTATGGACTGTGCATTATACTTTATGGATAACTGTGGGCTGTGCATTATACTTTATGGATGACTATGGGCTGTGCATTATACTTTATGGATAACTGTGGGCTGTGCATTATACTTTATGGATGACTATGGGCTGTGCATTATACTTTATGGATAACTGTGGGCTGTGCATTATACTTTATGGATAACTGTGGGCTGTGCATTATACTTTATGGCTGACTATGGGCTGTGTATTAAACTTTATGGATGACTATGGGCTGTGCATTATACTTTATGGATAACTGTGGGCTGTGCATTATACTTTATGGATGACTATGGGCTGTGCATTATACTTTATGGATAACTGTGGGCTGTGCATTATACTTTATGGATAACTGTGGGCTGTGCATTATACTTTATGGCTGACTATGGGCTGTGTATTAAACTTTATGGATGACTATGGACTGTGCATTATACTTTATGGCTGACTATGAGATGCATTATACTTTATGGAGGGCTATGGGTTGTATATTATACTTAATGGATGACTGTGAGGTGCATTATACTTTATTGAGGACTATGGGCCATGCTAGATGGATCCTAAGTTGCTTCCAGGCTTCCCAGGCTTCATCATCACCTGTTACCTGTGCCCCGGACTGCACCTGCAACTAACAAGTAAAGGCAAAGGAAACTGCAATCCTTGTGTCCTCCAATCATTTCCCGCACCGTCAGTCCAGCACCCCATCGTTTACGATCCCTTACTAACTATACCGGTAGCCCTGTGGCTGTGCTCCACCTGTGGGGAACAGAACCATCCCAGCTGTGTCACCAGCGGCCTCCTTAAGCAGCGTCGGCCATCCATTGCCGAAGTTGGCATCACAAACTAACTCCCTATAGACTCTATTTCCCCTTCATTTAATTAATTTTATTGGATGCCCAGGGCCACAAACCGGGTCACTGCTGCGTGACAACCCCCTGATGAACTGTCGGACCCGGCCCGAGTACCCCACGGCCCTGGCGGGTGCTCCAGAAGCAGGACAGGTGAGGGGCATGAAGTGACGATATTATTTTTCAACACCTCTGTTTATCAACTTCTAGGGTCTGGAGAGACCTCAGACCATAATAAAGAGTTTTTACCAGCAGTTCCATTTATATCAAATAAATTTGACACAAATTTTCCTGCCAAATAAAACAAATCCGGTGAATCAAATGTTGTCAGTTCCCTCACCTATACATTCTACAATTTCTGAAATTCTATTTTGGATCCGTTTCATATACTGAAACAATTATTCATAATATTTTCACTTTCGTTATTTTTTTGAAGAGTAAAATTGGCATAAAAATGTCAAGAACTGTAAATCATTGACCAATATGTTTGAGGGAAGGACATTCTGGCCACCAACTGTGATGTCTGCCATGGGTTTACTTCAGCTGCCAATGACACTGGTGGTTCTTTCATACTTATCATCCATGTTATTAATTTATCTTTTGCCATGAACAAGACGGGCAAAGAAGGATTAATTTCAGTTTCCTGGCAGACACCCAGCCACTAGAGAAATGATATATCAGACTTATTTTTTGAAAAAAAAAAGAAAAGTAATTTAATTAAACATTTCCACCGATGCGTCACAAAAGCAAAAATTGATTTTAAATGTTTCCAAGAACTCGTAGTCGTAGCCCTTGACTAAATCTTGTGCATGCTCAGTGCATCTTCTCTAAGACAAATGAAAGTGCGGTTACCTGGCACAATGGAGGTAAACTTCCATTAGAGATGTTGCTTCTTTTTAAGTAATCTTATTATGTGTAGTAAAGTGCTGTATATGGAACTTAGATGGAATATTTATCTAATAAGGTTCTTTACATCCTAAGTGTTATATCCTTACCTGAATCTGCTCCGGTGACGTCTGCCTCTGTCTCCAGTTGCTGCCGTTTTTATTCTGGTGTTGTAGTAGGTTGCATTGCTAGGAATACTTATGTTGATGGGACTTATGGCACCGCCAAGCCACAGAGAATAGGTGTGTGGTGTCCAACTTCTCCTGGCTGTGGCTTATGGGGCAGTAACACACCTTACTTAAACGCTCAGCTCTCTACTAAGAGTTATTATTATTTATTATTATGGCGCCATTTTTTCCATTATTCCATGGTGCTTTCCATGTGAAAAGGGATATATATAATAAAAATGAGTACAGTAATCTTAAACAATACAAATCTCGACTGGTACACAAGGAGCGAGGACCCTGCGAGCGAAGACCCTGCCCGCGAGGTTTCACAGTCTACAGTGGATGGGTGAGGATACAGTAGGTGAGGGTAGAGCTGGCTGTGCAGCGGTTTGGTGGAACAAGGTTTACTGCAGGTTGTAGGCTTGTGGGAAGAGGTGGGTCTTCAGGTTCCATTTGAAGGTTTCCACAGTAGGCGAGAGTCTGATAGGTTGGGGTAGAGAGTTCCAGAGTAGGTGGGAGAGTTGCCAATTATAGTGTTTATTTTCCTATGACAAAAGATGGTCTTATCGGTTCGTGGGAACATTGATTAACTGGAACCTCACAAATCTTTTACCCTCTGGGATCCTTGGGACTGCTTTTGATTAGAAGGACTAAACTGTTTCTGAGTTTGGGCCATTGTGAGGTCCATAGATAGCCAATTACTAATAACTTGACTTTTATTATCCCTATTAGGAGATATAGAATGGGGTGAGGATATGATTTAGGTAGCGATGGATGTCAATGCCATAACAGAGTTTCACCCCCAGCCTGTTTTAATGGACCATACTGTAATCAGGCCTACCCTCACTTTTCTTGTCCTGCTTCTGATGGGAGCATGTGTGTATTTGTTCCTCTCTATAGGGGACCTCCCTGCAGACAGGCTGGAGATTAAGCTTCTGGAAGCTTCTTCATCCTTTGCGTTATCTGTAATAAATGTTTTAGGGGGTAGAGTGTGAGTATCTCTGCCTAACTGGTCATGCCCATGTCTGGTTTGTTGGTTGATGATATGTCTTGTGAAGGGAAAGGATGTGCTGCTGTGCACGTGTGGACTACTAGAGATTGGAGATCGGTTGTCACATGGTATCTGGTACGGACTGGGGATGAAATTCAGTCCTGGCACACAGGCCCATGTTGTCCCCGTCCCCAAGCTCCAGATGGGGATATATTAATTTACTACTATTACCCTGGATTGAGGAAAGCAATATTTACTACAAGACCAATATTTGTAATGATACCCATAGCCTGCTGGGGTAAGGGACTAAGGCAGCAACTTTGTGCTCCATCACAACTCTTAACAGTATGGTGGTCTTGAGAACACCGATTCTGTTAACAATGTGGCAGACAAGGCAGCCCACAACCAGACAGACCCTTCTGACATTTGCCAGAATTGCCAGACTATGAAATTTCCACATCTTGCCACTGAGGTTTTTGCCCATTCCTCAAGGCAAAACTGCTCCAGTTCCTTCACGTTAGATGGTTTCCTCTGGTGAACAGAAATCTTCAAGTGTGACCATAGATCTCAATTGGATTAAAGTCTGAGCTTTGACTAGTCCACTAAAAACATTTACACATTTCAACTTAAACCACTTGAGTGTTAATTTAGCAGAGTGCTTTGGGTCATAGTCTCAAATCACTAACAGACTGAAACAAGTTTTGCTCAAGAATATTCCTACATTTCACACCATCCATCTTCCCCTCGACTTGTACCATTTTTCCTATCCATGCTGTCAAAAAACATCCCCACAGCATGATGCTGCCACCATCATATCTCCCTGTGGGGAAGGTGTTATTAGGATGAAGAGGTGTGTTGGTTAGGCGCCAGACATAACATTTACCTTGGTGGCCAAATAGTTCATTTTTGGTCTCATCTGGCCACAGCACCATCCTCCATACAGTTAAGTCCATATATATTTGGACAGAGACAACATTTTTCTAATTTTGGTTATAGACATTACCACTATGAATTTTAAACAAAACAATTCAGATGCAGTTGAAGTTCAGACTTTCAGCTTTCATTTGAGGGTTTCCACATTAAAATTAGATGAAAGGTTTAGGAGTTTCAGGTCCTTAACATGTGCCACCCTGTTTTTAAAGGTGCCAAAAGTAATTGGACAATTGACTCCAAGGCTATTTCATGGGCAGGTGTGGGCAATCCCTTCGTTATGTCATTCTCAATTAAGCAGATAAAAGGCCTGGAGTTGATTTGAGGTGTGGTGTTTGCATTTGGAAGGTTTTGCTGTGAAGTAAATATGCGGACAAAGGAGCTCTCCATGCAGATGAAATAAGCCATCCTTAAGGCCCCGTCACACATAGCGACGCTGCAGCGATACCGACAACGATCCGGATCGCTGCAGCGTCGCTGTTTGGTCGCTGGAGAGCTGTCACACAGACAGCTCTCCAGCGACCAACGATCCCGAGGTCCCCGGTAACCAGGGTAAACATCGGGTAACTAAGCGCAGGGCCGCGCTTAGTAACCCGATGTTTACCCTGGTTACCATCGTTAAAGTAAAAAAAAAAAAACGCTACATACTTACCTATCGCTGTCTGTCCTCGGTGCTCTGCTTCTCTGGTCTGGCTGTGAGCACAGCGGCCGGAAAGCAGAGCGGTGACGTCACCGCTCTGCTTTCCGGCTGACCGGCGCTCACAGCCAGACCAGAGAAGCAGAGCGCCGAGGACAGACAGCGATAGGTAAGTATGTAGCGTTTGTTTTTTTACTTTTAGGATGGTAACCAGGGTAAACATCGGGTTACTAAGCGCGGCCCTGCGCTTAGTTACCCGATGTTTACCCTGGTTACCAGCGAAGACATCGCTGAATCGGCGTCACACACACCGATTCAGCGATGTCAGCGGGACCTCAACGATCAAAAAATGGCCCAGGCCATTCCGACACGACCAGCGATCTCACAGCAGGGGCCTGATCGCTGCTACGTGTCACACATAGCGAGATCGCTACTGAGATCGCTGTTGCGTCACAAAACTTGTGACTCAGCAGCGATCTCGCTAGCGATCTCGCTATGTGTGACGGGGCCTTTAAGCTGCAAAAACAGAAAAAACCCATCCGAGAAATTGCTACAATATTAGGAGTGGCAAAATCTACAGCTTGGTACATCCTGAGAAAGAAAGAAAGCACTGGTGAACTCACTAATGCAAAAAGACCTGGGCGCCCACGGAAGACATCAGTGGTGGATGATCGCAGAATAATCTCCATGGTGAAGAGAAACCCCTTCACAACAGCCATGGTTTCTGGTCTATAACCAAAATTAGAAATATGTTGTCTCTGTCCAAATATGCCCACATGTCTTTTGGCAAACTCAATACTATCCTTACAATTTTTGTGGGTAAGTAAAGTCTTTTTTTTTCTGGCCACTCTTCTATAAAGGCCACCTATATGGTGTGTACTGGGTTGGAAGGTGTTCATTTACAGGGATGAAGAGTGACATACCTCAGGATCAGGGGGAACAGTTAGAATCCTCCCCCCTCAATGTATAAGTAAGCCACTGATATTCCCTTGCATTTTTTGCCCAATAGTGGTGTTTGCTAGTGCTCCTTTTTTCTTTTTTCTATCTGGCTTTTGATTACTGTGTCTATGTCTAAGGCAACCGATGTGGAAGTTGCAGACTGACCCAAAGCTATAAAAGCTAAAGTGAGTTACTTCCAAGCCACTTACAAAGAGTAAGTTCCCAGTTAGGCTACTTTCACACATCAGGTTTTTGCCATCAGGCACAATCCGGCAAATTTTGAAAAAAACTGATCCATTTATTTTTTCCGCCGGATCCATTTTTTTCTCATAGAGTTGTATTAGCGCCGGATTGTGGCAGATAGCTTAATGTTTCATCCATTTTTTGCCGGATCCATCGAAAATAACTTTTCCGGCGGCCGGAGAAAATGTCCAGAGGAATGTTTTTTTCTGTCCGGTGAAAAAACGCATAGAAACGGTTCCGGCCATAAACGGATGAAACGTGAGGTGAAATGAGTAAACCCAGCTACTGATTCCATTTTTTAACATTGAGCATGCCCCGTAGCTGCATTTTCCGGCAAAAAAACGGATCCGTTGCATCAGTTTTTCACAATTTACAACGGACCCGTTTTTTTCTGAAGTTGACGGATCCAGCATGACAGCGAAAACCTGATGTGTTAATGTAGCCTTAGTCATTGATGTTTTTATACACATTCATCTTTACATCTAATTGGAAGAGCTGCAATTTAGACTTTTTTTCTATTTGTTTTACTATACAATTCACAATAGATTAAGTCACAGCTCACCTCCTCCTTCTACTATACAATGACTGACGATACCTCATACATACGGTAGGTATGTATACAGTAGTATACAGTAAGTAACACAGGATCCACAAGGATTCACAACAGCCGATGTCACAGCTCACCTCCTCCTGTACAATGACTGATAACACCTCTATAAACAGTAGATAACACTGGATCCGACATTCACAATAGGTGATATCACAGCTCACCTCCTCCTCCTGTAAAATGACTGATATCACCTCTATATACAGTAGATAACACTGGATCCACCATTCACAATAGGTGATGTCACAGCTCACCTCCTCCTCCTGTACAATGACTAATAACACCTCTATATACAGTAGATAACACTGGATCCACAGTTCACAAGGTGATGTCATAGCTCACCTCCTCCTCCTGTACAATGACTGATAACACGTCTATAAACAGTAGATAACACAGGATCCACCATTCAAAAAAGGTGATATCACAGCTCACCTCCTCCTCCTGTACAATGACTGATAACACCTCTATATACAGTAGATAACACAGGATCCACCATTCACAATAGGTGATGTCACAGCTCACCTCCTCCTCCTGTACAATGACTGATAACACCTCTTTACACAGTAGATAACACAGGATCCACCATTCACAATAGATGATGTCACAGCTCACCCCCTCCTCCTGTACAATGACTGATAACACCTCTATATACAGTAGATAACACTGGATCCACCATTCACAATAGATGATATCACAGCTCACCTCCTCCTCCTGTACAATGACTGATAACACCTCTATATACAGTAGATAACACAGGATCCACCATTCACAATAGGTGATGTCACAGCTCACCCCCTCCTCCTGTACAATGACTGATAACACCTCTATATACAGTAGATAACACTGGATCCACCATTCACAATAGGTGATATCACAGCTCACCTCCTCCTCCTGTACAATGACTGATAGCGTCTCTATATATAGTGAATAGCACTGGATCCACCATTCACAATAGGTGATATCACAGCTCACCTCCTCCTCCTGTACAATGACTGATATCACCTCTATATACAGTAGATAACACTGGATCCACCATTCACAATAGGTGATGTCACAGCTCACCTCCTCCTGTACAATGACTGATAACACCTCTATATATAGTAGATAACACAGGATCCACCATTCACAATAGGTGATGTCACAGCTCACCTCCTCCTCCTGTATAATGACTGATAATATCTCTATATACAGTGTTGTGAATTCTGTGGTCAAGCTCCCTCCTGTGGTCATGAGTGGTACTTCGGCTGGCTCTGTCCTTGAGCTTCCTTTGGTGGATGTGAGTGGGGCTGCGGCTTCTGAGTTTCCTTCCTCAGGTGTCGAGGTTAAGTCGTTAGGTGCTGCTCTATTTAACTCCACTTAGTTCTTTGTTCCTGGCCTCCAGTCAATGTTCCAGTATTGGTCTTGCTCTCTCCTGGATCGTTCTTGTGGCCTGTCTGCCCTGCATAAGCTAAGTTTTGCTGGTGTTACTTTTGTTTGCTATTTTTCCTGTCCAGCTTGCTATATTGGTTTTTCTTGCTTGCTGGAAGCTCTGAGACGCAGAGGGAGCGCCTCCGTACCGCTAGTCGGTGCGGAGGGTCTTTTTGGGCCCTCTGCGTGGCTGTTTGTAGGTTTTTGTGCTGACCGCAAAGCTATCTTTCCTGTCCTCGGTCTATTCAGTAAGTCGGGCCTCACTTTGCTAAATCTATTTCATCTCTGTGTTTGTATTTTCATCTTTACTCACAGTCATTATATGTGGGGGGCTGCCTTTCCCTTTGGGGAATTTCTCTGAGGCAAGGTAGGCTTATTTTTCTATCTTCAGGGCTAGCTAGTTTCTCAGGCTGTGCCCGAGGAGTCTAGGTCTGGTCAGGAGCGCTCCACGGCTACCTCTAGTGTGGTATGATAGGATTAGGGATTGCGGTCAGCAGAGTTCCCACGTCTCAGAGCTCATCCTATGTTAATAGTAACTATCAGGTCACTTTGTGTGCTCTTAACCACTAGGTCCATTGTGGTTCTGAATCACCAGTTCATAACAATACAGTAGATAACTTAAGATCCACCATTCACAATAGGTGATGTCACAGCTCACCTCGTTCTCCTGTACAATGTCTGATAGCACCTCTATATATAGTAGATAACACAGGATCCACCATTCACAATAGGTGATGTCACAGCTCACCTCCTCCTCCTGTACAATGACTGCCAACACTTGTATATACAGTAGATCACACAGGATCCACCATTCACAATAGGTGATGTCACAGCTCACCTGCTCCTCCTGTACAATGACTGATAACACCTCTATATACAGTAGATAACACAGGATCCACCATTCACAATAGGTGATGTCACAGCTCACCTCCTACTCCTGTACAATGACTGATAACACCTCTATATACAGTAGATAACACTGGATCCACAGTTCACAATAGGTGATGTCACAGCTCACCTCCTCCTCCTGTGCAATGACTGATAACACCTCTATATACAGTAGATAACACAGGACCCACCATTCACCATAGATGATGTCACAGCTCACCTCCTCCTCCTGTACAATGACTGATAACACCTCTATATACAGTAGATAACACAGGATCCACGATTCACAATAGGTGATGTCACAGCTCACCTCCTCCTTCTGTACAATGACTGATACCACCTCTATATACAGTGGGTAACACAAGATCCACCATTCACAATAGGTGATGTCACAGCTCACCTCCTCCTCCTGTATAATGACTGATAATACCTCTATATACAGTAGATAACTTAGGATCCACCATTCACAATAGGTGATGTCACAGCTCACCTCCTCCTGTACAATGACTGATAACACCTCTATATATAGTAGATAACACAGGATCCACCATTCACAATAGGTGATGTCACAGCTCACCTCCTCCTCCTGTACAATGACTGATAACACCTCTATATACAGTAGATAACACAGGATCCACCATTCACAATAGGTGATGTCACAGCTCACCTCCTCCTGTATAATGACTGATATAACTCCTCTATATACAGTAGATAACACAGGATCCACCATTCACAATAGGTGATGTCACAGCTCACCTCCTCCTCCTGTACAATGACTGATAACACCTCTATATACAGTAGATAACACAGGATCCACCATTCAAAATAGGTGATATCACAGCTCACCTCCTCCTCCTGTACAATGACTGATAACACCTCTATATACAGTAGATAACACAGGATCCACCATTCAAAATAGGTGATATCACAGCTCACCTCCTCCTCCTGTACAATGACTGATAACACCTCTATATACAGTAGATAACACAGGATCCACCATTCAAAATAGGTGATATCACAGCTCACCTCCTCCTCCTGTACAATGACTGATAACACCTCTATATACAGTAGATAACACTGGATCCACCATTCACAATAGGTGATGTCACAGCTCACCTCCTCCTCCTGTACAATGACTGATAATACCTCTATATACAGTAGATAACACAGGATCCACCATTCACAATAGGTGATGTCACAGCTCACCTCCTCCTCCTGTACAATGACTGATAACACCTCTATATACAGTAGATAACACTGGATCCACCATTCACAATAGGTGATGTCACAGCTCACCTCCTCCTCCTGTACAATGACTGATAACACCTCTATATACAGTAGATAACACAGGATCCACCATTCACAATAGGTGATATCACAGCTCACCTCCTCCTCTTGTACAATGACTGATAACACCTCTATCTACAGTAAATAACACAGGATCCACCATACACAATAGGTGATGTCACAGCTCACCTCCCCCTCCTGTACAATGACTGATAACACCTCTATATACAGTAGATAACACTGGATCCACCATTCACAATAGGTGATGTCACAGCTCACCTCCTCCTCCTGTACAATGACTGATAACACCTCTATATACAGTAGATAACACAGGATCCACCATTCACAATAGGTGATATCACAGCTCACCTCCTCCTCTTGTACAATGACTGATAACACCTCTATATACAGTAAATAACACAGGATCCACCATTCACAATAGGTGATGTCACAGCTCACCTCCTCCTCTTGTCCAATGACTGATAACACCTCTATATACAGTAGATAACACAGGATCCACCATTCACAATAGGTGATATTACAGCTCACCTCCTCCTCTTGTACAATGACTGATAACACCTCTATATACAGTAAATAACACAGGATCCACCATTCACAATAGGTGATGTCACAGCTCACCTCCTCCTCCTGTACAATGACTGATAATACCTCTATATACAGTAGATAACACAGGATCCACCATTCACAATAGGTGATATCACAGCTCACCTCCTCCTCCTGTACAATGACTGATAACACTTCTATATACAGTAGATAACACTGGATCCACCATTCACAATAGGTGATGTCACAGCTCACCTCCTCCTCCTGTACAATGACTGATAACACCTCTATATACAGTAGATAACACAGGATCCACCATTCACAATAGGTGATATCACAGCTCACCTCCTCCTCTTGTACAATGACTGATAACACCTCTATATACAGTAAATAACACAGGATCCACCATTCACAATAGGTGATGTCACAGCTCACCTCCTCCTCCTGTACAATGACTGCCAACACTTGTATATACAGTAGATCACACAGGATCCACCATTCACAATAGGTGATGTCACAGCTCACCTGCTCCTCCTGTACAATGACTGATAACACCTCTATATACAGTAGATAACACAGGATCCACCATTCACAATAGGTGATGTCACAGCTCACCTCCTACTCCTGTACAATGACTGATAACACCTCTATATACAGTAGATAACACTGGATCCACAGTTCACAATAGGTGATGTCACAGCTCACCTCCTCCTCCTGTGCAATGACTGATAACACCTCTATATACAGTAGATAACACAGGACCCACCATTCACCATAGATGATGTCACAGCTCACCTCCTCCTCCTGTACAATGACTGATAACACCTCTATATACAGTAGATAACACAGGATCCACGATTCACAATAGGTGATGTCACAGCTCACCTCCTCCTTCTGTACAATGACTGATACCACCTCTATATACAGTGGGTAACACAAGATCCACCATTCACAATAGGTGATGTCACAGCTCACCTCCTCCTCCTGTATAATGACTGATAATACCTCTATATACAGTAGATAACTTAGGATCCACCATTCACAATAGGTGATGTCACAGCTCACCTCCTCCTGTACAATGACTGATAACACCTCTATATATAGTAGATAACACAGGATCCACCATTCACAATAGGTGATGTCACAGCTCACCTCCTCCTCCTGTACAATGACTGATAACACCTCTATATACAGTAGATAACACAGGATCCACCATTCACAATAGGTGATGTCACAGCTCACCTCCTCCTGTATAATGACTGATATAACTCCTCTATATACAGTAGATAACACAGGATCCACCATTCACAATAGGTGATGTCACAGCTCACCTCCTCCTCCTGTACAATGACTGATAACACCTCTATATACAGTAGATAACACAGGATCCACCATTCAAAATAGGTGATATCACAGCTCACCTCCTCCTCCTGTACAATGACTGATAACACCTCTATATACAGTAGATAACACAGGATCCACCATTCAAAATAGGTGATATCACAGCTCACCTCCTCCTCCTGTACAATGACTGATAACACCTCTATATACAGTAGATAACACAGGATCCACCATTCAAAATAGGTGATATCACAGCTCACCTCCTCCTCCTGTACAATGACTGATAACACCTCTATATACAGTAGATAACACTGGATCCACCATTCACAATAGGTGATGTCACAGCTCACCTCCTCCTCCTGTACAATGACTGATAATACCTCTATATACAGTAGATAACACAGGATCCACCATTCACAATAGGTGATGTCACAGCTCACCTCCTCCTCCTGTACAATGACTGATAACACCTCTATATACAGTAGATAACACTGGATCCACCATTCACAATAGGTGATGTCACAGCTCACCTCCTCCTCCTGTACAATGACTGATAACACCTCTATATACAGTAGATAACACAGGATCCACCATTCACAATAGGTGATATCACAGCTCACCTCCTCCTCTTGTACAATGACTGATAACACCTCTATCTACAGTAAATAACACAGGATCCACCATACACAATAGGTGATGTCACAGCTCACCTCCCCCTCCTGTACAATGACTGATAACACCTCTATATACAGTAGATAACACTGGATCCACCATTCACAATAGGTGATGTCACAGCTCACCTCCTCCTCCTGTACAATGACTGATAACACCTCTATATACAGTAGATAACACAGGATCCACCATTCACAATAGGTGATATCACAGCTCACCTCCTCCTCTTGTACAATGACTGATAACACCTCTATATACAGTAAATAACACAGGATCCACCATTCACAATAGGTGATGTCACAGCTCACCTCCTCCTCTTGTCCAATGACTGATAACACCTCTATATACAGTAGATAACACAGGATCCACCATTCACAATAGGTGATATTACAGCTCACCTCCTCCTCTTGTACAATGACTGATAACACCTCTATATACAGTAAATAACACAGGATCCACCATTCACAATAGGTGATGTCACAGCTCACCTCCTCCTCCTGTACAATGACTGATAATACCTCTATATACAGTAGATAACACAGGATCCACCATTCACAATAGGTGATATCACAGCTCACCTCCTCCTCCTGTACAATGACTGATAACACTTCTATATACAGTAGATAACACTGGATCCACCATTCACAATAGGTGATGTCACAGCTCACCTCCTCCTCCTGTACAATGACTGATAACACCTCTATATACAGTAGATAACACAGGATCCACCATTCACAATAGGTGATATCACAGCTCACCTCCTCCTCTTGTACAATGACTGATAACACCTCTATATACAGTAAATAACACAGGATCCACCATTCACAATAGGTGATGTCACAGCTCACCTCCTCCTCTTGTCCAATGACTGATAACACCTCTATATACAGTAGATAACACAGGATCCACCATTCACAATAGGTGATATTACAGCTCACCTCCTCCTCTTGTACAATGACTGATAACACCTCTATATACAGTAAATAACACAGGATCCACCATTCACAATAGGTGATGTCACAGCTCACCTCCTCCTCCTGTACAATGACTGATAATACCTCTATATACAGTAGATAACACAGGATCCACCATTCACAATAGGTGATATCACAGCTCACCTTCTCCTCCTGTACAATGACTGATAACACCTCTATATACAGTAGATAACACAGGATCCACCATTCACAATAGGTGATGTCACAGCTCACCTCCTCCTCCTGTACAATGACTGATAACACCTCTATATACAGTAGATAACACTGGATCCACCATTCACAATAGGTGATGTCACAGCTCACCTCCTCCTCCTGTACAATGACTGATAATACCTCTATATACAGTAGATAACACAGGATCCACCATTCACAATAGGTGATATCACAGCTCACCTCCTCCTCCTGTACAATGACTGATAACACCTCTATATACAGTAGATAACACTGGATCCACCATTCACAATAGGTGATGTCACAGCTCACCTCCTCCTCCTGTACAATGACTGATAACACCTCTATATACAGTAGATAACACAGGATCCACCATTCACAATAGGTGATGTCACAGCTCACCTCCTCCTCCTGTACAATGACTGATAACACCTCTATATACAGTAGATAACACAGGATCCACCATTCACAATAGGTGATATCACAGCTCACCTCCTCCTCTTGTACAATGACTGATAACACCTCTATATACAGTAAATAACACAGGATCCACCATTCACATTAGGTGATGTCACAGCTCACCTCCCCCTCCTGTACAATGACTGATAACACCTCTATATACAGTAGATAACACAGGATCCACCATTCACAATAGGTGATATCACAGCTCACCTCCTCCTCCTGTACAATGACTGATAACACCTCTATATACAGTAGATAACACTGGATCCACCATTCACAATAGGTGATGTCACAGCTCACCTCCTCCTCCTGTACAATGACTGATAACACCTCTATATACAGTAGATAACACAGGATCCACCATTCACAATAGGTGATATCACAGCTCACCTCCTCCTCTTGTACAATGACTGATAACACCTCTATATACAGTAGATAACACAGGATCCACCATTCACATTAGGTGATGTCACAGCTGACACTCCTCCTTTCATAATGACCATTACACATGCTCATTAGATGCTTCAACACAAAAGATAGGGGAGGATTCTAACCATTGTGGCTAATGTACGTGTATATTTCCTGAAACAACAGGAAGTTAGAGTTTAAAAAAGCCCCAGTTGGCAGTGTGAAAATTGCAAAATTACTCTTTTTTTAACACAGAATATAACATGGAAAGCAAATTTTTTTAAAAATTTAACACACAAACCTTATTTAAATAGATCATTTTACAAAATATGATTCCTTAAAGAACAATCATAAGGCTAGCACAATAGGAGGAATAATAATAATGCATACTGTATGCAGTAAATTTGAAAGGATGTCCCATATACAATATTTTTCACATCTCTATAGGATAGATGATAAATAAATGATCACTGAGGATCTGAGTGCTGAGATCACCTCCAGTTCTGAAAGCAAGGTGGTTCCGAAGTCCCCTGTCCGAATGAAGCAGTAGTGAGCATGTGTGAACACGACTCCTATAGGAGGCAGATGGAGCGTGTTCACACATGCTCACTACTGCTCCATTTTTTTTTTATTTTGCATCCCCTGTTCTAGTGAACTCTGAGAGACCCCATATCATTCACCCATCATTATTTATTAAGTATATGGTGACCAACATATGCCTTCTTATATACCCATCGTTTTGATATTTTATGTTAATTGATACATTTTACATGTATGAATCTATACGTTGTGTATGTGATAATTACGGATTTTGCACTTTAATCCTTGCGGACATTTATACACAAGTGATGCAGAAGAGCAATAGATAAAACTAAGTTCAATTTTCTGTAGCATTTTGGGATGGTGCCATGCAGAATGCTGATTTAGAAGATAATGGAACCAGGTCTAAGGGAAAACATTTAGACGGAAAATTAGTCAAAGCAAGAACAGGACTGAACTGTTTTAAATGGAACATTTTCCAATTCAAGTACAGATACTCAAGGTCGCCACGACCTCTAAACCAGGCACGTTTTCTCGGGGCAGTGTTTTTTTTTTTTTCATGACAACCACCTTCTTTTAGATGTAATGACAGAACTTGAAAGCAAACCTGTTGTTTCCGACGACTTCTCGGAATAAGCTGTTTTGTGTGCACATGAGAAAATAAGACTATTTTTGTTATATGACTTGTATACATTATTATCAGTTTCCTCTGTAACTTTCAGTTATTTCTAAGCTAGAGGATGGAGATTAGGTGTCACCACACAGACGTGAGAGACTCCTGCTCCTTTATCTCTATGTATCACATTTCCAGAAGCAGAAGCATGGAGAACGTTATTACATCAGTACTGAGCAGTGCAGCTGTGAATCAAACTCCAATGTGAGATATTAGCACAGGTCTCTGTGTGTCTTTACCCTTTTCTTTTACTCTTCTTCTCTTACCTGTACACCATGAATACATGACCAGAACCACAATCAGTACATTAATACAACACTAGCACCAAGTTTTGAATATTTGAGAATGATTTGGAGCAATTCTGCCCTAAAAAAATCAGTGTGCACACCGACTAAGTTATACTGAGTTTTTGAAGCAAAAACTCACCAAATCGTCCTTAAAATGTTAAATTTCTATATTTTGAGAATTTTAAAGTTTTAACATATAATACAGAAAAATAGGTATTATACAGCAACATCACGCAATACTCTGCAATACAATATCCAAATGTTGCGCCTATGTCGGATTCATAATGCACCAAGTCGCTAAAGGACAACAAACTGGGGATGTGAAAATCACAAAGAACGACCAAAACTGGTTGATATCGATAAAAATACTCTTTATTTAGAACATATAAACAGTAAAAATGCAAACAAGCAATCGGACAATAATGAGACAAAAATGGACATATGGTGCGAGACACCACACCAAACTGTCACCATGCAAAAAACATGCAGACTGTGTAACCTAGGTCCCCAAGTAAAAGATGTACATATAGGGGGATAAAGCAACCAGATAAGAGTACTACTATGGCAGGTGGGCAAAATAATATTAGCGTCCAGGGTGCCTCAAGGGACCAGAATAGTGTCCATCAGACTATATATATATATATATATACCCCACTGGGTTACAACCAAAAGGCCCCTGCCTAAACATCAGTACAAACGCCAAAGACCGCACATAGCAATATTCCTCACCCTTCCGCAGAGATGCTTTTAATCCATCTGTCCCATGATGGGTCCAGCTCTGCTACATCTACATGGCAGGCTGCATGGTTGCATGATGCGACCATGCAGCTTGTCATCAGCAGACACACTGAGCACTGAGGGCACCGCGAGCATGAAAAAGTTCTCCAGCTCGAGATGCTGTCTGACAGGTCCCGGGAGTTCACAGCCAATGAACTTTCTGACATCACTGCGAATGCCGTGGGAAAATTTACCAGGGTGCTCACGCCGACGTCACATAGGCGAAGTGAGGTTATTGGCCGTGAACTCACAGCACCTGTTAGATGGCACCGCAAGCAGGAGAACTTTCTCACGTCACAGGAACTAATTGATAAATCAGCTGAAAATAACACTCTGCCCACAAAGTGGAAAACAAAAAATACAGAAGAACACATGTTAAAAAAGCCAAAAATAGGATAATGAATTGGGTGCAAAAAAATATGAAATACACGCAAAACTAGACAAAAAACACGCGCAAAGGCAATTATGAATTGTGTCCAGTTTTTCATCATTTGCAGATCATTAATATGTCTATTCATCCTGTGATTTCCAGAATTCCACTAGTTTTCCTTCTTGGTGCAGCAAGTTTAGTGTTGCGGAGTGTACAAATCTATAGTACAATATATTGAAGTAATTACCAACAGTTACTTTCAGATATAAAATAATGATAACTGAAAATAGGATGATTTGCTTAAGTCCCAATAGCCTCAAAAAAACTCTAGACAAATCATTGCTTGCCATGGAAACTAGAGAAAAACCTCCATATTTTTATAGATTCTGGAAATTTATGTATTATTGGCGACCCTGTGCTCTTGTACAGAACTGCAGAAAATTTACTTTTCTATCTGCTTGTAGGTTTAGTGTTCCTTTACCCCTTACATTTTCACATTTCTTTTCATTATTCTGGAACTAGTATCTATCTATATACTGTATGTATCAATGTAGCTATATGTGCTCTTGGTGTTATAGTATTTATACACATTTTTCTTTATGTTCTTTTACTTTATTTTTACATTTTTGTTTTATGTAATATTTAAGATAGCTGCAGGCCCAAACAGAACATCGGCCCAAGCAGGCAAATGCCTGCAAAGTGGACCACAATCTCCGGTTATCAGCCAATGGACCTTATAGTGCAGGCAGTATGCACGTGCCCGCTCATGATGCCGCCGCGATACACACAGGGACTTTACCATGTTTGACGCTGGCCAGTTCCAGCATCAGGAAGTTCTTTTATGGGCGGAGTTCACACTCTGTCCCCGGTGTCCCCATGGAATCTGCTCCGCACGGCCGCTTTTCATCTTCCCCTCATCAGGATCTGGGTTAGTCCCGACATGAAGTGTTTATTACTGTATGGAGCAGTAGGAGTCTCTTATGCTGTATATACCACATTCAGCCTCCGATGATGTGTATACAGCGCACAGCCTTCTGTCATGTATATACAGTACTCAGCCTTCTTTGATGTGTATACAGCACTCAGCCTTCTTTGATGTGTATACAGCACTCAGCCTTCTTTGATGTGTATACAGCACTCAGCCTCCTTTGATGTGTATACAGCACTCAGTCTCCTATGATGTGTATACAGCAGAAAAAAATATAGAAAAACATAAAGACAAACTATACTATACATGTCACAGGGACAATACTAGTGTATGCATTGTGCATTATTGCTTTTCTATACATAAAGTCTGCTAAAGCATGTTATGATCTGATGAGAATAGAAATTGAGATTTGTGGCCATAATTTCTAAAAGCTTGGTAAAAGCCAACACTGCACATCACTAAAAGAAAAACATACCTACAGTGAAGCATGCTGGTTGCAGCATTATGCTTCGGGGCTGATTTTCAGCAGCTGTAACTTGGGCTTTAGTCAAGATGGAGGGAATTATGAACAGTTCCAAATATCAGTTAATTTTGTATCAAACCCTGTACCAAAAGCTTCAGACCAGTGGTTTGACAGCAAATTCAAACAATTTGTGATTTGATTCACATGTATCATTTAAACAATATCACGCTGCCATTTTACACATTGCAGAAGATTGCATAAGCCAGTGGAGGATCACATGACATCAGGCTTATTCATAATGTCTTTGAGCTATCACATCACATTATGTAGCACAGCCAATCAGGAGGTACTGTAGTAGTGTTATGAACTGATCTGAGTTGGAGTAGTAGTAATTCATCCACTAGGAGCATCACCGGCAGGTAGCATAGTCAGGAGTTAGCCAGAGGTCAGTACATGGGGCAGCAGTATAGTTTCAAGGATAAGCAGGTTGAATAGTCAGGAGTTTACCAGAAATTGGTACACAGGAGCAGCAGTATAGTTTGAATAATTAGCAGGTTGCGTAGTCAGAAGTTATCCAGATGTGTGTACATGGAAGTAGCAGTATAGTTTGGATCAAGCAGCAGGTGGAAAGAAAGCTTGACAACAGGCTGAGAGGAAGGAAGTGCAAGGCCAGGTTTAAATTGGGTGTTTAATCAGGAGATTACAGGGTAGAGCCAGTCAGGAACTCAGGGTGGAGCCAATCAGGAACTCCGGATGGGACAATCAGGAACTACACAGGTAGTAGTATGTTTGTTAGCAAAAAACTGTCCAGCAAGCTGAATATCTCAGAGGGAAGAGCTGCCACCTGGTACACAAGAGATGCTGGGTTTGAGTTGTGACAAATAGCCTATATAAAAGCTGAGGTAGTGAATGCAGCAGTCATTTAGTGGTGAATCAGGATAGTGAAAGGACATTACAGCTCATAGCTAAATGATTTAGAGAGGGCTATAAAAACAATGAATAAACATTACAGTGAGTGTGACAGGATAGTGATGAAAATCAGCCATCGTTTTTTTACTCATAGCCATATATACTGAGGTCGCTTTGACATTACTAAAGTTTTGTTTTCATTATTGAGCCTGAAAAGTGTTCAGCGCAATTTTACAAGAGCTAAAATTATTACTCATGTTTTCAGGGTAATTGGAGGTTTTGCTGTACTTGAAATCTGCAAAAAAATGATTTGCTGCAAATTGAATGTTTTGGTAAAAGTCTGGAAAGCTGGCAAATGCAAATTTCAATAGTTTCGATTATCTGTAAGCTCTATACAGGTCTATTGCAAGGTTTTGAGTTTTTTCTCATCCCGGTCATTTGTAGCTGAGCTGGAGCTGTTTATTTTAGGCCGTCAAAATGCAAGAAAGTGTTAAGGTACCGTCACACTAAGCGACGCTGCAGCGATACCGACAACGATGTCGATCGCTGCAGCGTCGCTGTTTGGTCGCTGGAGAGCTGTCACACAGACAGCTCTCCAGCGACCAACGATCCCGAAGTCCCCGGGAAACCAGGGTAAACATCGGGTTACTAAGCGCAGGGCCGCGCTTAGTAACCCGATGTTTACCCTGGTTACCGTTGTAAATGTAAAAAAGCAAACACTACATACTTACATTCCCGGTGTCTGGTCAGGTCCCTCGCCTTCAGCTTCCAGCACTGACTGAGCGCCGGCCGTAAAGTACAGCGGTGACGTCACCGCTGTGCTCTGCTTTACGGCTGGCCGACGCTCACCAGTCAGTGCGGGAAGCTGAAGGCGAGGGACCTGACCAGACACCGGGAATGTAAGTATGTAGTGTTTGTTTTTTTACATTTACAACGGTAACCAGGGTAAATATCGGGTTACTAAGCGCGGCCCAGCGCTTAGTAACCCGATGTTTACCCTGGTTACCAGTGACGACATCGCTGAATCGGCGTCACACATGCCGATTCAGCGATGTCAGCAGGAGATCCAGCGACAAAATAAAGTGCTGGACTTTCTTCAGCGACCAACGATCTCCCAGCAGGGGCCTGATCGTTGGTCGCTGTCACACATAACGATTTAGTTAACTATATCGTTGCTACGTCACAAAAAGCAATGATATAGTTAACGATATCGTTAAGTGTGACGGTACCCTTAAATGAATCTCGCACAAAGAAACACAAGAGAAGCAGTGAAGATTCCAGGTTTCAAAGCCAATTTTTCAACTCTCCAACGCACCGAAATCTTTGTAGCATCTCCAGATTTCAAAGTCACATTGCAAATAATTTATTTCTCAGGAGTTCAAAAAAAAACTTTCTTGCTTCTCTTTGGCGACATGTTAGCTCCTCTGTGTAAAGGGCACGCTGGATCTTATTAGCAGTTAGTCCTCATTGTGGCTGTTTTGTAGCCTGGAAAATTTGCATATCTTCATAATTGAATTATGTCTTATGAGGTTTTGTTTTGATAATATGATTTCCAAATGTAATTGCATTAATTTCATCCATGTGAGATAAAACGTAAAGCTAAATGTCCCGGCTAAAGCTCCATTAAAAATAGCGTTCCGATCATTTTAATTAGACAGAAGCATTTAAATCCAATCTAGCCCATGTTTGCTGTGTATGGCGGAGTAACAGTTGTACTGAATATTCTGAATATTTATTCTGCCTGACCGAAGCGGGTATATATATGCCACAAAGCATCTCTAATCCGATTCCCATCTATTGATTTTATAAACACGGACTTGCATATTTTTTGATTTACAAAAACACAAGAGAAGAATTTCTTCTCTTGTGTTTTTGTAAATCAAAAATATGTATTTTACGATAGTTTTTCTTTTCTTTTTGCCTTTCCGCATTGCAGCAGGCGTAACGTTTTGCTTTTTTTTTCAATGCATTTTTCTTTTTCATAAGAAAATATATTCCTTTTTCTTTTTGCTTTTGCATTTATATAAAAGATCTTGTCATTTTTGGCAAAGGGATTGTCTGAACGTCATATTTGGTTAAGATTGAAATATGCAGCAAAAAGTAAATTTGCAATATACTTGTAATTATAAACCTTTTCAGTAATCATGAATGGAGGGTTTTTTAATTCTGTAGATTATTGCATGTTGTCTAGGTTATCGGCCACCCCATAATCTGTCAGGGGTGGCTGGCTACCTAGACATGGAAAGTGCACCTACAAGCTTTTTCCTATTGCATATTTTTTCATATCTAATGTCCTTCGGCTCAATCTCAAGCCAGGCCGACCTCATAGATGAACGATCTGTAGGAAGATCAATCTTGTTCAAGCCGAGATAGGACCACCAGGGTCTTCAAGCCATCAGGTTGCTGGTCTTCCTCTTCGGCGTGTTCCTTTTTATTTTTCTGACTATGAAGTCCTTCGACATTGATTGCTCTCTTCGCAAGATGTGTCCAAAGTAGACAAGTCATAGCGCGGTGATCCTTGCTTCTAGTGGCTGGATTTGTTCCAAAATTGACTTGTTTGTTCTTCTTGACATCCATGGTATTGGTAGCATCCTTCTCCAGTACCACATTTTGAAGGCGTCAATTCTTCTTCCGTCTTATTTCTTTATTGTCCAGATTTTCCATCCATATTTTACTACAGAAAAGACCAAAGTATGATCGAGCCGCGTCTGCTTTGCCATTGAAACGTTTCTCAATTTGAAGACCTTGTCTAATGACTTCATTGTTGGTTTGCCCATAGCTATTCTGTTGACTGCTGATGTTGTTGCTATTGCATGGACCTCTCTAAAGCTACCCTGATCTCTGAATTGGGACAGTTTCAGTGTCTTTACGCTCTTCTGATACTGCAGAAGCAAAAATAAATCTCATACAGTAGTAGCGTGGGAGACTGTATAGTTTGGATCAACTATGTAACTGGTCCCAGCTGTCAATCTTCAGAAGTGCACTGTACCCGGCAAGCAGGAAAATGGGATGCACATGAGTGGTGTGCACCTGAGGAATGAAGTCTACAACACCGCTTTCTTTTTATTTTTGCAAAAAAATACAGAAAAAAGTGATACTTTTTATGATTGTGTTTATTATTTTGGATACTAAAAAATCTGATTTAAACAGAATGAGCTAATGTCCTGTAGGAGTAAATGATAATAGTACATGTAAATAACATAGTTGACACTATTTTGATCAAAAAAGCATAAATGTTCGAATCTGTTTTGTTTTTTGACCATCCGCCATATTGTTGTGGTTTTCTGGTTACTGGTCTTTTTCCCCTGGTGCTGGGGTGTCTTAGGTCAGGTGATTGTATCACCCTTTATTACCAATCACCTGCCTCTTATTCCTTGCTGGACAACAGTGTTAATCCGCTAGAGTTCTGGCTTGGTGCTTTGATAGCTTTCTGTGCTTAATATTGTGCAGTTCTAGGACCTCTGGTTCTGCTATCCAGGCCCGGACTGGCCCATAGGGGAACAGGGGAATCCCCCGGTGGGCCCCTGTACAAAACTGGGCCCCCAACCCCACTGTATGTGCAGTACTTGTCATAATTCACTTTATTCACTCTGTACAGAAAAAAACAGCATCTCATTCATTAAGCAAACTACTCACTTTATTATTATTATTATATAGAGATATAGGTAAATTTGTGAACCAGGTTTGCATAATATTTGTAGGCAGGTGAAAAGTGAAAAGTGGGCCCCCAAAGTCAATGTTACTGGTGGGCCCTTGGCACCCCAGTCCGACACTGCTGCTATCCTTAGCTTCTGTTTTCAGTTGGTTTCTGCAACCGTCTCTGTGTTTTCTATTAGGAGGTGACCTGTTTTTATACCCAGTCCCTAGATCTTTCAGGGACCTCCTTCCCCCTATCTATAGGTCTTCGCTGGAGTTTAACATAGGATCGTCGGTGGGTCTATTCGCAAGGAATAAGTCGCCCACTCTATCGTAGGGTATCAGCCTAGTCTCAGTGTATGGTCCTTCTATTCTAGTTCTGTGTTGCAGTTCCATAACAATAAAAGCCTCCCACCATGACAAGGTGTACCCAATCAGGAAAGACCCAATTTTTAGATCATGATACATAGATAAAATATGTACAATATATGTATGAATTGATTATTTTTGTAAACTATGTGCAGGGCTGCCGCTAGAAATTTCGGGGCCCCATACTGGCAAATTTTTGGGGCCCCCTTGAGACTCCGCCCAGACTCCACCCATGCCCCGCCTCCACCCCGGAACTGTCCACAGTCCCACCGCTCTCTCTTGGAAAAACTCCACTTCTCACCAATCACACATTAACAGTTCCCATCACCAGATCACACAAATACCCAGCAGCTTTTATTTTGGCGAAAATATTTTTTTTTTATCTGCGACGACGACAAGGTAGACTCTTTTGGCCGGGCCCTACGCTAACCTAATAAACATTTGTTAAAATATGCAATACGATTTAGGTATATTTTTATTTGCTTTTCAATTTTTCAAATGACCAATAATACCACATACAAGGGACAAATACCACAACATCATGACCAGACACCATATTATCAACAAATAGTGACCTATAATACCATCTACAAGGAACAAATACCACCACACCATGTCCAGACCACATATTGCCACCAGTGACCAAACAATATCACATACAAGGGACAAATACCACCGCACCATGACCAGTCCACATATTACCACCACATGGTGACCAACTACATACAAGGAACAAATACCACCACACCATGGTCGTACAACATATTGTGACTGAATAGTACAATACTGATCATTAATAAAAAAAAAAACATAAAAACATACTATCACAATAAGTGCCATTGTACACAGGAGATCTGTACTTAGTATGCAGTGTATGTGAACAGGTAATATAGTGATCACTGGTGACATTATACACAGGAGCTCTGTATATAGGGTACAGTATACAGGTAATACAGTGATCACTAGTGACATTATACACAGGAGCTCTGTATATAGTGTATAGTGTACAGATAATATAGTGATCACCAGTGACATTACACACAGGAGCTCTGCACACAGTATACAGTGTATAGTGTCAGTGTACAGGTAACACACTGACTCACCAGTGACGTCTCTAGCTGAAGTCCTTCATCTTTGTGTTTCTTTTTAATCCAGCCCAGACCGCTATCACTTCTTTCAGCCAGGACTCGTCTCTCCATAAAATAACACAGTTATCTAGAGCACCGCTTCCAGAGCACATTCCCCACTTTTTCCAATTCTTCTACACTACACATCTGAATACAGACGTTCACCCACCATCTACTATATAATTGTAAACCCAAAAGAAAGTATCCAAAAAGCAATATAACAACATATACATTTTATTAAATAAAACATAACATTACATGATTGTACAACAATTTATTAAAAAGCATGTACAACATGCTATAACGAAACATAAAAACAAGAAATTCATGAGGAGGTATATAAAATATATATGCAAAGTCGTTATGAGGGAGTGGGTATGAGCACTGGTCAATTACATAAAAGGGGCTATAGATAAATAAGCTAATCCCCAAGATCAATTATAAAGGTATACTTCATATTTTCATATTAATAAATATTAGCATGTATGGTACATCAAATTCATATTTGTAAAGTGCATGATATAAATAATAATAGAATAGCTAATCAAAAATGTCCAAAGCACATATAACCATATATTGCACTATATAATAATCAAATTAATCAAAAATGTCCAAAGCTCATATAACCATATATTGCACTATATAATAATCAAATGACTGCAAAGTGCGTAGTGCAAACAATAATCAAGGAGTTTAATGAGCTATGCAAAATATTGTCTAAGGGTCACTTCCGTCTGTCTGTCTGTCTTTCTGTCTGTCTGTCTGTCACGAATATTCATTGGTCGCGGCCTCTGTCTGTCATGGAAATCCAAGTTGCTGATTGGTCGTGGCAAAACAGCCACGACCAATCAGCGACGGGCACAGTCCGGTGGCAAAATGGCCGCTCCTTAATCTCCGCAGTCAGTGCCCGCTCCATAACCCCTTCCAGTCAGCGCTCACACAGGGTTAATGGCAGCGTTTACCGCGGTGTAACGCACTCGGTTAACGCTGCTATTAACCCTGTGTGACCAACTTTTTACTATTCATGCTGCCTATGCAGCATCAATAGTAAAAGATCTAATGTTAAAAATAATTTTAAAAAAATAGTTATATACTCACCGTCCGTCGCCCCCCGGATCAGGAACAGGCCTTTTCCGCTCCTCGCGACGCCCCGTGACCGCTCCATGCATTGCGGTCTCGCGAGATGACGTAGCGATCTCGCGAGACCGCTACATCATCATCTCACGAGACCGCAATGCACTCTTGAGATCGGAGCGCGTGAGGAGCATCGGAAAACGCTTCGCTTGGATCCGGGGGCCAACGGAGGGTGAGTATATAACTATTTTTTATTTTAATTCCTTTCTTTAACAGGGATATGGTGCCCACATTGCTATATAATGCATGGGCTGTGTAATATATTAAGTGGGCTGTGTTATATACTGCGTGGGCTCTGCTAGATACTACGTGGGCTGTGCAATATACTACGTAGGCTGTGCAATATACTGCGTGGGCTGTACTATATACTACGTGGGTTGTGCAATATACTACGTGGGCTGTGCAATATACTACGAGGGCTGTGCAATGTACTGTGCGAGCTGTGCAATGTACTGCGTGGGCTGTGCAATGTACTGCGCGGGCTGTGCAATGTACTGCGCGGGCTGTGCAATGTACTGCGCGGGCTGTGCAATATACTACGCGGGCTGTGCAATGTACTACGCAGGCTGTGCAATATACTGCGTGGGTTGTGCTATACACTACGTGGCCTGTGTTATACACTACGTGGCCTGTGTTATACACTACGTGGCCTGTGTTATACACTACATGGCCTGTGTTATACACTACGTGGCCTGCATTATATACTGCATGCGTGGTACTGCGCGGGCTGTGCAATATTCTATGCGGCCTGTGCAATATACTACGTGGGCTGGGCAATATGCTGCGTGGGCTGTGCAATATACTCCGTGGGCTGTGCAATATACTCCGTGGGCTGTGCTATATACTTTGTGGGCTGTGCTATACACTCTGTGGGCTGCGCTATATACTAAGTGGCTGTGCTATATACTACATGGCTGTGCTATATATTACGTGGCTGTGCAATATACTACGTGGCTGTGCTATATACTGCATGGCCGGCAACGAACAATCAGCGACAGGCGCAGACCGGATCCTGTGTATTCAATGTATTATTTTAAAATCTTCATAAATAAACTACATACACATTCTAGAATACCCGATGCTTTAGAATCGGGCTGCCATCTAGTTAATATATAATTGGTTATTATGCAACTCACCATTCCAAATATAAATTATAATCCGCCACTGTTGCCCCTCTATCTGTACATAGCCACTTTCCCTATTTAATATATAAATTAATTAGCACCTGTATTCTTTTCCTCAATTTATTACCAGTCACTTTATCCTAAACGCCCCCAACTATGTACCTCCCGCTCTAACCCTTACCACGATTCATTATAGTTACATGCCCCTTCTTCCTCAATTCATTATTATGTCTTTCTCTCCCGCCCTCTATTCATTATCAACTGCTCTTCCCCACCCTCCATAAGCAAGAATCTAAACCTCTGGCAGACCAGAGCCTTATACATGGACAGCTCTTCAAGAGGTCGTCCACTACTTTTACATTGATGCCCTTTCCTTAGGATAGGACATCAATGTCTGATCGTCCGTAGTCCGGCACTTTGCACCACCGCTTATCAGCTGTTATCTGTGCAAGCGGCTCCGGCCAGAAATACTTACTTGCGGAGCTTGACCGTCTACTTGTAGTGGTCGGGGCCTGTTACTGCACATCTGCTTCCTATTGAATTGAACAGGAAGTGGATGTATAATACCCCGCGGGGGCCACTACCAGTAGACGGCCAAGCTCCACGAGTAATTTAATATCATATCCTAAGAGTAGGGCATCAATGTAAATGTAGTGGACAACCTCTTTAATGAAATACTACTTTATGAGGCTGGCCTCGATTTCTCCTAAGATTGACTTTTCGTCTAGGATTCATCATGGGTTGGATCCATAAAAATCAGCTTATCTCCAACCAGCTTGTGTATAAAAGTCTGTCTATACTGAGAAACCCTCCTCAAAGCAGTTAAACATTTTTTTAATTTCTCAAAAGCTTTCGACTTTTAACCTTTATTATTGTGTTTTTTATTTTTATTTTTTTTTGCAATTTTTTATTTTGTTTTGTAAGGCACAAAGAAATTGGGCGGAGGAGTCTATTATTTTACTGTGCCGTGCCGTTAGCCAAGACATGAGAAAATCATCCGTAATCGTCCTCATTATCCCTCCGGATCATACGGCGAGACTCGACGGATGGACCACAGCGCCGACAAACTAATTTTTTAATCACCGTAACTCTAAGAAAGGTGTCATGCTGCTTTCAAGGTATTTTAGACACTATGATTTCTAAAAATGAGACATTTGTTCAGAGAATTAGGCACTTTCCCTGCGTCTGTGTCATTAATTATTTTAGTTGTATAGGTTTTAATTTGGACATTGTTTGTAGTAGAACATTGAATTTTCTATCACACTTTCTGCAACAATGGAAATGTTAATATGTTGTGTTTTCATTTTCTTAGTACATTCTTTATATCAAGAAACAAATTAACAAATAATCAGAAAATGATATCATATGCGAATCATATAAACAGTATTATTTTTGTTTTCACTCTGTTTATTGGGTTTTACAATACTAATATATAAAGAGAGTATCAAATCCACATGGTGAAAAGATAATCCAGTTTGGATTGAACACGAGTGGATAAAATTAAATGTAGAATATTAACATTTATAGGATACTCAGAGAAACAATGGTGGGTATGAATTGGAAAAACATGTTTCAGATAACAATGATAGGGCTGGTTCACATGACTGAATTTTTAGTCCAAGTACAGTCCGTGGGAAAAAAAATGGACCAATGTTGTTCAATGTCACCAATTTTTTTTTCGCTGACTAAATCTGCATGTGAAAAAAATCGAACGGAATAAAAAAAAAATCAAACGGATTAAAAAAATCGAATGGATTGCATAGGATGACAACAGAGAAAAAACTTGTACGGGTTTTCTGGATGAAACTCCGAATAATTTTTTTATACGCTTGTGTGAACCCATCCCAAGGGCTCACCCACATAAGCATATATATTGGATGAGAGCTATCCGAAATTCTGCGATCTTCAGCTCCAATCAAATAGTACACAGCCATTCTAGTCTATGGGTGTGTGTTAATCATCAGACAGCACTTGGATGACATCCAATGACTTCCAATTTCTGCGGACTCATACAATGGAGAAGATGAAGAAATCTTGTTCTCTATCTTTTCCTCATCTGTGCTACATTTCTCTCATTGGAAAGAATCGGATCACACTAAGATGACACTCTGAGTAGAGTTTAATCGGAGTGTTATTACCGATTATTAATCGTTCCAATTCGCTCGGAGGAGAGAATCTACGCTTATGTGACACTGGGCTTAGAGTAAAAATCACTCCAACGTTTCTGGGATTCAGATTTCAACTTGCAAGAATAGAAGAAATGCACAGGCATGTGATTTACAAAATCTCCAGAAATTTCCAGGAGTATTTGTATATTTAGGCTTCGTGAGTATATGCGTTCCATACATGATAGCAAATAGCAGAATTCCACCAAACATAGTCTTAACCCTCAATCACTTCTTTGATCCAGCTTTCTTACAAGAGCTTCCACATCCTGATATTTCTTTCACATGACCATATTTTTGGGTCTGGGTAACAAAAAACTAATGCCACAGAACAGCATTCATTTTTTATGGATAAATCGCAATTCTGTAAAATAGGAAACTACAAACGGTCTTGTAAATGATTAGCATCTGCTGCTGTGGTAAAAAAATGGATTGCACACGGATCGCAAATGAGAAAAAAATTGTCCGAGTTTTCTGGATGAAAATCTTAGCTATTTTTAATAGGCTCATCTGAGCCTACACTAACTGTGAGATACGACAGGCTTATAGTTTCATAATTTTTAAGAGTGAAAGGTAGACTTAAGTCCATAAATTTCAACCTATAGCCTAACATGTTGATTCTGAGGAATGCAACAACCCAATGAGGTAGATGTTAATAGCTCAATATTAGGGGAAAAATTAATTCCCGACTACATATATGTCAGTCAGACTAGTTCCCGGGATCTACGCCTCATCATAGATTCTAATGCCTGTAACCTGTAGTATTATATATTTTTTATTTTATTAGTGAATCAACAATTACAACCTCATTTGTTAGAGAGTTCCATAGTTTCACTGCTCTTACAGTAAAGAATCCAAGGTCTCATCACTTTTACAGTAAAGAACCTGCATCTGTAATTATGATAAACCTTCTTTCCTCTAGACGTTTTGATGCCCCCTTGCCTCCGTTGCATAAACCTCATTATATAGATCTCTGTAGTGTCCCCATATATTTGGACATTGTAATAAGATCACCCCTAAGCCTTCATTTTTCCAAACTGAATAACCTCAAGTTTATAAATGTATCTTGATATTGCAGTCAATCCATTCCCTGAAAACCCTTAGTCTATCTTCTCGGCACCCGCTCTAGTTCAGCTATGTCTTTCATATACACTGGAGCCCAAAGTTGTGCTCAGTATCTAACTGTGGCCGCACTAGTGACTTGTATAGAGGAAAACTATGTTCTTGATGATGAGCACCAATGGCTATTCGAATGCATCCCATTATTTTATTTCACTTGGCAGCAGCAGCCTGACACTGGTCACTAAAATTGAGTTTGCCATCCAGCCATATGCCTAAGTCTTTGTTAGTTACAGTTTTACCCGGTAATTTACCATTTAGTGAATAATTATTAGTGTTGAGCATTCCGATATCGCAAGTATCAGGTATCGGCCTATATTTGCGGTATCGGAATTCCGATACCGAATTCCGATAATTCCCGCGTATCGAATACCGGAATCGGAAGTTCCCAGAATTCGAACTGCACGCAGCAGCCAATGAGGAATGAATGGAAGTGTGGGCACATCCTGTTTAGCATGGTGGGCATGTAACTACTGGCAAGACTGTGATTGGCTGCTGAAATGATGTCACCATGTACTATAAAAAACGCTGCTGCCATTTTGCGCTCACTCTGCTGTGATTTCAGTTAGGGACAGGACGCTGTATTCTAACTGAGGGTCAGTTGAGATAGCTAATTGCTTTATTTTGCTTTTCCAAGGCTAATTTAGCAAACGCTGTGTGTTGTTCACTGTTCACCTTGCTCTTGCCTTGCAGCGCTGTTTTAACAGCGTTCTGCAAGGTCTCTGTGTGTGTGTGTGTGCAGCTCACTCTGTAGTCTGTGTGCAGCCATATACCCGGTTGTATTCAGCTCAGGGGGGGTTCACACTGCCTCATACAGTTCTATCCATTGTCCTTTTTTGCTCATAGTGCAGCCTGCTGCACATTTTTTCTAAAATTTCCTATTAGTGTTTTTCCACACGTCTCCAGCTAAATTGTGGAAAAACACTACATAGGATAACCTAGAGGGGGGTTTTTGGGCCTTGCAGCGCCGTTTACGGCTGTCTGCACGGTCTCCGTGTGAGCGCAGCTCGCCCTGTAGTCTGTGTGCAGCCACAGCCGGTTGTATTCAGCTCAGGGTGCGTCACTGCCTCATACCGTGAAAAAACTTTTCCTTTTTTTCAAATAGTGCAGCCTGCTGAAAATTTTTACAAAAATTTCCTATTAGTGTCTTTCCACCCGTCTCCAGCTAAATAGTGGAAAAACACTACATAGGATAACCTAGAGTGGGGTTTTTGGGCCTTGTAGCGCCGTTTACGGCTGTCTGCACGGTCTCCGTGTGAGCGCAGCTCACCCTGTAGTCTGTGTGCAGCCACAGCCGGTTGTATTCAGCTCAGGGTGCGTTACTGCCTCATACCGTTAAATAACTTGTCCTTTTTTGGAAATAGTGCAGCTTGTTGAAAATTTTTTAAAAAATTTCCTATTAGTGTCTTTCCACCCGTCTCCAGCTAAATAGTGGAAAAACACTACATAGGATAACCTAGAGGAGTGTTTTTGGGCCTATCAGCGCCGTTTACGGCTGTCTGCACGGTCCCCGTGTGAGTTAAAGTCGCTCTGTAGCCCGATCTGCAGAAAAAAAAAAGTAAAGTTCACCAAACACCACTTAACACTTGTGTAAGCCACATTTTATCAATAATAAAGTCTAGTCCACACTTTACAACATTAGTGTTTCTTACACCTGTTAGGAGGAGCATTTCAGGAATAAGCACACTAAGGCCTTAGTACTTTTCTGCTTATCTTTATCTGTCAACCAAGATGAAGAGGGCAGGGAGTAAGGCACGTGGGCATGGGCGCGGAGCAGGGAGAGGAGCAGGGAGAGGACGTGGTGATTCTGTGCCTGCTGCGGGCGCCGGTGACTCGTCATCACTCAGTTTCAGCAGGGAACAGTCCTTCATGCGCAGCTTTGTCGGAGAGCGCCGTGCACCGCTGCTGCGTGAAGATCAAATTGAAGCCATTGTCGGATGGATGGCAGCTAACGCATCGGCATCGACTTCAATTAGTGCCACATCCTCTCAGGCACAGACCACTGGAGAGCAGCCATCTGTCTCTTCACCACCTGCCAAATTGGCCAGGCAGTCAAAGAGCCCAGGACAGGAGCCATCTCTACTTCTGTTCTCTGAATCTCTTGGCTTGGAAACAGGGGGCCAGCCAAGCAGCATTGGAGAAATGGAAGAAGAGGCAGTGTGCAGTGATGCCCAACAGCTTTGTCTCTCTGACTCTGAAGAGGCGGGTGGGCCAGTGCCTGCGGTGACCACAGCGCAGTACGCATCTGATGATGAAACTCAGGTGCCGCTTTCTGGTGCGTACTGTGCTGCCGAGACTACCCAGGAGGAGCAGTTGGTGGCAGAGGGTAGTGGAGATGATGAGGTCCTTGACCCATCGTGGCGTGATGAACAGGAAGGTGGTGGGAGCAGCTGTGAGGAAGAGATTCCCCTAACGGGCCAAAGAGGGAGAGGGAGGGGGAAGACGGCGGAGCCTGTAGCCTCCACTTTGGCACCCGTTAGGAGCCTGTCTCTTTCAAAAGCCAAAAAGGGCGCTCCCAAGACTTGCAGTGCCTGGTCCTTTTTTGACACAGTTGCAGATGACATTTGTTTTGTCAAATGCAAGCTGTGTCGTCAGAAAGTCAAAAGAGGGAAAAGTGTCAGCAACCTCAATACCACAAATATGTGGAAACATGTGCGGACCAGGCACGCGGTGGAGTTACAAAAACACACGGAAGACCTAGGCCAACCAACAGCGGCAGCTACCACCTCTTCAGCTCGTGTTGCCTCTTCCTCCAGCTCACGCACAGCTGGTTTGGCTTCCTCCCAGGATCGCCATGGAAGAACCTCTGGGACTGTTGTCCAGAGACCTAGTGTAATTCCACCCACAGCACCACATTCCCAGTCATTCTCACACTCCCAGTCTACTCTACAGCCATCGGTAGTACAGGCATGGGAGAAAAGGCGGGCATTCTCGGCCAACCACCCCCGAGCACAGGCTCTGAATGCAGGCATTGCCAAACTTCTGTCACTGGAAATGCTCTCATTCAGGCTGGTGGAGACTGATTTCTTCCGTGACTTGATGGCATTGGCAGTCCCACAGTACAAGGTGCCCAGCCGCTTTTACTTCAGCAGGCAAACTGTCCCTGCCCTGCACAAGCATGTGGAGGGACACATAAAACACGCGCTACTGAATGCCGTCAGTAGCAAGGTCCACCTCACCACCGATGCGTGGACCAGTCAACATGGACAGGGGCGATACATTTCCCTCACTGCCCATTGGGTTAATGTTGTTGAGCCAGGTACAGATCGTGCGAGTGGCGCAGGTCGTGTCCTGCCCACTCCAAGGATTGCAGGAATCCAGTCTGTACACATTGACTCCTCCTCATACACAAGTTCCTCAGAATCATCGTTGCAGGAGCCGTCACAGTCCACCTCCACATGGACCCGTGAACGTTTACCTGTTACGACCGACATGAGCACAGCCGTGGTCAAACGTCAACAGGCCGTCTTGAAACTAGTTTCTTTGGGGAATCGAAGCCACACAGCGCAGGAGCTCTGGAATGCCACCAAGCAGGAGAGCGATGTGTGGTTAGTGCCAGCGAATCTCCAGCCAGGCATGGTAGTGTGTGACAATGGCCAAAATCTGGTGGCAGCTTTGGCCATTGGCAACCTCACTCACATCCCATGTCTGGCACATGTGCTCAATTGGGTTGTGCAGAGTTTTCTGAGGGACTATCCGGATCTTGATGCACTGCTGCACAAGGTCCGCCTAGAGTGTGCTCACTTGCGGCGTTCCAGCTTGGCAAGATCCTGCATTGCTGCTCTGCAGCGCCGATTCCACCTTCCGGAACACCGCATCATATGTGACCTACCTACCAGGTGGAATTCCACGTTACATATGTTGGAGCGGTTGTGTGAGCAGCAGCAAGCAGTAATGGAGTACCAGCTGCATCAGCCGCTAAAAAGACGCAGTCAGAGCCGGTCAGACTTCACAACCACAGAGTGGGCCACTATGAAGGACGTCTGCCAGGTTTTGCGTCCTTTCGATTATTCCACGCGGATGGCAAGTGCAGATGATGCACTAGTCAGCATGACTGTCCCCCTTATCTACCTGCTTCAACAAACTTTGCAAGTGTTAAGGGATGATGTTGTGGAAGAGGTGGAGGATGAGGTGTCACCTTTTCCATCAGCTTCTGGAGAGTCAGCGCCACGTGGTTCCTCACAAAGGGGTACGCAGGGGCCACTTTGTGAGGAGGATGAGGAGGAGTCAATGGAGGAGGAAGAGCTCCGTCCAGAGGAGGGAGTGACACAATTGTCCAGTGGTCAGTGTGTACAGCGAGGGTGGGGTGATGACGAGCGGGCAGAGATCATGTCTCAAGCAGGGGACAGCGTTTCTGGGGCAGTTGGCACTCTGCAGCACATGGTGGATTTCATGCTGCAGTGCCTGAGAAACGACCGCCGCATCGACCACATTCTCAACATGCCTGATTATTGGGTGTTCACCCTCCTCGATCCTCGCTACCGGGACAACGTCCAAAACCTCATCCCAGCGTTGACCCGGGAGCGTAAAATGCGGGAGTACCACGACACACTGGTGAATTCCATCTTCTCCAGTCCAACTGAGAGGAGTGCTGCTAGTGCTTTACAAAGCAGCTCAGTGCGTCGAGGCAGTGGGGGAGGCTCTGCACAAAGAGGGAGCAGAAGCAGTGCCTCTGCCCAAGGCAAGCCAAGTATGGCACATCTGTGGCAAACTTTTGTGTGCCCGCCCCAAATGTCTACACCATCACCGGCGGCTCCAGTCAGCAGGAGGCAACGGTTCCGTCAGATGGTGACAGACTACATGGCTTGCCCTCTTACTGTACTCCCAGATGGCTCTTCCCCGTTCAAGTTTTGGGTCTCTAAGCTGGATACATGGCCAGAGCTAAGCCAGTATGCATTGGAGGTGCTGGCTTGCTCTGCGGCTAGTGTCTTATCGGAACGTGTCTTTAGTGCCACAGGTGGTGTACTAACAGACCGTCGCATGCGACTATCCTCCAATAACGTTGACCGGCTTACTTTCCTGAAAATGAACCAGGCCTGGATCTCGCAGGAATTTGCCACTCCTCTGCCTGATTAAGTAATTGGGTGTCATCCAGGTCTCCTGATGTGTTCATCTTTCTACCACCTGAACTGCTATTCCTGGGCTCCAACACCGCCAGTTGCAGCTCAGAAGTGCAGGCTGCAGAGTCAAAACATACGACCCAGTGTTATTGGGTTTCAGTAACGTCAGCTGATCCCCAGCTGTGTAGCCGGCAATGTGTCCTGCGACCGCCACGCTGGCACAACAACCTAAATGTAAGGGAACCTGTCCCCCCCCCGGCGTTTGTTACTGAAAGAGCCAGTTTTTGCCCGGACGTGCTGGCTGCACAGAGAAAAACACCAGCCAATGTGTTAGTGGGGTTCAGCACCGCCAGCTGTTCCCCTGCTGTGTAGCCGGCATCGTGTCCAGCACAAGCCACGCTGGCACAACAGACCAAAAGCTGCCACCAGTGCAGGCTTCGGCCTACACTCTGCTCCTCTCCTCCTCCTGCTGTCCTTGGGCTCTAACACCGCCAGTTTTTGCCCGGACGTGCTAGCTGCACAGAGAAAAACACCAGCCAATGTGTCAGTGGGGTTCAGCACCGCCAGCTGTTCCCCTGCTGTGTAGTCGGCAACGTGTCCAGCACAAGCCACGCTGGCACAACAGAACAAAAGCTGCCACCAGTGCATGCTTCGGCCTACACTCTGCTCCTCTCCTCCTCCTGCTGTCCCTGGGCTCTAACACCGCCAGTTTTTGCCCGGACGTGTTAGCTGCACAGAGAAAAACACCAGCCAATGTGTCAGTGGGGTTCAGCACCGCCAGCTGTTCCCCTGCTGTGTAGCCGGCAATGTGTCCTGCAAATGCCACGCAGGCGCCTGAACTGAAATTAAAGGGACCCTACCCCCCAACCCCACAGGTGTTTCTATGTATAACAGCCACCTTGTACAGCAGTGATGCTGCATTTGTACAAGGTGGCTGACTTTTTCTCCTTGCCCACGTGGAACTCAACACGTACAAAATGTGTCTCATTAGAGACCATTTCACTGCCCCTGAGGTGTGATTCTCCTTTTTAAATGACACGCAGCACCCCCCTTGGTAACGCTGGCCGTCTTCTGACATCATTGGTTGGCTGCCTGTGCCTGTGCGTCCGCCCTGCCCGACACAACGCTCCTCGTTGTCTGATATATTTTGACTGTGAGGGTGATTGATGGGCATGAGCAGTGCATATCTTCGCCTGTCTTCACTCCCCTCCTTCCGCCTTCTTTAGACTGTGCGGCCTCATGGCCGCAGCATGCGATAAGGGATCAGCTGAGGCCGCCCAGTCTGAAGCAGGTGTAAGGACATGTGTGAGCGGCGAAGATATTTACTGCACAAGGCCACGAATCCCAGCCCCGCACTGTGACTTTATGAAAAGACACTGTGGGTCTGGGATTCATGGCCATCGTTAACCGCACCAGCCAACATGAAATGAGGTCATAAGACGGGCAGCGCTAACTGGGCATGGCCAAGGGATAACAAGAGCGCAGACTCCTGTACAGCAAATAACAACGCTCAGGAGGCTGCGCCCAGCACCAAGGCGTTATTTTTGGACACCTGTGCTGCGTCTCCTTAAAAAGACAAGTCACGCCTCCAATACAGTTTTACTGTACAATGGGCAAAATTGTGTACGTCTTTCATTCTGCGTGTGCAATGAGCAAAATTTAAAGAGCAACCTTTCACTTGTGTAGCATTACTGCTGCAAAAGGTGTGGCTCTTCTACATTGTAACACCTGAGGGTGGGTTAAAAGTCACCTTTGAAATTGGTTCAATTAGGCTTCGGACTACACTCTGCTCCTCTCCTCCTCCTGCTGACCCTGGGCTCTAACACTGCCAGTTTTTGCCCGGAAGTGCTGGCTGCACAGACAAAAACACCAGCCAATGTGTTAGTGGGGTCCAGCACCGCCAGCTGTTCCCCTGCTGTGTAGCCGGCATCGTGTCCAGCACAAGCCACGCTGGCACAACAGACCAAAAGCTGCCACCAGTGCAGACTTCGGCCTACACTCTGCTCCTCTCCTCCTCCTGCTGACCCTGGGCTCTAACACCGCCAGTTTTTGCCCGGACGTGCTAGCTGCACAGAGAAAAACACCAGCCAATATGTTAGTGGGGTTCAGCACCGCCAGCTGTTCCCCTGCTGTGTAGCCGGCATCGTGTCCAGCACAAGCCACGCTGGCACAACAGACCAAAAGCTGTCACCAGTGCAGGATTCGGCCTACACTCTGCTCCTCTCCTCCTCCTGCTGACACTGGGCTCTAACACCGCCAGTTGGGGCCCAGACGTGCTAGCTGCACAGAGAAAAACACAAGCCAATGTGTTAGTGGGGTTCAGCACCGCCAGCTGTCCCCCCGCTGTGTAGCCAGCAACGTGTCCTGCAAACGCAACACAGACACAAAGCTGCCTCCAGTGCAGGCTTCGGCCTACACTCTGCTCCCCCTGCTTACCCTTTGCTCCAACACTGCTAGTTGGGGCTCTAGGAAGACAATCTTGAATAGGCAACGCATCCGGGTTCCAGCACCGTCAGCTGGTTCTCGGCAGTGTCTTTGTCACGGGTACTCCCTCCTGCCCAGCCTGGTTCCAGCACCGTCAGCTGGTTCCGGGTAGTGTCAAGCTCACTTAGACGCCTATGCGTTGCCCCGTCATGTTGCGGTCGAGTTAGCCAACTCCATGGTGCCTCCAGTTTAGGAGCTTCCTATGTGGGCTGCGGGAATTGGCAGTCAAGGCTGGTTCTGTAGTGCCAGTAGGCCAAGCTCCCCCTGTAGGACTGTTGGTGTTCGGTAACTGCGGCTGCCTCGCGGCCTAGCTGTTCTCTCCTCTCCTGTGGACCTTCTGGTCCACATCCTGGTTCCAGCACCGTCAGCTGGTTCCGGGCTGAGCCTTTGGCTTAGGTGCCTCCTTCTGGGTATCCGAGTTCCGTCAACGCCAGGCGGTCCTTGGTAGTGCTTTTAAGCGCGGGCACCTACAGCTTACTAACCGGGTTCCAGCACCGTCAGCTGGTCCTCGGTGCCATTGGCTCTTGCACACTTGGGCAACGCATCCGAGTTCCAGTACGTCAGCTGGTTCTCGGCAGTGTTTTTGTCACGGGTACTCCCTCGTGCCCAGCTTGGTTCCAGCACCGTCAGCTGGTCCCGGGTAGTGTCAAGCTCACTGAGACGCCTATGCGTTGCCCCGTCGTGTTGCGGTCGGGTTAGCCAACTCCATGGTGCCTCCAGTTTAGGAGCTTCCTATGTGGGCTGCGGGAATTGGCAATCAAGGCTGGTTCTGTAGTGCCAGTAGGCCAAGCTCCCCCTGTAGGACTGTTGGTGTTCGGTAACTGCGGCTGCCTCGCGGCCTAGCTGTTCTCTCCTCTCCTGTGGACCTTCTGGTCCACATCCTGGTTCCAGCACCGTCAGCTGGTTCCGGGCTGAGCCTTTGGCTTAGGTGCCTCCTTCTGGGTATCCGAGTTCCGCCAACGCCAGGCGGTCCTTGGTAGTGCTTTTAAGCGCGGGCACCTACAGCTTACTAACCGAGTTCCAGCACCATCAGCTGGTTCTCGGCAGTGTTTTTGTCACGGGTACTCCCTCGTGCCCAGCCTGGTTCCTGCACCGTCAGCTGTTTCCGGGCAGTGTCAAGCTCACTGAGACGCCTATGTGTTGCCCCGTCGTGTTGCGGTCGGGTTAGCCAACTCCATGGTGCCTCCAGTTTAGGAGCTTCCTATGTGGGCTGCGTGAATTGGCAGTCAAGGCTGGTTCTGTAGTGCCAGTAGGCCAAGCTCCCCCTGTAGGACTGTTGGTGTTCGGTAACTGCGGCTGCCTCGCGGCCTAGCTGTTCTCTCCTCTCCTGTGGACCTTCTGGTCCACATCCTGGTTCCAGCACCGTCAGCTGGTTCCGGGCAGAGCCTTTGGCTTAGGTGCCTCCTTCTGGGTATCCGAGTTCCACCAACGCCAGGCGGTCCTTGGTAGTGCTTTTAAGCGCGGGCACATACAGCTTACTAACCGGGTTCCAGCACCGTCAGCTGGTCCTCGGTGCCATTGGCTCTTGCACACTTGGGCAACGCATCCGGGTTCCAGTACCGTCAGCTGGTTCTTGGCAGTGTTTTTGTCACGGGTACTCCCTCGTGCCCAGCCTGGTTCCAGCACCGTCAGCTGTTTCCGGGCAGTGTCAAGCTCACTGAGACGCCTATGCGTTGCCCCGTCGTGTTGCGGTCGGGTTAGTCAACTCCATGGTGCCTCCAGTTTAGGAGCTTCCTATGTGGGCTGCGTGAATTGGCAGTCAAGGCTGGTTCTGTAGTGCCAGTAGGCCAAGCTCCCCCTGTAGGACTGTTGGTGTTCGGTAACTGCGGCTGCCTCGCGGCCTAGCTGTTCTCTCCTCTCCTGTGGACCTTCTGGTCCACATCCTGGTTCCAGCACCGTCAGCTGGTTCCGGGCAGAGCCTTTGGCTTAGGTGCCTCCTTCTGGGTATCCGAGTTCCGCCAACGCCAGGCGGTCCTTGGTAGTGCTTTTAAGTGCGGGTACATACAGCTTAGTAACCGTGTTCCAGCACCGTCAGCTGGTCCTCGGTGCCATTGGCTCTTGCACACTTGGGCAACGCATCCGGGTTCCAGTACCGTCAGCTGGTTCTCGGCAGTGTTTTTGTCACGGGTACTCCCTCGTGCCCAGCCTGGTTCCAGCACCGTCAGCTGGTTCCGGGAAGTGTCAAGCTCACTGAGACGCCTATGCGTTGCCCCGTCGTGTTGCGGTCGGGTTAGCCAGCTCCATGGTGCCTCCAGTTTAGGAGCTTCCTATGTGGGCTGCGGGAATTGGCAATCAAGGCTGGTTCTGTAGTGCCAGTAGGCCAAGCTCCCCCTGTAGGACTGTTGGTGTTCGGTAACTGCGGCAGCCTCGCGGCCTAGCTGTTCTCTCCTCTCCTGTGGACCTTCTGGTCCACATCCTGGTTCCAGCACCGTCAGCTGTTTACGGGCTGAGCCTTTGGCTTATGTGCCTCCTTCTGGGTATCCGAGTTCCGCCAACGCCAGGTGGTCCTTGGTAGTGCTTTTAAGCGCGGGTACCTACAGCTTTGTAACCGGGTTCCAGCACCGTCAGCTGGTCCTCGGTCGTGCCATTGGCTCTTGCACAGTTGGCCAACGCATCCGGGTTCCAGTACCGTCAGCTGGTTCTCGGCAGTGTCTTTTGCTCTTGTACCTTCTGCTCCCCATCCTGGTTTCAGTACCGTCAGCTGGTTCCGGGCAGAGCCTTTGGCTTAGGTGCCTCCTTCTGGGTATCCGAGTTCCACCAACGTCAGGTGGTCCTTGGTAGTGCTTTCAGGCACGGGTACCTCCTGCTTAGTAACTGGGTTCCAGTAACGTCAGCTGGTCCTCGGTAGTTCCATTGGCTCTTGGACCTTCGGCTACCCATCCGGGTTCCAGTACCGTCAGCTGGTTCTCGGCAGTGTCTTTTTCTCTTGTACCTTCTGCTCCCCATCCTGGTTCCAGTAATGTCAGCTGGTTCCGGGCAGAGCCTTTGGCTCAGGTGCCTCCTTCTGGGTATCCGAGTTCCGCCAACGTCAGGCGGTCCTTGGTAGTGCTTTTTAGCAGGGGTACCTCCTGCTTAGTAACTGGGTTCCAGTAACATCAGCTGGTCCTCGGTAGTTCCATTGGCTCTTGGACCTTCGGGTAGCCAGCCGAGTTCCAGTTCCATCAGCTGGTTCTCGGCATTTTCTCAGCCTTCTTGTACCTTCTGATACATTTCCAAGTTGAAGACCCTAAAGACGACGACACGGAAGACCACCCCTAAGATGACGACGACACCAGAGACAACAACCACTGAGATGACGACGACCCTGGAGATGACGACCCTGAAGACCACCCCGATGACGACGACGATGACGGCGGAGACGACGACGGTGGAGACGACGACCCTGGAGACGACGACCCTGGAGACGACGACATGGAAGACCGAGAAGCAGAAGAACAAGAGGCTGCAGAACAAAGAGCAGAAGAACATTAAGCATAACACTTAATATCAGAGCAAAAGATATTATCTAAATTATATGCAGAAGAAGACTAAGCAGTGTATGGGGGTGAGTCCGTTCCTCCTCGTGGTGCCCCTGGATAAAGCCTGATGCTGCAGGCCAAACTGAACGCGGACAAATGTAACTTTTGTGACTGGCAGAACGGAAGGTGTAATCTTCAAACTTTTATAGATAACAACTACGGGAATGCCTGTCACAAATGAGAATATGATGAAGAAGTAGAATAGGAAGAATAATAATAGTTGAATAAAAGGATTATGAAGAATGTAATAAAATAAAAAAATAGGTAGAAGATGAAGAAGAAGATGAATATGGTGAAGAAGTTGATGTCAAAGATGCTGATGATGAAGAAGATGAAAGTGTGGGAAAAGTAAAAAAAAAAGAAGGGGAAGGGCGTGGAATAGTGAAACATCAATATCTGACAAAATAAAAAAAAATTTACATAGTCAATATCTTTGTCACTCCGAACGTCTTTAAAAAAAAAAAAAATTGTGCTATTCTATTTGATTGGGCTAAACCTCTATGACTTTAATGTCTCCGCCAACTCCCCAAATACATCCTGCATTATTCTTAGTTGTTTTCCTTCATGTAGAATGAACCTACAAGGAAAGAAAGGGTTTATTTTAATTCCGATATTTTGGTCCCATTGACTTGCATTGGGATCGGGTATCGGTATCGGCGATATCCGATATTTTTTGAATATCGTCCGATCCAATCCGATTCCGATACTTTCCGATATCGGAAGGTATCGCTCAACACTAATAATTATACCTTTTATTTCCTCTACCCAAATGCATTACCTTACATTTGTTTACATTAAACTTCAATTGCCATTTCTCATCCCAAGTCTCTGGCTTACATAAATCCTTTTGTAATGTTAAATTTCCCTCTGTGTTGATTACCTTGCAGAGTTTAGCATCATCTGCAAGGATTGAAATTCTACTATGTTTATACTCAAAAAAAAAGGTCGTTAATAAATATTTTAAAAAGAAGATGGCCCAATACTGACCCCTGTGGTACCCCACTGATAACTTTGACCCATCCCAAGTATGTTCCATTAATAACCACCTTTTATTTCCAACACTGAGCCAGTTGTTAACCCAATTACACATATTTTCCCTAGTCCCATTTGTCTCATTTTATATACCAGCTTTTTTGTGGTACCGTATTTTGTCCATATAGAAAACATCCACTGCATTTCCCTTGTCCACTCTGGAACTTACCTTCCAAGTGAAGCTGATCAGTTAATTTGACAAAACTGATCCCTCATAAACTCATATAGATGCTGGGCCATGAGGTTATTCTTATTGAGATACTCCAGGATAGCACGTCTTAGGAAACCCTCAAGGATTTTACACACAGTAGAGGTTAACATTTCTGGCCTATAACTTCCAGGCTCATATTTGATCCCTTTTGAATATTGGTGCCACATTTGCTCTGTGCCAGACCTGTGGTACAGACCCTGTTATTACTGAATCTGAAAATATTAGATATAATGATTTGTCTATCATTGTACTTAGTTCCTGCAGTACTCAGAGTTTAGCAGATTGGCCTTTCCCTCATCATCCTCCGGCATTTCACCCAGACTATTTTTGAGGGGGCCAACACTATCAATTTAGATTTTTTTTTTATTGTTTAAGTAGTTGAAGAATATTTTTGAATTATTTTTATGTTTTTTTCTTTTTTTTGCTGCCTTGACTTGATTTTTACAATTCTTTTTTGTATAATTATTTAATGCCTCGTCACTACCCTCTTGCTTTAATTCGCTAACCTCTTCCTTATTCTAATAATGAAAAAAAACACATAAAATAAAGACAGTATGACTGGTTCAAACACAATTAGATACATTTGTAGGTTTTTGAACACTTGTTGACTGCTGCATCGTGGAGGGCTTGTCATCTATAGAGGTGTAGGACAAAGAAGAATGGAGCTAGCTATCATATGCTTGTTTCTGATTTATTAATATGACAGTAGAGCACCCACAATGCAGCGAAGCATTTAAGGTGAAAGGTCCAGACATTTTAGTCTGAATTAAAATTTAGCGATGAGTGAAAAAATTTGCAAGATCCTGGTCCAACTGCAAGGTCTTCAATAGCCACAGGACGGGAGCCAGAAAAAAATGTCTCTTCAGCTCCTCTTTTCATTAGCCCGCCCAGGAGGGGGTTTGCAGAACTCAAGTCCAGTGGCCATGAAATACTGGAGTGACTGCTTAACCAGGGTCATGCAAAATCGATTCCATCTATATTAAATTTATCAGATTCTATCTGTATTAAATTTATCATGTTCCTCATCATAGAGACAAAGAGAAAAAGACAGGCTGTTTGTACTTTGTGGGCAGAGTCTTTCCTTGGTTTATCTGGCCTAGAGCAGGAAGATAAGACTCTGCCTACAATCCCACCCTGTTGCACGGGCATCTTATTAGCTGCAAACTTCTAGCACTAATTACACAAGAACCACAAGATAGATTTCTTCACCCCATGTATCATTTTAATCAGTATAACAGCAAAAACCTGACAATGCCTGTAGTTTACTTAGCAAAATCTTGCTGACAGGTGTCGAGTTCCCACTGCTGCACAGGGGGAATCTCAAACCATGTCCTCTGCTGTCTCCCATTCTTCCCGAGCCACAGTGGAGTCTGCTCAGCAGAGATATCTGTCCCAGCATCTGGCTCAAGCTGATACTGTGCATCTGGTTACAACTGCCGCCCCAGGTTCAGCCTTTGTAACCAGCATTGATCAGCGGCGAGCAGAAGTTCCAGGGACTAAGTCCTGCTTTTCATCTACTGTGCATGCCCGTGGGATGACCTCTCTTTGGAGGTCGGAGATCACATGCTCAGGTCCTGTAGCAGCTCCGATTGGACCACTAGAAAGGTCCCGGAAGGGTACATCTATAAAAGGCTTACATGGCCGCTCGGCCATGCGCTATTATAAATCTGAAATCGTGTGTGTGTGTGGATGTATGACTTAAACTGGTGAAAGCTACTTAATCATTCCCATCCCTAGTGTTGTTGAACATAATTGGGTGATTGAGCTATCTAGCGCCAGATTGTGCCATCCAGCACTCGAATTACTGCATCAATTAGCAGCCACCACCAGTGCAGTGCCGTGCGCAACCAGTGCGCTTTCCTAGCCTTAGTTAAGGTGGTTAATGGTGTCCGCCAGAGCGGCGCTGTATGCACTCTGTGCGGTAAATCTTTAGTAAGTCCTGACAACCAGTCAGTGTAGGGTGGGAACTCTCACTTGGACTCAGGGCATCCTCAGGCGTGGGCTCAAAAGCGACCAAGGGTCAGAGCGAGTCCAATTACCAGTATAAAGGGGGTGAATCATAGGGATCCCACCAGCATCCACCAGCTGCACCCTGTGACTATTAACAGGGCACAGCGTTCATTTAAGCGACTCTGTGAAGCAACAAAGTTCACTTCCATTCACACTGGGTGAAGTCTAGCGCACGTGTGAGCAAGCATTCATACGCCATTACTCAGCAGCAGGTTCCGTCTCTGCACGGTGGTCCCCGGTGTAACAGGCCAGATTAACCCCCGCCCAGAATATACCATGGGTTAAAGTGGCCTAGGCCAGATTATACCCCGGGTATATTCTGGCCTAGCCCAAACTATACCCCGGGGTGTAAATTGGACTAGTCCAGTTCATAACCCTCTGGGCCAGAATATACTCCGGGTATATTCTGGCCTAGCCCAAACTATACCCCGGGGTATAAATTGGCCTAAGTCCAGGTCAGAATATACACCAGCTGCTGTAGATCAGATATTTCAGCCTTTTGAGAACCATTGAATTATATAATCAATAACGGAGCCCTAGGCAGCAAACGGGGGCCCAGGCAGCGCACAGGGCCCAAGACAGCACACAAAGCCCCAGGCAGCGCACAGGCGCCCCAGGCAACGCACAGGCGCCCCAGGCAGCGGACAGGGCCCCAGGCAGAGTACAGGGCCCTAGGCAGCACACAGGGGCCCCAGGGAGCACACAGGGCCCCAGGCAGAGTACAGGGCCTCAGGCAGCGCACAGGGCCCAAGGCAGCGCACAGGTGCCACAGGCAGCGCACAGGGCCCCAGGCAGAGTACAGGGCCCCAGGCAGCACACAGGGGCCTCAGTGAGCGCATAGGGCCCCAGGCAGCACACAGGTGCCCCAGGCAGCGCACAGGGCCCCAGGCAGAGTACAGGGCCCCAGGCAGCACACAGGGCCCCAGGCAGAGTACAGGGCCCCAGGCAGCACACAGGAGCCTCAGGGAGCGCATAGGGCCCCAGGCAATCCAAGGGGTCCCAGGCAGCGCACAGGGCCCCACGCAGCCCACAGGAGCTCCAGGCAGCACACAGGGCCCCAGGCAGTGGACAGGGGCCTCAGGCAGCGCACAGGGGCCTCAGGCAGCACATAGGGGCCCCTGGCAGAACACAGGGCCCCAGGCAGTGCACAGGGCCCCAGGCAGCGCACAGGGGCCCAACGCAGCACACAGGGCTCCAGGCAGCGGACAGGGGTCTCAGGCAGTGCACAGGGGCCTCAGGCAGCAGATAGGGTCCCCTGGCAGAACACAGGGCCCCAGGCAGCGCACAGGGCCCCAGGCAGCACACAGGGGCACAATGCAGCACACAGGGCTCCAGGCAGCGGACAGGGGCCTCAGGCAGCGCAGAGGAGCCTCAGGAAGCACATAGGGGCCCCTGGCAGAACACAGGGCCCCAGGCAGTGCACAGGGCCCCAGGCAGCACACAGGGGTCCAACGCAGCACACAAGGCTCCAGGCAGCGGACAGGGGCCTCAGGCAGTGCACAGGGGCCTCAGGCAGCAGATAGGGGCCCCTGGCAGAACACAGGGCCCCAGGCAGCGCACAGGGGCCAAACGCAGCACACAGGGGCCCCAGGCAGCACAGAGGGGCCCCAGGAAGAGCACCGGGGTCCCAGGCAGTGCACAGGGCAACAGGCAGCACAGAGGGGCCCCAGGCAGCACAGAACCAAAGAACTGTCTGAGGACTTGAGAAACCAAATTGTGAGGAAGCATGGGCAATCTCAAGGCTACAAGTCCATCTCCAAAGACCTGAATGTTCCTGTGTCTACCGTGCGCAGTGTCATCAAGAAGTTTAAAGCCCATGGCACTGTGGCTAACCTCCCTAGATGTGGACGAAAAAGAAAAATTGACAAGAGATTTCAACGCAAGATTGTGCGGATGTTGGATAAAGAACCTCGACTAACATATAAACAAGGGAGAAGAAATGCGGCAGCACTCACCACTCTTGCAGTTTAAGTGTCCTTTATTGCAACACACGGGAACACATCACTTCACGGCTCGGGGGAGTGAAACAGACAAGGAGTGTGGCAGACAGGACGACGGCCGTTTCGCGCTGAACAAGAGCGCTTCTACGGGTCATGGATTGTGTTGCAATAAAGGACAGTTAAACTGCAAGAGTGGTGAGTGCTGCCGCGTTTCTTCTTTCATGTCCGTATGATTCACAGTTCATTCCACACGAGCACCTCCTCTTATCATCGGACGACCTGTTGTTGTGTTAATCACACATCGCTGTTAATCTCTGGACAGTTAGGCTGTGCTGCTCACTTTTTCCTTTTGTTGCTCTAACATATAAACAAGTTCAAGCTGCCCCGCAGTCCGACGGTACAAAAGTGTCAACCCGTACTCTCCGTCGGCGTCTGAATGAAAAGGGACTGTATGGTAGGAGACCCAGGAAGACCCCACTTCTTACCCCAAGACATAAAAAAGCCAGGCTGGAGTTTGCCAAAACTTACCTGAAAAAGCCTAAAACGTTTTGGAAGAATGTTCTCTGGTCAGATGAGACAAAAGTAGAGCTTTTTGGGCAAAAGCATCAACATAGAGTTTACAGGAGAAAAAAAGAGGCATTCAAAGAAAAGAACACGGTCCCTACAGTCAAACATGGCGGAGGTTCCCTGATGTTTTGGGGTTGCTTTGCTGCCTCTGGCACTGGACTACTTGACCGTGTGCATGGCATTATGAAGTCTGAAGACTACCAACAAATTTAGCAGCATAATGTAGGGCCCAGTGTGAGAAAGCTGGGTCTCCCTCAGAGGTCATGGGTCTTCCAGCAGGACAATGACATAAAACACACTTCAAAAAGCACTAGAAAATGGTTTGAGAGAAAGCACTGGAGACTTCTAAGGTGACCAGCCATGAGTCCAGACCTGAATCCCATAGAACACCTGTGGAGAGATCTAAAAATGGCAGTTTGGAGAAGGCACCCTTCAAATATCAGGGACCTGGAGCAGTTTGCCAAAGAAGAATGGTCTAAAATTCCAGCAGAGCATTGTAAGAAACTCATTGATGGTTACCAGAAGCGGTTGGTCGCAGTTATTTTGGCTAAAGGTTGTGCAACCAAGTATTAGGCTGAGCGTGCCAATACTTTTGTCTGGCCCATTTTTGGAGTTTTGTGTGAAATGATCAATGTTTTGCTTTTTGCTTCATTCTCTATCGTGTTTTTTCATTTAAGACAAATTAAATGAAGATAATAATACCAAAGAATTTGTGTTTGCAATCATTTTCAGGAAGAAACTGAGTATTATCTGACGGAATTGCAGGGGTGTCAATACTTTTGGCCATGACTGTATGTTCTCCCCGTGTTTGCGTGGGTTTCCTCTGGGTTCTCCGGTTTCCTCCCACATTCTAGAGACATACTGATAGAGAATTTAGATTGTGAGCCCCATCGGGGACAGCGATGATAATTTGTGCAAAACTGTAAAGCTCTGCGGAATATGTTAGCGCTATATAAAAATAAAGATTATTATTATTAACATAAGTTAATTAAAAATTGAAATATTGTGCCAGTTATACTGTATATTGAAGTTTTTTTTTTAATTTGTTATTCAAATTTATTCAAATACTTTGAAATACAAAAATGTGTGGGTCCAAAATATTTTGTGAAAATATCTAAAAATGTCGATGTAACCTTCACAGAAAACAGGAACGGCTGCCTCCCTTTTAACGTTGAGTTTGGTCACTTGAGAACAATAAATTAAAAAAGAGCAAAGTAGAATAAATAATTAGTCCAGGTTTCCTTTTTATGAGATTAGATTTCCACATAATTAAGCTAATGGTTCTGTAGATAAATAAATATTTAGAGAAATTACTGACCAAGATGAAATAAACACTTATGGGGTCTCCTGGACTTCAAATAAACAGAATTCCTGTCAACATTAATTTATAAAATCACGCTATCAAGCGAACACTAATATTTAATTTATGCCAGCGACCACACAATCATACCAAGAAGCCAAAGGATAATCTAAAGTCAGTCATGGGTCATGACTCCATAAAACAAACAGAAACTGAACTTGTGAAGAGGAGGCTCCTGGAAGAAAAACAGAGGGGTCAATCTAACCAGAAATGACCTCATCAGTGGGCTCATCTAGTTCTGAATTACTGTGGTGAAGGAAAGTTGTTCTGGCCTAACAGAGATTCCAATCTAAATGTATTCCAAATCAACCCCTAAACTAAATCTGGAAAAAAGCACAAACTGTTTTATTGTGTTAATTTACTTAATTTACTTAATTTAGTCATTTATCTGCCTAAATAAAAATTTTAAATTGGATGGGAAATTTGATGTGCATCAATTTTATTTGATCTGAATCAAATATGCCTTATGCTTCTCCTAATTGTAATCTGTCAGAAGGATCACTGAAGTAACTAGATTCTGATGAGCCCCAGTGCAAAATCTGTACCTGGACCCCATCAGCATGTTGGTCAGATGTATGGGCCCTTGTAGCATTCTATATCCTATAACGACATAAGTGTTCATCCTCCATATAATAATAGTCCCAATCCTGTTGCCATCCTGCAGTAATGTCCATCATCATGGTCTCCTTCCTGTAATAATGTCTCACATCCTGGGCCCCTTCCAATAATAATACCCCCCATCCTGGCTCTCACCCTGGTATAGTGTTCTCCATTATTGGCTTCTTCCTGTAATAATGTCCACAATCGTACGCCCTTTCCAGTAATAATGTTCCCCATCATAGGCCCCTTTCTGTAATAATGTCCCCCATTGTAAAATAAAATACCAACCCTGGCTCCTTTCTTTAATAATATCTCCACTCTTGGGCCCCTTTTTGTAATAATGTACCACTTCTTGGCCCCATCCTGTACCGTTCCCCCATCCTGGCCCATTCCTGTAATAATATCTCCCATTCTGGGCCCCATCCTGTAATAATGTCACCTACAGTTAGGTCCATATATACAGTTAGGTCCATATATATTTGGACATAGACAACATTTTTCCAATTTTGGTTATAGACATTACCACAATGAATTTTAAACAAAACAATTCAGATGCAGTTGAAGCTCAGACTTTCAGCTTTCATTTGAGGGTGTCCACATTAAAACTGGACGAAGGGTTTGGGAGTTTCAGCTCCTTAACATGTGCCACCCTGTTTTTAAAGGGACCAAAAGTAATTGGTCAATGACTCCAAGGCTATTTCATGGACAGGTGTGTGCAATCCCTTTGTTATGTAATTCTCAATTAAGCAGATAAAAGGCCTGGAGTTGATTTGAGGTGTGGTGCTTGCATTTGGGAGGTTTTGCTGTGAAGTAAACATGCGGTCAAAGGAGCTCTCCATGCAGGTGAAACAAGCCATCCTTAAGCTGCGAAAACAGAAAAAACCCATCCGAGAATTTGCTACAATATTAGGAGTGGCAAAATCTACAGTTTGGTACATCCTGAGAAAGAAAGAAAAAGCACTGGTGAACTCATCAATGCAAAAAGACCTGGGCGCCCAAGGAAGACAACAATGGTGGATGATCGCAGAATAATCTCCATGGTGAAGAGAAACCCCTTCACAACAGCCAACCAAGTGACCAACACTCTCCAGGAGGTCGGCGTATCAATATCCAAATCTACCATAAAGAGAAGACTGCATGAAAGTAAATACAGAGGGTTCACTGCACGGTGCAAGCCACTCATAAGCATCAAGAATAAAAAGGCTAAAAAACATCTAAAAAAGCCGCACAGTTCTGGAAGAACATTCTATGGACAGATGAAACCAAGATCAACCTCTACCAGAATGATGGAAGGTGAAAAGTATGGTGAAGGCGTGGTACAGCTCATGATCCAAAGCATACCACATCATCTGTAACACCCGGCGGAGGCAGAGTGATGGCTTGGGCATCATTCCTGGCCCCATCCTAGTATAATGTCCCCCATCCTAGGCCCCTTCCTGCAATAATCATGGGTTCCTCAATGGTATAATTACCCCCATACTGAGCCCCATTCTGTAATAATGTCCCCCATCATGGGCCCTTCCTGTAGTAATGTTCCCTATGCTGTGATCATGCTGTGATAATGTCATGAATTAGACAAGCTGTGGCATCGGTCCCCTGCCGCTTGCATTGTCCCGAGAAAATGGTATGAAAATTTCCAAACCTTCAGAATTTTGCTGTAACTTTGAGTTACGTCAAATTTTTGCAGCTTTTCAAAACTTTTCAGCAACTTTTTTTGGTGTAAGAAATTTAATGAATTGGGCCCAAGTGTAAATTCTACCTAAAGTGAGCTAGTTTCTACAGAACTCCAAGTTTCTGCAATGGGGTCTCCGGTTTTCCACATACTGATTTATGATAATATCGACTGGTTTGGTCTACGCCTGAGCTATTGTTATTCAACAACATGCAAAATGCAAAAAAGACGATGCAATGTAAGCAAAAGAGTTCTATTTTTAAAGCTTTTTCCTGCCTTTATTATTGACTGTCTTGCCAGTAGTTGAGGGTCTGACTTCGAATGGAAGAAGTGCGTCAGTGCATCACAGAGTATTATTATTATTATTATTATACATTTTTATAGCGCCATTTATTCCATGGCGCTTTACATGTGAATACGGGGCAAATATAGACAAATACATTAAACATGAGCAGATAACAAGGCACACGAGTACATAAGGAGGGAGGACCCTGCCCGCGAGGGCTCACAGTCTGCAGGGGGTGGGTGAGGATACACTAGGAGAGGGAAGAGCTGGCTGTACGGCTGTTCAGTAGGTTGAGGATCACTGCAGGCTGTAGGCTTGTCGGAAGAGATGAGTCTTCAGGTTCTTTTTGAAGGTTTCTATGGTAGGCGCAAGTCTGATGTGTTGGGGTAGAGAGTTCCAGAGTATGGGGGAAGCACGGGAGAAGTCTTGGATGCGGTTATGGGAAGAAGAGATGAGAGGGGAGTAGAGAAGGAGGTCTTGGGAGGATCGGAGGTCGCGTGTAGGTAGGTACCGGGAGACCATGTCACAGATGTATGGAGGAGACAGGTTGTGGATGGCTTTGTATGTCAGTGTGAGGGTTTTGAACTGGAGTCTCTGGGCGATAGGAAGCCAGTGAAGGGTTTGACACAGGGGAGAGGCTGGGGAATAGCGGGGGGACAGGTGGATTAGTCGGGCAGCAGAGTGTAGGATGGATTGGAGTGGTGCCAGAGTGCTAGAGGGGAGTCCAGAGAGTAGGAGGTTGCAGTAGTCGAGGCGGGAGATGATAAGGGCATGCACTAGCGTTTTTGCAGTATTGCGGTCAAGGAAAGCACGGATCCGGGAAATATTTTTGAGTTAGAGTAGATCTACACTGACGACGGGAGCGGCACGTAACTGATCTCTCCCTTTTGAAGCCGCTCTCTATGCTTCGTGGTGTATCAGCGGTGGTGCCATCACACGGATTGTTGAAAATTGGGCCTGCCCCCAACTGTATGTACGCTGCTGACTCCTGCATAGAAGCATATAGACGTACACGTATTTTTGAACAACAATAGAAAAAACTTTATTAAATTGTATAAAAACAATAATGAATATTAAAAAATAGCCAATAGTGCTAGAGTGAGCCAAAGAAAAACAGAAATGGCATCACCATAGGATGGGCAGAATATAAGTATAGCTTACCAACACCCAAATGGCGATGCCACGACCCCTATGCGCATTTCGGCAGCGTGCCTTCATCAGGTGGCTGACACACCCTGACGAAGGCACGCTGCCGAAATGCGCATAGAGGTCGTGGCATCGCCATTTGGGTGTTGGTAAGCTATACTTATATTTACTCTGCATTTCACTGTGCGCACTATTCTATCTACATACTGGAGATCTATGGATTGTAGCATTAGGGTTTTTTTTGGTCTGCAACATGGCATTATTGACTGTATGAAGTTTGTATTTCATTCCCTACCCCGTAGTCTATTATCCATGTACTTGGTGGTTTGAAGAAACGAAAGATTTATTATCCCAAATCAGAAAACGTTTCGGTCCCACAGCTGGACCTTCATCAGTAACTGAAATAAGTATGTACATGCAATACAGCATAATTAAAAACCATAATTGGGAAAACATAAATAAAACTGTGAACAAGAATAACCAAAGTATATACAAGATATGCAACATCCTATGCATATGATTATGGCGAAAATGATGGTGGGTGGATACTAGTGGTATAAGAGAGTGACCTACGTCATGGCACAGTGGTAGTACAGTGGTGGAGTTTTACATACCGTTTACTGGGACAGTGTATAGATTCAAGTGGCTATATGGCCTGCCTGGGAGGTGGAACATAAATCATAGTGAGAGAGTGGACTGAAGTCTGTAGACGAGAAGACAAAAGAAGCAGGAGTATATGGACACCTGTACCAAAAAGAGAAACTGAAGGAGCAATATCCAATATAACAAAATTTTATTAATAGAATCATAATAATGTACAGTAGAAAATCTCAAAAAAATCAGTCAAGAGAGTACAAATAAGATGGTACAACCATCCATATAACGGTGGTAGCAGAAAGAGAAGTGTACTACGGATAGAGCACATCAGGCACGAACATGACCCAAAAAGTACACAGGATGCCTAACATGCCACAGCAGAAAAATACATACCCATACTACCCAGAAGGTAATGGCTATGAGGTGAAGGGAACAGTACTATCACACAAATAGGATCACCCCATACATATTGCACAATACCCAAGGAGCCTAACGATAACAAATAACGATTACAGTGGGCTGTAACTACAAAGGTCTCGCATAATACCTGCAGTCATGGTGACACCGGTGTGCAGAATCCGCAGAAAGAAACACCTCGACGCGCGTTTCACCACGCCAGTGGCTTCGTCAGGAGGTGGCTAGCTAACCTACATGTCCCCCTTAAATATCCTAAGCTGATGAGGTGACAGTCTACAGCCGTATGTGGCGCGCTCCCGCCATGATGCGGCGCGCCGAGGCGAGTGGCGCTCAGGATGGACGTCACCACGTCACGAGACCCGGTCACATGACCGGGCCCGCGACCATGGCAACGCGTCATCCACTGCAGAGCGCCACCCGCCACAGCGCGCAGCAGCGCATGCGCGGCGCGCGTCCTGGCAGAACGCTGAAGAAGAGGGAAAGCCCACCAAAGACTACACCAAATCAGCGGCAACAAAATATACCCGGCAGGCGAAATCCATCCGCTCAGGTAATGCCACATGTGCCCGGTAGAGAAATATGGTGGGATGTAAGGACCTGAAACGCTAAGGAAGAGGGGGACGACAGAATAGCATATAAAATTTACAACGATAAATATCCAATTATAACAGCCACTACTGTAATCAGATAATATAAGATAAGTCCAAACCCACAAAAAATAAAAAAAATAGTGGTACAGGATAGAGGACATATAAAGTCCACCTATTTATCCCGCAGACCCAATGCTAACAGATATACCACCTTAGTGTTAAACATATAGCTTTATCATCCAATATAAACCACAAGGGTCACATAGTGAACTAAAGCAGGAGTGATAACTAGGTCCAAGATTTTCTCATGCAAGGCCTTAGCGTCCATGTAATAGTCCGAAACATATTCTTCATCAGCGTCCAGATGTCTCGCCAGGAAATCCAACAAGATGCATACGGGACTATAGGGGAATTGAACTATATGACTGAAAATAAGAAACAATAAGTTAAAATCAACACACATAAACAAAGACATATTTAAAATTCGCGCTAGCCTGTTTAGATGAAGGACTTGAAGCTTAACGCCTCGTTGAGGCCCTTAGGGGCAACAGTATCGAGGCAACCCATCCATTTTGTTTCCCTTTTCAAGAGTTCCTTTTTATAGTTCCCTCCTCGGATACCTAATTGGACCCTATCGATGCCCCTAACCTTAAACGCTTTAGGATTGCTATTGTGGTGGATACGAAAATGTTTCGGTATGGTTTTGAGAATAGAAAGGTCGTGGGCCGTTGCCGCATTTTTTATATCTCTGACATGTTCCAGGATCCTAATCCTCAATTGTCTCGTCGTCATACCGATATAAATTAGTTTACATGGACAATAGGCGTAATATATTACGTTGTCCGTGGTGCACGATATGTGATGCGTGATTTTATACGTCTTGGTTGCATCACTATTATCAAATGTAAACGATCTCTCCATGTACTGGCAAGCAGAACAATCCCCACACTGGTAGGACCCCCAGGCTGGACCCGCCCGTGTAGAGAAGTAAGACTTTTGCGGCGCCACATAATGGCTACGTGTCAGCAGATCTTTCAGATTTTTGGAACGTCTCCAGGTCACCGACGGATTTTTAGGCAGGTACCCACTCAAATCATCATCTGCTCTCAGAATGGACCAATGCTTACGCAAGATGTCCATAATATTGGTCCATCTGGAATTGAACGTGGTAATCAATCTAACTGGTTCATTCTGCTTCTGAACCGTCCTCTTTTTCACCAGCAGCTCATCTCTTTGGGTATTAACAGCTCTCTTATACCCCTTCCGTATACACTTGTGATTGTATCCTCGCTGTTGCAGTTGCCTAGTAAGTATCCCTGCCTGATTTTGAAATCTATCCTCATCGGAACAAATGCGTTTCATACGGAGGAATTGTCCCACCGGTATTGCCCTAGTCGTCTGGGGATGGTGTGCAGAGGAGGCATGAAGGAGGGCATTTACCGCCGTGCTCTTATGGAATACATCAGTTGTGAGGTACCCCTCACTATCCCTTTGTATGAGAACATCCAAAAACTCCACCTCACTTTTACTGTACCTATACGTGAGTTTGATGTTGTATACGTTGTCGTTCAAATTTGCCATGAATGAGATCAAAGATGTCTCCGAACCCTGCCATATAAACAGTATATCATCGATATATCTCGACCATGAGAACACGGCAGAGAAGTCCCCCATCTCATAGACCACATTTTTCTCCCACAGCCCCAGGAACAAATTAGCGTATGAGGGCGCACAAGTCGCCCCCATCGCTGTTCCCTGGAGCTGCAGGAAAAATCTATCCTTAAAAGTAAAGAAATTATGGGTCAAAACAAATTTAAGGAGATCCAAAACAAAATGGACCAAACTGTCATCCAAACTGGTCATCTCCAGGAAGGACCTCGATGCCGTGATCCCATGGTCGTGAAATATCGATGTATACAAAGATTCCACATCACAAACCACGAAGAACATGTCCTGTTCCAGTTGTATATTATTAAGGCGCATGAGGATGTCTGTGGTATCTTTGATGAAAGAAGGCAGGGTTTCTACACATTGCTGCAGATAGAAATCAACAAAGCGGCAAATGGCCTAATTCATGCCCCCAATCCCCGAGACTATAGGGCGACCCGGAGGGTTGTTCTTATCTTTGTGAATCTTAGGCAATAGGTAGAATGTTGGAACAGTCGGCATGTGTGTAACCAACCCCTCCAACATTCTACCTGTGATGATGCCATCCTGATGAGCTTGCTGTAATAGGCCATCCAACTCCATCTTAAACGGAGCCAATGGATTTCCATCTAGTCTCCTGTAGCATTGCCTGTTTTGGAGCTGTCGGAATGCCTCCCGCTCGTACATCATACATGGCCAGATCACAACATTTCCCCCCTTATCAGCAGGCTTAATAACCACCTGTTTGAGATTACGTAATTCTTGAATGGCCCTATTTTCCTGAGAGGTAAGATTATAGGATGATCGATCCTCCGGAATCTGTTCAAGATCCCTCTTAACCAACTTCAAAAAGATATCCACATTAGAGCAAATACCTGGAGGGGGGAAATGCTGCGACCGGGGATGCAGATGCACAGGAAACCGCATATCACCAGACTCAGTCTGCTCAGCAAGTAACGCCTCCAAGTCAGCCAGGGCCTGTTGCTCTGTGTCAACGGGAAGAGCATTTTTTGATTGATTAATAAAATTTTTTTTGAAAGCCAGCTTCCTAGCGAATAGCTCCAGATCCTTCACCATAGTGAAGTAATCAAATCTCGCTGATGGTGCAAATGTCAAACCCTTCTCCAACACCCGAATCTGTGCAGGGGATAAGGATATTTCAGATAAATTAATCACCTGCATATTTACCGCCCCCTCCTGTTCTGTCTTTTGTGGTACGTGCGTGTGCGCATTGGAGGGAGTGGGGTTGCGGGTGTATGAGGGATAGAGTCCACCCTGTTGCCTTCTCCAACACCACTCCTTTTTCCTAAAAAATGATCTGCACATTGGTCTTCTGATGATGTAATTGAAGAGGAACGTGAGGTGGATCTTGGGTGTGCCTTTGTGTATTGCCACCTATAGACCCTATTGGACGAGTAATCTTGTATGTCCCGTTGGAATTTTCGGATTTTAGTAGCTTGTATCTCCTTTTCCCATTTAACAAGATCACTCTCCAATTCCTTATCAAATTTGGCACACTCCTCAGTTGTTAGTGCAATTTGGATCTTATTTTTCAAAGTATCTATCTCACTTTCCACACCTTCTAATTTTTTACGATCAGAACCAATAAGTAATTCCACCAAAGTATGTGAGCATTTAGTTAGCGTTTCCTCCCACTTATTGGTAAAGGAGGAGTCGCTAACATCCAATGTAGGATGAATTTGGATCCTCAATCCCCTTGGGATGATGTCCTTTTGGAGATAGTTTTCCAAAGCCGCCTTGTTCCACCACAACTTCGTGCGTTTTTTAAGCAAGTCCCTAATATTAAGCTTCAAGTCCCTTATATCACAATTCTCAGTTTCTGCATCCACTTTGTTACCAAATAAGGATCCTAATTGAGGGATCCAATTTTTGTCACGCTTTCTAAAATCCATGTACTCTGTATGAGAGGCATCTGCAACACAGACAAAAAGAGTAGAAACATGCACTTAAAGAGAACGCCTCATATACCAAATGCAAGAAACACCAATCCAGGAACGGAATAATCCTTCATGTCAATACATGTACCAAAAAGAGAAACTGAAGGAGCAATATCCAATATAACAAAATTTTATTAATAGAATCATAATAATATACAGTAGAAAATCTCAAAAAAATCAGTCAAGAGAGTACAAATAAGATGGTACAACCATCCATATAACGGTGGTAGCAGAAAGAGAAGTGTACTACGGATAGAGCACATCAGGCACGAACATGACCCAAAAAGTACACAGGATGCCTAACATGCCACAGCAGAAAAATACATACCCATACTACCCAGAGGGTAATGGCTATGAGGTGAAGGGAAGAGTACTATCACACTAATAGGATCACCCCATATATATTGCACAATACCCAAGGAGCCTAACGATAACAAATAACGATTACAGTGGGCTGTAACTACAAAGGTCTCGCATAATACCTGCAGTCATGGTGACACCGGTGTGCAGAATCCGCAGAAAGAAACACCTCGACGCGCGTTTCACCACGCCAGTGGCTTCGTCAGGAGGTGGCTAGCTAACCTACATGTCCCCCTTAAATATCCTAAGCTGATGAGGTGACAGTCTACAGCCGTATGTGGCGCGCTCCCGCCATGATGCGGCGCGCCGAGGCGAGCGGCGCTCAGGATGGACGTCACCACGTCACGAGACCCGGTCACATGACCGAGCCCGCGACCATGGCAACGCGTCATCCACTGCAAAGCGTCGCCCGCCACAGCGCGCAGCGGCACATGCTATGTATATGGACACCTACCCGGAGGTTGCTACCAATATAGTATTGGATACCCAGAAAGAGAAGTTACAGCCTAGAAGAAATAAAACATCTATGACGGACCCTGATGGAGTTACATACAGGAGAGACACTGAAGAATGTAGCATGTAATTACTTATCGAGGTGCTGTCATTGCGGCGTCCACCGTTGAATAGCAGGTGAGGAGAGTGGGCCGTGGGGCTGTTTATATGGTGACAGAGACCGGGAGGACGCCGGCTGTGAGCATAAGAGCCGTGCTAAACCGCCCAGGAAGTGGGCAGAGTTAGGCGGAAGTGACCTGCCAGGAAGGGCAGGTCACATGGACGGTGGTGTGCGGGCGCCATCTTGGAGGTGGCAGTGCTAAAGAGTAGATAGACTGTGCCTGACCGCAGCCACCAGTGTGCAATACATAGGGCTATGTGTCCAGACGCTTACATCGGGTATGAGAGGCTATGTGCGCGGTGATTTATACACTACCCAGAAAAAAGACTTTAATGCACATATCTGCAACTGCCTGCATTAAGCTGTGTGTGGTGCGCATGTCAGAATTGCCGGTCATAGGGAAAAAAAAAAAAACGCTGTATGTGCGGCAATAAAAATACTGCAAGTAAATGAAAATGAGCCTGTTAAAAATAAAAGAAGGCTAATTGGCAAACGCCAGGCAGGAGTAAATTAACCGCATGTACATGTACCCGTATACAGGGATACTTTAATGCCCATCAGGGGCCGTGGGGAAGGTTGTAGTGCAGTTGTAAGGTTAAAGATGGCAGAGGAGAGGTATGTGTAACCGTCATAAAAAGAGGGTATGTATAAATTGAAGCAGATTGGCAAAAAGGTTTAAGGACCAAGATGCACCTACATACCGGCAGGCCAATGGTAGAAAGGATGGAAAAATGACAGCCATCAGAGGAGAGAGCAGTAGTGGAAGTGTTTTGACCGATGACAAGAACAGTACTGAGATGGTGTTGATAACACATACTGTATAACAATAATAGCTATAACAGGGGGACGTGAGTATCCTGAGCATAGTGATGACAAGTGGGTGGAACTGTGCTCGTGATCCATTATCACCACCCCGCCCTGGTCAGGGATAGGATTTCAAAACATAAATCCACCATCCGTCTCCACCATACTGCTCTCTCCTCTGACGGCTGTCATTTTTCCGTCCTTTCTACCATTGGCCTGCCGGTATGTTGGTGCATCTTGGTCCTTATACCTTTTTGCCAATCTGCTTCAATTTATATATACCCTCTTTTTATGACGGTTACACATACCTCTCTTCTGCCATCTTTAACCTTACATAGATGTTCTATTTCTTCTAGGCTGTAACTTCTCTTTCTGGATATCCAATACTATATTGGTAGCAACCTCCGGGTAGGTGTCCATACACTCCTGCTTCTTTTGTCTTCTGTCTACAGTCTTCAGTCCACTCTCTCACTATGATTTATGTTCCACCTCCCAGGCAGGCCATATAGCCACTTGAATCTATACACTGTCCCAGTAAACGGTATGTAAAACTCCACCACTGTACTTCCACTGTGCCACGACGTAGGTCACTCTCTTATACCACTAGTATCCACCCACCATCATTTTCACCATAGTCATATGCATAGGATGTTGCATATCTTGTATATACTTTGGTTATTTTTGTTCACAGTTTTACTTATGTTTTCCCAATTATGTTTTTTAATTATGCTGTATTGTATGTACATACTTATTTCAGCTACTGATGAAGGTCCAGCTGTGGGACCGAAACGTTTTCTGATTTGGGATAATAAATCCTTTGTTTCTTCACACCACAAAGTTGAGTGCCGGCTTTTGTATTATTTGCTGATTACGGTTTGGGAACCTACCCGTGCACCTCATACGGTTGAGCACATGTGTTTCTAACTATATTATCCATGTACTGACATACTGCACTACAGTTTGTTATGCATACTTTTGTAAAAATTCTGCCCATCCTATGGTGATGCCTTTTCTGTTTTTCTTTGGCTCACTCTAATACTATTGGCTATTTTTTAATATTCATTATTGTTTTTATACAATTTAATAAAGTTTTTTCTATTGTTGTTCAAAAATACGTGTACGTTTATATGCTTATATGAACTTTGCGTAGAACAGGTTCCTATCCTTTTGATTTGGATACAATATTTTTTTGGTTAGTTCCTCTAATCATCATGATATATTGATTGTGTATCCTCTAGCAGGAATAATCATTCGCTTTATTGACTCCTGCATAGTCAGTGTGCACGTGCAGCGACGCGATTAAAGTTCAGCCAGCGCTCATTCTGGCAAAGTGAGCATTGTCTATCAGAGTCAAGGAACTGCTCAGTATGCAAATTGAGGAAGATGTACACAGTGCTCATGGTTGTGCCAAGGAAGCACAAAGCTCCCTCATTTGCATATGCTATATGAAGCATTTTCAAATAAATTAAAACAGTGACATGCATTCTGCTAATATGATTTTTATGGGGGCTAATTCCCTACATAACTGTTTAATTAGTTCAGTTTGCATTTCAGGGGTGACAGACTCCCTCTACGCTTCATAATACAATGTTTCTGATCTAACCAAATACACTGTCTGCAAAATTATTGGGGATTTGTATTTTTGATGAGTAATTTTATGATTGAACAACTATAGAGCTGTTGTTCCATCAAAAATATTAAAGGGAACCTGTGAGCTTTTTTGGCCGCTATAAGATGCTGCCATTGCCTTTCAGGGCTGATCTACAGCATTCTGTAATGCTGTAGATAAGCCCCCAATCCGAACTGCAAGAGAAGAAAAATAAGTTTTATTATACTCACCCGGGGAGAGGTCTGGTCCGATGGGTGTCGCAGGTCCGGGTCCGACGCCTCCCGTCTTCTTGCGACACCACCCTCCTGCTTCTTCGTCGCTCCCCGGCATCGTGCTCCTGCGCACATGTACTTCTCTGCCCTGTTCCTGCAGTGCGCAGGCGCTGGGCCTCTCTGACCTTTCCCGGTGCTTGCACCAGTACTGCAGATAAGTACGCCTGCGCAGGAGCGCAATGCCGGGGAGCAATGAAGAAGCAGGAGGGCGGCGTCACGAGAAGATGGGAGGCGCCGGACCTGAACCAGCGATACTCATCGGACCGGACCGCCCCCCGGGTGAGTATAATAAAACTTATTTTTCTTATCTTACAGGTCGGATCAAGGGCAGATATACAGCATTATAGAATGCTGTAGATAAGCCCTGAAATGCAAATATCGGCAAAACAGGTGACAGCTTCCCTTTAAGAAACCTGAATATTTAAGTAATGTAAATGTGAGGTTTTGTCTTTCTTAGGAGAATACATAAGTGTGCACAATTATTGGGCAAGTAAATGAAAACCATACGTTTTACATCTCAATTGATTATTGTATCTGTTAAAGTGAGAATATTAATCAACAACTCAAAGTATACAAAATACATTTCTGACCTTTAAAAAAAAATATCAGTGGCCAATATAGCTGCCCTTCTTATTAATAACAGCCATATGCTCCAACCATGGAGTCCATCAGTTTCTTAATCTTCTGATAATCACCTTTTTGGGCATTACCAACCACAGCCACTGGCCAGAGAGGTGACTGTACTCCTTCATTGTAAATCTCCAGTGTAAGAAGAGAACACAAGTTCTCAGTAGGGTTTAGGTCGGGTGAGGAAGGGGCCATGTCATTATTCTTTCATTTTTAAGGCCATTAATAGCAGCTGAGCAGTGGAGACTTTGATGCTTTGATGGAGACTTGTCCTACAGAGAAATCTTGGTTGTCTTGAAAGATGAAAACTTTTGCCTGCAGCACTGCTTGAAGAGTTTTCTACAATCTGGCAGTAAGTTTTACAGTTGATTTTGATTCTATCGTCAACCAAAAAGGTCCAGTTAGTTCATCTTTAATAATCCCAGCCCATAGCACTATACACTCCATCTCACTGTTCCCTTTTCTCTTGTTATGTACTGCCTGTTGTCAAGTGGAATCCATCTCTAGCTGTAGAGACATTGACATGCATTATAGGAAGTAGGGGCAGGCTTTGTCTCTCTACAGGAAGTGAGGGTGGGGCTTTTTCTCTCTATACAGTAAGTGTGTGCTGGCCTTTGTCTCAGTACAAGTAGAGTGAGGGGGTATTTTTCTTTCTGCATAAAGTGGGAGTGGGCCTCTGATTCTATAGGAAGTAGGACAGGTCTTTCTCTCTTTACAGGAAGTGTGGGCGGGACTTTTTCTCTCTATAGTTTGTGGGGGCAGGTCTTTTTCTCTCTACAAGAAGTAGGGGAAGGTCTTTATCTCGCTACAGAAAGTGGGGGCAGGTCTTTATCTACAGGAAGTGGGGGCAGGTCTTTGTCTATCTAGAGGAAGTGGGGGCAGGTTTTTCTCTCTCTACAGGAAGTGGGGGTGGGTCTTTATCTACAGGAAGTGGGGGCAGGTTTTTCTCTCTCTACAGGAAGTGGGGGCGGGTCTTGATCTCTCTACAGGAAGTGGGGGCGGGTCTTTCTCTCTCTACAGGAAGTGGGGGTGGGTCTTTTTCTCTGTACAGGAAGTGTGGGTGGGTCTTTGTCTTTCTACAGGAAGTGTGGGCAGGTCTTTGTCTCTACAGTCAGTGGGGGTGATTCGTTGCCTTTCTTCAATACCTGAGAGTGGGCCTTTGTCTCTCTGCATAAAGTGAGAGTGTGTTTTTTCATTTGATGCTTCTCCTCTTTCTGTCAAACACCACACAATCATAACAGATTTGGGCAGACAAGCCATTGGACAATGATAGGCACAATGTGTGCTAGGAAGTGAAGAAGAAAAAGAACTTCCATTTCCAGTTAAAAGAGTAAATGGCAAGTTACAGAGCATAGGAATTGGATCAGTTTTGGACATATTAACTTAGCGTGTGCAACATAAGCCATTTTAACTTGTAGTGGATGATGGGAGTAAGACCATATCCTTCTCCAGATTTTATGTGAATGGACAAGTATGCTCGAACACATGTATGTTTTCTATTTTGGAAAGTGTGTAAATAGGATTTATCGTATAAATATATGATTTACCTTGTAGACCATGAAGTGTTTGAGTGAAATAATAATAATAATAATAATAATAATAAAAAATGCACAATACAATGTATGGGGTGATTATTTTCAGCTGAACGGTCAATGTTCACTCCGTGAGCTCTTACACTTTGCAAACAAGTCTTTCAGAAGTACACAAGCGATATAAATGGCAAACTGCAGATGAAAGGTAAAACCTTTTGTCAAGCACTCACTTGTGTCAGAAAGCTGTCGGCAGGGCATCTCTCACCAGCAGTGCATTTAAGAAATGGGGGAAAATGGATTTCAGGACAGGGGGTCTATTTTCTAGTCATTATTGTCCATTTGATCACACAGTGGGAAATCCCTTTTTAGAATATAGATTTTTTTTTTTTACCAGAGACTTGAAAAAAGCAGCTAACAATTTCCTAAAGTTTAAGTCTTCGCTTGGCTTTCATATTGCTCCCTAACGCAATCCACTGTACGGAAATGGTAATTTTCAGTCTGTTCAAGGCTGATAACGATTAAATATTTTTTTGCATATTGTATATTGCTCATAGTTGAGCTCTTTTAATTGTATGGATGTTGTGTAGCATCACTGATAGTTACAAGATGACAAAAGGTGCAAAAAGACATTGGTCCAAAAAGTCCAGCAATTCCCCACCAGTTCTATAATCTTTATCGCTAGATTATCTCTATCACACAATACCATTTGTTGTAAGAAAAAAACATACAGCTCTTTTATAAATGATGTTATTTATTTAGCTGTCGGAATCTCCTTTCATCCACATGTAATGAATGTCCCCTGGTCCTATGTAAGATTTTTAGAGGGCACCTTAGTCTAGAAACATTGACAAACTTGTTAGTAGGATGTGTATAGTATTGCAATTCAGCAATATTATGCACAGCCCAACCCCTACCTTTCTTCCACACCGCTGTCGGTGTCCCCCATCTGTCTCCTCATTTCTTCTACAGTAGGGACTGATATGGATTAGCTGCACTGGTAATGTGTCATCCCTGCTGAAGGATACTTTTTTGCTTTGTCTTCTTTTCGGGAAGGCAATCAGTGGCCCCGGTGGCAATGCAGTGACACTTTTAAGGGAATTGATTGGTTGCAGCGTTCTTCTTCTAGAGAAGGAATTGAGGAATTTGGTGGGAAACCCATGACTAATTAAAGTTTAGGAGGTAACATGAAAAAATGGGTTGACAACCTTTTAAGAAGTCAAACCCAGTAGCACATGGCTTTCTAGGAGGTAAGAAAGGTAGGCCTACCAGATGACAAGGTATCTACTTTGGGACCAAGTTCTGACCATTAATTGAGCCAGTCACAACCTGACACATTGTGGTTCGGCAAGAACAACTCTATGTATAGATCACTTGCTCCAATGATTACTCAAGGGCAACTGCTCATAAAGATATCTGATGGAAGGATACGGGGCAAAGAAGATGGGGTGAATTTCAAGTTAACCATGTGCCATGAAAAGAAAAGGACATGCCATATCAAAAAGGGATTGGGAAACAAACTCAAAGTCCGAATGTCGTAAGAGGTCTACAACACTAGCTGGAACTAATTAGGGACACCATGGTAATTTTAATATATGGCCCTGTATCTATCTAAAAATATACATATACAAGTTGAAGTCTTTTCTATGTATATCTTTGTAGAACAGATACAGTTGTTTAGTAACACAGCATAACGGCATAATAGTCTCACACTGTTCTCTGTCTAAAGGTCAATATCAGACAAATATTTATAATCAGATTATTGTTTGCAACTAAGATAATTAGCTTCTTTGTTTATCATGGAAACAGTGTGAATAGTTCATTATAAGTATCAAATAATGAAGGGAAATGGGGATAATAACAAGTGGTAATGACTTAAAAATATCTCAAATGTATGGACAAGAGGAAATTAGTGAGCAAATTGCCTATTATCACTGACCTTCTACTTTCAGTTTTAGTGCATAAAGAAAAAAGAGAAAAAGAAGGAAAAAAGAGAGAGAGTGAGAAAGAGAGAGAAAGAGAGTGCGGGAGATACAGAAGAAAAGAAAGTGAGAGAGACAAAAAAAACAAAACTAAAAATAAAGCAAGGAAGAAAAAAATGATAGAAAAAGTAATGAGACAAGTAACGAATTAAAGAATGGCCAAAAGAAAGGAAGGGAAAGAGAAGAAAAATAAGAAGGCAGTTAAGAAGAAAGTAAAGGTTGAGTTAAAGAAGGAAGCATGAGATAGAAAGAAAAGCAAGAAGCAAAATAAAGAAGATACTTAAGAAAGAAATAAAATAAAATAATTTAAGAACAAAAAACGGAACTTAAGAAATGAAATGGAGAAGGAAGTAAAGATGTAATAAAATAAAAGAAGGAAAAGTAGAAAAGAAACAAGGAAGAAATGATATGATTACATAAGTCCAACTGATCCTCGGAACATAAATAACTATTCAGGCGGGCTGAACGCAATTTATATTTTTAAAATATTTAGAAAAACAAGTATCATTTGCTTTACACTTTACAAATGCTTGCTACTTTGTTTTGGTATAATATCACAAATAATCCAAATTTTAAAAAAACACATACATTTCTGGCTGTAATATGAAAAAATGTGGAAAGGCTCAAGGCACTATGTATGCATATAAGGACACTGCCACCATCATGTTTCACTGTAGGCCCCATATTTTTTTTCTAAATAACTACTATGAAGGCTCTGTCCACCTTTACATTTGCAAAATTAGATCTCAGCTGGACAGCCAGATGCATTGCACATTTGTTACCCAATGATTTTGCAATGCAGAGTCTGGTGTAGCCAGTGCCACACATTACAGACAGATGTTTTAGGTACAGAAGTGTAATTACAACTTTTTTAAAAAATGTGCCCCCCTTCAAAATAAACTTTGCAAATGTACTTATGTTCATTACTTACTATTGTTAAAATATTGCTCCAGTGAATGTACCAACTGTGTACAACTTCAGAATTGGTTGTAAATAGAGATGAGGGAACCCGCGTGTCACATCATTGCTGCCGCCGCTCTCCATGCCCTGTCATACTCACGTGTCCTCGGCGTCCCAGCGCACCTCAACTGCTGTGGATCCCCGCCTGGCACCTTCTCCTTTGTGCTCGCTCCCGGCTTCTGCCACTCATCGACTGCGCGCGCACGCTGGGTCCAGCGCTGCGCGCGCACATTTCTGAGTCCGTCCCAGCTTCTCCTCCCTGTCCTCTTTATCCCTTTGGAGGATTCCAACCTGGAAGTACTACTCTGCACTGGCTTTATTACCCTGCCCCTTCCTCTTTGCCATGCCTTGTGTTCATTTGTGTTCTACCAGTGATTCTGGCCACACTATTGTTCTGCGTTTCTTGTAACCTGACTTTGTGCTTCTACCTATTCTCTTCCTAGGTCCTGTTCATGTTCTCCATCCTGTCAGGTCTCTCAGTGTCCTGCCTGCTAGTCCGTGTCCACCGCCCAGTCCTTGTTCCTGTCTCCAGCCTGTCTGTCCTCATCCTCCATCCAGTCCATGTTTGCCTCCAGTCCAACCTCTCTATCCTGTCAGTTCCCTCGGAGTCCTGTCTGCCAATACGTGTCTTGCTTCCAGTCCGCGTTCCTGTCTCCAGCCTATCTGCTCTCATTCCCCGTCCAGTCCATGTTTCCGAGAGTTCTTCCTTTTTGTCCATCCTTGTCTTCCAGCTGCCGTGGCAATAGTCTCCTGCGGGTCTGCCCTAACGCTCCCTGTATAGGGGGTGGTTCATCTGGTCAGCTCGCCCGTGGGAGGATCATTGTCACGGTCCAGTGGGTCCACCCCTTTGTATCCTCAGTTGAGTCCTCACACCGCGGATGTCTGTGTTCGACTGATTCAGGTGGACTTTTTTTTAAACTTTGGTTCTGGTCTCGAATTAGACCAGAACTTGCCACGGACTCCGACCTCCAAATATGTCAATGGGGACCCAAACTTCAGAGCTACTATATACCTATAAAATGGTTGGAGTAAGGGCTAGGGGTCTGCAAAAGGAAGCAAAATGGGGGTAAGAGCAGGACAATTTCTCTGCAAACAAATGTGGATAGAAAAATTACTTAAAGTGGTTATTTCACCACAGTAATCATTGTAAGATAGGAAGTAAATTAATAACATTAAAATGTTAACAGTGTCCCCACAGAGACTTGCTACTTCCAGTCCAGGTATAAATTTCACCCACAGAGCATGGGGCAGTGTAAACCTCAGAAGAAGCTTACGAATTTCACCCACAGAGCATGGAGAACAAAACCCCCTCAAAAGAGATGTTAACAAATATCAGCTGTAGAGCATGGGGAGTAATATCCCACACATAAGATTATTAAAAATTTCAGCCACAGAGCATGGGGAACAAAACCCCCACAGATGTTAACAAATATCAGCCATAGAGCATGGAAAACAATGCACCTACAGAAGATTTTTAAAAAATGTCAGCCTCAGAACATGGGGAGCAAAACCCCCACATAAGATTTGAACTATTTTCAGCCTCAGAGCAGTGTGAACAATAACCTCAAAGAAGATTTTTTTTTTTAATTTAAGCCTCACAGCACAGGGAACAATACTCACACAGAAGATTTTAACTACTTTCAGCCTCTGAGTATGGGCAAAAAAAAACCCACAGAAGATTTTAACACATTTCAGCCATTGAGCATGGAGTACAACACCCTCACAGAAGATTTGAACTAATTCCAGCCTCACGGCATACGGACTAATACCCCCACAGAATATTTTTTAAAATTTGAACCTCAGAGCACTGGGAACAATGCCCACACAGATGATTTTAACAAACTTCAGCCTCAGAGCATGGGGAACAATACACTCACGGACAGGTACATGAAATTTTTTACTGTAAAATGGTGGTAGTAAGTGGTAGGGTGCTGCAAAAGGAAGGACAATTGCCCTGCAAACAAATGTGAATAGGGAAAATACTTAAAGGAGTTCTTTTGTAAGGGGATGATTGAAGGTTTGGGAAAGGGTACTGACTTAAAAGAAAAGAAAACTTTAACCAGGCGGCAGAGGGCCAAGTGGAGGTGGAAGTGGACATGGTGATGTACCTGTAAGAAGTGAAATAGGAGGTAGCCTACACAGTTTTTTAGTTGCGTTTTTAATTTTTGGTGGGATTTTTTTTTTAGTTTTTAATGGGAACTAATGAAAATAACAGAAATTAAATACAAAAACAAAGAATTAATTTGAAACAGGAGGTCGATGTGCAAGTGGAGGATGAGGTAAACGTTGATATGTAGGTTTAACAATTGAAGTAGGAGTTATGCAACCCTGATTTTTTGTGGCTATTTTTTTAAATTTTTTAGGACAACTAATGAAAATAACAGACATTAAATGCAAAAACAAAGTATTATCTTTAATCAGGAGGCTAAGTGGACCTAAGTGGAGGATGAGGAGGAAGTGGAGATGAATGTGGATGTGTCAGAGGTGGAAGTAGCCAACACCTTTTTTAATTTTTTTTTGTGGCGGAGGCCTCAAAATAAAACGAATGGTAAATAAAGTCTAACCAAAGCTGGGTGCCATTGGTATAGTTGTCTAATCAGCTAAACATACTAACAAGTCTTTTGTGACCTATACCTGGTTCATTTTAATGAATGTGATCTTGACTGATAAAGGTGTGAATGTTGCCTGGTCCTCCTGCTCCTCTTCCCTCTGTGACACTACCTCCTCCATCATCGCCTGAAGGTTTTTTCAAGTTGACATAGAAGTGGTATAGTAACACTGATAATTGCATCATCAGAGCTGGCCATGTTGGCGGAATATTTAAAGCAGCGCAACATGGCACACACATTCCACTTGGAGGCCCACTCATTCGTGGTGAAGTGGTATTCCGTTGAGTGGAGTTCCACCTTGCTGGTACATCACATATGAGGGGATGAGCTGGAAGGCAGAAGTAATGCTGCAGCACAGACAGGTGAGCAGCATCAGGGTGAGAACACCAAAAGTGCGCACACACTGCATGCACTTTCAGCAGCAAATCAGACATATTTGTGTAGTTCTTCAGAAATCTTTGCTCCACCAAGAACAGCACATGCACCAGGCAAGGGATATGAGTCAAACCAGCTAAGCCCAAAGCAGCTACCAGATTTCACCCGATATCGCAAACCACCAGGCCGGACTTGAGGTTTACGGGCACCAACCACTCCTCTGTCTGCTATTTGATCCCTGTCCACATCGCCTGCATGGTGTGAGATCTGTCCCCCAAACAAATAAGCTGCAGAACAGCCTGCTGGAGTTTTCCCCTGGCTGTGCTGAAATTGGTGGTTCAGGGCTCACCGTGACGGGATAGGGAGGTAATGGAGTAATTGGAGTAGGAAGAGGAGGAGACAACATGTAACGAGAAATGTCCAGCAATCCTCGTTGGTGGTAGGACATTTGCTGGAGCATCCTCTGCCTCTGTGCCGGCCGCCACTACACTGACCCAGTGGGCAGTTAGGGAGATGTAACATCTTTGCCCATGTTTACTTGTCCCCGCATCTGTTGTAACATGGACCCTGTCAGTGATGGCATTGGCATTTTATCTGCACAGAAAGGTATGTGTGCAGTGCAGGGAGGGTCCACCTGGCTAAGTAGTGGCAGCTGGGAACAGCATACTGCAGGACAGCCACTGACATCAGTTTTTAGAAATTGTTGGTCTCCACTAGCTGGAATGGCAACATTTCAAATGCTAGTAATTTAGAAATGCTGAAATTCAGGCACATGGCTTGTGATTGGTTAGGGTGGAATTTTCTTTCTCTCGAGGGCTTGGGGGATGGAGAGCTGAAAACTCCATGGGACACTGTAAAAATGGTCGCTGACACTTCTGGTGGTGCTGGTGTTGCTGTCACATCCTCTGTCACATCCTCTCTTTGCGGTGAGGCTGGTGGCCCTATTCAAAGGGACCAAGAAAAGAGACTGAGAGCACAGCAAAAGAGGAAGCAGGAGGAGGATCAGACTTGTCATGCTTTTTAAGATGTGAACTCTACTGCACCTCATGCTTGACTTTGAGATGCTTGATCATGCTGGTGGTGCTCAGGTTTAGAATATTTACGCCAATTTGTAAGCAACTTGCCGTTTGTCTTTATGATAAGAAGTCCCATGCCAGGGAGCTCCTTTGAGCTGGCATTTGGGGGCTTATTCCCTGGGCACGTTGGGCAGTAGCAGACGATATACTGGCTATGGGCCGGCTGCTGTGCTTTTCTGCCCGACTCTCTTTTGCTGTGCTGATCAGGAAGCTTGAACACCTACTCTTCCTCCAAATTGCACATGTCACTATGAGGCCCTTCGATCAATGTGGGATCAAGAATCTTATCTTCTCCGGCATCACTTTCTATCCAGTCCTGACCCCTGCCTTCCCTGATGGTCTGCACACTGCAAAAAGACGCAGCAGTTGGCACCTGTTTTTCTTCATCTCGAGAGATGTGCTACGGTGGTACACTGACTGTGTGCACTGCCCCTCCCACGTACTCATCATCCAACAAAAAGGATGGTGGGGCATCATTGCACTCAGTTTCTTCCATTTCTGGGGCAGGGCTAGGTGGATGGGTCACGGAATCCTAGCAAGCAGACTCATCAAACAGCAAAAGAGACTGCTGCACGACTTGGGGTTCAGACTGCTTGGATGTTTTGGGTGAGGTGGAAGAACGATGACTCTGTGATTTCTGCAGAGGAAAGGGTGGAAGAAAATGTGAAGGAACTTGAGGCACTCACAGCCATCCAAACTAACACGGCCTCCACATGTTCTGGCCTCCCCAATCATTCTGTGCTACTGGGGCCTTATAAATAACATCAAATGTCCGGTTGCCTGCGTGCACATGAGGAAAATGTTGCAGCTAGACAGGTAATAGGCGCAGATCAACCACTTCCTCTCCCTGCAACATCTGCACAATCACCTCCAGCAACACCATGACCACATACCCCATTTGCTTCTCTCCTCATGTTTTTCCCCCTTAAAAAAATACCTCGTAGGCAAGATGCTGGAGTCAAGCACTCTACTTAAGGCTATTATGCCGCAAAGCCCAAGGTTTTTATGGCACAGAGTCCAAGTTTTTTTCCCCAAAGAGTACAAGCGTTTTATGCAACAGAGCAATAGGATTTTATGCCACAGAGAAAAATTATTTTATGCAACAGAGCAGTAGGATTTTTTTGCCTCAGAGTATAAGGCTTATATGGCACAGAGCAATAACAAATTTTGCCACAGAAAACATGATTTTTATTCAACAGAACATTAGGATTTTCTTGCCACAGAGAACAAGGTTTTTATGCAACAGAGCAATAGGGATTTTTGCAATAGAATTTTTTTTACTCAAAGTGCAAGGTTTATATCCTGCTCCCACTTTCTCTGCTCCTCCTGATTGCTGGTGATAGCTCTCCAAATCCTGGTCCTCCTCACCACATCCCCACAGTCATTTCTACCTCCCATCCATGGTCTATCATAAATTTCCATGACCTCTATAATCTTGTACCCATTTGCCCAGCCCCCGCTTCCCCAGTCCCACTAACAGGAACTCTATGGAGCGCTCGCTCTGTCTGCAACAATCTTTTCTACATCCATGATATTTTTATTACTAACACCCCCTCCAACACAGCCTCTCCAGCTGCACTTTCGTTTGTTGAATTCCTCCTTTCCCCCACACCCCGTCCCAGCAGCAAGCATGGCAGAGGAGTTGGTTTGGTTTTCTCCTGTCTGATAACTGCTCCTTCACCCAAATCCCACTAACACCCTCTGTTACCCTCCCTTCCTTTGAGGTGCACTCTGTGCTCATCTACTCCCCCTCCAACCTCCAACTGGCTGTTATTTACAGCCCCTCGAGGGTACAGCCACCACCTTCTTCGACCACTTCACCACCTGGCTGCTTCATTTCCTCTCCGCTGACATCCCCACTATCATCATGGGTGACTTCAACATCCCCATTGACACTTCCCTTTCAACTTTCACTAAACTTCTATCTCTCATTTCCTCCTTTGGCCTCCCTCAATGGTCTTCTGCAGCCACTCACAAAGATGGCCACACATTGGACCTCATCTTCACCCACCTCTGCTCCCTATCTTACCTCTCTAACTTGCAGCTCCGTCTTTCTGACCACAACCTACTTACATTCTCTTCCCTCTCCTCTCCTTGTTCACAATTCCCACTTCTCAAACTTGCACACCCTTGCAGAAATCTTAAACACCTTGATTTACACTCACTTTCTGAATCCCTTCCTCCTCTAACAGACATAGCTTCCTTACACAATGCGGACGCTGCTGCCGCTTTATATAATACCACAATAGCTGCTGCTCTGGAATCAGTTGCCCTTCTCAAACATACCAAAGCTCACAAAATCAAGAGACAGCCCTGGCACACCAGCCTGACCAAAGAACTGAGATGGGCTACCAGGGTTGCTAAGCAGAGATGGAAACGATCCTAATCCAAAGAGCACTTCATTGCATTCAAACAGTCCCTCACTACTTTCATGGCCACATTCGCACCGCAAACAGACCTATTTCTCATCTCTCTTATCCTCCCTGTCTCACAACCCTAAACAGCTATTCAACACTTTCAATTCTCTCCTCGGTTCCCATCATCTCCTCCTTCTCCACTCATCTCAGCCAAAGATTTTGCCTCATTCTTCAAGCAGAAGATTGATAACATCAGAGAAGGTTTTGGTCTACCACTCCCAGAGTCCCTCCTCCTAACTGCTCAGCCCTCTTCCTCCAAAACCAACTTCTCCACCATTACTGAAGATTTACTCTCCACTCTACTCTCTAGATCACATCTCACCACCTGTGCACTTAACCCAATTCCATCCCACTTCATCCCAAACCTCACCACAGTCTTCATCCCAACCCTAACCCATCTCTTCAACCTATCACTAAAGACAGGTGTTTTCCCCTCATGTTTCAAACATGCCTCAATCACACCTATCCCCAAAAAGCCCTGTCTTGACCCATCATCTGTATCTAGCTATCGCCCCATATCAGTTCTCCCCAATGCCTCAAAACTACTGGAACAACACATCCATCTTTCCTGAACTGTCCTCCCACCTCTCTTCTTGCTCCCTCTTCGACCGCTTGCAATCTAGCTTCTGGATGCATCACTCTACTGAAACTGTGCTAACTAAAGTCACCAATGACCTATTAATCACCAAAGCCAAGCGACACTACTCTGTCCTCCTCCTCCTGGACCTGTCCTCTGCCTTTGACACAGTGGACCATTTCCTTTTACTTAACACCCTCTCATCCCTTGGCATCACAGACTTGGCCCTATCTTGGATCTCATCATACCTAAAAAACCAGACATTCAGCGTCTCCCACTCGCACACCACCTCCTCACCTCACCCCCTATCTGTCGGAGTCCCGCAAGGTTAAGTCCTAGAGCCCCTGCTCTTTTCTATTTACACCTTCGGACTGGGGCAGCTCACAGAATCTCACACCTTTCAATATCACCTCTATGCTGATGACACACAGATCTACATCTCTCGACCAGATATCACCTCCTTACTAACCAGAATCCCACAATGTCTGTCCGCTATTTCATCCTTCTTCTCCGATAGAGTTCTAAAACTTCATATGGACAAAACCGAATTCATCATCTTTCCCTCATCTCACTCCAAAGTAAATGGCTGCTCACTCTCTCGAGTCCCACAAGCTCGCTAACTCGGGACTAGAGTTGAGCGACCTTGACCTTTTTAGAGTCGAGCCGGGTTTTGCGAAACCCGACTATGTCCAAAGTCGGGTCGAGTGAAATCGGCCGATTATGACGTAAAGTCGGGATCGACCGAAACACGAAACCCAATGCAAGTCAATGGGGCAGCATAGTCGGCAGTGAGTGGGGGCCAGGAAAACACCTAGAGTGGCCATTTTAATGTCAAAACCATCCATTCTTCTTAATGAAGCTTGTCAAGCGTAATTTACCTTATAATAATTGGAAGGCATTTGAAATTGGGGGTCATTTGGCTAAAGTTGTGGGGGGTAGGGCTGGTTCAAGTAATTAGTGGGCCCAGGAAATCTGGACCACGTCACGGCAGTGGAGCAGGGAGAGGTAAGTATTTCAACTTTGCAAGTGCTGTGAACCTGAGCAAGCAGGGGGGGCCCACTCGTTGGCATTGGCACTGGCACAGGGCCCCTCAAAGTACAGCGGTGTGTTTGCACGGCGGGGGCGCCTCCCACCGGCAGCAACACTTTTGCGTACTATGAGAGGCCCTGTGCCAGTGACGTCGCCAACTAGTATTCCTCCCCCCACCTGATGAAGGAACCTGCACTTTCATCTGCACCTTCCTCTTTGTCCCCGTGTAAGGTGGTATGGTATGCGGGAAGAGCAACCTGACTTTCAGCAGGGTCACAATGTTGTTGTGTAGCGTGCACGGGGAATGTTGCGTTATGGGTCAATGTACCAGCAGACTCATCTATCACTGGCTGGGCAATGGGCACGATGAAGTGGAAACACAGATATAGGCCCAAAGAAGAAAGTGGGCTAAATGCAGTTCAAAATTGGTAACACAGGAATAACCAGGGGGCATTGCAGTGGAGGACAACTGGAATGAGAGGCTGACACAGAGAGTAGGGCCAAATCAGTAAGTAGTCGAAATGCAGTTCAAAATTGGCAACCGTAGTAAACAGGCGGCACAGCTTTGTTCAGTGGAGGAGAACAGCAAGGAGTGGCAGACACCGATAGTAGGCCCCAACCCAACTAGTAGGCCAAATGCAGTCTAACATTAACAACTACTTAACGAGAGGCTGAAAATGGTATTTCAGGACAGGAAACCAGGAGAACAGCAAGGAGTGGCAGACACCGATAGTAGGCCCCAAACCAACTAGTACGCCAAATGCAGTTGTTCCATTTAACCACAATTTAATGAGAGCCTGAAGATAGAAGCTCAGGAAAGGCAACCTGGGGAACACCTTGGAGTGTAACACACCATCTCTCTCCACCCCATACCCATTTTGTATGGCCTAATGCAGTGTACTTTTCTACAACTACTAAACGAGAGTCGGAAGACCGAAGCAATGGCAAGGAAACCTGGGGAACACCTTAGAGTGTAACACACCCTCTCTCTACACCCCATACCCAATTTGAAGGTCTAATGCAGTGTAGTTTCCAAGAACTACTAAACGAGAGCCGGAAGATCGAAGCTCAGGAAAGGCAACCTGGGGAACACCTTGGAGTGTAACACACCCTCTCGCTACACCCCATACCCAATTTGAAGGCCTAATGCAGCGTAGTTTCCAACAACTACTAAACGAGAGCCGGAAGATCGAAGCTCAGGAAAGGCAACCTGGGGAACACCTTGGAGTGTAACAAACCCTCTCTCTACACCCCATACCCAATTTGTAGGCCTAATGCAGCGTAGTTTCCGACAACTACTAAACGAGAGCATGAAGATCGAAGCTCAGGAAAGGCAACCTGGGGAACACCTTGGAGTGTAACACACCCTCTCTCTACACCCCATACCCAATTTGTAGGCCTAATGCAGCGTAGTTTCCGACAACTACTAAACGAGAGCCGGAATATCGAAGCTCAGGAAAGGCAACCTGGGGAACACCTTGGAGTGTAACACACCCTCTCTCTACGCCCCATACCCAATTTGTAGGCCTAATGCAGCGTAGTTTCCGACAACTACTAAACGAGAGCCGGAATATCGAAGCTCAGGAAAGGCAACCTGGGGAACACCTTGGAGTGTAACACACCCTCTCTCTACACCCCATACCCAATTTGAAGGCCTAATGCAGTGTAGTTTCCAAGAACTACAAAACGAGAGCCGGAAGATCGAAGCTCAGGAAAGGCAACCTGGGGAACACCTTGGAGTGTAACACACCCTCTCGCTACACCCCATACCCAATTTGAAGGCCTAATGCAGCGTAGTTTCCAACAACTACTAAACGAGAGCCGGAAGATCGAAGCTCAGGAAAGGCAACCTGGGGAACACCTTGGAGTGGAACACACCATCTCTCTACACCCCATACCCAATTTGAAGGCCTAATGCAGAGTAGTTTCCAAGAACTACTAAACGAGAGCCGGAAGATCGAAGCTCAGGAAAGGCAACCTGGGGAACACCTTGGAGTGTAACACAACGTCTCTCTACACGACGGAAGGGCTGATTCTTAGGAAGGAAGGCTGTTGGAAATAAGCATTGCGCGTCCGAGGGTGATTATATTCTTATTAGGTATATACTCACCCTCGGACGCGCCCTGCTTCTTTATTTGGAATGAATGTTTATTTGCAATGTGGTGTTGACTTTCTCTATTATTTTGGTAATTAATGATTTTATTATTTTCATTATTTTGCATCTTCTCGGCAATAATATAAAGAAGACGCGACAGGACAACACTCGGTGGATGCCATATGTGTGTTTTCAATTTAAAAAAACTTTCAGTTAACTACTTGCAGGAGAAAGTAATTGTAGCTGGTGGCCATTTTTAGTACTGTACCAGATTTTAGTTGTGTGTTTGTTTTTAATGTTAAAATGTCTGCATTTGATATCTCACCAGTATTTTCTTTTTTATAAGCAAAATACTTATTTTTATATTTTCTGATGTTGGTTCCAGGGGTACACGGACAGCAGTGGTGTGGTCAGTGGAGGCCTAGTGGAAGGAGTGACCGCAGACAGGCATCGAAGGCCTAAAATAATAACACATGGCTGTAGGCAATTTTAAATTGGTTCCAGGGGTACACGGACAGCAGTGGTGTGGTCAGTGGAGGCCTAGTGGAAGGAGTGACCGCAGACAGGCATCGAAGGCCTAAAATAATAACACATGGCTGTAGGCAATTTTAAATTGGTTCCAGGGGTACACGGGCAGCAGTGACCTGGTCAGTGTAGTAGTAGTTGAAAGAATGGACCGCAGACAGGCATCGAAGGCCTAAAATAATAACACATGGCTGTAGGCAATTTTAAATTGGTTCCAGGGGTACACGGACAGCAGTGGTGTGGTCAGTGGAGGCCTAGTGGAAGGAGTGACCGCAGACAGGCATCGAAGGCCTAAAATAATAACACATGGCTGTAGGCAATTTTAAATTGGTTCCAGGGGTACACGGACAGCAGTGGTGTGGTCAGTGGAGGCCTAGTGGAAGGAGTGACCGCAGACAGGCATCGAAGGCCTAAAATAATAACACATGGCTGTAGGCAATTTTAAATTGGTTCCAGGGGTACACGGACAGCAGTGACCTGGTCAGTGTAGTAGTAGTTGAAAGAATGGACCGCAGACAGGCATCGAAGGCCTAAAATAAAAAAATTGGGCTGGCTGTAGGCAATTTTAAATTGGTTCCAGGGGTACACGGGCAGCAGTGACCTGGTCAGTGTAGTAGTAGTTGAAAGAATGGACCGCAGACAGGCTTAGAAGGCCTAACATAACAAACTTGGGCTGGCTGTAGGCACTTTTAAATTGGTTCCAGGGGTACACGGGCAGCAGTGGTCTGGTCAGTGGAAGTCTAGTGGAAGGAGTGACCGCAGACAGGCTTCCAAGGCCTAACATAACAAACTTGGGCTGGCTGTAGGCACTTTTAAATTGGTTCCAGGGGTACACGGGCAGCAGTGGTCTGGTCAGTGGAAGTCTAGTGGAAGGAGTGACCGCAGACAGGCTTCCAAGGCCTAACATAACAAACTTGGGCTGGCTGTAGGCACTTTTAAATTGGTTCCAGGGGTACACGGGCAGCAGTGGTCTGGTCAGTGGAAGTCTAGTGGAAGGAGTGACCGCAGACAGGCTTCCAAGGCCTAACATAACAAACTTGGGCTGGCTGTAGGCACTTTTAAATTGGTTCCAGGGTAACACGGCCAGCAGTGGCCTGGTCAGTGTAGTAGTTGTAGAAAGAAGGGACCGCAGACAGGCTTCGAAGGCCTAACATAACAAAAATGTCAAAACAATGGTATTGTCAGTGCCAGGCATTGAAGGATGTCAGCGGCTAGACTACACATTGGTGAAGCTGTGAGAGATAATTTTGCTAGTGGTAGAGCACTGTTTGAGCTGGGGGGGGGAACTGTCTTGTGGCCGGCGGTACAGGCACAGGGCCCCTCATATTACAACGGTGTGTCTGACGTTGGGTGCGCACCACCACCGCCAGAGACACTTTATTGTACTATGAGGGACCCAGTGGCAGTGCCGTCGACCAAAAGCGGCCACACCCACCTCTTCAGACAAACAGCACTCTCAAGGGTCCAAGCGCAAAGTGGCGATAGCACGGCCCCGTGTGGGGAGTTTGGCCATTTCGTGAGGTGGAAACATGTCGTATGCTGGACAATCAGGTGAAGAAAATTACGAGATTGGAAAAGTCATTCAGAATAGTCCACAGGCAAGACCTTTTCATAGGAAAGCTAGGTGTCAGCCGGGCAGGGTGGGGCAAAAGATTTTGAAATCCAGTTGTGGTTCATTTTAATGAAGGTTAGATCATCTACATTTTGGGTAGCCAGACGAGTCCTTTTTTCTGTTAGTATTGAACCTGCAGCACTGAATACTCTTTCTGATAGGACACTAGCTGCCGGGCAAGCAAGCTCCTGCAATGCATATTCTGCCAATTCTGGCCAGGTGTCTAATTTGGATGCCCAGTAATCAAATGGGAATGACGGTTGAGGGAGAACGTCGATAAGGGATGAAAAATAGTTTGTAACCATACTGGACAAATGTTGTCTCCTGTCACTTTGAATTGATGCTGCAGTACCTGTCCTGTCTGCGGTCATAGAAAAATCACTCCACAACCTGGTCAGAAAACCCCTCTGTCCAACGCCACTTCTGATTTCTGCCCCTCTAACACCTCTGGTCTGCTGGCCCCTGGAGCTCGTGTGAGAACGATCACGGGCGCTGTGTGCAGGGAATGCCAGAAGCAAACGGTCAACAAGAGTTGATTGTTTTGTTGCTAATATTAGTTCCAAGTTCTCATGTGGCATAATATTTTGCAATTTGCCTTTATAGCGAGGATCAAGGAGGCAGGCCAACCAGTAATCGTCATCGTTCATCATTTTTGTAATGCGTGTGTCCCTTTTGAGGATACGCAAGGCATAATCCGCCATGTGGGCCAAAGTTCCCGTTGTCAAATCTGCGGTTGTGCTTGGTTGAGGGGCAGTTGCAGGCAAATCTACGTCACTTGTGTCCCTCAAAAAACCAGAACCCGGCCTTGCCACGCCACCAATTTCCCGTGCCCCCGGGAAAGCTTCCTCATTAAAAATATACTCATCCCCATCATCCTCCTCATCCTCCACCTCCTCTTCGCCCGGTACCTCGTCATGTACACTGCCCTGACCAGACAATCGCTGACTGTCATCAAGGCTTTCCTCTTCCTCTGGTGCAGACGCCTGATCCTTTATGTGCGTCAAACTTTGCATCAGCAGACGCATTAGGGGGATGCTCATGCTTATTATGGCGTTGTCTGCACTAACCAGCCGTGTGCATTCCTCAAAACACTGAAGGACTTGACACATGTCTTGAATCTTCGACCACTGCACACCTGACAACTCCATGTCTGCCATCCTACTGCCTGCCCGTGTATGTGTATCCTCCCACAAAAACATAACAGCCCGCCTCTGTTCGCACAGTCTCTGAAGCATGTGCAGTGTTGAGTTCCACCTTGTTGCAACGTCTATGATTAGGCGATGCTGGGGAAGGTTCAAAGAACGCTGATAGGTCTGCATACGGCTGGAGTGTACAGGCGAACGGCGGATATGTGCGCAAAGTCCACGCACTTTGAGGAGCAGGTCGGATAACCCCGGATAACTTTTCAGGAAGCACTGCACCACCAGGTTTAAGGTGTGAGCCAGGCAAGGAATGTGTTTCAGTTGGGAAAGGGAGATGGCAGCCATGAAATTCCTTCCGTTATCACTCACTACCTTGCCTGCCTCAAGATCTACAGTGCCCAGCCACGACTGCGTTTCTTGCTGCAAGAACTCGGACAGAACTTCCGCGGTGTGTCTATTGTCGCCCAAACACTTCATAGCCAATACAGCCTGCTGACGTATGCCAGTAGCTGCCCCATAATGGGAGACCTGGTGTGCAACAGTGGCAGGTGCGGATGGAGTGTTTGTGCGACTGCGGTCTGTGGACGAGCTCTTGCTTCTGCAGGAGGACGAGGAGGAGGAGGAGGAGGGGGTGCGAACGGCTACAGACAACTGTTTACTAGACCGTGGGCTAGGCAGAACTGTCCCAAACTTGCTGTCCCCTGTGGACCCTGAATCCACCACATTTACCCAGTGTGCCGTGATGGACACGTAACGTCCCTGGCCATGCCTACTGGTCCATGCATCTGTTGTCAGGTGCACCTTTGTGCTCACAGATTGCCTGAGTGCATGGACGATGCGCTCTTTAACATGCTGGTGGAGGGCTGGGATGGCTTTTCTGGAAAAAAAGTGTCGACTGGGTAGCTCGTAGCGTGGTACAGCGTAGTCCATCAGGTCTTTGAAAGCTTCGCTTTCAACTAACCGGTAGGGCATCATCTCTAACGAGATTAGTCTAGCTATGTGGGCGTTCAAACCCTGTGTACGCGGATGCGAGGCTAAGTATTTCCTTTTTCTAACCATAGTCTCATGTAGGGTGAGCTGGACTGGAGAGCTGGAGATCGTGGAACTAGCGGGGGTGCCGGTGGACATGGCAGACTGAGAGACGGTGGGAGATGGTATTGTTGCCGCCGGTGCCCTAGATGCAGTGTTTCCTACTACGAAACTGGTGATTCCCTGACCCTGACTGCTTTGGCCTGGCAAAGATACCTGCACAGATACAGCAGGTGGTGCGCTAAATGGTGGTCCTACACTGCCGGAAGGGATGTTGCGTTGATGACTAGCTTCATTGGCCGAGGGTGCAACAACCTTAAGGGACGTTTGGTAGTTAGTCCAAGCTTTCAAATGCATGGTGGTTAAATGTCTATGCATGCAACTAGTATTGAGACTTTTCAGATTCTGACCTCTGCTTAAGGAAGTAGAACATTTTTGACAGATGACTTTGCGCTGATCAATTGGATGTTGTTTAAAAAAATGCCAGACTGCACTCTTTCTAGCATCGGATACCTTTTCAGGCATTGCAGACTGAGCTTTAACCGGATGGCCACGCTGTCCTCCACCAGGTTTTGGCTTTGCCACGCGTTTTGGGCAAGATACGGGCCCGGCAGATGGAACCTGTGGCGATGTTGATGCCTGCTGCGGCCCCTCCTCCTCCTCTGCTTCAGAACTGCTGCCGCCTGCACCCTGTTCCCCCAATGGCTGCCAATCGGGGTCAAGAACTGGGTCATCTAATAACTCTTCTTGTACCTCCTGCGCAACTTCGTCTGTGTCACCGTGTCGTTCGGTGGTATAGCGTTCGTGATGGGGCAACATAGTCTCATCAGGGTCTGATTCTTGATCAGCACCCTGCGAGGGCAATGTTGTGGTCTGAGTCAAAGGACCAGCATAGTAGTCTGGCTGTGGCTGTGCGTCAGTGCACTCCATGTCAGATTCAATTTGTAATGGGCATGGACTGTTAACTGCTTCACTTTCTAAGCCAGGGACGGTATGTGTAAAGAGCTCCATGGAGTAACCCGTTGTGTCGCCTGCTGCATTCTTCTCTGTTGTTGTTTTTGCTGAAGAGGACAAGGAAGTGACTTGTCCCTGACCGTGAACATCCACTAACGACGCGCTGCTTTTACTTTTACCAGTTTCACGAGATGAGGCAAAAGAGCTAGAGGCTGAGTCAGCAAGATAAGCCAAAACTTGCTCTTGCTGCTCCGGCTTTAAAAGCGGTTTTCCTAATCCCAGAAAAGGGAGCGTTCGAGGCCTTGTGTAGCCGGACGACGAACCTGGCTCCACAGCTCCAGACTTAGGTGCAATATTTTTTCCCCCACGACCACCTGATGCTCCACCACTACCACTACCCTCATTACCAGCTGACAATGAACGCCCCCGGCCACGACCTCTTCCACTAGACTTCCTCATTGTTTTAAAAACGTAACCAAACTAACGTTATTTGTTGCAGTCACACAACTTACACGGTGAGCTATAACTTCAGTATGATTTAGCTACCCCTTTACAGGTTGGTGAGACCACAGCGAAAATCAGGCCCAATGTTACACACTCTTTTTTTGGTGGCTGCAAATTAGAGAGATGCCCCACACGCAGGACTGTCACTGAAGCACAAATGTTAATATTAATGTCACACTATTATTTTTTTTTTATTTTTATTTTTTTCAGGAACACTTTAGAAACCCCCCAAAAAAAAATAAATAGATTTTTGCAGGGAGAATTTAGAAAACAAATGTAACAAACTATATGCTTTCTATGGGCCACTGAGTGAGAGATGACGCACACAGGAATCAGGAGTGGCACACAAGCCCAGAGGCCAATATTTTTCTACCAATGATTGATGGAGTTATTTTCTCTGGTAGATTTTGGAACCCAAATCAAGGAAAAAAAATGTAGGCTTTCTATGGACCACAATTGGAGAGAGAGAGAGAGAGAGATGGCACACCCAGGAGTCAAGACTGGCACACAAGCAGAAAGGCCAATATTAATCTCCCACTGTTTTTTTTTTTTTTTTTTTTTTTTCAGGGAGACTTTAGAAAAAAAAATAATAAAAAAAATATGATTTTATCAGGAAGAATTTAGAAACCAAATAAAATAAAATGATTTTTTCAGGGAGAATTTATAAAACAAATAAAAACAAAAATAGGCGTTCTATGGCCCACTGACTGAGAGATGACGCACACAGGAGTCAGGAGTGGCACACAAACCCAGAGGCCAATATTTTTCTACCAATGATTGATGTAGTTATTTTCTCTGGTAGATTTTAGAACCCAAATCAAGGAAAAAAAATATAGGCTTTCTATGGACCACAATTGGAGAGAGAGAGAGAGAGAGAGAGAGAGAGAGAGAGAGAGAGAGATGGCACACCCAGGAGTCAAGACTGGCACACAAGCAGAAAGGCCAATATTAATCTCCCACTGTTTTTTTTGGTTGTTTTTTTTTTTTTTTCAGGGAGACTTTAGAAAAAAAAATAATAAAAAAAATATGATTTTATCAGGAAGAATTTAGAAACCAAATAAAATAAAATGATTTTTTCAGGGAGAATTTATAAAACAAATAAAACCAAAAATAGGCGTTCTATGGCCCACTGACTGAGAGATGACGCACCCAGGAGTCAAGACTGGCACACAAGCAGAAAGGCCAATATTAATCTCCCACTGTTTTTTTTGGTTGTTTTTTTTTTTTTTTTTCAGGGAGACTTTAGAAAAAAAAATAATAAAAAAAATATGATTTTATCAGGAAGAATTTAGAAACCAAATAAAATAAAATGATTTTTTCAGGGAGAATTTAGAAAACAAATAAAACCAAAAATAGGCGTTCTATGGCCCACTGACTGAGAGAGAGAGAGAGATGGAACGCTTAGTACTGGCACACAAGCCCAAAGGGCAATATTAATCTCCCTTTTTTTTTCCAGGGAGAATTTCTAAAACCCAAAAAAAAAATAAAATAGGCTTTCTATGGCCCACTATTTGTGAGAGAGATGGGACGCTCAGGACTGGCACAGATGGCACGCTCAGGACTGGCACAGAAGCCCAGAGGCCAATATTAATCTCCCTTTTTTTCTGGGAGAATTTATAAAACCAAAAAAATATTTAAATAGGCTTTCTATGGCCCACTATTTGTGAGAGAGATGGCACGCTCAGGACTGGCACAGATGGCACGCTCACAACTGGCACACAAGCCCAGAGGCCAATATTAATCTCCCTTTTTTCAGGGAAAATTTATAAAACAAAAAAAAAAATTAAATAGGCTTTCTATGGCCCACTATTTGTGAGAGAGATGGCACGCTCAGGGCTGGCACAGATGGCACGCTCAGGACTGGCACACAAGCCCAGAGGCCAATATTAATCTCCCTTTTTTTCAGGGAGAATTTATAAAACCCCCAAAAAAAATAAAATAGGCTTTCTATGGCCCACTATTTGTGAGAGAGATGGGACGCTCAGGACTGGCACAGATGGCACGCTCAGGACTGGCACAGAAGCCCAGAGGCCAATATTAATCTCCCTTTTTTTCTGGGAGAATTTATAAAACCAAAAAAATATTTAAATAGGCTTTCTATGGCCCACTATTTGTGAGAGAGATGGCACGCTCAGGACTGGCACAGATGGCACGCTCACAACTGGCACACAAGCCCAGAGGCCAATATTAATCTCCCTTTTTTCAGGGAGAATTTCTAAAACCCAAAAAAAAAATAAAATAGGCTTTCTATGGCCCACTATTTGTGAGAGAGATGGGACGCTCAGGACTGGCACAGATGGCACACTCAGGACTGGCACAGAAGCCCAGAGGCCAATATTAATCTCCCTTTTTTTCTGGGAGAATTTAGAAAACCAAAAAAATATTTAAATAGGCTTTCTATGGCCCACTATTTGTGAGAGAGATGGCACGCTCAGGACTGGCACAGATGGCACGCTCACAACTGGCACACAAGCCCAGAGGCCAATATTAATCTCCCTTTTTTCAGGGAGAATTTCTAAAACCCAAAAAAAAAATAAAATAGGCTTTCTATGGCCCACTATTTGTGAGAGAGATGGGACGCTCAGGACTGGCACAGATGGCACGCTCAGGACTGGCACAGAAGCCCAGAGGCCAATATTAATCTCCCTTTTTTTCTGGGAGAATTTATAAAACCAAAAAAATATTTAAATAGGCTTTCTATGGCCCACTATTTGTGAGAGAGATGGCACGCTCAGGACTGGCACAGATGGCACGCTCACAACTGGCACACAAGCCCAGAGGCCAATATTAATCTCCCTTTTTTCAGGGAAAATTTATAAAACAAAAAAAAAAATTAAATAGGCTTTCTATGGCCCACTATTTGTGAGAGAGATGGCACGCTCAGGGCTGGCACAGATGGCACGCTCAGGACTGGCACACAAGCCCAGAGGCCAATATTAATCTCCCTTTTTTTCAGGGAGAATTTATAAAACCCCCCAAAAAAATAAAATAGGCTTTCTATGGCCCACTATTTGTGAGAGAGATGGGACGCTCAGGACTGGCACAGATGGCACGCTCAGGACTGGCACAGAAGCCCAGAGGCCAATATTAATCTCCCTTTTTTTCTGGGAGAATTTATAAAACCAAAAAAATATTTAAATAGGCTTTCTATGGCCCACTATTTGTGAGAGAGATGGCACGCTCAGGACTGGCACAGATGGCACGCTCACAACTGGCACACAAGCCCAGAGGCCAATATTAATCTCCCTTTTTTCAGGGAGAATTTCTAAAACCCCAAAAAAAAATAAATAGGCTTTCTATGGCCCACTATTTGTGAGAGAGATGGCACACTCAGGACTGGCACACAAGCCCAAAGGCCAATATTAATCTCCCACTGTATTTTTATCAGGGAGAATTTATACACCCCACAAAAAAAAATACAGAAAAATGAAAAGGCTTTCTATGGCCCACTATGTGAGAGAGATGGCACACACAGGGATGGCACTCTAGCAGAAATGCCAAATTGCCAATCTTAATCTCCCACCAAAAAAAAAAAAAAAAAAAAAACAGGGAATGTCCTACAATTACTATCTCCCTGCCTGCAGTAATCTCAGCCAGGTATGGCAGGCAGCTACTATCTCCCTGCCTGCAGTAATCTCAGCCAGGTATGGCAGGCAGCAATAAGGAGTGGACTGATGCACAAATGAAATAAAAAGTGTGGACAAACAAAAAAGATAGCTGTGCAGAAAGGAAGGAACAAGAGGATTTGTGCTTTGAAAAAAGCAGTTGGTTTGCACAGCGGCGTACACACAGCAATGCAGCTATCAGGGAGCCTTCTAGGGCAGCCCAATGAGCTACAGCGCTGAGGGGAAAAAAAAAAAAAAAAAAACTTCCACTGTCCCTGCACACCGAGGGTGGTGTTGGACAGTGCAAATCGCTGCAGCACAAGCGGTTTTGTGGTTAATGGACCCTGCCTAACGCTATCCCTGCTTCTGACAAAGCGGCAGCAACCTCTCCCTAAGCTCAGATCAGCAGCAGTAAGATGGCGGTCGGCGGGAACGCCTCTTTATAGCCCCTGTGACGTCGCAGACAGCAAGCCAATCACTGCAATGCCCTTCTCTAAGATGGTGGGGACCAGGACCTATGTCATCACGCTGCCCACACTCTGCGTTTACCTTCATTGGCTGAGAAATGGCGCTTTTCGCGTCATTGAAACGCGACTTTGGCGCGAAAGTCGCGTACCGCATGGCCGACCCCGCACAGGGGTCGGATCGGGTTTCTTGAAACCCCGACTTAGCCAAAAGTCGGCGACTTTTGAAAATGTTCGACCCGTTTCGCTCAACCCTACTCGGGACATCTCCTTCAAACTACATATCCAAGCCCTTTCCACTTCCTGCCAACTTCAATTCAAAAATATTTCCTGGATCTGTACATTCCTCAACCAAGAATCAGCAAAAACCCTGGTCCATGCCCTCATCATCTCCCGCCTTGACTACTGCAATCTCCTGCTCTGTGGCTTCCCATCTAACACTCTCGCACCCCTCCAATCTATTCTAAACACTGCTGCCCAACTAGTCCACCTGTCCCCCCATTATTCATCAGCCTCTCCCCTCTGTCAATCCCTGCACCGGCTCCCCATTACCCAAAGACTCCAGTTCAAACCCCTAACCATGGCATACAAAGCCATCCACAATCTGTGTCCTCCATACATCTGTGACCTCGTCTCCCCGTCCTTACCTGCATGCAACCTCCGATCCTCACAAGATCTCCTTCACTATTCCCCTCTTGTCTTCTCTTCCCACAATCGGATACAAGATTTCTCTCGCGTATCACCCCTACTCTGGAACTCTCTACCACAACAAATCAGACTCTCGCCTACCATGGAAACCTTCAAAACGAGCCTGAAGACCTACCTCTTCCGATAAGCCTACAACCTGCAGTAGCCACTGATCGACCAAACCACTGCACGACCAGCTCTACCCTCACCTACTGTATCCTCACCCATCCCTTGTAGATTGTGAGCCCTCGCGGGCAGGGTCCTCTCTCCTCCTGTACCAGTCGTGACTTGTTTTATTTAAGATTATTGTACTTGTTTTTTATTATGTAACCCCTCCTCTCATGTAAAGCCCCATGGAATAAATGGCGCTATAATAATAAATAATAATAAGATAGCACAGAGCAAAATACTTTTTTGCCACAGAGTATAAGGTTTATATGGCACAGTGTAATAATATTTTTGCCACAGAGAATAAGATTATTATGCAACAGAGCCATAGGATTTTATTCTACAGAGAACAAAGTTTTTATGCAACAGAGCAATAGGGTTTTTTGCCTCAGCGCAAAAGGTTTATATGGCACAGAGCAATAGATTTTTTTTGCCACAGAAAACTAGATTTTTATGCAACAGAGCAATAGGATTTTTTTCTACAGAAAACAAGGTTTATATAGCACAGAGCAACAGGCTTTTATGGTACAGATTATGAGGCCTTTATAGCACAGAGCAACAGGCTTTTAGGGCAGGCTACACAACACTGCTATGGCACATGGGAGCAGGCTTTTCAGGCACAGAGCATGTGGCTTATATTGCATACAACATGAGGCTGATATGGCATAGAAAACCACACTGACAGTGCACGAGGAACAGAATGGCGGCACAACTTATGACCCGACCTTTATACCTTCATGGTCACATGGTGCGCCTTCCAATCACAGCCATACCAGTACTTGGCTTGGCTGTGATGGCTCTGAAAGGGCCCACAGCCTAAAAGTATGTTGATTGGCTGCGCAGCAACCTTTCATGCTTTATTCATCTGGCGAACCTGAACAATATGACGGACTTCCGATGAAAAAGTCCGTTCTCGGGGTCCGGGCATGGATGCTAGGAGTCCAGTGCGAACCCCGAACTTTACAGTTTGGGTTCGCTCATCAGTAGTTGTAAAGTTTACTGTAATATCTTTCAGCTATTGAGAAAACCATTTAGACGCTGTGCCGTTAGTACAAGTTTCACGGCTTGTCCTCAAATAGCTTCTAAAATGTTCCAATTTATCTAAAATTTGCAGAAATTGCAGGTCACACAACATTTCTTGCTATGTTATGTTTCTTCAATCTTAAAGCAGTAAAATGGCAAACACTAGAAAATCATTTTTAGTATTTTCCATGTACAAAAGACGAGATATAATACACGAGCTGTAACATAGTACAACAATGAGATTAGGAGTAAAAATAGTCACAACATTTTGTGATTTCCTCCTGTCGTTGGAACCTCTAGTGAAGACCAAATATGGAGAAAGATCTCAGATCTGAAACTATTTTTGTTAGAGAAGATGACATTCAGTCGCAATTTATTTAATAAAAAACAAAAAACATTGACCTTTTTTGACGAGTGAAAAGCAATTTTTCCCATTGAATCACTGACATTTACGGTATGGTAACAGAAGGAAAATTGATGTAAAGATCTCAGTTAAACTTTGTGTCTGTGCAAGTTGCACTTGCAGAAAAAAAATGAGCAACTATTTCGAAAGTAAGAAGTCCAATATGTTGGTTTCTGGTTATTGGATGAAATATTTTCTCTAATAGGTCACGGCTGTAACTTTCAGAAAATTGAACACTTGAAGCTTATCGTTTCCTATCGACAGATCCTCCAGTCCTTTTGGTGCTTTTTTTTCCACAAATTATCCAGTTTGAATGTCCAACCTTACATTTCCATAAATTTGGTTAAAGGTTTCAGTTATTCATGATACACCCTGAATACATTATCACACTGTTACACAAATGTCTCAGATATCCAGATTCCCATGCTCCCTTTCCTTCCACTGTGTCCTCTGCCCTCTGCCACCATCATGACAAGTATTAGCATGGCTGTGATTGGCCGACTCAGCGCGTGACCCAGCTTCTGTGGGGGTACTCTGACCAAAAGCATGTGTGTACTCTGCAGCCGTGTCTGTACACTGCAGCTGCCCAACGTGCGTTTCACCTGAGCTTTTGACGAAGGAATGGAGAGAAAAGGATATGAAGACTATTTATCGGGGATGGCCAATCAGACAGCCCAGATAGATAAAGAAGATGGTGAATAGCTGATATCGGTGAGTTTGTATACCATGCATGGTAACACTGCCATCATATTGGTCCTGAAGACGTATCTCCATAGAGCGCATCCGGAAGTGACGATGGCATGTGCTCCTGGTTGGAACGCAAAGAAGTGTCAGAGAAGCATTCTACCCTGGAACGCAGGAGGCCATAACTGAGGCAACGCTATTGGAGCAGACATGTTTGAGCTGTGGGGGTATTGTGCCCTTAGTCTGGGTGTGAAATTTTCTCAGGGAAATGTGAAAACATGCTCTGTGGAGAAATTTACTGTAATCGTATGTGGGGGTATTGTTCCCTTTGCTCTGAGGCTAAAATTTTGAACCTTCTTCTGTGGGGGTATTGTGCACCATGCTCTATGGCTAAAATTTTAAGGGCCAAAAATAAAGTTGCATAATCGTCTAATGCAGACTGATGTTTAAGGGCCTAATTCAGGTATGGTTTCTTGCTTTGAACAGTATTTTTTTCAAGGTAAACTCTTTGGGATTTGGGACCTACTCTTTTCCTCAGATGTAATTGCACTACAACCAGTACTGTATCATACATTTTTGAACATTTGAGGTATAATGCCCTGTGCTCTGTGGATGAATTTCAGTGTAATCGTATTTGAGGGTATTGTTCCCTTTGCTCCAAGGATGAATTTTGAATCAGCTTCTGTAGGAGGTACTGTGCCCAATGGTCTGGAGGTGAAGTTTGTAAGCTGCTTCTGTGGGGATACTCTCCCCCCTACGCTCTGTGGATGAGGTTTTTAACTGTACTGGTGGTAGTAAGCTTTAGTCACTGTTAACATTTTTATGTTATTCATTTACTTCCTATTTTATCATGATCGCTTTGGTGAAATAACTGATTTAAAGGGAACCTGTCACCCCGTTTTTTGAGATTGAGATATAAATACTGTTAAATAGGGCCTGCGCTGTGTGTTACTATAGTGTATGTAGTGTACCCCGATTCCCCACCTATGCTGAGAAATACATTACCAAAGTCGCCGTTTTCGCCTGTCAATCAGGCTGGTCTGGTCAGATGGGCGTGGTGACATCGCTCTTTTCTTCCCCAGCTTTCCGTTGGTGGCGTAGTGGTGTGCGCATGTCCAGATTTCCAAATCCCCTGCGCGCACGAGAAGCAAAAGCGCGCGTTCTGCGCTATTGCCCCTGTCATCGGTGGGGGCGGCCATCTTCCTGGGGCCGCGCGTGCGCAGATCGAGTGCTCTGCTGCACGGGGCTTCAGGAAAATGGCCGCGGGATGCCGCGCGTGCGCATTAGAGATCGCGGCGGCCATTTTCCCAAAGCCGAGATGCAAACTCGGCTTTGGGAAAATGGCCGCCGCGATCTCTAATGCGCACGCGCGGCATCCCGCGGCCATTTTCCTGAAGCCCCGTGCAGCAGAGCACTCGATCTGCGCACGCGCGGCCCCAGGAAGATGGCCGCCCCCACCGATGACAGGGGCAATAGCACAGAACGCGCGCTTTTGCTTCTCGTGCGCGCAGGGGATTCGGAAATCTGGACATGCGCACACCACTACGCCACCAACAGAAAGCTGGGGAAGAAAAGAGCGATGTCACCACGCCCATCTGACCAGACCAGCCTGATTGACAGGCGAAAACGGCGACTTTGGTAATGTATTTCTCAGCATAGGTGGGGAATCGGGGTACACTACATACACTATAGTAACACACAGCGCAGGCCCTATTTAACAGTATTTATATCTCAATCTCAAAAAACGGGGTGACAGGTTCCCTTTAAGTCATTTTCCTATCCACATTTGTTTGCAGGGAAATTGCCATGCTCTTACCCCTCCTGGTTCAAGATTTTTCTCTTTTATTTTAATTCAGTGCCCTATTCCCATTTTCAAAGGCATGCAGGAATCTTTATCCACCCCCCTCACAAAAAATCCCTTTAAGTAATTCCCCTATCCACATTTGTTTGCAGGGCAATTGTCCTGCTCTTACCTCCATTTTTATTTCTTTTGGAGTCTCCTAACCCTCACTCCAACCATTTTACAGCCATTTAACAGCACTGAAGTTTGAATCCCCATTGACTTATAACGGTTTGGTGTCCGGGGTCAAGTTCTAGTCCTGAACCGGAATTTTTAAAAAGTCCAGCCGAAACCAGCAAACCCGAACATCCACATTTTCGCTTATCTCTATAAGGTATGCAAAACCAAATAGGAGAGGATGAGGATTAACATGTAAACAATAATCACACATAAATCTCCAGAGCAACTCTACAGCTTCAAACCAGGCAGAATGAACTATCACTGGCAATTCTCAAATGCCAGTGCTAAGCAAATATACCAAGGGGAAGCATCCAACAAAGAACAGCTGAGACAATCCATGATGGAGAGCTCCAGATCAACTGAATCAATCTCCAATCTTCTAGCCCCTCTCTGTTGCGGTATCCCTGTGACAGTGGATTAATTACATCATCTCCCTAGACCAATTTCAGGTCCATTTAGACACACACCTTTTTCTTGGAATTGAGACTCTAGTATTCCATGTTTGGTTTTCTCCATTACATGTTCTTGCTGTGTTTTCAACTTTCATTCAGCTCTGCTATGTTCCACTACTTCATCCGTCCTGCTGTGTGCCAAGTCTTTGCTGCCCATGGGCACTCCTGCTCATTGCATCAAGACTTGGGGTCCGTGCGCCCACTCAGGCCTGAGGCTTAGAGGAAGTATTCCCAGTATCTTGTGACATGAAATAAAGGAAACAGGAGTCACCTAAGAAAAAGGAGTCACCTCCTGCACCACATAATACTTTTCAGAAGTGATGAGTGGTTTAGGGGGATCATGTAATACACCATATTGCGTTTAGTGATTTTGCCACCTTGCTTCACACTTAGGGCGCTGTAATTATATTCAACCAAAAGTTAAACCTGCAAAATTTTTAAATATATCGGTGTGCTGGAAACTTAGTGGAATAACAGTTGTGAAATTCTCCATTTCCTTCTGATCATTCCATATTCCTTTCACACACTTCTCAGTCTCAAGCCCTTTACCGCTAGAAGGTATAAAGTTTGGATAAATATCTGTAGCGCAAGTTCCAAGGTGGACAAATCCTTTAAGCCCATCACTCGTCATCAGATATTATAGGCTTTTTCTTTGAGATTTTAAGATATAAACAGTGCAGCTATCTTAGAGAATGTTATTGTGCTTTTTTTAATTTATTTTCTAGTCCCACCTGAAAACTCTACTAAACCCGAAAATAATGGCTCAAGGTTGAAGTGTCTGAAGTTGGAAAAAAGAAGGACTCCTTACCGATCTTTAAGTGGCTTCTTCCGCTACAATTATATAATAAATACCGTTGTAAGACAGGTTAAAATTTCCATAATGTTGGGTCTTACAGACAAATACAAAGCAAAACACACTCTATAATCTGGTCTACAAAAAGAAAAAGTAAAAAAAAAAGGTAAAAACAAAAAAAAAAGGTGTTAAATGTTTTATGAATGATTTATAAAGAACATTATGAATACTGTAGAATAGCCAGAGCCTGCATTGATTGGATCATGAACAGCAAAGAGGAGGAGAAGAAGAAGAAGGAGGAGGAAAAGAAGGATGAGGAGGAGGAGGAGAAGAAGGAGGAGGAGGATCAGGAGGTGGAGGAGGAGAAGAACAAGAAGGAGAAGAATGAAGAGAAGGAGGAGAAGAAGAAGAAGGAAGAGGAGAAGAAGGATGAGGAGGAGAAGAAGGAGGAGGAGGATCAGGAGGCGGATGAGGAGAAGAACAAGAAGGAGGAGAATGAAGAGAAGGAGGAGAAGAAGAAGAAGGAAGAGGAGAAGAAGGATGAGGAGTAGGAGGAGAAGAAGGAGGAGGAGCATCAGGAGGCGGAGGAGGAGAAGAACAAGAAGGAGGAGAATGAAGAGAAGGAGGAGAAGAAGAAGAAGGAAGAGGAGGAGGAGGAGAAGAAGGAGAAGAAGAAGAAGAAATCAAAGCAGCCAGCAGGTCATGAACCAATAGTCTTCAAGTTTTATTATGCAAAGCCTCAGGTAAGTTGAAACGTTGCCACTGGATTATTGATGGGGTAGTCCAGTCTAAGAACAACATTTTACAGTCCATTTATGTGATTGCAGACTGCTAAATCATGAAACCCAGATACTGTCATGAGTCCCCTAAATTCCCTTTGTGAATGGGAATGAATAGAATATGATGGACAGCCAGGAAAAGACCAGCTCTATGAGGGCTTCAGAAATGTCAACAGCAGAACAGTATGAAACACATTGAACAAACATGAAGATAATATGATCCTTCTAATCATTGGCATCAGCCATAGGTGAATAAAAATTTGCACTGGTCGATATTGGATCAATTTTGATGAATGTAAGTTTTCCACACTTGCAGAGGACAATATGGTCCACTTGGGTGTTACATAGCCACCTGCCGCACCAAAAAACATCTCTTACAGTATATTGGTAGCTGAACAAGGCAGTACACCCATGGTAAACTGTCCAATCTGTTGACGCAGTAGTCCATGAGGTTGGGACTCAGGAGAAAGGGCACAATCCAGCTATAATTGATTCTGGCTTTTCTGACAGTGTGCCCCTGTTTTCATATGTGTAAACAAGATCAAATCTTTTATTCGCAACCTGACACGGTGAGAGTTGTTTTTGCACACAAATGGATGACTGTGAGCCTACGGTTTGTACTCAGGTTAGGATAGAAAAGGAGGAGGACTGTGCCACACATTGATGCACACTGTCATTGTCACTGTCAGAGGTAATATCATTTTGTTGTTACTGAGGCAAGTGTTGTGCTCCTTGTTCCATAAGGTCTTTCTTTTCCTTCCCCATTAAATGCTTACCGGAAGTAAAGGAGGACAACTGTGACTATAATACCACTGTCTGAATTTGTGTTTACAATCATTTTCAGGAAGAAACTGAGTATTATCTGACAGAATTGCAGGGGTGTCAATACTTTTGGCCCCAACTGTAAGCTTTGACATTCTCTCATTATCCAGATTCACCACAAAATGGCTGCTGCATTCCCTGCCTCTGCTATTATGCAGGCTACAATAGTCCCTATCGATTGGCTGTTTGACTGCTCTATAACTTGCGATAGGATAGCTGCTAGGCATTATGGGGAATTCATATGGTCATGTGAGTCTTCTCTGACCGATGCAATCTTCCGTCCTGTGTACAATGTCAATTTTGGTGATTTGTGCAACATGAATTGTAAATTGTCCGAATTTGCAGAGTCAAGCAAATTCCCAAAATCCCCCCACCCCCCAAAAAAAATGATCACAAGTTTGATTTGTATCAAATTGATTTGCTCATCTCTAATTAATACTTTGATACTAATAACCTTTAAAAAGCAGATGTCGAAATTAAATGGATACCGTGGTGACATCCTCCTAATATAAAACACAAAATAGATCTTCTTTTAGTTCTGTATAGAAAATCTAAAATCTTCTCAAAACTTCCTTCAATTTAAAATGTTAAATTGTAATGAGCAAAAGTATTAGGTAAAATGTGTTTAGTAAAGTAGCAGCCCCTGAGACAGGAATGGTTATTAGAAATAATTATAAGAAGGTCCATTCTGGCGGTTATAACATCTTCTGCCTATTTTGTATTACAACTGCATTATTTCACTTATTATACTAAGAAAAGAAAACTTTTGTATTAATTAGCAGTGAAAATATCTGAACTTCTAAAAGATCATTTCAGACAAGAAGACCCCTGACCCCATTTATCATTTCTCTCATTATTATTCTTATACAAATATTATCAAATTAATTTGTAAAAGACTTCTCGTTGTTGGAATAGGAATATAGTTTATTATGGAAGCTGCACAGCCACTGCACTAAATTATCTCATGGCAGCTTAAAGGGATTGTCCACTTTGTATTTATTTTAAGGAATCTATTGTGGACATGATTTTGTGGCACTTACTAATATATAAGAATTAAAAGTTCCTCTTCTGGACTTATTTTTACAGCCTTCATGCAGACTTATTTGTTTTCATAAAAAATAGAAAAAGAAGTCATCTCACCAGCTTGAAGATCCGATGCCCGGAAACGGTAGTGCCACAGGAAAAAACACAATCATGTAGAAAAAAAACAGCATCCAGAAAGTCCATAAAATTAGTGACTTTATTAGATCCATATAAAAAAAATATGTTAAAAATGTCACAACCACATAGGGGAGATAACGGATTCGCAGACGCATTTCAGATCGACAGGTCTTTAATCATTGTATGCCAGGCTAAAACGCGTTTGCAAATCTATTATCTCCCCTAAATGGTTGTGACATTTTTGACATATTGTTTTTATATGGGTCTAATAAAGTCAATGATTTTATGGAATTTCTGGATGCTGGATTTTTTCTACCTACAGTTAGGTCCATATATATTTGGACAGAGACAACATTTTTCTAATTTTGGTTATAGACATTACCACAATGAATTTTAAACAAAACAATTCAGATGCACATGAAGTTCAGACTTTCAGCTTTCATTTGAGGGTATCCACATTAAAATTGGATGAAGGGTTTAGGAGTTTCAGCTCCTTAACATGTGCCACCCTGTTTTTAAAGGCCGCGCTTCCGGATCGTTGTCGGTATCGCTGCAGTGTCGCTTAGTGTGACGGTACCTTAAAGGTACCGTCACACTAAGCGACGCTGCAACGATGCCGACAACGATGTCGATCGCTGCAGCGTCGCTGTTTGGTCGCTGGAGAGCTGGCACACGGACAGGTCTCCAGCGACCAACGATCCCGAAGTCCCCGGGTAACCAGGGTAAACATCGGGTTACTAAGCGCAGGGCCATGCTTAGTAACCCGATGTTTACCCTGGTTACCGTTGTAAATGTAAAAAAACAAACACTGCATACTTACATTCCGGTGTCTGGTCACGTCCCTCGCCTTCAGCTTCCCGCACTGACTGAGCGCCGGCCGTAAAGTACAGCGGTGACGTCACCGCTGTGCTGTGCTTTACGGCTGGCCGGCACTCACCAGTCAGTGCGGGAAGCTGACGGTGAGGGACCTGACCAGACACCGAAATGTAAGTATGTAGTGTTTGTTTTTTTACATTTACAACAGTAACCAGGGTAAACATCGGGTTACTAAGCGCAGCCCTGCGCTTAGTAACCCAATGTTTACCCTGGTTACCAGTGAAGACATCGCTGAGTCGGCGTCACACACGCCGATTCAGCGATGTCAGCGGGAGATCCAGCGACAAAATAAAGTGCTGGACTTTCCCCAGTGACCAACGATCTCCCAGCAGGGGCCTGATCGTTCGTCGCTGTCACACATAACGATTTCATTAACGATATTGTTGCTACGTCACAAAAAGCAACGATATCGTTAACGATATCGTTAAGTGTGATGGTACCTTTAATGTTTTAGCAGTCATTTTCACTGAAGGGAAAAACTAGTTCACTGGCTAAGTAAAAACAATCAAGATGTAGTAACAAAAAAAGTCTGAAATCTGAATGAATCTTTTACATATTTATTCATAAAAAGATAATAAAGCTCTAAAGAGTAGGGATGAGCGAACCCGAACGGTAAAGTTAGTGGGTAATTACCAGAAACCTGGAAGTCCTATTACTGTTCGGGGTCGGAGGGGGAGAAAGTTTGTTGAAATGCTGCAGCAGAGCCAACCAACAATCTTTAATGCTGTGGGCACTTCCAGCCCCATCCCAGCTATGCAATGTATAAGGGCTGGATCACGTACATGTTGCGCCTCCATTCTGAGTTTAGAGCCTGGTGCATACTGCCCTAACAGCCTGGTGCAGAATGCCCTAATCCAACCTCTTCTCTACTGGGAATTTTTTTAAAGCATAAAACACGAGGGGAGCATCAAATAGAGGACATCAAGTTGATCATGGTGCTGCTGGTGGAGATGGTGTAACTGCTGCAGGAAGAAGACGTGGTCGATCTCTGGCTGTTACGTATCCAAGCGAAACATCTTCTTCAGGTGCAGATAGGCAACAGTACGTTTAGCGTTATTTCATAAGCCCAAGTACCGCTGGCCGAATGGTGAGGCCAGAACATGTCGAGGCAGTGTTAGATTGGATGGCTGAGAGCGACTCCTGTTCCTTTGAATTATCTTTTACCCCATTCCCTGATGAAAGCAAATAATTGGTACCTGCAGACCATGGTCACCAGGCTTTTATCTCACCTTGCAAATCAGCCAAGCAGTGTGAACTCCAAGTAATGCAGCAGTTTTTTCTGTTTTTTGATATTATGCAAATTTGCAGAGAATCCATTATACAATAGGAGATTACATGAGTTACGGATGCAGTTTTATTTGCCCATGCCTTTCTAGGTAATCATATATCTCCATGAGGACAAAAACCACAAACTTTCATCTGAAAGTTTCTTTACTATCTGTTTAGTGGATCTGTAGCAGCTATCTTTGCTTACAAGCTAACAAATTGGTTGTGAAAGTGAGAAAATCCCATTTTACTCTTTCTTTTGTAATTTGGATAAGACCCTATTGCGCTTATTATCATTTCAGTTTTTATCTACACACGTTCAGTTTTTTTTAATGTCTCCACTGGCTGGCGTTCCATGGACCATCCACCTGTACATGTCCCAGAAGAGGAAGAGACTGATTGCACTGATGCCCAGCCACTGACCAGCCTGACCAAAGAACTGAGACGGGCTTCCAGGGTCACTGAGCGACGATGGAAGAGATCTCACTCGACCGAGCACTTCATCGCATACAAGCAGTCCCTCGCCAGCTTCAAGTCCACGCTCACTGCCGCAAATCAAACTTACTTCTCATCCCTCATATCCTCCCTGTCTCACAACTCTAATCAGCTTTTCAACACTTTCAATGCTCTACTCCGTCCCCGCCACCTCATCCCTCTCCTCTCATTTCTACTGAAGACTTTGTATCAATTTTCTACTTAAAGAAAGAGGCAATCAGAGAAAGCATTGGCCCACAGCACCCAATGCCCCTCGTAGCTGCTCAGCCCTGTTCCTCCAAAACCACCTTCTCCACCATGACCGAAGATCAGCTCTCCACCCTTCTGGCAAGATCACACCTCACCACTTGCACGCTTGACCTGCTCCTGTCCCACATCATCCCTTACTTCACCACAGTCTTCAGCTCTAACAAACCTCTTCAACCACTCACAAATAGTGTCTTACCCCCATCCTTCAAACATGCCTCGAACACACCCATCCTCAAAAAGTCCTCACTCTACCCATCCTCTAGTATCTCTTCTCCTTTATGCCTCAAAACTACTGGAACAGCATGTCCATCTTGAACTGGCCACCCACCCACCTCTCTTCCTGTCCTGCTCCCTCTTTGACGGGTTACAATCTGGCTTCCGACCGCATCACTCAACTGAAACTGCCCTAACTAAAGTCACCAATGACCTACTAACCGCCAAGAGCAAGCGACACTACTCTGTCCTCCTTCTCCTGTACCTGTCTTCTGCCTTCGTCACTGTGGACCATTCCCTCCTGCTACAGATTCTTTCATCTCTTGGCATCACAGACTTGGCCCTATCCTGGATCTCATCATATCTAACAGACCAGACATTCAGTGCCTCCCTCTCCCACACCACCTCCGCACCTCACCCCCTGTCTGTTGGTGTTCCCCAAGGCTCAGTTCTATGACCCCTACTCTTCTCCATATACACCTTTGGCCTGGGACTGCTCATAGAATCTCACGGTTTGCAGTATCATCTCTAGGCCGATGACACATAGATCTACCTATCTGAACCTGATTTCACCTCCTTACTGACCAAAATCCCACAATGTCTGTCAGCTATTTCAGCTTTCTTTTCTGCTCGCTTTTTAAAACTGAACATGGACAAAACAGAATTCATCATCTTTCCCCCTTCTCACTCTACCCCTCCACCAAACCTATCCATCAATGTCAATGGCTGCTCACTTTCACCAAGCCCGCATGCTTGGTGCATCAGGATGATCCTCTACTCTGCCCTCTCATTCAAGCCACATATCCAAGCCCTTGCCTCCTTCTGTAATCTCCTAACTCAAAAATATTTCCCGGATCCGTGCATTCCTAAACACTAGTGCATGCCCTTATCATCTCCTGCTTCAACTACAGCAACCTCCTACTCTCTGGACTCCCCTCTAGCACTCTGGCACCACTCCAATCCATCCTACACTCTGCTGCCCGACTAATCCACCTGTCTCCCAGCTATTCCCCAGCTTCTCCCGTATGCCAAGCCCTTCACTGTCTTCCTATTGTCCAGAGGTTCCAGTTCAAAACCCTAACTATGACATACAAAGCCATCCACAACCTGTCTCCTCCCTACATCTGTGACATGGTCTCCCAGTATTTACTTACATGCAACCTTCAATCCTCTCAAGATCTCGTCCACTACTCCCCTCTCATCTCTTCTTCCCACAACTGCATACAAGACTTTTCCTATGCTTCACTCATACTCTGAAACTCTCTACCCCAGCACATCAGACTCTTGCCTACAACTGAAACCTTCAAAAAGAACCTGAAGACTCACCTCTTCCGACAAGCTTACAGCCTTCAGTGATCCTTAGTATGCTGAACCACCGAACAACCAGCTCTACGCTCTCCTATTGTAACCTCCCCCTCCCCCTGCAGACTGTGAACCCTTGCGTGGCAGGGTCCTCTCTCTTTCTGTATTTGTGTGTACCTTTTTTTTGCTCATGTTTATTGTACTTGTTTATAAATTCCCCTTTTCACATGTAAAGCACCATGGAGAAATGGAGCTATAAAAATGTCTAATAATAATAATAAGTACGTGGGTGGGCTCATTCACACAATCAGCAGACCTCCACAGCATATCTTAGAGGATGATGAAACACAGGTGCCAACTGCTGCGTCTTTCTGCAGTGTGCAGACCAGAAAGGAGCGCAGGGATGAGGGATGGGTGGAAGATAATGCGGAAGATGATGAGGTCCTAGACCCCACGTGAATTGTATGCCATCCTATTGACTTGCGCAGTTCGCGGGAAGAGAAGGTGGCCATGCTGCCCGAGAACCACAGCAAAAGGGGGAACAGGGTGCAAAAGCACAGCAGCTGGCCCATAGCCAGTACGTTGATTGCTACTGCCCACCTCGCCAAGGAAATGAGCATATCAAAGCCAGCTCAAAGGAGATCCCTTGCATAGCATTTCTTCAGGCAATGTGCTGATGACAATCAAAGAGAGGTTTACATACTATGCCATCAGAGCCTGAAGGGAGGCATACATCTTCTGAACCTGAGCACCACCTGCATGACAAGGCATGTGAATTCCAAGCATGAGGTGCCATGGTCCTGAATAGCAGAATTTCAAAATTCCTGACCTTTGAAATTCTGTCATTCTGGCTGGTGGAGGCAGATAGTTTAAAAAAATCATGGCGGTGCCTGTTCCACAGTACGTTGTTTCCAGTCGTCAGTACTTTTACAGGTGAGTGATCCCTGCCTTACACACACATGTTGCAGACCAAATCAAGTATGCACTGCACAATAACTTCCGTGGCAAGATCCACATAACCACTGATACATGGACCAGTAAGCACTGGCAGGGACATTACATCTCCCTAACTGCCCACTGGATAAGTGTAGTGGTGGCTAGGACAGAGGTGGAAGGCATTACCACCATCAAGGATCGCTAGACATTTCTCTGTGTATGTTGCCTCCTACTCCGCTTCCTTCACCGCCTTCTCATCCGGTCAGCATAACACCTGCACCACCAACTTTAGCACATCCAGGGGGAAATTACATCAGGCTGTTCTGAAATTTGTTTGGGGGACAAATCCTACACAGCGCAGAAGCTATGGACTTGGATCAAACAATAGACAGATGAGTGGTTGGTGTCGGGGAACCTAATGCCTGACCTAGTGGTGTGAGATATTGGGTGAAATCTTGCTGCGGCTCTGGACCTACCCGGTTTGATGCGCATCCCTTGCCTGGCATATGTGATGAATGTAGTGGTGCAGAGCTTCCTTAAAAATTACCCATATATGTCAGAGCTGCTGCAGAAAGTGCAGGCAGCATGTGTGCACTTTTGGGGTTCTCATCCTGCTTCTGCTCACCTGTCTGCACTACAGCATCACTTCTGCCTTCTGGCTCACCACCTCATATGCAATGTACATGCGGGACGTGTGTGCCATGTTGCGCTGATTCGACCACTCCACCAACATGGCCAGCGCTGATAACACCATCATGAGCATTACTATACCTCTTCTATGTCTGCTTGAATAAACATTTTAGGCTATGATTGTTGAGGTGGTGGCACAGGAAGAAAAGGAACAGGAGGAACAGGGACCATTCATATCATTATCACACCTGATGTCCACACGTGGCTTCTAGGGTGGATTCCTGTATCAAGAGCAGCCAGGTACACAACTGTCCAGCCAAGTGACAGTTTTGGAGAAAGAGGATGAGGAGGAATCTTGTTCACAGAAGAATGACAATCAAAGCAGATCATGAACATCACTGGAGCATGGCTGGGGGGATACAGAGAACCCAGATCATACAGCTCCCACTAAGAACAGCTTGTTGCAGCAACCTAGCACACATGAGCCAATACATGCTGCTTTGCCTGCACAATGACAACAAAGTTGCCCGGTTGTTAGCACTGCTGATTGTTGGGTGGCCATCCATCTGAATCCCAGTTACAAGAACAATATATCATACTTCCTTCCATCACTGGCATTACTGATGGCTTTCCCACCTTACAGCAGGGGCTCAGTGGAAGAATAAGGCAAAAGAGAAGGAAGATGATGCCAATGCAGTGGTGCACTGGCAACACCTCGAAAGGCAGGGTTAGCAAAATTTGGAAAAACCTTGTCCACATGCCACAACATCCGGCACCATCATCTAATTTTGTGTGTACTAGCAGGAGCTACAACAACATGATGGAAGAGTAAGTGTTCACATGTCTCCACATACTAAGTGATGGGTCTGCCCCATTTATCTTCTATGTCTTCAAATGGAACACATAGTCTGAGTTTCTCATTGTAGCGTGGGTTTAGCAGGGTGAGCAACCATTACTCTTTTTTGGCCAAGATTAATCTAACACGAGGGTCATTGGAAAGGCAACGGATCATAAAGTCTGCCATATGTGCCACGGTCTCTACAGTAAACACTTCCCATCTCTACCATGATGACTACTGTCCATCTTCTCGTCCTTCACCATCTCTTCCTCCTCATTCTCCTCCTCAACCCATCCATGTAGGAGAGACGGGACAAAGCTTTTGTAGGTACAGCTCCTTGTCCTCCTCCTCAGCCTTCACATCCTCATTGTTACCCAATCCACACTGAGCAGAAGGGATGAGGCTAGGCTGGGAAGTATCTCCCTGTCTCATGTCTTACTAAATCTCTACCTGGTCTGCATGTCTTGCTTGATGTGTAATTGTTAGCAGCAGCTGTTTAAGTAGCACAGAAGCGGGATTGTTGCACTGATGATGGTGTCATCATCGCCGCTCACCATCTTTCTGGCGTTCTTAAAGTCTTGGAGAACTGTACAAATATCAGACCTCCATGTTCACTCTTCAGTTGTGTGAAGGATGACCAAAATACCGACGGGCTTGTTGGAGCTGGTATTCCACAACTGGCCTCTGCTGCAAACGAAGCCTTGCAGTGTAGAGTTTCAGTGCGTTGTCATGTCGCACACCAGCCCATAAGCTGGCACGTGCATGCACTGCTGCAGCACTGCCAGGGAGGTGTCAGCTTTTGCTGACTTGCGGGAATGGATGCTGACGTGGCATACCTTGACCAGAAGCTCTGGTAACACTGGGGAACACAATTTTTTAGGAGATAGGTCAGGCAACTGTTCTTAACTAATTTTTGGATGCTGAATCCAGGAATGATCTCAGTTTTTCTCTATCATGTCAAGTTTTTGAACTATAGGATTTTTGTCTTGTCAAAAATATGTAAACTACTGTACCTAAAAAGTGGTTTTTTTAAAAAAAAATAGTACAAATAGAAGGAGCAGACATGATCTGAAACAAAGGAAATATGTACATATGTAAATAAAACACTGAGATGGAAAATTACAAGCTTTGAAAACTAACAAAGAAAAAAATCATAAAAGATATATGCACCCAATGTAAAGAGAAAAGCTATCACAAATCCTATTTATTCCTACTATGATACATTTTTTGTGTAAAGATATTGATAATTATGACGTATTGGGAGCTGCACACACCTCTCACCACACTGTCTCAGTTGTGACTACTCTTACAAGTTGCCACGTAGCTCTATATGAGTCGAATTGTAATCAGATAACAAGTCTTATTACAGATATCAGTGCAATTGTGCTTCTCTGGCAGGTAAGTTGTGGAGGAAAAATTTGACGTGCTAGAAAAAAACTGACTACATTTTTGGAATCAGCATGCCAATTTTAGTATAAATCAGCTCAAAAACCTAACTCAACAGAATTTTTTTTTCAAATTGTTCCCCAGTGTAATATATGGATAGGTTTTCAGAAAACGCTGAACTACCAAGTTGAGCATGTGGGCCAAGCATGATACATGTGTGAGCTTGCCAAGTTTCACAGCCGCCAATAGGTTGCGGCCATTATCACACACGTCCATGCCTGGTTGGAGGTTCAGCGGAGAGAACCACAGTTCTGCCTGGTCTGTGTGGCTTATCTCCTAGACAAATTAGCTTCAGCAGAGCTTGTTGCTGCTTCACTAAGGCAGTGCTGCAGAGCTTCCAGCTGATGTGTGCTCTGAGATAGCACATTGGAGAAGAAGGATGCGGAGGAACAGGAACTGGTGTAGGAGGCAGAGGAAACCTTTATTGGACCGAGTGTAAGAGCACACATCATGTTCGAAACGCGTCCCATTATTATCATGATTGACACACACTTCTCTCAATCATTTTTTTGGCTCTTCACAACAATGCCTTTTATTTTACTGTACTGCAATTAAAGATTGACCTTTTTATCGGATCTTGTTGGAGCTGGATTTTTCTACCATCATTCCTGCACATTGTCTCCACTAGGGTTGAGCGAAACGGGTCGAACATTTTCAAAAGTCGCCGACTTTTGGCTAAGTCGGGGTTTCATGAAACCCGATCCGACCCCTGTGCGGGGTCGGCCATGCGGTACGCGACTTTCGCGCCAAAGTCGCGTTTCAATGACGCGAAAAGCGCCATTTCTCAGCCAATGAAGGTAAACGCAGAGTGTGGGCAGCGTGATGACATAGGTCCTGGTCCCCACCATCTTAGAGAAGGGCATTGCAGTGATTGGCTTGCTGTCTGCGACGTCACAGGGGCTATAAAGAGGCGTTCCCGCCGACCGCCATCTTACTGCTGCTGATCTGAGCTTAGGGAGAGGTTGCTGCCGCTTTGTCAGAAGCAGGGATAGCGTTAGGCAGGGTCCATTAACCACAAAACCGCTTGTGCTGCAGCGATTTGCACTGTCCAACACCACCCTCGGTGTGCAGGGACAGTGGAAGTTTTTTTTTTTTTTTTTTCCCCTCAGCGCTGTAGCTCATTGGGCTGCCCTAGAAGGCTCCCTGATAGCTGCATTGCTGTGTGTACGCCGCTGTGCAAACCAACTGCTTTTTTCAAAGCACAAATCCTCTTGTTCCTTCCTTTCTGCACAGCTATCTTTTTTGTTTGTCCACACTTTTTATTTCATTTGTGCATCAGTCCACTCCTTATTGCTGCCTGCCATACCTGGCTGAGATTACTGCAGGCAGGGAGATAGTAGCTGCCTGCCATACCTGGCTGAGATTACTGCAGGCAGGGAGATAGTAATTGTAGGACATTCCCTGTTTTTTTTTTTTTTTTTTTTTTGGTGGGAGATTAAGATTGGCAATTTGGCATTTCTGCTAGAGTGCCATCCCTGTGTGTGCCATCTCTCTCACATAGTGGGCCATAGAAAGCCTTTTCATTTTTCTGTATTTTTTTTTGTGGGGTGTATAAATTCTCCCTGATAAAAATACAGTGGGAGATTAATATTGGCCTTTGGGCTTGTGTGCCAGTCCTGAGTGTGCCATCTCTCTCACAAATAGTGGGCCATAGAAAGCCTATTTTATTTTTTTTGGGGTTTTATAAATTCTCCCTGAAAAAAAGGGAGATTAATATTGGCCTCTGGGCTTGTGTGCCAGTCCTGAGCGTGCCATCTGTGCCAGCCCTGAGCGTGCCATCTCTCTCACAAATAGTGGGCCATAGAAAGCCTATTTAATTTTTTTTTTGGTTTTATAAATTCTCCCTGAAAAAAAGGGAGATTAATATTGGCCTCTGGGCTTGTGTGCCAGTTGTGAGCGTGCCATCTGTGCCAGTCCTGAGCGTGCCATCTCTCTCACAAATAGTGGGCCATAGAAAGCCTATTTAATTTTTTTTTTGGTTTTATAAATTTTCCCTGAAAAAAGGGAGATTAATATTGGCCTCTGGGCTTGTGTGCCAGTTGTGAGCGTGCCATCTGTGCCAGTCCTGAGCGTGCCATCTCTCTCACAAATAGTGGGCCATAGAAAGCCTATTTAATTTTTTTTTTGGTTTTATAAATTTTCCCTGAAAAAAGGGAGATTAATATTGGCCTCTGGGCTTGTGTGCCAGTTGTGAGCGTGCCATCTGTGCCAGTCCTGAGCGTGCCATCTCTCTCACAAATAGTGGGCCATAGAAAGCCTATTTAAATATTTTTTTGGTTTTATAAATTCTCCCAGAAAAAAAGGGAGATTAATATTGGCCTCTGGGCTTCTGTGCCAGTCCTGAGCGTGCCATCTGTGCCAGTCCTGAGCGTCCCATCTCTCTCACAAATAGTGGGCCATAGAAAGCCTATTTTTTTTTTTTTTTGGGTTTTAGAAATTCTCCCTGGAAAAAAAAAGGGAGATTAATATTGCCCTTTGGGCTTGTGTGCCAGTACTAAGCGTTCCATCTCTCTCTCTCTCTCTTAGTCAGTGGGCCATAGAACGCCTATTTTTGGTTTTATTTGTTTTCTAAGTTCTCCCTGAAAAAATCATTTTATTTTATTTGGTTTCTAAATTCTTCCTGATAAAATCATATTTTTTTTATTATTTTTTTTTCTAAAGTCTCCCTGAAAAAAAAAAAAAAAAAAAAAAAAAACAGTGGGAGATTAATATTGGCCTTTCTGCTTGTGTGCCAGTCTTGACTCCTGGGTGCGTCATCTCTCAGTCAGTGGGCCATAGAACGCCTATTTTTGGTTTTATTTGTTTTATAAATTCTCCCTGAAAAAATCATTTTATTTTATTTGGTTTCTAAATTCTTCCTGATAAAATCATATTTTTTTTATTATTTTTTTTTCTAAAGTCTCCCTGAAAAAAAAAAAAAAAAAACAACCAAAAAAAACAGTGGGAGATTAATATTGGCCTTTCTGCTTGTGTGCCAGTCTTGACTCCTGGGTGTGCCATCTCTCTCTCTCTCTCTCTCTCTCTCTCTCTCTCTCTCCAATTGTGGTCCATAGAAAGCCTATATTTTTTTTCCTTGATTTGGGTTCCAAAATCTACCAGAGAAAATAACTCCATCAATCATTGGTAGAAAAATATTGGCCTCTGGGCTTGTGTGCCACTCCTGATTCCTGTGTGCGTCATCTCTCAGTCAGTGGGCCATAGAACGCCTATTTTTGGTTTTATTTGTTTTATAAATTCTCCCTGAAAAAATCATTTTATTTTATTTGGTTTCTAAATTCTACCTGATAAAATCATATTTTTTTTATTATTTTTTTTTCTAAAGTCTCCCTGAAAAAAAAAAAAAAAAAACAACCAAAAAAAACAGTGGGAGATTAATATTGGCCTTTCTGCTTGTGTGCCAGTCTTGACTCCTGGGTGTGCCATCTCTCTCTCTCTCTCTCTCTCCAATTGTGGTCCATAGAAAGCCTATATTTTTTTTCCTTGATTTGGGTTCCAAAATCTACCAGAGAAAATAACTCCATCAATCATTGGTAGAAAAATATTGGCCTCTGGGCTTGTGTGCCACTCCTGATTCCTGTGTGCGTCATCTCTCAGTCAGTGGGCCATAGAACGCCTATTTTTGGTTTTATTTGTTTTATAAATTCTCCCTGAAAAAATCATTTTATTTTATTTGGTTTCTAAATTCTTCCTGATAAAATCATATTTTTTTTATTATTTTTTTTTCTAAAGTCTCCCTGAAAAAAAAAAAAAAAAAAAAAAAAACAGTGGGAGATTAATATTGGCCTTTCTGCTTGTGTGCCAGTCTTGACTCCTGGGTGTGCCATCTCTCTCTCTCTCTCTCTCTCTCTCTCTCCAATTGTGGTCCATAGAAAGCCTATATTTTTTTTCCTTGATTTGGGTTCCAAAATCTACCAGAGAAAATAACTCCATCAATCATTGGTAGAAAAATATTGGCCTCTGGGCTTGTGTGCCACTCCTGATTCCTGTGTGCGTCATCTCTCACTCAGTGGCCCATAGAAAGCATATAGTTTGTTACATTTGTTTTCTAAATTCTCCCTGCAAAAATCAATGTTTTTTTTGGGGGGGGGTTTCTAAAGTGTTCCTGAAAAAAATAAAAATAAAAAAAAAATAATAGTGTGACATTAATATTAACATTTGTGCTTCAGTGACAGTCCTGCGTGTGGGGCATCTCTCTAATTTGCAGCCACCAAAAAAAGAGTGTGTAACATTGGGCCTGATTTTCGCTGTGGTCTCACCAACCTGTAAAGGGGTAGCTAAATCATACTGAAGTTATAGCTCACCGTGTAAGTTGTGTGACTGCAACAAATAACGTTAGTTTGGTTACGTTTTTAAAACAATGAGGAAGTCTAGTGGAAGAGGTCGTGGCCGGGGGCGTTCATTGTCAGCTGGTAATGAGGGTAGTGGTAGTGGTGGAGCATCAGGTGGTCGTGGGGAAAAAAATATTGCACCTAAGTCTGGAGCTGTGGAGCCAGGTTCGTCGTCCGGCTACACAAGGCCTCGAACGCTCCCTTTTCTGGGATTAGGAAAACCGCTTTTAAAGCCGGAGCAGCAAGAGCAAGTTTTGGCTTATCTTGCTGACTCAGCCTCTAGCTCTTTTGCCTCCTCTCGTGAAACTGGTAAAAGTAAAAGCAGCGCGTCGTTAGTGGATGTTCACAGTCAGGGACAAGTCACTTCCTTGTCCTCTTCAGCAAAAACAACAACAGAGAAGAATGCAGCAGGCGACACAACGGGTTACTCCATGGAGCTCTTTACACATACCGTCCCTGGCTTAGAAAGTGAAGCAGTTAACAGTCCATGCCCATTACAAATTGAATCTGACATGGAGTGCACTGACGCACAGCCACAGCCAGACTACTATGCTGGTCCTTTGACTCAGACCACAACATTGCCCTCGCAGGGTGCTGATCAAGAATCAGACCCTGATGAGACTATGTTGCCCCATCACGAACGCTATACCACCGAACGACACGGTGACACAGACGAAGTTGCGCAGGAGGTACAAGAAGAGTTATTAGATGACCCAGTTCTTGACCCCGATTGGCAGCCATTGGGGGAACAGGGTGCAGGCGGCAGCAGTTCTGAAGCAGAGGAGGAGGAGGGGCCGCAGCAGGCATCAACATCGCCACAGGTTCCATCTGCCGGGCCCGTATCTTGCCCAAAACGCGTGGCAAAGCCAAAACCTGGTGGAGGACAGCGTGGCCATCCGGTTAAAGCTCAGTCTGCAATGCCTGAAAAGGTATCCGATGCTAGAAAGAGTGCAGTCTGGCATTTTTTTAAACAACATCCAATTGATCAGCGCAAAGTCATCTGTCAAAAATGTTCTACTTCCTTAAGCAGAGGTCAGAATCTGAAAAGTCTCAATACTAGTTGCATGCATAGACATTTAACCACCATGCATTTGAAAGCTTGGACTAACTACCAAACGTCCCTTAAGGTTGTTGCACCCTCGGCCAATGAAGCTAGTCATCAACGCAACATCCCTTCCGGCAGTGTAGGACCACCATTTAGCGCACCACCTGCTGTATCTGTGCAGGTATCTTTGCCAGGCCAAAGCAGTCAGGGTCAGGGAATCACCAGTTTCGTAGTAGGAAACACTGCATCTAGGGCACCGGCGGCAACAATACCATCTCCCACCGTCTCTCAGTCTGCCATGTCCACCGGCACCCCCGCTAGTTCCACGATCTCCATCTCTCCAGTCCAGCTCACCCTACATGAGACTATGGTTAGAAAAAGGAAGTACTTAGCCTCGCATCCGCGTACACAGGGTTTGAACGCCCACATAGCTAGACTAATCTCGTTAGAGATGATGCCCTACCGGTTAGTTGAAAGCGAAGCTTTCAAAGACCTGATGGACTACGCTGTACCACGCTACGAGCTACCCAGTCGACACTTTTTTTCCAGAAAAGCCATCCCAGCCCTCCACCAGCATGTTAAAGAGCGCATCGTCCATGCACTCAGGCAATCTGTGAGCACAAAGGTGCACCTGACAACAGATGCATGGACCAGTAGGCATGGCCAGGGACGTTACGTGTCCATCACGGCACACTGGGTAAATGTGGTGGATTCAGGGTCCACAGGGGACAGCAAGTTTGGGACAGTTCTGCCTAGCCCACGGTCTAGTAAACAGTTGTCTGTAGCCGTTCGCACCCCCTCCTCCTCCTCCTCCTCCTCGTCCTCCTGCAGAAGCAAGAGCTCGTCCACAGACCGCAGTCGCACAAACACTCCATCCGCACCTGCCACTGTTGCACACCAGGTCTCCCATTATGGGGCAGCTACTGGCATACGTCAGCAGGCTGTATTGGCTATGAAGTGTTTGGGCGACAATAGACACACCGCGGAAGTTCTGTCCGAGTTCTTGCAGCAAGAAACGCAGTCGTGGCTGGGCACTGTAGATCTTGAGGCAGGCAAGGTAGTGAGTGATAACGGAAGGAATTTCATGGCTGCCATCTCCCTTTCCCAACTGAAACACATTCCTTGCCTGGCTCACACCTTAAACCTGGTGGTGCAGTGCTTCCTGAAAAGTTATCCGGGGTTATCCGACCTGCTCCTCAAAGTGCGTGGACTTTGCGCACATATCCGCCGTTCGCCTGTACACTCCAGCCGTATGCAGACCTATCAGCGTTCTTTGAACCTTCCCCAGCATCGCCTAATCATAGACGTTGCAACAAGGTGGAACTCAACACTGCACATGCTTCAGAGACTGTGCGAACAGAGGCGGGCTGTTATGTTTTTGTGGGAGGATACACATACACGGGCAGGCAGTAGGATGGCAGACATGGAGTTGTCAGGTGTGCAGTGGTCGAAGATTCAAGACATGTGTCAAGTCCTTCAGTGTTTTGAGGAATGCACACGGCTGGTTAGTGCAGACAACGCCATAATAAGCATGAGCATCCCCCTAATGCGTCTGCTGATGCAAAGTTTGACGCACATAAAGGATCAGGCGTCTGCACCAGAGGAAGAGGAAAGCCTTGATGACAGTCAGCGATTGTCTGGTCAGGGCAGTGTACATGACGAGGTACCGGGCGAAGAGGAGGTGGAGGATGAGGAGGATGATGGGGATGAGTATATTTTTAATGAGGAAGCTTTCCCGGGGGCACGGGAAATTGGTGGCGTGGCAAGGCCGGGTTCTGGTTTTTTGAGGGACACAAGTGACGTAGATTTGCCTGCAACTGCCCCTCAACCAAGCACAACCGCAGATTTGACAACGGGAACTTTGGCCCACATGGCGGATTATGCCTTGCGTATCCTCAAAAGGGACACACGCATTACAAAAATGATGAACGATGACGATTACTGGTTGGCCTGCCTCCTTGATCCTCGCTATAAAGGCAAATTGCAAAATATTATGCCACATGAGAACTTGGAACTAATATTAGCAACAAAACAATCAACTCTTGTTGACCGTTTGCTTCTGGCATTCCCTGCACACAGCGCCCGTGATCGTTCTCACACGAGCTCCAGGGGCCAGCAGACCAGAGGTGTTAGAGGGGCAGAAATCAGAAGTGGCGTTGGCCAGAGGGGTTTTCTGACCAGGTTGTGGAGTGATTTTTCTATGACCGCAGACAGGACAGGTACTGCAGCATCAATTCAAAGTGACAGGAGACAACATTTGTCCAGTATGGTTACAAACTATTTTTCATCCCTTATCGACGTTCTCCCTCAACCGTCATTCCCATTTGATTACTGGGCATCCAAATTAGACACCTGGCCAGAATTGGCAGAATATGCATTGCAGGAGCTTGCTTGCCCGGCAGCTAGTGTCCTATCAGAAAGAGTATTCAGTGCTGCAGGTTCAATACTAACAGAAAAAAGGACTCGTCTGCCTACCCAAAATGTAGATGATCTAACCTTCATTAAAATGAACCACAACTGGATTTCAAAATCTTTTGCCCCACCCTGCCCGGCTGACACCTAGCTTTCCTATGAAAAGGTCTTGCCTGTGGACTATTCTGAATGACTTTTCCAATCTCGTAATTTTCTTCACCTGATTGTCCAGCATACGACATGTTTCCACCTCACGAAATGGCCAAACTCCCCACACGGGGCCGTGCTATCGCCACTTTGCGCTTGGACCCTTGAGAGTGCTGTTTGTCTGAAGAGGTGGGTGTGGCCGCTTTTGGTCGACGGCACTGCCACTGGGTCCCTCATAGTACAATAAAGTGTCTCTGGCGGTGGTGGTGCGCACCCAACGTCAGACACACCGTTGTAATATGAGGGGCCCTGTGCCTGTACCGCCGGCCACAAGCCAGTTCCCCCCCCCCAGCTCAAACAGTGCTCTACCACTAGCAAAATTATCTCTCACAGCTTCACCAATGTGTAGTCTAGGCGCTGACATCCTTCAATGCCTGGCACTGACAATACCATTGTTTTGACATTTTTGTTATGTTAGGCCTTCGAAGCCTGTCTGCGGTCCCTTCTTTCTACAACTACTACACTGACCAGGCCACTGCTGGCCGTGTTACCCTGGAACCAATTTAAAAGTGCCTACAGTCAGCCCAATTTTGTTATGTTAGGCCTTCGAAGACTGTCTGCCGTCACTCCTTCCACTAGACTTCCACTGACCATACACTGCTGCCCATGTACCCCTGGAACCAATTTAAAGTGCCTACAGCCAGCCCAATTTTGTTATGTTAGGCCTTGGAAGCCTGTCTGCGGTCACTCCTTCCACTAGACTTCCACTGACCAGACCACTGCTGCCCGTGTACCCCTGGAACCAATTTAAAAGTGCCTACAGCCAGCCCAAGTTTGTTATGTTAGGCCTTGGAAGCCTGTCTGCGGTCACTCCTTCCACTAGACTTCCACTGACCAGACCACTGCTGCCCGTGTACCCCTGGAACCAATTTAAAAGTGCCTACAGCCAGCCCAAGTTTGTTATGTTAGGCCTTGGAAGCCTGTCTGCGGTCACTCCTTCCACTAGACTTCCACTGACCATACACTGCTGCCCATGTACCCCTGGAACCAATTTAAAAGTGCCTACAGCCAGCCCAAGTTTGTTATGTTAGGCCTTCGAAGCCTGTCTGCGGTCACTCCTTCCACTAGACTTCCACTGACCAGACCACTGCTGCCCGTGTACCCCTGGAACCAATTTAAAAGTGCCTACAGCCAGCCCAAGTTTGTTATGTTAGGCCTTGGAAGCCTGTCTGCGGTCACTCCTTCCACTAGACTTCCACTGACCAGACCACTGCTGCCCGTGTACCCCTGGAACCAATTTAAAAGTGCCTACAGCCAGCCCAAGTTTGTTATGTTAGGCCTTGGAAGCCTGTCTGCGGTCACTCCTTCCACTAGACTTCCACTGACCATACACTGCTGCCCATGTACCCCTGGAACCAATTTAAAAGTGCCTACAGCCAGCCCAAGTTTGTTATGTTAGGCCTTCGAAGCCTGTCTGCGGTCACTCCTTCCACTAGACTTCCACTGACCAGACCACTGCTGCCCGTGTACCCCTTGAACCAATTTAAAAGTGCCTACAGCCAGCCCAATGTTATTATGTTAGGCCTTCGAAGCCTGTCTGCGGTCACTCCTTCCACTAGGCCTCCACTGACCACACCACTGCTGCCCGTGTACCCCTGGAACCAATTTAAAATTGCCTACAGCCATGTGTGATTATTTTAGGCCTTCGATGCCTGTCTGCGGTCACTCCTTCCACTAGGCCTCCACTGACCACACCACTGCTGCCCGTGTACCCCTGGAACCAATTTAAAATTGCCTACAGCCAGCCCAATTTTTTTATTTTAGGCCTTCGATGCCTGTCTGCGGTCCATTCTTTCAACTACTACTACTACACTGACCAGGGCACTGCTGCCCAAGTACCCCTGGAACCAATTTAAAATTGACTACAGCCATGTGTTAATATTTTAGGCCTTCGATGCCTGTCTGTGGTCACTCCTTCCACTAGGCCTCCACTGACCACACCACTGCTGCCCGTGTACCCCTGGAACCAATTTAAAATTGCCTACAGCCATGTGTGATTATTTTAGGCCTTCGATGCCTGTCTGCGGTCACTCCTTCCACTAGGCCTCCACTGACCACACCACTGCTGCCCGTGTACCCCTGGAACCAATTTAAAATTGCCTACAGCCAGCCCAATTTTTTTATTTTAGGCCTCCGATGCCTGTCTGCGGTCCATTCTTTCAACTACTACTACACTGACCAGGGCACTGCTGCCCAAGTACCCCTGGAACCAATTTAAAATTGACTACAGCCATGTGTTAATATTTTAGGCCTTCGATGCCTGTCTGTGGTCACTCCTTCCACTAGGCCTCCACTGACCACACCACTGCTGCCCGTGTACCCCTGGAACCAATTTAAAATTGCCTACAGCCATGTGTGATTATTTTAGGCCTTCGATGCCTGTCTGCGGTCACTCCTTCCACTAGGCCTCCACTGACCACACCACTGCTGCCCGTGTAACCCTGGAACCAATTTAAAATTGCCTACAGCCATGTGTTATTATTTTAGGCCTTCGATGCCTGTCTGCGGTCACTCCTTCCACTAGGCCTCCACTGACCACACCACTGCTGCCCGTGTACCCCTGGAACCAATTTAAAATTGCCTACAGCCAGCCCAATTTTTTTATTTTAGGCCTTCGATGCCTGTCTGCGGTCCATTCTTTCAACTACTATTACACTGACCAGGGCACTGCTGCCCGTGTACCCCTGGAACCAATTTAAAATTGCCTACAGCCATGTGTTATTATTTTAGGCCTTCGATGCCTGTCTGCGGTCACTCCTTCCACTAGGCCTCCACTGACCACACCACTGCTGCCCGTGTACCCCTGGAACCAATTTAAAATTGCCTACAGCCATGTGTTATTATTTTAGGCCTTCGATGCCTGTCTGCGGTCACTCCTTCCACTAGGCCTCCACTGACCACACCACTGCTGCCCGTGTACCCCTGGAACCAATTTAAAATTGCCTACAGCCAGCCCAATTTTTTTATTTTAGGCCTTCGATGCCTGTCTGCGGTCCATTCTTTCAACTACTACTACACTGACCAGGGCACTGCTGCCCAAGTACCCCTGGAACCAATTTAAAATTGACTACAGCCATGTGTTAATATTTTAGGCCTTCGATGCCTGTCTGTGGTCACTCCTTCCACTAGGCCTCCACTGACCACACCACTGCTGCCCGTGTACCCCTGGAACCAATTTAAAATTGCCTACAGCCATGTGTGATTATTTTAGGCCTTCGATGCCTGTCTGCGGTCACTCCTTCCACTAGGCCTCCACTGACCACACCACTGCTGCCCGTGTACCCCTGGAACCAATTTAAAATTGCATACAGCCAGCCCAATTTTTTTATTTTAGGCCTTCGATGCCTGTCTGCGGTCCATTCTTTCAACTACTACTACACTGACCAGGGCACTGCTGCCCGTGTACCCCTGGAACCAATTTAAAATTGCCTACAGCCATGTGTTATTATTTTAGGCCTTCGATGCCTGTCTGCGGTCACTCCTTCCACTAGGCCTCCACTGACCACACCACTGCTGCCCGTGTACCCCTGGAACCAATTTAAAATTGCCTACAGCCAGCCCAATTTTTTTATTTTAGGCCTTCGATGCCTGTCTGCGGTCCATTCTTTCAACTACTACTACACTGACCAGGGCACTGCTGCCCAAGTACCCCTGGAACCAATTTAAAATTGACTACAGCCATGTGTTAATATTTTAGGCCTTCGATGCCTGTCTGTGGTCACTCCTTCCACTAGGCCTCCACTGACCACACCACTGCTGCCCGTGTACCCCTGGAACCAATTTAAAATTGCCTACAGCCATGTGTGATTATTTTAGGCCTTCGATGCCTGTCTGCGGTCACTCCTTCCACTAGGCCTCCACTGACCACACCACTGCTGCCCGTGTACCCCTGGAACCAATTTAAAATTGCCTACAGCCAGCCCAATTTTTTTATTTTAGGCCTTCGATGCCTGTCTGCGGTCCATTCTTTCAACTACTACTACACTGACCAGGGCACTGCTGCCCAAGTACCCCTGGAACCAATTTAAAATTGACTACAGCCATGTGTTAATATTTTAGGCCTTCGATGCCTGTCTGTGGTCACTCCTTCCACTAGGCCTCCACTGACCACACCACTGCTGCCCGTGTACCCCTGGAACCAATTTAAAATTGCCTACAGCCATGTTTTATTATTTTAGGCCTTCGATGCCTGTCTGCGGTCACTCCTTCCACTAGGCCTCCACTGACCACACCACTGCTGCCCGTGTACCCCTGGAACCAATTTAAAATTGCCTACAGCCAGCCCAATTTTTTTATTTTAGGCCTTCGATGCCTGTCTGCGGTCCATTCTTTCAACTACTACTACACTGACCAGGGCACTGCTGCCCAAGTACCCCTGGAACCAATTTAAAATTGACTACAGCCATGTGTTAATATTTTAGGCCTTCGATGCCTGTCTGTGGTCACTCCTTCCACTAGGCCTCCACTGACCACACCACTGCTGCCCGTGTACCCCTGGAACCAATTTAAAATTGCCTACAGCCATGTGTGATTATTTTAGGCCTTCGATGCCTGTCTGCGGTCACTCCTTCCACTAGGCCTCCACTGACCACACCACTGCTGCCCGTGTAACCCTGGAACCAATTTAAAATTGCCTACAGCCATGTGTTATTATTTTAGGCCTTCGATGCCTGTCTGCGGTCACTCCTTCCACTAGGCCTCCACTGACCACACCACTGCTGCCCGTGTACCCCTGGAACCAATTTAAAATTGCCTACAGCCAGCCCAATTTTTTTATTTTAGGCCTTCGATGCCTGTCTGCGGTCCATTCTTTCAACTACTATTACACTGACCAGGGCACTGCTGCCCGTGTACCCCTGGAACCAATTTAAAATTGCCTACAGCCATGTGTTATTATTTTAGGCCTTCGATGCCTGTCTGCGGTCACTCCTTCCACTAGGCCTCCACTGACCACACCACTGCTGCCCGTGTACCCCTGGAACCAATTTAAAATTGCCTACAGCCATGTGTTATTATTTTAGGCCTTCGATGCCTGTCTGCGGTCACTCCTTCCACTAGGCCTCCACTGACCACACCACTGCTGCCCGTGTACCCCTGGAACCAATTTAAAATTGCCTACAGCCAGCCCAATTTTTTTATTTTAGGCCTTCGATGCCTGTCTGCGGTCCATTCTTTCAACTACTACTACACTGACCAGGGCACTGCTGCCCAAGTACCCCTGGAACCAATTTAAAATTGACTACAGCCATGTGTTAATATTTTAGGCCTTCGATGCCTGTCTGTGGTCACTCCTTCCACTAGGCCTCCACTGACCACACCACTGCTGCCCGTGTACCCCTGGAACCAATTTAAAATTGCCTACAGCCATGTGTGATTATTTTAGGCCTTCGATGCCTGTCTGCGGTCACTCCTTCCACTAGGCCTCCACTGACCACACCACTGCTGCCCGTGTACCCCTGGAACCAATTTAAAATTGCATACAGCCAGCCCAATTTTTTTATTTTAGGCCTTCGATGCCTGTCTGCGGTCCATTCTTTCAACTACTACTACACTGACCAGGGCACTGCTGCCCGTGTACCCCTGGAACCAATTTAAAATTGCCTACAGCCATGTGTTATTATTTTAGGCCTTCGATGCCTGTCTGCGGTCACTCCTTCCACTAGGCCTCCACTGACCACACCACTGCTGCCCGTGTACCCCTGGAACCAATTTAAAATTGCCTACAGCCAGCCCAATTTTTTTATTTTAGGCCTTCGATGCCTGTCTGCGGTCCATTCTTTCAACTACTACTACACTGACCAGGGCACTGCTGCCCAAGTACCCCTGGAACCAATTTAAAATTGACTACAGCCATGTGTTAATATTTTAGGCCTTCGATGCCTGTCTGTGGTCACTCCTTCCACTAGGCCTCCACTGACCACACCACTGCTGCCCGTGTACCCCTGGAACCAATTTAAAATTGCCTACAGCCATGTTTTATTATTTTAGGCCTTCGATGCCTGTCTGCGGTCACTCCTTCCACTAGGCCTCCACTGACCACACCACTGCTGCCCGTGTACCCCTGGAACCAATTTAAAATTGCCTACAGCCAGCCCAATTTTTTTATTTTAGGCCTTCGATGCCTGTCTGCGGTCCATTCTTTCAACTACTACTACACTGACCAGGGCACTGCTGCCCAAGTACCCCTGGAACCAATTTAAAATTGACTACAGCCATGTGTTAATATTTTAGGCCTTCGATGCCTGTCTGTGGTCACTCCTTCCACTAGGCCTCCACTGACCACACCACTGCTGCCCGTGTACCCCTGGAACCAATTTAAAATTGCCTACAGCCATGTGTGATTATTTTAGGCCTTCGATGCCTGTCTGCGGTCACTCCTTCCACTAGGCCTCCACTGACCACACCACTGCTGCCCGTGTAACCCTGGAACCAATTTAAAATTGCCTACAGCCAGCCCAATTTTTTTATTTTAGGCCTTCGATGCCTGTCTGCGGTCCATTCTTTCAACTACTACTACACTGACCAGGGCACTGCTGCCCAAGTACCCCTGGAACCAATTTAAAATTGACTACAGCCATGTGTTAATATTTTAGGCCTTCGATGCCTGTCTGTGGTCACTCCTTCCACTAGGCCTCCACTGACCACACCACTGCTGCCCGTGTACCCCTGGAACCAATTTAAAATTGCCTACAGCCATGTTTTATTATTTTAGGCCTTCGATGCCTGTCTGCGGTCACTCCTTCCACTAGGCCTCCACTGACCACACCACTGCTGCCCGTGTACCCCTGGAACCAATTTAAAATTGCCTACAGCCAGCCCAATTTTTTTATTTTAGGCCTTCGATGCCTGTCTGCGGTCCATTCTTTCAACTACTACTACACTGACCAGGGCACTGCTGCCCAAGTACCCCTGGAACCAATTTAAAATTGACTACAGCCATGTGTTAATATTTTAGGCCTTCGATGCCTGTCTGTGGTCACTCCTTCCACTAGGCCTCCACTGACCACACCACTGCTGCCCGTGTACCCCTGGAACCAATTTAAAATTGCCTACAGCCATGTGTGATTATTTTAGGCCTTCGATGCCTGTCTGCGGTCACTCCTTCCACTAGGCCTCCACTGACCACACCACTGCTGCCCGTGTAACCCTGGAACCAATTTAAAATTGCCTACAGCCATGTGTTATTATTTTAGGCCTTCGATGCCTGTCTGCGGTCACTCCTTCCACTAGGCCTCCATTGACCACACCACTGCTGCCCGTGTACCCCTGGAACCAATTTAAAATTGCCTACAGCCAGCCCAATTTTTTTATTTTAGGCCTTCGATGCCTGTCTGCGGTCCATTCTTTCAACTACTATTACACTGACCAGGGCACTGCTGCCCGTGTACCCCTGGAACCAATTTAAAATTGCCTACAGCCATGTGTTATTATTTTAGGCCTTCGATGCCTGTCTGCGGTCACTCCTTCCACTAGGCCTCCACTGACCACACCACTGCTGCCCGTGTACCCCTGGAACCAATTTAAAATTGCCTACAGCCATGTGTTATTATTTTAGGCCTTCGATGCCTGTCTGCGGTCACTCCTTCCACTAGGCCTCCACTGACCACACCACTGCTGCCCGTGTACCCCTGGAACCAATTTAAAATTGCCTACAGCCAGCCCAATTTTTTTATTTTAGGCCTTCGATGCCTGTCTGCGGTCCATTCTTTCAACTACTACTACACTGACCAGGGCACTGCTGCCCAAGTACCCCTGGAACCAATTTAAAATTGACTACAGCCATGTGTTAATATTTTAGGCCTTCGATGCCTGTCTGTGGTCACTCCTTCCACTAGGCCTCCACTGACCACACCACTGCTGCCCGTGTACCCCTGGAACCAATTTAAAATTGCCTACAGCCATGTGTGATTATTTTAGGCCTTCGATGCCTGTCTGCGGTCACTCCTTCCACTAGGCCTCCACTGACCACACCACTGCTGCCCGTGTACCCCTGGAACCAATTTAAAATTGCATACAGCCAGCCCAATTGTTTTATTTTAGGCCTTCGATGCCTGTCTGCGGTCCATTCTTTCAACTACTACTACACTGACCAGGGCACTGCTGCCCGTGTACCCCTGGAACCAATTTAAAATTGCCTACAGCCATGTGTTATTATTTTAGGCCTTCGATGCCTGTCTGCGGTCACTCCTTCCACTAGGCCTCCACTGACCACACCACTGCTGCCCGTGTACCCCTGGAACCAATTTAAAAGTGCCTACAGCCAGCCCAATTTTTTTATTTTAGGCCTTCGATGCCTGTCTGCGGTCCATTCTTTCAACTACTACTACACTGACCAGGGCACTGCTGCCCGTGTACCCCTGGAACCAATTTAAAATTGCCTACAGCCATGTGTTATTATTTTAGGCCTTCGATGCCTGTCTGCGGTCACTCCTTCCACTAGGCCTCCACTGACCACACCACTGCTGCCCGTGTACCCCTGGAACCAATTTAAAATTGCCTACAGCCAGCCCAATTTTTTTATTTTAGGCCTTCGATGCCTGTCTGCGGTCCATTCTTTCAACTACTACTACACTGACCAGGGCACTGCTGCCCAAGTACCCCTGGAACCAATTTAAAATTGACTACAGCCATGTGTTAATATTTTAGGCCTTCGATGCCTGTCTGTGGTCACTCCTTCCACTAGGCCTCCACTGACCACACCACTGCTGCCCGTGTACCCCTGGAACCAATTTAAAATTGCCTACAGCCATGTTTTATTATTTTAGGCCTTCGATGCCTGTCTGCGGTCACTCCTTCCACTAGGCCTCCACTGACCACACCACTGCTGCCCGTGTACCCCTGGAACCAATTTAAAATTGCCTACAGCCAGCCCAATTTTTTTATTTTAGGCCTTCGATGCCTGTCTGCGGTCCATTCTTTCAACTACTACTACACTGACCAGGGCACTGCTGCCCAAGTACCCCTGGAACCAATTTAAAATTGACTACAGCCATGTGTTAATATTTTAGGCCTTCGATGCCTGTCTGTGGTCACTCCTTCCACTAGGCCTCCACTGACCACACCACTGCTGCCCGTGTACCCCTGGAACCAATTTAAAATTGCCTACAGCCATGTGTGATTATTTTAGGCCTTCGATGCCTGTCTGCGGTCACTCCTTCCACTAGGCCTCCACTGACCACACCACTGCTGCCCGTGTAACCCTGGAACCAATTTAAAATTGCCTACAGCCATGTGTTATTATTTTAGGCCTTCGATGCCTGTCTGCGGTCACTCCTTCCACTAGGCCTCCACTGACCACACCACTGCTGCCCGTGTACCCCTGGAACCAATTTAAAATTGCCTACAGCCAGCCCAATTTTTTTATTTTAGGCCTTCGATGCCTGTCTGCGGTCCATTCTTTCAACTACTATTACACTGACCAGGGCACTGCTGCCCGTGTACCCCTGGAACCAATTTAAAATTGCCTACAGCCATGTGTTATTATTTTAGGCCTTCGATGCCTGTCTGCGGTCACTCCTTCCACTAGGCCTCCACTGACCACACCACTGCTGCCCGTGTACCCCTGGAACCAATTTAAAATTGCCTACAGCCATGTGTTATTATTTTAGGCCTTCGATGCCTGTCTGCGGTCACTCCTTCCACTAGGCCTCCACTGACCACACCACTGCTGCCCGTGTACCCCTGGAACCAATTTAAAATTGCCTACAGCCAGCCCAATTTTTTTATTTTAGGCCTTCGATGCCTGTCTGCGGTCCATTCTTTCAACTACTACTACACTGACCAGGGCACTGCTGCCCAAGTACCCCTGGAACCAATTTAAAATTGACTACAGCCATGTGTTAATATTTTAGGCCTTCGATGCCTGTCTGTGGTCACTCCTTCCACTAGGCCTCCACTGACCACACCACTGCTGCCCGTGTACCCCTGGAACCAATTTAAAATTGCCTACAGCTATGTGTGATTATTTTAGGCCTTCGATGCCTGTCTGCGGTCACTCCTTCCACTAGGCCTCCACTGACCACACCACTGCTGCCCGTGTACCCCTGGAACCAATTTAAAATTGCATACAGCCAGCCCAATTTTTTTATTTTAGGCCTTCGATGCCTGTCTGCGGTCCATTCTTTCAACTACTACTACACTGACCAGGGCACTGCTGCCCGTGTACCCCTGGAACCAATTTAAAATTGCCTACAGCCATGTGTTATTATTTTAGGCCTTCGATGCCTGTCTGCGGTCACTCCTTCCACTAGGCCTCCACTGACCACACCACTGCTGCCCGTGTACCCCTGGAACCAATTTAAAATTGCCTACAGCCAGCCCAATTTTTTTATTTTAGGCCTTCGATGCCTGTCTGCGGTCCATTCTTTCAACTACTACTACACTGACCAGGGCACTGCTGCCCAAGTACCCCTGGAACCAATTTAAAATTGACTACAGCCATGTGTTAATATTTTAGGCCTTCGATGCCTGTCTGCGGTCACTCCTTCCACTAGGCCTCCACTGACCACACCACTGCTGCCCGTGTACCCCTGGAACCAATTTAAAATTGCCTACAGCCAGCCCAATTTTTTTATTTTAGGCCTTCGATGCCTGTCTGCGGTCCATTCTTTCAACTACTACTACACTGACCAGGGCACTGCTGCCCGTGTACCCCTGGAACCAATTTAAAATTGCCTACAGCCATGTGTTATTATTTTAGGCCTTCGATGCCTGTCTGTGGTCCCTCCTTCCACTAGGCCTCCACTGACCTGTCTACTGCGGCCCGTGTACCCCTTGAACCAACCTAATAAAATATTTAAAAAATTAATTTGATTATAAAAAATAAGATCGTGTTGAGATCTCAAATGCAGACATTTTAACAATCAAAACAAACACACAACAAATATCTGGAACTGTACTACAAAGGTCCAACAGCTACAATTTCTTTCTCCTGCAAGAAGTTAACTGAAAGTTTTTTGGAGTTGTTAACACAGATATGGCATCCACCGAGTGTTGTCCTGTCGCGTCTCCTTTAAATTATTTCCAATAAGATGTTAAACTATTAATTTAATAAAATCAATAATTAAAAAAATAATTGAGTAAGTCAAAAGCACATTGCAAATAAACATTAATTACAAATCAAGAAGCATGGCGCGTCCGAGGGTGAGTAGATACCGAATAAGAATATAATCACCCTCGGACGCGCAATGCTTATTTACAACAGCCTTCCTTCCTAAGAATCAGCCCTTCCGTGGTGTAGAGAGAGGTTGTGTTACACTCCAAGGTGTTCCCCAGGTTGCCTTTCCTGAGCTTCGATCTTCCGGCTCTCGTTTAGTAGCTGTTGGAAACTACGCTGCATTAGGCCTACTAATTGTGTATGGGGTGTAGAGACAGGTTGTGTTACACTCCAAGGTTTTCACCAGGTTGCCTTTCCTGAGCTTCGATCTTCATGCTCTCGTTTAGTAGGTGTTGGAAAGTAGGCTGCATTAGGCCTACAAATTGGGTATGGGGTGGAGAGAGATGGTGTGTTACACTCCAAGGTGTTCCCCAGGTTTCCTTGCCATTGCTTCGGTCTTCCGACTCTCGTTTAGTAGTTGTAGAAAAGTACACAGCATTAGGCCTACAAAATGGGTATGGGGTGGAGAGAGATGGTGTGTTACACTCCAAGGTGTTCCCCAGGTTGCCTTTCCTGAGCTTCGATCTTCATGCTCTCGTTTAGTAGGTGTCGGAAAGTAGGCTGCATTAGGCCTAAAAAATGGGGAATGGGGTGGAGAGAGATGGTGTGTTACACTCCAAGGTGTTCCCCAGGTTTCCTTGCCATTGCTTCGGTCTTCCGACTCTCGTTTAGTAGTTGTAGAAAAGTACACTGCATTAGGCCTAAAAAATGGGTATGGGGTGGAGAGAGATGGTGTGTTACACTCCAAGGTGTTCCCCAGGTTGCCTTTCCTGAGCTTCGATCTTCATGCTCTCGTTTAGTAGGTGTCGGAAAGTAGGCTGCATTAGGCCTACAAATTGGGTATGGGGTGGAGAGAGATGGTGTGTTACACTCCAAGGTGTTCCCCAGGTTTCCTTGCCATTGCTTCGGTCTTCCGACTCTCGTTTAGTAGTTGTAGAAAAGTACACAGCATTAGGCCTACAAAATGGGTATGGGGTGGAGAGAGATGGTGTGTTACACTCCAAGGTGTTCCCCAGGTTGCCTTTCCTGAGCTTCTATCTTCAGGCTCTCATTAAATTGTGGTTAAATGGAACAACTGCATTTGGCGTACTAGTTGGTTTGGGGCCTACTATCGGTGTCTGCCACTCCTTGCTGTTCTCCTGGTTTCCTGTCCTGAAATTCCATTTTCAGCCTCTCGTTAAGTAGTTGTTAATGTTAGACTGCATTTGGCCTACTAGTTGGGTTGGGGCCTACTATCGGTGTCTGCCACTCCTTGCTGTTCTCCTCCACTGAACAAAGCTGTGCCGCCTGTTTACTACGGTTGCCAATTTTGAACTGCATTTCGACTACTTACTGATTTGGCCCTACTCTCTGTGTCAGCCTCTCATTCCAGTTGTCTTCCACTGCAATGCCCCCTGGTTATTCCTGTGTTACCAATTTTGAACTGCATTTAGCCCACTTTCTTCTTTGGGCCTATATCTGTGTTTCCACTTCATCGTGCCCATTGCCCAGCCAGTGATAGATGAGTCTGCTGGTACATTGACCCATAACGCAACATTCCCCGTGCACGCTACACAACAACATTGTGACCCTGCTGAAAGTCAGGTTGCTCTTCCCGCATACCATACCACCTTACACGGGGACAAAGAGGAAGGTGCAGATGAAAGTGCAGGTTCCTTCATCAGGTGGGGGGAGGAATACTAGTTGGCGACGTCACTGGCACAGGGCCTCTCATAGTACGCAAAAGTGTTGCTGCCGGTGGGAGGCGCCCCCGCCGTGCAAACACACCGCTGTACTTTGAGGGGCCCTGTGCCAGTGCCAATGCCAACGAGTGGGCCCCCCCTGCTTGCTCAGGATCACAGCACTTGCAAAGTTGAAATACTTACCTCTCCCTGCTCCACTGCCGTGACGTGGTCCAGATTTACTGGGCCCACTAATTACTTGAACCAGCCCTACCCCCCACAACTTTAGCCAAATGACCCCCAATTTCAAATGCCTTCCAATTATTTTAAGGTAAATTACGCTTGACAAGCTTCATTAAGAAGAATGGATGGTTTTGACATTAAAATGGGCACTCTAGGTGTTTTCCTGGCCCCCACTCACTGCCGACTATGCTGCCCCATTGACTTGCATTGGGTTTCGTGTTTCGGTCGATCCCGACTTTACGTCATAATCGGCCGATTTCACTCGACCCGACTTTGGACATAGTCGGGTTTCGCAAAACCCGGCTCGACTCTAAAAAGGTCAAGGTCGCTCAACTCTAGTCTCCACGTCTGGCAGAGACAAAATCCTGTGCTCCAAATATGGACCATGAGAGTGACCTGAATTCATCACATATTTTAGTACAAGGCAAGGATACCACACTGGGAGAAATAGTGGTGGCTGGGGCCTGAGTACCGAGGGACCAAATTTGTACATCTATAGAAGAACAATTTTATTTCTTAATTCAAAACAATGCAATTGCACACAAACCAAGTTCTACAGTATATATATGTATATATATATAAAAATCAATTTTTGAACAACCAAATTTGTACACCTGTAGCAGGCTAATTATGTTTTTTCTTCACACCAACACATTTTCACACAAAGCAGGTTCTACAGTATACATGGCAATAGTCAATTCTTTATCAAAAATATTTTGTGACCTGTACCAGACCAAGTGTTTTTTAAAAACTTGAACCCACCGTAATATTACACAAAGCATGTGTTAGGGCTAGCGGAACGCACCAAATATTAAGATAGATTAAGGTGCGTTCGCAGCCTGGGGTCCACCGTGCAGAGATGGAACCTGCTGCCAAGTAATGACGGACTATATGGCGGTACAATGTGAATACACACACGGGTTAACTTCACCCTGTATGAAGGAAGCAAACCCTGTTAAGTCACAGGGCCGCGGTACCGCACATAAGAGCGCTAGCAAGGAGTCACCAAACTCAGTTCCAAGACTTGGGATCCGAGTCCGACTAGACTACTTGCGCTCGACACCGCTAATGGGGTGTCAGCGTAACCAAAGTAACAATAAAAGATGCATGAGAGTGCATGCGGTGCCGCACTGGCGGACGCCACTAACCACCCAGTCTTGGGTCAGGAAAGCGCTGTGAAAGTGCACGGCGCCGCACTGGCGGTCACAGCAACAGACGCTGAATAGTGAGGGCAACCAAGGGAGCTACCAAAGTTGAGAAGTGCGGAATGAACTGGCGATAATAATTAATGAACCCCATAAAGCGCTGCACCGCTTTAAGAGAATGGGGTTCCTGCCAGTCCATCACAGCCTGTAGTTTGGCAGGATCCATAGCCAATCCCTGGGCGGAGATGATATAGCCCAGGAAAGGTAAGGACTCCTGCTCGAACATACACTTCTCCAATTTGGCATAGAGGGAGTTTGCCCGTAGGAGGTCGAAGACTTTGCAAACATCTCTCTGGTGGGAGTCAATATCTGGAGAGTAGATGAGAATATCATCCAGATAGACTACCACCGAGGTGGAGAGCATATCCCGGAAGATGTCGTTCACAAAGTCTTGGAAAACGGCTGGGGCATTACAGAGCCCGAAGGGCATCACCAGATATTCATAGTGCCCATCCCTGGTGTTAAAAGCCATCTTCCATTCGTCCCCCTCACGGATGCGAATCAGGTTGTAAGCACCCCACAGATCTAATTTAGTAAATACCCTTGCTCCCCGAAGCCTATCGAAGAGCTCAGATATCAAGGGCAAAGGATACTTGTTCTTAACGGTGATGGCGTTAAGACCCCTGTAGTCTATGCATGGACGCAATTCCCCATTCTTCTTCTGCACGAAGAAGAACCCTGCCCCAGCAGGTGACACTGACTTCCTAATGAATCCTATTGCCAGATATTCCTGGATGTACTGTGACATTGCCTCCGTCTCCGGGAGAGATAAGGGATAGACTCGACCTCGAGGAGGCTCAGCACCAGGCAAGAGATCAATAGGACAGTCATAGGGGCGATGGGGCGGAAGAGTCTCCGCCGCCATTTTGGAGAAGGGGAAATAATGGTATGCACTCAGATCGGAAATACTCGAGGTGCTGGTAAGACAGACCCGAAGGCCCGAACAGTCATATAAAAAAAAATTGCACTGCCCTGAGCAAGGCACAGGAGTGCCGCTCCACCTCCTCTTCTCACAACGAACCCAGGACCCCAGAGGTCCAGTACTCCAGACATAGCAGGAGCTACTGCTCCACCGCCTTATTTCACGGCTAGCCTGGGACCCCACAGGTCCAGTACTCCAGGCTCCACAGGAACATTAGGACTCACTCTATAGAGGCTTAACCTACTTGGCATTAGTGCGCCATCTCTACAGGACTTTTCAGAACGCTCAGTCCGGCTATATCTAATAGGGCATGTAGATCTACCATCTCCCGTATACCCTTTTGGACCGTACCCGGCACCATTGCTACAGGATACCATAGGACCAAGGTGTGTAAAACTAAGTTCCCTTAGACATATAATCTACTTACCACTTACTTCAACACTGAGCAGTCGAGCACTTCGACACTGGAGCGCCCTCCCTAGACATTACAGACACAGGACTTGCACTAGAGAAGTTGCCCTTCTGCTTCCTTTAGTTGCCGTAAATGTGCATATCACTGGAAACCAAGCAACCCCATGAATAAGACCCTGGTGGGTCGAAACGTTGGGTTTGGTCTGATTTGAACACATCTGTTCCTATATTTCTATGACTACCTCTTTTTGGCTACAATAAATTTGTTGAAAAACCTTTTTGCATCACATCAAGTCTGAGTGCGGTATTTTTTTGATATGGCCATTTTGGAGAACACGTCTGCATGAGACCAATATTGCTTGGGGAGAGAGGAAAGATCTGCGGGTACCTCTGTAGTAGCAACCTGAACGCACTCCCTCTGACACCTACCCCCACAAGATTCACCCCATCCCAGAATTCTGCCTGAGGACCACTCGATATGAGGAGAGTGGTACCATAGCCAAGGTATTCCCAACAGGACCTCATCTATTCCCTCAGGAATGACGAGCAGAGATATAATCTCCTGATGGGATGGCGACATGGACAGAGTAAAAGGGATGGTCTGGTGTGTTATCTGTGAGGGCAGTGTTGACCCATTCACCACTCGTACCGTTACTGGTTGAGCTAGCATAACAAGGGGTATTGCGTGACATTGGGGGCGAAGGCAGAATACATAAAATTGCCCTCCACCCCAGAATCCACGTAGAGCTCTACCGAGTGAGTGAATGAGCCTATTGTTATTGTCCCCTTAAAGGACAATTTGGAGGCAAATGTCGCCGTGTCTAGTGTACCTCCACCCACTACCACTAGACGCTGACGTTTCCTCGACCGCTGGGGACATCTGGTGGCAAGATGTCTTGACTGCTGGCAAACATGACAGACCTTGAGTGCACAAGCGGTCCGGGACTTAGATCCCACTCGTGACACTTCCATGGCCTCATGTGACTCAGGAACCAGGACCGGAGATTCCAGAGGTTTGGCGAAGGTAGAAGCCAGCCGAAACCTCTGCCTACACTGGGCTCGTTCTAACCTCCGCACGTTAAAACGGAGGTCAATACAAGTAGAGACAGTTATTAACTCCTACAGGGTGGCAGGAATCTCCCTAGTGGCCAGAGCGTCATTCACTTGATCAGCCAGCCCCCTCCAAAATAATGGGGATAAGGGCTTTATCTGACCACTCCAGCTCAGAAGCTAAAGTGCGGAAATGGACGGCAAAATGGCTGACCAAGGACTCACCCTGAGTTAATGCCAGCAGTTGGAGCGCAGTATCATGGGTGACTTGAGGTCCTAAAAAGACCTGTTTCAGAGTGCTCATGAACAGCGGAGCACTCTGCACCACATGAACGCCACGCTCCCACAGCGGCGTAGCCCATTCCAACGCCCTGTCCGACAAGAGAAACACAATAAATCCCACCTTTGCCAGCTCAGTGGGAAAACGTGCAGCCAGGAGCTCGAGGTGAATAGAGCACTGACTCACGAATCCCCTACAAGATTTGCTATCTCCAGAAAATTTTTCTGGCAGCGGGAGGCGAGATAATGTCGGAACAGGGGTGGCAGTGGACAAGGTAGCTGCAGCCACGCTAGCAGCCTGTATAGCAACTGCGGTAACATCCACAGCTGAGGTTGAGCTCTCGAGAGCCGCCAACCTACCCTCCAGCTGCTGGATATACCGCAAGGATTGCTGTATGTCCATCATTACTAGCCAGACCCTGGTGCTAGTGTAATGTTAGGGCTAGCGGAATGCACCAAAAAATAATATAGATTAAGGTGCGTTCGCAGCCCGGGGTCCACCGTGCAGAGATGGAACCTGCTGCCAAGTAATGATGGACTATATGTCGGTTGTTATGACTGGTGATTTAGAACAACAATGGACCTGGTGGTTAAGAGCACATAAAATGACCTGAAAGTTACTAATAACATAGGACGAGCTCTGAGACGTGGGAACTCTGCTGACCGCAATCCCTAATCCTATCACACCACACTAGAAGTAGCCGTGGAGCGCTCCTGACCAGACCTAGGCGCCTCGGCACAGCCTGAGAAACTAGCTAGCCCTGAAGATAGAAAAATAAGCCTACCTTGCCTCAGAGAAATTCCCCAAAGGAAAAGGCAGCCCCCCACATATAATGACTGTGAGTAAAGATGAAAATACAAACACAGAGATGAAATAGATTTTAGCAAAGTGAGGCCCGACTTACTGAATAGACCGAGGATAGGAAAGATAGCTTTGCGGTCAGCACAAAAACCTACAAACAACCACACAGAGGGCGCAAAAAGACCCTCCGCACCGACTAACGGTACGGAGGTGCTCCCTCTGCGTCCCAGAGCTTCCAGCAAGCAAGACAAACCAATATAGCAAGCTGGACAGGAAAAATAGCAAACAAAAGTAACACAAGCAGAACTTAGCTTATGCAGGGAAGACAGGTCACAAGAACGATCCAGGAGAGAGCAAGACCTATACTGGAACATTGACTGGAGGCAAGGAACAAAGAACTAGGTGGAGTTAAATAGAGCAGCACCTAACGACTTAACCTCGTCACCTGAGGAAGGAAACTCAGAAGCCGCAGCCCCACTCACATCCACCAGACAAAGACCATGGACAGAACCAGCCGAAGTAACACTCATGACCACAGGAGGGAGCCCGACCACAGAATTCACAACAGTACCCCCCCCTTGAGGAGGGGTCACCGAACCCTCACCAGAGCCCCCAGGCCGACCAAGATGGGCCAAATGAAAGGCACGAACCAGATCGGCAGCATGAACATCAGAGGCAAAGACCCAGGAATTATCTTCCTGACCATAATTCTTCCACTTAACCAGGTACTGGAGTTTCCGTATCGAAATACGAGAATCCAAAATCTTCTCCACCACATACTCCAACTCCCCCTCAACCAAAACCGGGGCAGGAAGATCAACGGATGGAACCACAGGTGCCACGTATCTCCGCAACAATGACCTATGGAATACATTATGGATGGAAAAAGGAGCTGGAAGGGTCAAACGAAACGACACAGGATTAAGAACCTCAGAAATCCTATACGGACCAATGAAACAAGGCTTAAACTTAGGAGAGGAAACCTTCATAGGAATATAACGAGACGACAACCAAACCAAATCCCCAACACGAAGTCGGGGACCCACACAGCGCCTGCGGTTAGCGAAACGTTGACCCTTCTCTTGGGACAATGTCAAATTGTCCACTACATGAGTCCAAATCTGCTGCAACCTATCCACCACAGTATCCACACCAGGACAGTCCGAAGACTCAACCTGCCCTGAAGAGAAACGAGGATGGAAACCAGAATTGCAGAAAAACGGCGAAACCAAAGTAGCCGAGCTGGCCCGATTATTAAGGGCGAACTCAGCCAAAGGCAAAAAGGACACCCAATCATCCTGATCAGCAGAAACAAAGCATCTCAGATATGTTTCCAAGGTCTGATTGGTTCGTTCAGTTTGGCCATTTGTCTGAGGATGGAAAGCCAAGGAAAAAGACAAATCAACGCCCATCCTAGCACAAAAGGCACGCCAAAACCTCGAAACAAACTGGGAACCTCTGTCAGAAACGATGTCCTCCGGAATGCCATGTAAACGAACCACATGCTGGAAAAACAATGGCACCAAATCGGAGGAGGAAGGCAATTTAGACAAGGGTACCAAATGGACCATCTTAGAGAAGCGGTCACAAACCACCCAAATGACCGACATCTTTTGAGAGACAGGGAGATCCGAAATGAAATCCATAGAGATATGTGTCCAGGGCCTCTTCGGGACCGGCAAGGGCAAAAGCAACCCACTGGCACGAGAACAGCAGGGCTTAGCCCGATCACAAGTCCCACAGGACTGCACAAACGAACGCACATCCCGCGACAGAGACGGCCACCAAGAGGATCTAGCCACCAAATCTCTGGTACCAAAGATTCCAGGATGACCAGCCAACACCGAACAATGAACCTCAGAGATAACTCTACTCGTCCATTTATCAGGGACAAACAGTTTCTCCGCTGGGCAACGGTCAGGTCTATTAGCCTGAAATTTTTGCAGCACCCGCCGCAAATCAGGGGAGATGGCAGACAAAATTACCCCCTCTTTGAGAATACCCGCCGGCTCAGGCAAACCCGGAGAGTCGGGCACAAAACTCCTAGACAGGGCATCCGCCTTCACATTTTTAGAGCCCGGAAGGTACAAAACCACAAAGTCAAAACGGGAGAAAAACAGCGACCAACGAGCCTGTCTAGGATTCAACCATTTGGCAGACTCGAGATAAGTCAAGTTCTTGTGATCAGTCAAGACCACCACGCGATGCTTAGCTCCTTCAAGCCAATGACGCCACTCCTCGAATGCCCACTTCATGGCCAGCAACTCTCGATTGCCAACATCATAATTACGCTCAGCAGGCGAAAACTTCCTGGAAAAGAAGGCACATGGTTTCATCACCGAGCCATCAGAACTTCCTTGCGACAAAACAGCCCCTGCTCCAATCTCAGAAGCATCAACCTCGACCTGGAACGGGAGCGAAACATCTGGCTGGCACAACACAGGGGCAGAAGAAAAACGATGCTTTAACTCCTGAAAAGCTTCCACAGCAGCAGAAGACCAATTGACCACATCAGCACCCTTCTTGGTTAAATCAGTCAACGGTTTAGCAATACTAGAAAAATTATTGATGAAGCGACGATAAAAATTAGCAAAGCCCAGGAACTTTTGCAGACTCTTCAGAGATGTCGGCTGAGTCCAATCATAAATGGCCTGAACTTTAACAGGGTCCATCTCGATAGTAGAAGGGGAAAAAATGAAACCCAAAAATGAAACCTTCTGAACACCAAAGAGACACTTTGACCCCTTCACAAACAAAGAATTTGCACGCAGGACCTGGAACACCATTCTAACCTGCTTCAGGTGAGACTCCCAATCATCCGAGAAGACCAAAATATCATCCAAGTATACAATCAGGAATTTATCCAGGTACTCTCGGAAAATGTCATGCATAAAGGACTGAAATACTTATGGAGCATTGGAAAGCCCGAATGGCATAACCAGGTACTCAAAATGGCCCTCGGGCGTATTAAATGCTGTTTTCCATTCATCGCCTTGTTTAATACGCACAAGATTATACGCACCACGAAGATCTATCTTGGTGAACCAACTAGCCCCCTTAATCCGAGCAAACAAATCAGACAGCAGCGGCAAGGGGTACTGAAATTTGACTGTGATTTTATTAAGAAGGCGGTAATCAATACAAGGTCTCAATGAACCATCCTTCTTGGCCACAAAAAAGAACCCCGCTCCCAATGGCGACGACGACGGGCGAATATGACCCTTCTCCAAGGATTCCTTTACATAACTCCGCATAGCGGCGTGCTCAGGAACAGACCAATTAAATAGTCGACCTTTAGGAAACTTACTACCAGGAATCAAATCGATAGCACAATCGCAATCCCTATGCGGAGGTAGGGCACTGGATTTGGGCTCATCAAATACATACCAGTAATCCAACAAGAACTCTGGGACCTCAGAAGGGGTGGATGATGAAATAGACAGAAATGGAACATCACCATGTTCCCCCTGTAAACCCCAGCTGGACACAGACATAGATTTCCAATCCAATACTGGGTTATGGACCTGTAGCCATGGCAACCCCAACACGACCACATCATGCAGATTATGCAACACCAAAAAGCGAATATCCTCCTGATGCGCAGGAGCCATGCACATGGTCAGTTGGGTCCAGTACTGAGGCTTATTCTTGGCCAAAGGCGTAGCATCAATTCCTCTCAATGGAATAGGATACTGCAAGGGCTCCAAGAAAAACCCACAGCGCCTAGCAAACTCCAAGTCCATCAAATTCAGGGCAGCGCCTGAATCCACAAATGCCATGACAGAATAGGATGATAAAGAGCAGATCAAAGTAACTGACAAAAGAAATTTCGACTGTACCATACCAATGGTGGCAGACCTAGCGAAACGCCTGGTGCGCTTAGGACAATCGGAGATAGCATGAGTGGAATCACCACAGTAAAAACACAGCCCATTCCGACGTCTGTGTTCTTGCCGTTCAGCTCTGGTCAAAGTCCTATCACATTGCATAGGCTCAGGTTTATGCTCAGATAATACCGCCAAATGGTGCACAGTTTTACGCTCACGTAAGCGTCGATCGATCTGAATGGCCAAAGACATAGACTCATTCAGACCAGCAGGCATAGGAAATCCCACCATGACATCCTTAAGGGCTTCAGAGAGACCCTTTCTGAAAATAGCTGCCAGAGCACATTCATTCCATTGAGTGAGCACAGACCACTTCCTAAACTTCTGACAATATATCTCTACCTCATCCTGACCCTGACACAGAGCCAGCAAGATTTTCTCTGCCTGATCCACTGAATTAGGTTCATCATAAGGCAATCCGAGCGCCAGAAAAAACGCATCAATATCACATAATGCAGGATCTCCTGGCGCAAGGGAAAATGCCCAGTCTTGAGGGTCGCCACGTAATAAAGAAATAATGATCTTTACTTGTTGAACTGGGTCAGCAGAGGAGCGGGGTTTCAAAGCCAGAAATAGTTTACAATTATTTTTAAAACTCAGAAACTTAGCTCTATCTCCAGAAAACAAATCAGGAATAGGAATTCTAGGTTCTAACATAGAATTCTGAACCACAAAGTCTTGAATATTTTGTACTCTTGCAGTGAGATGATCCACACAAGAAGACAGACCTTTAATGTCCATCACTACACCTGTGTCCTGAACCACCCAAATGTCTAGGGGAAAAGAAAGACAAAACACAGTGCAGAGAAAAAAAAATGGTCTCAGAACTTCTCTTTTCCCTCTATTGAGAAGCATTAGTACTCTGGGCCTCCAGTACTGTTATGACTGGTGATTTAGAACCACAATGGACCTGGTGGTTAAGAGCACATAAAATGACCTGAAAGTTACTAATAACATAGGACGAGCTCTGAGACGTGGGAACTCTGCTGACCGCAATCCCTAATCCTATCACACCACACTAGAAGTAGCCGTGGAGCGCTCCTGACCAGACCTAGGCGCCTCGGCACAGCCTGAGAAACTAGCTAGCCCTGAAGATAGAAAAATAAGCCTACCTTGCCTCAGAGAAATTCCCCAAAGGAAAAGGCAGCCCCCCACATATAATGACTGTGAGTAAAGATGAAAATACAAACACAGAGATGAAATAGATTTTAGCAAAGTGAGGTCCGACTTACTGAATAGACCGAGGATAGGAAAGATAGCTTTGCGGTCAGCACAAAAACCTACAAACAACCACGCAGAGGGCGCAAAAAGACCCTCCGCACCGACTAACGGTACGGAGGTGCTCCCTCTGCGTCCCAGAGCTTCCAGCAAGCAAGACAAACCAATACAGCAAGCTGGACAGAAAAAATAGCAAACAAAAGTAACACAAGCAGAACTTAGCTTATGCAGGGAAGACAGGTCACAAGAACGATCCAGGAGAGAGCAAGACCAATACTGGAACATTGACTGGAGGCAAGGAACAAAGAACTAGGTGGAGTTAAATAGAGCAGCACCTAATGACTTAACCTCGTCACCTGAGGAAGGAAACTCAGAAGCCGCAGCCCCACTCACATCCACCAGACGAAGACCAAGGACAGAACCAGCCGAAGTACCACTCATGACCACAGGAGGGAGCCCGACCACAGAATTCACAACAGGCGGTACAATGTGAATACACACACGGGTTAACTTCACCCTGTGTGAAGGAAGCGAACCCTGTTAAGTCACAGGGCCGCGGTACCGCACACAAGAGCGCAAGCAAGGAGTCACCAAGCTCAGACCCAAGACTTGGGATCCGAGTATGACTAGACTACTTGCGCTCAACCAAAGTATCAATAAAAGATGCACGAGAGTGCATGCGGTGCCGCACTGGCAGACGCCACTAACCACCCAGGCTTGGGTCAGGAAAGCGCTGTGAAAGCACACGGCGCTGCACTGGCAGTCATAGCAATAGATGCTGAATAGTGTGTAACGTGCTGGTAGCTGAGTCGGGCGCTAGATAGCAATCACCCACCTTCCGCGAACAGACATCCAATAGGGAGGGGATTTTAATGAACGACTTTCACTCACAACACACACGTTTACAAATGTACACTAGCACATGGCCGGGAGCATCCAACCCCAAACAAATGGATTTTCGCACCCGGGACCAAACGTGGTTATCCCGGTTACAGGATATGCTCCCGGCCATTTACATGTGACAAGTCTGGTGGTTTTTGTATAGATACTAGCACATGGCCGTGCGGTCATGCGCAGCCTATATACTGTACCTGCAGCACGTTCAGGACCTTCCAATAAAGGACCAATGGGAACCTGTTGTGAATTCTGTTGTCGAACTCCCTCCTGTGGTCGTGAATGGTACTTCGGCGAGTTCTGTCTATGGGCTCCCTCTGGTGGCTATGAGTGAAGCTGCTGCTTCTGAGGTTCCTTACACAGGTGACGTGGTTTATCCTTTGGTTGGCTTCTCTATTTAACTCCACTCAGATCGTTACTCCATGCCAGCTGTCAATGTTTTAGCATTGGTTCAGTTCGCTCCTGGATCTGCCTGGTGACCTGTCTTCTCCTGCAGAAGCTAAGTTCCTTATTGTTATTTTTGCTCATTGTTTCTTTGTCCAGCTGGTTATCCTGATTTTGTCTTGCTAGCTGGAAGCTCTGGGATGCAGAGTGGCCCCCCCCCCCGCACCGTGAGTCGGTGCGGAGGTCTTTTTTGCACACTCTGCGTGGTCTTTTGTAGGTTTTTGTGCTGACCGCAAAGATTCCTTTCCTATCCTCTTTCTATTTAGTAAGTCTGGCCTCTCTTTGCTGAAACCTATTTCATTTCTGCGTTTGTGACTTTCATCTTTTCTCACAGTCATTATATGTGGGGGGGCTGCCTATTCCTTTGGGGAATTTCTCTGAGGCAAGGTAGGCTTTATTTTCTATCTCTAGGGCTAGCTAGCTCTGAGGCTGTGACGAGGCGCCTAGGGAGCGTCAGGAGCGCTCCACGGCTATTTTTAATGTGTGTGATAGGATTAGGGCTTGCGGTCAGCAGAGCTCCCACATCCCAGAGCTCGTCCTGTATGAGTTTAACTATCAGGTCGGGTGCTCCTAACCACCAGGTCATAACAGGAACCGCTGCAGCACCTGAGCATGTGACCCTCGATCTCCAATGGGAGATCTCACCCTGGGCATGATCAGAAGGGAAAAAGCAGGACTTAGATCCCAAAAGCGTCTGCTCGCCGCTGCCCAGCACTGGATTCAATGGCAGAAGCAGGGAAAGCAGCAGTAACCCTATGCACAGAGTGAGACTGAGCAAGACGCTGGGACCGACGTCTGCGCTGAGCAGACTCCACTGTAGTTGGAGAAGAATGGGAGACCACTGCAGAGATGGTTCGAGATTCCCCCTGTGCAGAGGCAGGAACTCGACACCTAACAGCATGTTAAACCAAAAGGATGACTAATAGAATCAATATCTAAGTTTGAAGGTTTTTTTTTATTTTATATATCATCGTAATGTAACAAGAACACGTTAAACTGTATGGATGACTATTTGAATCCTTAAAAATTTTTGCAATGTTTTTTTAAGCTTTATATAAAACTTTAGTGTAACAAGAATCATGTTAAACTGTATAGATGAATAACTGAATTCATAAAAAAGTAAGCTTTTTTTGAGTTTTATATACCACCGTAATGTAACAATAACCTAGTTAAACTGTGGGGATGAATAATTGAATCAAGAAAACATTTTGGAACTTTTTTTTAGTTTTTATACCACTGAAATGTACCACTGAGCAAGTAGTACTCTATGGATGAGTAACTGAATCCGGAAAAAAATTTCAATGCTTTTTTGGAGTGTTATTTTTCAAATAAATGTACCACAAAGTGCACTCAATGGATGAGTAATTGAATCCAGGAAAATTTTGCAATGCTTTTTGTAGTGTTATATACCACAGAAATGTACCACAAAGCACGTAGCACTCTAAGGATGAAAATATAGTACATTTTTTCACACCCCCCAAAAAATAATGTGGTCACATGCAACAGATATACACTGCTCAAAAAAATAAAGGGAACATTAAAATCCCACATCCTAGATATCACTGAATGAAATATTCCAGTTGTAAATCCATTACATAGTGGAATATGTTGAGAACAATAAAACCTAAAAATGCTCAATGTAAATCACAACTAATATCCCACTGAGGTCTGGAGTTGGAATGATGCTCAAAATCAAAGTGGAAAATTAAGTTACAGGCTTATCCAACTTCAGTATGAATGCCTCAAGACAAGGAAAAGATGCCTAGTATTGTGTGTGGCCTTAACGTGCCTGTATCACCTCCATACAATGCCTGGGCATGCTCCTGATGAGGCGGTGGATGGTCTCCTGAAGGATCTCCTCCCAGACCTGGACTAAAGCATCCGCCAACTCCTGGACAGTCTGTGGTGCAACATGACGTTGGTGGATGGTGCGAGACATGATGTCCCAGATGTGTTCAATTGGATTCAGGTAGCTTCAATGCCTTTATCTTGCAGGAAGTGCTGACACACTCCAGCCACATGAGGTCTGGCATTGTCCTGCATTAGGAGGAACCCAAGGCCAACCGCACCAGCATATGGTCTCACAAGGGGTCTGAGGATATCATCTCGGTACCTAATGGCAGTCAGGCTACATCTGGCGAGCACATGAAGGGCTGTGCAGCCCTCCAAAGAAATGCCACCCCACACCATTACTGACCCACTGCCAAATCGGTCAAACTGAAGGATGTTGCTGGCAGCAGATCACTCTCCACGGCGTCTCCAGACTCTGTCACATCTGTCACATGTGCTCAGTGTGAACCTGCTTTTATCTGTGAAGAGCACAGGGTGCCAGTGGCGAATTTTCCAATACTGGTGTTCTGTGGCAAATGCCAAGCATCCTGCACGATGTTGAGCTGTGAGCACAACCTCTATCTGTGGACATTTGGCACTCAGACCATCCTCATGGAGTCGGTTTCTAACCATTTGTGCAGACACATGCACATTTGTGGCCTGCTGGAGGTCATTTTGCAGGGCTCTGGCAGTGCTCCTTCTGTTCATCCTTGCGCAAAGGCTGAGGTAGCGGTCCTGCTGCTGGTTTGTTGCCCTCCTATGGCCTCACTACGGTGACAGACACAGCAAACCTTCTTTCTACAGCTCGCATTGGTGTGCCATCCTGGATGAGCTGCACTACCTTAGGGCAAGCACTCTCTCCCTGCAATAAGAACTGTCCCTGTGCTGTGCAATGGCATCAGTGTGCCGAGCATGACGGCGCCTCTGAATTTATAACTCCTTAAGATGTTATAAGGCAAACCAATCAGAGTAATGCCACTACCAAGAGGGCTATGGCATTACAGTGACTGGTAAGCAATCCCTATATGCTTTTTGGCTGTGTAATAGGCTGCAAACATGCTTGGTGGGAATTCGAGTTTCAAATTCAAGCACCGGCTAATGCTCACTGAGTGCCAAGCACATCTGACCACATGGAGATAGGTGTCAGTACCTGCAGATTTGCTATAAATGTCTCCCATCACACAGCCCCTTTAATAATGGAATAAAAAAACATCTACCAAGACTTTGTGACGATCTTTGAAATATACTTCATTGTGCCATTCACGCAGCTTGTTTTGATGGTGGTATTTCCAATTAATGTTCCTGACAATGTACCTTATTCAACATTCAAAATTAAATTGACCCACCGAGGGCAATAATGAAATCAGGACCATATCTTCATATCTATTAAATGAAAGAAAAAAAAATCAATGTGGTACTAACTGCAAGACTGAAAGGTTAATTTTGCAGTTAGTAGGATGTGATTTTACCTTTATTGCATTACTACTAGACCATCTTCCACTTGTTTCCTCATACACAGCCCTGGAACTTCAATTATCTGTCCGTGCACAAGCCTTGATCCTTAATTTAATAATGATTTATTTAATCAAATCAAATACTCTGAGCGACGCTTTTATCTTTCCTGAGAAGAAAATGTGAGCGCATGTTGCATTAGCTAAGTCTTCACTTCTGGAGCAAGTTTTATAATTGAGGAACATCTTGAAGTTGAAAATAGGCATTCACATGAGTTTTAAATTAAAATTGAAATGAACTATTTGCATTATGCAGGTTTTACACAGAGACTGTGCACCTAAAGTCTATAACAGGTTGTTAGTGACTGAGATATTGATGAGCAATGCTTAGGATTGATATTAGATTGGTGGAGGTCTGACACCCAGTACCCCTACCATCAACTTATACGCGATGCCATGACTGCCAGAAATACACAATCTACTTACTGCGGTGGCTGTTGGAAGTACACAATGTACCTAAGTGCTGTGGCTGATGGAAATACATAATGTACCTAGTGCCGTGGCTGCTGGAAGTGCACAATGTACCTAAGTGCCGTGGCTGCTGGAAGTACACAATGTACCTAAGTGCTGTGGCTGCTGGAAGTGCACAATGTACCTAAGTGCCGTGGCTGCTGGAAGTACACAATGTACCTAAGTGCCGTGGCTGCTGGAAGTACACAATGTACCTAAGTGCCGTGGCTGCTGGAAGTACACAATGTACCTAAGTGTTGTGGCTGCCGGAAGTACACAATGTACCTAATGCTGTGGCTGCTGGAAGTACACAATGTACCTAAGTGTTGTGGCTGCCGGAAGTACACAATGTACCTAAGTGTTGTGGCTGCCGGAAGTACACAATGTACCTAAGTGTTGTGGCTGCCAGGAAGTACATAATGTACCTAATGCTGTGGCTGCTGGAAGTCCACAATGTACCTAAGTGTTGTGGCTGCCGGAAGTACATAATGTACCTAATGCTGTGGCTGCTGGAAGTCCACAATGTACCTAATAACTTGGCTGCTGGAAGTACGCAATGTGCCTAAGTGTCTTTGCTGCCGGAAGTCCACAATGTACCTAATAACGTGGCTGCTGGAAGTACACAATATACTTCAGTGCCGTGGCTGCTGGAAGTACACCATGTACACAGCCAGAACACCACAGCTCTGGGCAATGATTAGTGACAGTTCAAGAATACTGCAGCTCAGATTATATTCACACAAGTTGGATGCGCACTCTTTTAATAAATAAATTATTTTTAATAAAACTCATGAGCAATAATAAAATTTCCATATACCGTACTTATTTTTATATAATGTGTTGTGAATTCCACTCTTGGGCTCCCTCCGGTGGTTGTAAGTGGCACTTTTGTGAGTTGTGCTCTTGGGCTCCCTCTTGTGGTTTCTAGTAGTATGGCTGCTCTTTGGAGTTAGCTGTCATCAGCTGCCTCCACTTATCGTCTCTTCTGCTCGGCTATTTAAGTCTGGCTCTTTCTTCAGCCTGTGCCACTTGTCAATGTTTCCTGGCTGGATTCACATCTCTGCTTGGATTCTCCTGGTTTCCTGACCAGTTCTGCAAAGATAAGTTCTGGCTTTGCTCATTTCAGTCCACATGTTGTGGACTTATTGTTCTGTGCATTCTATATTTGTCCAGCTTGTCAGTATGGATTATTTCTGTTAGCTGGAAGCTCTGGGAAGCAGATTTACCCTCCACACCTTTAGTTAGGTGTGGAGATTTTTGTAAACTCTGTGTGGATTGTTTTGTAGTTTTTATACTGACCGCACAGTATCCTTTCCTGTCCTATCTATCAAGCTAGACTGGCCTCCTATGGTAAAATCTGATTTCATTTCTGCGTATGTTATTTTCCCCTCCTCTCACCGTCAATATTTGTGGGGGGCTATCTTTCCTTTGGGGATTTTCTCTGAGGCAAGATAGGTTTCCTGTTTCCATCTTTAGGGGAAGTTAGATCTTAGGCTGTGCCGAGGGGTCAAGGGAGCGTCAGGTACCCCCCATGGCTATTTTTAGTTGCGCTGCTAGGTTCAGGGTTTGCGGTCAGTACAGATACCACCTCCTTCAGTGCTTGTCTCATGTTGTTCCTAAACCACCAGATCATAACAATAATGGCCACAAAGTGTACCCCTTAATCTATTATTGTCAAGTAGTTTTGTTATTTTTCATTTGCTCAGTTGTTTTACCTTTGGTATACATTTCTACATATTGTTTCCCCCTTATAAAAATATTTAGAATTGAGAGCTTCGCTGCTGCAGACCTCAGATTGCTGAGCCCTGTATAACCCATTATTGCTGCTGCAGACCTCAGAATGCTGAACCCCGTGCAACCCCGCCCACATCACTGGCAGCTTTCTCTGTATACTGTATGTTAACAGAAAGCTGCTAATCAGTGGTGAGGATGTGGCTGGACTAGGAGGCACAAGACACCTTGTCCTGGAGCGGTAATCTCTTGCTGATAAAACACTGATTTAATTAAAACAAAACCACAACCCAGTAAGAGACACATCCCTGGAATCAGGGTCTCTGATACTAAAAACCTACTGAAAGATTCAAATTTGCATTTACAAGTATATATGCATTACCTTCCATGTTGTTTAGTGCCAAACAGCCAGACACCTTTAGTGGTTTTCTGTATGTAAGGTTACATTCACATGATCGTATTTTCAGCTCAGTGCTTTTCAATAGGACTGTTCAGATGACCATTTTTTCACATGAACTAAATCTGTCCATGAAAAAAATTGCAGCATGCACCAGTGTTCTCCAGAACCCAAATCCCATTGAAAACAATAGGGACATGAAGTTTGATGTAGGATAATTCTTTCTCTCCTCCCAGACTTCCCTCAGAACTCTGTGAGAATTCCGATGTTCGGAGATTAGCACCAGACACTAACTGTCCAGTATGAACCCGAACTTTTAAGTTCATGTCTAATGATGGGCAAACTCGAATAGTAAAGTTCGGGGTCCTCACCGAATACTTACTGTTCAGGCACGGACCCCGTACACTGACTTTTCAGGAAGCCTGTGTTACTGTTTGGGTTTGGCACCCCAAAACAACAAGTGTTTCCCACACTGTCATGTCCATGACAGCTCGAGAAACAATGGCAGTGCAGATCAGGGGTAAGATCATTACTGCCGGTCAGAGAGCTGCGGTGGTTCATCTGACATCCAGCAGCTTTGACTGACGGTAAAAATAACATTATTTTTGATCAGGGGTGACCAAACTTTTACATGCCACTGTCTGTCTATCTATCTATCCAAAAAACACTGACAAGCGCCTCCTAAAGGTACCGTCACACATAACGATTTATTTAACGATATCGTTGCTTTTTGTGACGCAGTAACGATATCGTTAACGAAATCGTTATGTGTGACAGCGACCAACGATCAGGCCCCTGCTGGGAGATCGTTGGTCGCTGGGAATGAACAGGACCTTTTTTTTGGTCGCTGATCACCCGCTGTCATCGCTGAATCGGCGTGCGTGACGCCGATCCAGCGATGTGTTCACTGGTAACCAGGGTAAATATCGGGTTACTAAGTGCAGGGCCGCGCTTAGTAACCCGATATTTACCCTGGTTACCATTGTAAAAGTAAAAAAAAAATCCAGTACATACTCACATTCCGGTGAAGGTTCTTAGCGCATAAATTGGCCAATTCATACATTTATGCCCATCAACCATGTTAAGGTGACCTCTCTCTGATGGGTCCCTGTTCTACTCTATATGCCTCTCTCAGACTATCAACCTACAATTATGGACACTCATGTCTTCTCCCGGATGTAGCCTACAATTTATGGGCAGGTAGAACTGATTACGTCCACCTGCAGGTCAATGGGAGGAGTGCAAAATCAGGCTGGAGGCAGCCAACACCCAATAGTTAAATATACAAAAAAACTGACCAACACCTCCTAAGTGCGAACATGTGCACGCTACCAGACTGCATTTCTTTTTTCCATATAATGCACTCTGGCAGCTTGCACATGTTCACACTTAGGAGGTGCTGGTCAGTGTTTTTTGTAATATGCAGTCAATAAATACATGAGTTCACACAAAAAACAAGTCTTCGCACAGCTACATCAACAAATTAAAAAATTGTGGGTCTCGAAAATTGGCGACACGTTCTCTGACTGAGGAGTGGACATATTGAGAACTCTTGTTGCAACGGTGGAGAGACTTATGTTCTCTCTATAGGGGGGTCCTAAAGGTAAAATCTTTGCTAAACTACTCTTTAATGCGGGTGACCACCCCATTTTTTATTTTAGGAAACTAGCCCAAAAAAAGGAATAAGTGAAAAAGAAAGTTTTTACAAATACAAAATAAAAATATGTAAAATATCCTGCCATGATTATAAACTATACTGTTCGAAACACGTGGATTTTAATGTTTTCTGAATATGTCACTGTAGCCAGTGATTTATTTTTGTCCTATTTTAACCAATAAATGAAAAATTTTCACACACACATGTTTTGGATTGTGTTTTGGAGTCTGCTGGATGTTCCCTGCCTTTCTCCAGTTTTCTGGCACTGTCCATGAGTGGGACACCTAAAGAATTATTCTGGAAAGCTACATTGGTTTTTTTTGTTAAAAAAAGTAATAAATAAAAAAAAAATTAAAAAATATAAAATAAAAATATGCAAGATTTGATTTTACCCATTTTTGTCCCCATTAAAAATAAAGAAATAAAAAATGAAACATATTTGTTATAGCCACGTCAGTGAAAGTCTAAGCTGTTAAAAAATAAAATTTATTAAGCCATACGGTAAATGCTTTAAAGGGGATTAAATTCAAAATGTCGGAACTGCGATTTTCAGTCTTTGCGCCTTCCTACAAAAATGTAATAGAAAGTTATCAAAACATCATACGTGTCCCAAAATGGTGTCAATAGAATAGTCAGCTTGGCACGCAAAAAAACGAGAACTCAAACATCTCCATTGATGGAAAAATAAAAGCATTTTGGGTCTCAGAAAATGGCAAATCATAAAAAAAAAATACTACAAGCTTCTGTTTTTTTCCCCCCACCACTTAATTGATGAAAATTCTATGCAACTTTGGTGTCAAAGAAATCATACTGATCTGGAAAATCATAATAACGCTGCCAAGTCCTTTTTATTTTTATAAAACAAATGCTGCAAATATACAAAACAGAAGCAAAATTATTTTTTTTTACTATTTCTTGCCAGTTTTTCCATATGCAAATTCTATTTTTAAAGAGGAAGAGAACTAGACCTGTAGCGTCACTCATTGGAGGCAGCAACCTGCGTCCAATAGGTGGTAATAGATTTCTAGTCCTCTTCCTCTCTGAAGAGACAATTTGCATACTTAATTTCCCTTAGGAGAATACATGGCCTATAAGTCTCCTCACTCTGACATGCCAGGCTTGGCAGACTCCATTCCCTTTTTCCAGCAAGTTTAATGGTAAAACAGATGGTGTTAGGCTTGAGCGAAACGGATCGGACAAATTCAAAAGTCGCCGACTTTTGGTAAAGTCGGGTTTCATGAAACCCGACCCGATCCTAGTGTGGGATCGGCCATGCGGTCGGCGATCTTCGTGCCAAAGTCGCGTTTCGTATGACGCGTTTGGCGAGAGAGAGAGAGAGAGAGAAAAAAAAGTTAGATTTCCCATTGACTTTGCATTGGGTTTCGTGTTTCGGTCGATCCCCGACTTTTCGCCATAATCGGCCGATTTCACTCGACTCGACTTTTGAGATAGTCGAGTTTCGCGAAACCCGACTCAACCCTAAAAAAGTAAAAGTCGCTCAACCCTAGATGGTGTTATTCAAAACTGCAACTTGTCCAGCGACAAACAAGCCCTGATACGACTGTGTCAATGGAGAAAAAAAAAGGTTAGAGATCTTGAAAGATGGGGAGGAGAAAATGTAACTGCAAAAATAATAACTGGATGCGAAGGGAAGGAGTTTGAAAGCCGTAGTAGAAAACATCTCATTTTCCAATTTCCTGTTATGTGACATCTATAATTTTGGGGCTCACAAACATCTCAAATCATGATCAACAATCAATTAGTGAAATAAGCCACCACTTATACAATTGTGTTACCGGAGGTTTTAGTGCTAATTATTGGGTTCCGGAATTATTTGTATTTACTGGGAAATAAATTCTAAGTTCAAATAATTTCTTACAAAAGATTTTAAAAAATATCCTACTGGGAAATTGTCATAATTTGCATTTCTAAAAAAAAAACAGTTAAATGTATGTAGTGAGGTTTAGTTTACAACAACCTAATATTTCTACCTAAACTATCTGACAAATACCTAAATATTACATATAAAAAAATATTGGTAATACCTGTATTTATTCCTCCACTGTTATTAACAATTCACAAGCATTTTAACAATTTTGACAACTTTTTATTTTTTTATATGTTTTCGTTTTTTTTTAGTTTTATCATTGTGGGTGGTGTTTGAGGTTTCAATATGTTTTCGGCTGATTCATGATTTTCAACTTCTATAAAAGAAGCAACATTTTTGCACAAATATACTCCAGTCCCCCTCTGGAGTAAAACATGTTAGCAGAAAATTCAACTTTTTGCTTTAAAAAGTCGCAAAAGAAGCTGAATGAATGGTTCAAAAGTAATATTGATTTCCATCCTAAATGTCTATATATTTATTTTAATAATATAATAATTTGTCTAATATGCTTTAATTGAAAAGTCAATTCTGTTTTGATGCGCTTAATTTGAGAATCTAAGTGCATGCTGGGATACGCATGGGTCGTCATCAGGGGGCAGACTATGAGCAGGAGATCCTCTCCATCTATATCTGTCCTTCAGAAAGGGCCTCCTGATGAAGCCATAATAGGAAGAGGAAACACATCAAGGCGCATCATATCTATGCGTCATCTTGGATCTTACCGAGATTAGAGGACAGTTGAATGATGACGGTATCTGCCAGAAATTAGTCAATTATCTCATATTTAATATTATTCAGGAAATCAAAAATATACTACAAACCATAATGATAAAAAAAACAAAAGCAGAAACATAATGATTACGGTAACTACCCTGCAGTAAAAAAAATAGCAAAGTGCATGAAAATAATATACGGTTTTAGCTAACATGTTTTTCAATCAAAAAAATGCAGAAGCCATCCCACCTCTTCACGGTGACCATAATTGGGAGAGTCCTAACCTTAATATTAAAGACCTTACCATTTGTCAAGTGACATGCATGTGAGTCGCCTGCCAGGACAGTGGGTATACTCGGTACTGGGTTTGTTCGCAATTAAAGGGGGGTCACAGTGGCAGCGACTCGGTCCGTGGCCCTGGGCGCCCAAGTAAAAGAGATAGTCTTTAAAGGGATTGTGAAAATAATAAAAGTTTGAGACGCCACCTGTGGTTCTCGGTCAGAGGTGACCGACGCTGCTTAAAGGGGTCCTCTGGGTGATGTTACTGCAGCAAAGATGGTGACGCTTCCCACAGGTGAAGCGGGTTCCCCAGGGCTCCCAAGGTGTATAACAAGGGTGGTGAATGCCGGCAAATAAACGGAGGACACAAGTTTGTAACGTCTTTGCCTGGTTTACTGGTGGTAGCAGGTCACAGTCCAGGGTACCAGTAACAGGTGGTGATTGTTATGAACAGGTGATTCAGAACCACAATGGACCTAGTGGTAAAGAGCACACAAGTGACCTGTTTAGTTACAAACATAGGACGAGCTCTGAGACGTGGGAACTCTGCTGACCGCAATCCCTAATCCTATCATACCACACTAAAGGTAGCCGTGGAGCGCTCCTGACCAGAACCTAGGCACCTCGTCACAGCCTGAGAAACTAGCTAGCCCTGAAGATAGAAAAATAAGCCTACCTTGCCTCAGAGAAATTCCCCAAAGGAAAAGGCAGCCCCCACATATAATGACTGTGAGTAAGATGAAAATACAAACACAGAGATGAAATAGATTTTAGCAAAGTGAGGCCCGACTTACTGAATAGACCGAGGATAAGAAAAATAGCTTTGCGGTCAGCACAAAAACCTACAACAACCACGCAGAGGGGACAAAAAGACCCTCCGCACCGACTAACGGTACGGAGGTGCTCCCTCTGCGTCTCAGAGCTTCCAGCGAGCAAGAAAAACCAATATAGCAAGCTGGACAGAAAATATAGCAACAAAAGTAACATAAGCAAAACTTAGCTTATGCAAGGCAGACAGGCCACAGGAACGATCCAGGAGATAGCAAGACCAGTACTGGAACATTGACTGGAGGCCAGGAACAAAGAACTAGGTGGAGTTAAGTAGAGCAGCACCTAACGACTTAACCTCGTCACCTGAGGAAGGAAACTCAGAAGCCGCAGCCCCACTCACATCCACCAGAGGAAGCTCATAGACAGAACCAGCCGAAGTACCACTCATGACCACAGGAGGGAGCTTGACCACAGAATTCACAACAGTACCCCCCCTTGAGGAGGGGTCACCGAACCCTCACCAGAGCCCGCAGGCCGACCAGGATGAGCCAAATGAAAGGCACGAACCAGATCAGCAGCATGAACATCAGAGGCAAAGACCCAGGAATTATCTTCCTGACCATAACCCTTCCACTTAACCAGGTACTGGAGTTTCCGTCTCGAAATACGAGAATCCAAAATCTTCTCCACTATATACTCCAACTCCCCCTCAATCAAAACCGGGGCAGGAGGATCAACGGATGGAACCACAGGTGCCACGTATCTCCGCAACAATGACCTATGGAACACGTTATGGATGGAAAAAGAAGCTGGAAGGGTCAAACGAAAAGACACAGGATTAAGAACCTCAGAAATCCTATACGGACCAATGAAACGAGGCTTAAATTTAGGAGAAGAAACTTTCATAGGGATATAACGAGATGACAACCAAACCAAATCCCCAACACGAAGTCGGGGACCCACACAGCGCCTGTGGTTAGCGAAACGCTGAGCCTTCTCCTGAGACAATGTCAAATTGTCCACCACATGAGTCCAAATCTGCTGCAACCTATCCACCACAGTAACCACGCCAGGACAGTCAGAAGACTCAACCTGCCCTGAAGAGAAACGAGGATGGAAGCCGGAATTGCAGAAAAACGGCGAAACCAAAGTAGCCGAGCTGGCCCGATTATTAAGGGCGAACTCAGCCAAAGGCAAAAATGACACCCAATCATCCTGATCGGCAGAAACAAAACATCTCAGATATGTTTCCAAGGTCTGATTGGTTCGTTCAGTTTGGCCATTTGTCTGAGGATGGAAAGCCGAGGAAAAAGACAAATCAATGCCCATCCTAGCACAAAAGGCTCGTCAAAACCTCAACACAAACTGGGAACCTCTGTCAGAAACGATGTTCTCCGGAATGCCATGCAAACGAACCACATGCTGGAAGAACAATGGCACCAAATCAGAGGAGGAGGGCAATTTAGACAAGGGTGCCAAATGGACCATCTTAGAAAAGCGATCACAAACAACCCAAATGACCGACATTTTTTGAGAGACGGGGAGATCCGAAATAAAATCCATAGAGATATGTGTCCAGGGCCTCTTCGGAACTGGCAAGGGCAAAAGCAACCCACTGGCACGAGAACAGCAGGGCTTAGCCCGAGCACAAATCCCACAGGACTGCACAAATGAACGCACATCCCGTGACAGAGATGGCCACCAAAAGGATCTAGCCACCAAATCTCTGGTACCAAAGATTCCAGGATGACCAGCCAACACCAAACAATGAACCTCAGAGATAACTCTACTCGTCCATTTATCAGGGACAAACAGTTTCTCCGCTGGGCAACGGTCATGTCTATTAGCCTGAAATTTTTGTAGCACCCGCCGCAAATCAGGGGAGATGGCAGACAAAATTACCCCCTCCTTGAGAACACTAGCCGGCTCAGACAAACCTGGAGAGTCGGGCACAAAACTCCTAGACAGGGCATCCGCCTTCACATTTTTAGAGCCCGGAAGGTACGAAACCACAAAGTCAAAATGGGAGAAAAACAGCGACCAACGAGCCTGTCTAGGATTCAACCGCTTGGCTGACTCGAGATAAATCAAGTTCTTGTGATCAGTCAAGACCACCACGCGATGCTTAGCTCCTTCAAGCCAATGACGCCACTCCTCGAATGCCCACTTCATGGCCAGCAACTCACGATTGCCAACATCATAATTACGCTCAGCAGGCGAAAACTTCCTGGAAAAGAAGGCGCATGGCTTCATCACCGAGCCATCAGAACTTCCTTGCGACAAAACAGCCCCTGCTCCAATCTCAGAAGCATCAACCTCGACCTGGAACGGGAGCGAAACATCTGGTTGGCACAACACAGGGGCAGAGGAAAAATGACGCTTCAACTCTTGAAAAGCTTCCACAGCAGCAGAAGACCAATTGACCACATCAGCACTCTTCTTGGTTAAATCAGTCAACGGTTTAGCAATACTAGAAAAATTATTGATGAAGCGACGATAAAAATTAGCAAAACCCAGGAACTTTTGCAGACTCTTCAGAGATGTCGGCTGAGTCCAATCATGAATGGCTCGAACTTTATCAGGGTCCATCTCAATAGTAGAAGGGGAAAAAATGAAACCCAAAAATGAAACCTTCTGAACACCAAAGAGACACTTAGACCCCTTCACAAACAAAGAATTCGCACGCAGGATCTGGAACACCATTCTGACCTGCTTCACGTGAGACTCCCAATCATCCGAGAAGACCAAAATATCATCCAAGTATACAATCAGGAATTTATCCAGGTACTCTCGGAAGATGTCATGCATAAAGGACTGAAACACTGATGGAGCATTAGAAAGCCCGAATGGCATCACCAGGTACTCAAAATGGCCCTCGGGCGTATTAAATGCTGTTTTCCATTCATCGCCCCTTTTAATACGCACAAGATTATACGCACCACGAAGATCTATCTTGGTGAACCAACTAGAACCCCTTAATCCGAGCGAACAAATCAGACAGCAAGGGCAAGGGGTACTGAAATTTGACCGTGATTTTATTTAGAAGGCGGTAATCAATGCAAGGTCTCAGCGAACCATCCTTCTTGGCCACAAAAAAGAACCCTGCTCCCAATGGTGATGACGACGGGCGAATATGACCCTTCTCCAAGGATTCCTTTACGTAACTCCGCATAGCGGCGTGCTCAGGTACAGACAAATTAAACAGTCGACCTTTAGGAAACTTACTACCAGGAATCAAATCGATAGCACAATCACAATCCCTATGCGGAGGTAGGGCACTGGACTTGGGCTCATCAAATACATCCTGGTAATCTGACAAGAACTCTGGGACCTCAGAAGGGGTGGATGATGAAATAGACAGAAATGGAACATCACCATGTACCCCCTGACAACCCCAGCTGGACACAGACATTGATTTCCAATCCAATACTGGGTTATGGACTTGTAGCCATGGCAACCCCAACACGACCACATCATGCAGATTATGCAACACCAAAAAGCGAATATCCTCCTGATGCGCAGGAGCCATGCACATGGTCAGCTGGGTCCAATACTGAGGCTTATTCTTGGCCAAAGGTGTAGCATCAATTCCTCTCAATGGAATAGGATGCTGCAAGGGCTCCAAGGAAAACCCGCAGCGCCTAGCATACTCCAAGTCCATCAAATTCAGGGCAGCATCTGAATCCACAAATGCCATGACGGAATAGGATGACAAAGAGCAGATCAAAGTAACTGACAAAAGAAATTTCGACTGTACAGTACCAATGGTGGCAGACCTAGCGGACCACTTAGTGCGCTTAGGACAATCGGAGATAGCATGCGTGGAATCACCACAATAAAAACACAGTCCATTCTGACGTCTGTGTTCTTGCCGTTCAGCTCTGGTCAAAGTCCTATCGCACCGCATAGACTCAGGTACATGCTCAGATAATACCGCCAAATGGTGCACAGTTTTACGCTCACGCAAGCATTGACCGATCTGAATAGCCAAAGACATAGACTCATTCAGACCAGCAGGCATAGGAAATCCCACCATGACATCCTTAAGGGCTTCAGAGAGACCCTTTTTGAAAATTGCTGCCAGCGCGCATTCATTCCATTGAGTGAGCACTGACCACTTCCTAAACTTCTGACAATATATCTCTACCTCATCCTGACCCTGACACAGAGCCAGCAAATTTTTCTCTGCCTGATCCACTGAATTAGGTTCATCATACAGCAATCTGAGCACCAGAAAAAACGCATCAGTATTACATAATGCAGGATCTCCTGGCGCAAGAGAAAATGCCCAATCTTGAGGGTCGCCGCGTAATAAAGAAATAATGATCTTTACTTGTTGAACTGAGTCACCAGAGGAGCGGGGTTTCAAAGCCAGAAATAGTTTACAATTATTTTTGAAATTCAGAAATTTAGCTCTATCTCCAGAAAATAACTCAGGAATAGGAATTTTAGGTTCTAACATAGTATTCTGAACCACTAAATCTTGCATGTTCTGTACACTTATAGCGAGATTATCCATCAAAGAGGACAGAGCTTGAATGTCCATCACAACACCTGTGTTCTGAACCACCCAAATGTCTAGGGGAAAAGAGAGACAAAACACAGTGCAAAGAAAAAAAAATGGTCTCAGAACTTCTCTTTTCCCTCTATTGAGAAGCATTAGTACTTTGGGCCTCCAGTACTGTTATGAACAGGTGATTCAGAACCACAATGGACCTAGTGGTTAAGAGCACACAAGTGACCTGTTTAGTTACAAACATAGGACGAGCTCTGAGACGTGGAAACTCTGCTGACCGCAATCCCTAATCCTATCATACCACACTAAAGGTAGCTGTGGAGCACTCCTGACCAGAACCTAGGCGCCTCGTCACAGCCTGAGAAACTAGCTAGCCCTGAAGATAGAAAAATAAGCCTACCTTGCCTCAGAGAAATTCCCCAAAGGAAAAGGCAGCCCCCACATATAATGACTGTGAGTAAGATGAAAATACAAACACAGAGATGAAATAGATTTTAGCAAAGTGAGGCCCGACTTACTGAATAGACCGAGGATAGGAAAGATAGCTTTGCGGTCAGCACAAAAACCTACAACAACCACGCAGAGGGGACAAAAAGACCCTCCGCACCGACTAACGGTACGGAGGTGCTCCCTCTGCATCTCAGAGCTTCCAGCGAGCAAGAAAAACCAATATAGCAAGCTGGACAGAAAATATAGCAACAAAAGTAACATAAGCAAAACTTATGTAGCAGCAAAGGAGAAACTTGGCAGCACTCACCGATCTTCTAACAGGTCTTTATTACACAACTTCACGGCACGGGGGTGTATACAAGGAGTGTTCATCTGCTCCACTCCTTGTATACACCCCCGTGCCGTGAAGTTGTGTAATAAAGACCTGTTAGAAGATCGGTGAGTGCTGCCAAGTTTCTTCTTTGCTGCTACATGATTTATGGACGTTGTCTCGGCTCAGCACCTCGGGTCTGCCGGCTGGCTGCAAGCTGTGAGTTTCCTTGCATATGGTCGGAGTAGCGGTGGTGCGGTCAGCTGTTTTCTCCCCCGCACGTACATAAGCAAAACTTAGCTTATGCAAGGCAGACAGGCCACAGGAACGATCCAGGAGATAGCAAGACCAATACTGGAACATTGACTGGAGGCCAGGAACAAAGAACTAGGTGGAGTTAAGTAGAGCAGCACCTAACGACTTAACCTCGTCACCTGAGGAAGGAAACTCAGAAGCCGCAGCCCCACTCACATCCACCAGAGGAAGCTCATAGACAGAACCAGCCGAAGTACCACTCATGACCACAGGAGGGAGCTTGAGCACAGAATTCACAACAGGTGATATAGTCAGGCCGGCCTGGAGGCAAAGGTGGATCCCTCTCCCAGGTGAGGTCCATAAGCCTTCCTACTCGCGCTCGAATGTGAGGTCCTCTATCTGGTAAAGTCCTCTATCTCGTGTCCTAGGACAGTTACCCTTATGGTGGGCAGTGTGAGCCTTTTTATAGGGTCTCTATCATGACCTGGGCACTTTGTGTACTGATGCACCTTCAGGTGTGGGTGCGGGCAAACTACATAAAGTCCTTTGTCCTCTGGTTCTGCTGTTTGACCTAGAGTTCAACACAACCTCGGGCTCCCGGTGCCCTGTTCCTGCGCTTCGGCTCAGAGGGTGCCCAGTCACAGTTCTCCTCTAAGTCATTTCCTTCTCCTTTGCTCCTTTCCTCAGATGCTCACTACTTTCCAACCCTTCAGGTTATCTTCCATTCCTGGATCTGCAGCTCACAAGTGGCTGCACGGCCCAACACTCTACGAGTTCATAGACACCAAACATGTCTAGGTTCTTTTTTATCTAAGTGGTAAAATAAAATTCCAAACTTTGCTTAAAAAAATTGCGCAATTTTCCGATACCAGTAGCGTCTGCATCTTTTGTGATTTTGGGTTAGGTGAGGGCTTATTTTTTGCGTGCTGAGCTGCTGCTTTTAATGATACCATTAAGGTGCAGATATGTTCTTTTGATCGCCCGTTATTGAATTTTAATGCAATGTCACGGCGACCAAAAAAAAAGTAATTCTGGTGTTTCAAATGTTTTTCTTGCTACGCCGTTTAGCGATGAGGTTAATGCTTTTTTTTATTGATAGATTAGGCGGCTCTGAACGCGGGGATACCGAATATGTGTATATTTTACTTTTGTATTGTTTTATTTTAAATGGGGCGAAAGGGGGGTGATTTAAACTTTTATATTTTTTTATTTTTTTAAATATTCTTTAAAACATTTTTTTAAACTTTTGCCATGCTTCAGTAGCCTCCATGGGAGGCTAGAAACTGGCATAACTCGATTACCTCTGCTACATAGAGGCGATGCTCAGATCGCCTCTATGTAGGAGAATTACTGCATTGCTATGAGCGCCGACCACAGTCTGGTGCTCACAGCAATCCGGCATCAACAACCATAAAGGTCTCAAGGAGACCTCTGGTTGTCATGGCAATGCATCGCTGACCCCCAATCACGTGATGGAGGTCAGCGATGAGCGCATTTCTGGCCATATGACCGAAAGCACTAGTTAAATGCCGCTGTCAGCGGCATTTAACTAGTTTATAGCGGTGAGTGAAACGCAATTCCACCCGCCTGCTTTGAGGCGGGCTCGCCGCCAGAGCCCACCTCAAAGCAGGGGATCTACTATCCCGTCTGAGCTCAGAAAGGGGTTAATATTATTCAAAAATCAAAAATATTCTACAAAATATTATGAAAGCAGGGATAACAGATCAGGATCTACATCTTCTTATTGATAGAGTATCCAAGAACACCAGTATTATATATGGTACCAAAGATACACACATTTCTAACAAATCCCCCTGGTTTGACCAATGTTGTCAGGGGTAGAGTTGGTGCTTAACATAATAGGTATCTTTCTGGATAAAATTTTAAAATAATTCTAATATTTTATTTTTTCAGAGAGCACATCAGGAATAAGAAATGCACTGAAGAATTTGACCTAAACTACATTTTGTGATTACTTGTGTTACCTTTGTCTAATATTTAAATTTATTTGGTGATCTGAAACATTTAAGTGTGACAAACATGCAGAAGAATAGGAAGTCAGAGAGGGGGCAAATACTTTTTCACACCACTGTATCTATCTATATCAGTATATAAGATTGCTTTATTAACCCCTTTCTGACGTTGGACTCCCCCTGTTTGCTGCAGGCTCCGGCGCTGAGCCCACACCTTTCAGGGCTCATGTCAGCTGATCTATACAGCTGACATGTGCCTGCAACAGCCATGGGTGGAATAGCGATCCACCCGCGGCAGTTAACTAGTTAAATGCTGTTGTCAATCTCTAACAGCAGCATTTAACTCGCGTTTAACAGAAGTGCGTCCTTTATCTCATCCATTGGTGACCCCGTCACATGATTGCGGGTCACCGATGGGTCCGTCATGACAACCAGAGGTCTCCAACAGACCTCTATGGTTGTTCATAGCCAGATTGCTATGAGCGCCGCCAGGTGGTCGGCGCTTATAGCAAGTGAGCATCTCTGTTACACACAGGCGATCTGATCATCATCTGTGTGTATCAGAGGCAATCAAAATAGTGCAGCTAATTGTCTCTCATGGAGTCTATTAAAGCATGCCAAAAGTAAAAAAATGTTTTTCAAAATATTAAAAAAATTCAAAAAATATATAAAAGTTCAAATCAACCCCTTCCGCCCCATTCAAAATAAAACAATTACAAAAAATCAAATATACACATATTTGGTATCGTCGCATTCAGAATCACTCGATCTATCCAATCTATAAAAAAAAGAATGAACCCAATCTCTAAATGGTGTAACGACAAAAAAGTCAAAACGCAAATTCTTTTTTTCTCGCCGCAACATTGCATTAAAATCAAATAACGAGTGATCAAAATATCGTATCTGCACCAAAATGGTATCAATAAAAATGTCAGCTCAGCACGCAAAAATAAAGCTCTCACCCAACACCAAATCACGAAAAATGGAGACTCTATGGGTATCGGAAAATTGTGCAATTTTTTTCTTTTATCAAACTTTGGAATTTTTTTTTCACCATTTAAAAAAGAACCTATACATGTTTGGTGTCTATGAACTTGTAATGATCTGTAGAATCATAATGGCAGTTTTAGCCATTGCACTTTTTTTGCAATTTCACAACACTTGGAATTTTTTTCCTGTTTTCCAGTATATGATATGTTAAAACCAATGGTGTTGTTTAAAAGCACAACTTGTCCTACAAAACACAAGCCCTCACATGGCCATACTAATGGAAAAATAAAGGTATGGCTCTGGGAAAAAGGGAATCAAAAACAAAAATGCAAAAACTGAAGTATTTAAACAATGTTAACCCATTACTTGCCAAATTAAATTTTTTACAAGTACGAATAAAATCTTAGTTGCTAGAAGCTAAAAATTAGGCGTCCCAAAAAAAGGACATTGGTAGATAATGGGTCAATAACGTATTGCATGTGGATTGTATACATGTATGGATGTCATACCAATACTAGCTGAAAAAAATTGCACAGTCGCAAAACTTACGGAATGACACTCCCCTTACACTTGGCAACTTTTCTGGCTAAGAATCTGAGTGATTTTATATACGCAGATGTGAGCGAACTCTTTAATGAAGAAATGTGCAATAAGTTGTGTACCCGCAATCCTTTGTACATAGTTGTCTTGCAATAGCTGTTTAACACTAGAAGTCCCAGAAATTTCGAGCTCCAAAGGTTTCAAAGGTAGAAATGTTAAATGACCCCTCTCTGGGACTTCTATTGTTAGTAAAGCTTCATTTGTTAAAGGTACCTTCACACATAACGATATTGTTAACGATATCGTTGCTATTTGTGACGTAGCAACGATATCGTTAATGAAATCGTTATGTGTGACAGCGACCAACGATCAGGCCCCTGCTGGGAGATCGTTGGTCGCTGAATAAAGTCCAGAACTTTATTTCGTCGCTGGACTCCCTGGAGACATCGCTGGATCGGTGTGTGTGACACCGATCCAGCAATGTCTTCACTGGTAACCAGGGTAAACATCGGGTAACTAAGCGCAGGGCCGCGCTTAGTAACCCGATGTTTACCCTGGTTACCATGCTAAAAGTAAAAAAAAACAAACACTAGATACTTACCTACCGCTGTCTGTCCTCCAGCGCTGTGCTCTGCACTCCTCCTGTACTGGCTGTGAGCCGGAAAGCAGAGCGGTGACGTCACCGCTCTGCTTTCCGGCTCCCAGACAGTACAGGAGGAGAGCAGAGAAGCAGAGCGCAGCGCTGGAGGACAGACGGCTGTAGGTAAGTATGTAGCGTTTGTTTTTTTACTTTTAGCATGGTAACCAGGGTAAACATCGGGTTACTAAGCGCGGCCCTGCGCTTAGTTACCCGATGTTTACCCTGGTTACCGGCATCGTTGGTCGCTGGAGAGCGGTCTGTGTGACAGCTCTCCAGCGACCAAACAGCGACGCTGCAGCGATCCGGATCGTTGTCGGTATCGCTGCAGCGTCGCTAAATGTGAAGTGGCCTTAAGAACTTGTGGTCTCCTTTCATGAACTGGTTAACTTCTGGTCCTGGCAAACCAGTGTAATTGGTTAAATGCGGCATGCAAGTGCGTAGCGCCCCCACAGCAGAACTTCACACACCCAGCCAAGACCACCACCTTCATGTAATGTGCCGAGGCTCAAGAGATGAGTACCTCGCCCATGACAACCACCCTGGACCATGTTATATGGAGCGCCCGCTAGGACCGTGTGGTACTCGGTACCGGGTCCGGTGGTACTTAAAGGGGTGGTCACAGTGCCAGTGACCCAGTGTGTTGCCCTGGGCGTCCAGTTAAAGGGGATGTGAATGAAAGACGAAAAAAAGTCTTTAACGGGTGATTCATGACGCCACTTGTGGCGATCGGTCAGGATGGCCAACGCTGCTTAAAGGGACCGCTGGGGCTTATAGTAATGCAGCTTGGATGGTTCTGCTCCCCACAGGTGGAGCAGGGCCCCAGGGCTACTTGGTACAGTTGGTAGGGGATGGTAAATGATGGGGTGCAGAGCTGAGGGTGCAGGTAATGATAGAGGAACGCAAGAGTAGCAGTTCCCTTTACCTTTTACTGATAAAATGCAGGTACAGTCCAGGGTACAGGTAACAGGGGATGATGGGGTCTGGGCAGCAACTTGGGATTCACCTAACCAGGTGGGTTCGGAGTCCTTCCTTCTGCACTTTGTACTCCTACCCTTGAAGCTCTGCACAAGTCCTCTCAGTGTCTGTACTCCCAACCCGTATGGCTGACAGCCTGAGCCTGTCTTGAGCACTGTCTTCTCACTGGCAGCCGCAGGCTCCTGACCTGCTTTGTTGCCTCCAAGTTCAGTTGTGGTCAGGAGACTTGGAATCTCCTGCCCACCAGATTTGGTGGCTAGGTATGCAATCCTCTCACCACCATGGACTCCGGTATCCGGTCTCTAAGCTCTTTATCTTTGAGTGAGCCTAATTGCAGCTCCAGACCCCAGTCTCTCTCCTCACGTGCTTCCTTACCCTTCAGTATCTCACATTAAACTCACTAACCCTTCCTCCAGACCAGAACTTCTAGGGAAACTACCCTGAAACTGGGCTTAGAGCTCCCCCTTATGGTCTGGAGTTAGGAAGGTGTTGTATGTTTTTATTACCTGATTAGGGAATCCCTCCTTGCGTCCAGGCATGACATCACAACCCCCACCCCACCCCCCGTGAGGAAGGCAATGCCATTGTGGCAACCGGACTCTTGGGGTGCCACATATACATATTTGTTCACTGCCTTGTGTTTCTGTGTTCAATGGAATTGTTTTTAAATGTATCAATAAATTTAATTTTGGGGGATTAATTTGTGCTATTGATAGACCCTTCATTAGTGTTGAAAACTGTAAAAAATCTTGGAATAGGACAAAAATTACCTCCTGGTGTCCGACAAGGTAATGGACCTCTGTCATGGTTCCAAAGGGTAAATGATACATCTGTATAACGATGATTTTACAATAGATTTCTCATTATTAATGCCCGTATTGTTTGCATGACCAATAGAATTAAAAATGAACATAGACATTGCGTGTAGATTTGAAGCACAATGTATCGTCAATCAATGTTGTATTCATTTAAGAACATCTTTCTAACTGTGGAAGTAACAGAAGTATTTGTCAGAAAATGTTATAATTCTTTGGAAAATGATATAGTGCGAAAATCTTACAAATATCTTAATTTTCAAGCTGAGATCACCGTGAAAAAAATAAAGTTCAATAAAAAAGTAATTAATGTTTGCCAAAGATGAATATGTTGACGTTTAATACAGTTTCACCTTTTATATCTGCCACACACGGTATTATCTACTTATTTTTTGCTCTCTATTAACATGCCAGTTACACCGTAAAATAAAATTACAGCTGGTAGCAGGACAGATTCCACATTCATAGAAGGCAATCTTAAAAATATATATTTACACACTTTTTACGATTTTATTAACATACTGTGTTCTGTCCAAAAAACTTTCATATTCATAATGTGAGGACATAAAACATGATACTCTGCTTTTTCGGCATGCCACTAATAAAAGGCGATAAAATTATTTATTGGCATAATATAGTTTATATTAAGATGGTGGCAGTATTTAATATTTTTGCTTTTTTTTCCAGAATAAATCAATATTATTATTTGACAAAAAAAAATATACCATTATTTTTTCTCTATTGTCTAGTTTGATGTTTATATTTATTATATATTTGGTGTTTTGGTTGCCGCATGACCAGGGTTGTTCTAGTCCAACAGAAAACCATTGGATCCTCCAGTGACCATTTGTTTCATGCAATAAAACCTCTCCAAGAAAACCTGACTTTTAGTAATTCCATACATAGAAATGATCATACCCCATAGAAAAAGTTTAAATTGTCCCTGCCCTATTGGCATATTGGTGGGGTCACTTAGGAATAGTCATAGAAAAGGATTTGGCTGACCATTAATGGATTTTTGGCCAGCTGAATCTGCTGATATTTTTGGCCACAAGGAATGTCATAGCTCGGGAGTCAGCGCCACGCTTACAGAAAAATGCGGACCAACCTTCTCAGAGGTATTGGTCAATAATGACTAACTGTTTTGTCTTTTGGGCCCACAAAACTGTGTGATAGTGAATTTTTTACACATAGCAGAGCTAAGTATCTTTGGTGTTCTAGGTGTCCCTATGTTCTAGGTGTCCCTATGTCCACTAGGGTTGAGCGAAACGGGTCGAACATTTTCAAAAGTCGCCGACTTTTGACAAAGTCGGGTTTCCTGAAACCCGATCCGACCCCTGTGCGGGGTCGGCCATGCGGTACGCGACTTTCGCGCCAAAGTCGCGTTTCAATGACGCGAAAAGCGCCATTTCTCAGCCAATGAAGGTAAACGCAGAGTGTGGGCAGCGTGATGACATAGGTCCTGGTCCCCACCATCTTAGAGAAGGGCATTGCAGTGATTGGCTTGCTGTCCACAGCGTCACAGGGGCTATAAAGGGGCGTTCCCGCCGACCGCCATGTTACTGCTGCTGATCTGAGCCTAGGGAGAGGTTGCTGCCGCTTCGTCAGAAGCAGGGATAGCGTTAGGCAGGGTCCATTAACCACCAAACCGCTTGTGTTGTAGCGATTTCCACAGCCCAACACCACCTTCGGTGTGCAGGGACAGTGGAAGCTACATTTTTTTTTCCTCAGCGCTGTAGCTCATTGGGCTGCCCTAGAAGGCTCCCTGATAGCTGCATTGCTGTGTGTACGCCGCTGTGCAAACCAACTGCTTTTTTCAAAGCACAAATCCTCTTGTTCCTTCCTTTCTGCACAGCTATCTTGTTTGTTTGTCCACACTTTTTATTTAATTTGTGCATCAGTCCACTCCTTATTGCTGCCTGCCATACCTGGCTGAGATTACTGCAGGGAGATAGTAATTGAAGGACAGTTCCTTTTTTTTTTTTTTTTTGTGGGAGATTAAGATTGGCATTTCTGCTAGAGTGCCATCCCTGTCTGTGTCATCTCTCACTCAGTGGGCCATAGAAAGCCTATTTATTTTTTTGCTTGATTTGGGTTCTAAAATCTACCTGAAAAAATCACTACATCAATCAGTGGGAGAAAAATATTGGCCTCAGGGCTTGTGTGCCACTCCTTACTCCTGTGTGTGCCATCTCTCAGTGGGCCATAGAAAGCCTATTTATTTTTTTGCTTGATTTGGGTTCAAAATTTACCTGAAAAAATCAATAAATCAATCAGTGGGAGATTAATATTGGCCTTTGGGCTTGTGTGCCAGTCCTAAGCGTGCCATCTCTCTCTCTCAGATAGTGGGCCATAGAAAGCCTATTTATTTATTTTTTTTATTGGGTTTATAAATTTTCCCTGGAAAAAAAAAAAAAAGTGGGAGATTAATATTGGCCTCTGGGCTTGTGTGCCAGTCCTGAGCGTGCCATCTCTCTCACAAATAGTGGGCCATAGAAAGCCTATTTATTTTTTTGGTTGATTTGGGTTCTAAATTCTACCTGAAAAAATCAATAAATCAATCAGTGGGAGATTAATATTGGCCTTTGGGCTTGTGTGCCAGTCCTAAGCGTGCCATCTCTCTCTCTCAGATAGTGGGCCATAGAAAGCCTATTTATTATTTTTTTTATTGGGTTTATAAATTTTCCCTGGAAAAAAAAAAAAAGTGGGAGATTAATATTGGCCTCTGGGCTTGTGTGCCAGTCCTGAGCGTGCCATCTCTCTCACAAATAGTGGGCCATAGAAAGCCTATTTATTTTTTTGGTTGATTTGGGTTCTAAATTCTACCTGAAAAAATCAATAAATCAATCAGTGGGAGATAAATATTGGCCTCTGGGCTTGTGTGCCACTCCTGACTCCTGTGTGCGTCCTCTCTCACTCAGTGGGCCCTAGAAAGCCTATTTTTTGTTTTATTTGTTTTCTAAATTCTCCCTGAAAAAATCATTTTATTTTATTTGGTTTCTAAATTATTCCTGAAAAAAATCATTTTTTTTGTATTTTTTTTTCTAAAGTCTCCCTGAAAAAAAAAAAAAAATCAAATCAGTGGGAGATTAATATTGCCCTTTCTGCTTGTGTGCCAGTCTTGACTCCTGGGTGTGCCATCTCTCTCTCTCCAATTGTGGGCCATAGAAAGCCTATTAATTTTTTTGCTTGATTTGGGTTCCAAAATCTACCTGAAAAAATCACTAAATCAATCAGTGGGAGATAAATATTGGCCTCTGGGCTTGTGTGCCACTCCTGACTCCTGTGTGCGTCCTCTCTCACTCAGTGGGCCCTAGAAAGCCTATTTTTTGTTTTATTTGTTTTCTAAATTCTCCCTGAAAAAATCATTTTATTTTATTTGGTTTCTAAATTATTCCTGAAAAAAATCATTTTTTTTGTATTTTTTTTTTCTAAAGTCTCCCTGAAAAAAAAAAAATCAAATCAGTGGGAGATTAATATTGCCCTTTCTGCTTGTGTGCCAGTCTTGACTCCTGGGTGTGCCATCTCTCTCTCTCCAATTGTGGGCCATAGAAAGCCTATTAATTATTTTGCTTGATTTGGGTTCCAAAATCTACCTGAAAAAATCACTAAATCAATCAGTGGGAGATAAATATTGGCCTCTGGGCTTGTGTGCCACTCCTGACTCCTGTGTGCGTCCTCTCTCACTCAGTGGGCCCTACAAAGCCTATTTTTTTTTATTTGTTTTCTAAATTCTCCCTGAAACAATCATTTTATTTTATTTTGTTTCTAAATTCTTCCTGAAAAATTCATTTTTTTGTATTTTTTTTTCTAAAGTCTCCCTGAAAAAAAAAAAAAAAAAATCAAATCAGTGGGAGATTAATATTGCCCTTTCTGCTTGTGTGCCAGTCTTGACTCCTGGGTGTGCCATCTCTCTCTCTCCAATTGTGGGCCATAGAAAGCCTATTAATTTTTTTGCTTGATTTGGGTTCCAAAATCTACCTGAAAAAATCACTAAATCAATCAGTGGGAGATAAATATTGGCCTCTGGGCTTGTGTGCCACTCCTGACTCCTGTGTGCGTCCTCTCTCACTCAGTGGGCCCTACAAAGCCTATTTTTTTTTCATTTGTTTTCTAAATTCTCCATGAAACAATCATTTTATTTTATTTTGTTTCTAAATTCTTCCTGAAAAATTCATTTTTTTTTTTTTTTCTAAAGTCTCCCTGAAAAAAAACAAAAAAAAAAAACAAATCAGTGGGAGATTAATATTGCCCTTTCTGCTTGTGTTCCAGTCTTGACTCCTGGGTGTGCCATCTCTCTCTCCAATTGTGGGCCATAGAAAGCCTATTAATTTTTTTGCTTGATTTGGGTTCCAAAATCTACCTGAAAAAATCACTAAATCAATCAGTGGGAGATAAATATTGGCCTCTGGGCTTGTGTGCCACTCCTGACTCCTGTGTGCGTCCTCTCTCACTCACTGGGCCCTAGAAAGGCTATTTTATGTTTTATTTGTTTTCTAAATTCTCCCTGAAAAAATCATTTCATTTTATTTGGTTTATAAATTCTTCCTTAAAAAATCATTTTTTTTTTTTATTTTTTTTTTTTCTAAAGTCTCCTTTTTTTAAAAAAAAACACAAATCAGTGGGAGATTAATATTTACATTTGCGCTTCAGTGACAGTCCTGCGTGTGTGGCATCTCTCTCATTTGTTGCCACCAACAACAGAGTGTGTAACATTGTGCCTGATTTTCGTTGTGGTCTCACCCACCTGTAAAGGGGTAGCTAAATCATACTGAAGTTATAGCTCACCGTGTAAGTTGTGTGACTGCAACAAATACCGTTAGTTTGGTAACGTTTTTAAAACAATGAGGAAGTCTGGTGGAAGAGGTCGTGGCCGGGGGCGTTCATTGTCAGCTGGTAATGAGGGTAGTGGTAGTGGTGGAGCATCAGGTGGTCGTGGGAAAAAAAATATTGCACCTAAGTCTGGAGCTGTGGAGCCAGGTTCGTCGTCTGGCTACACAAGGCCTCGAACGCTCCCTTTTCTGGGAGTAGGAAAACCGCTTTTAAAGCCAGAGCAGCAAGAGCAAGTTTTGGCTTATCTTGCTGACTCAGCCTCTAGCTCTTTTGCCTCCTCTCGTGAAACTGGTAAAAGTAAAAGCAGCGCGTCGTTAGTGGATGTTCACGGTCAGGGACAAGTCGCTTCCTTGTCCTCTTCAGCAAAAACAACAACAGAGAAGAATGCAGCAGGCGACACAACGGGTTACTCCATGGAGCTCTTTACACATACCGTCCCTGGCTTAGAAAGTGAAGCAGTTAACAGTCCATGCCCATTACAAGTTGAATCTGACATGGAGTGCACTGATGCACAGCCACAGCCAGACTACTATGCTGGTCCTTTGACTCAGACCACAACATTGCCCTCGCAGGGTGCTGATCAAGAATCAGACCCTGATGAGACTATGTTGCCCCATCACGAACGCTATACAGGTCCTTCTCAAAAAATTAGCATATAGTGTTAAATTTCATTATTTACCATAATGTAATGATTACAATTAAACTTTCATATATTATAGATTCATTATCCACCAACTGAAATTTGTCAGGTCTTTTATTGTTTTAATACTGATGATTTTGGCATACAACTCCTGATAACCCAAAAAACCTGTCTCAATAAATTAGCATATTTCACCCATCCAATCAAATAAAAGTGTTTTTTAATAACAAACAAAAAAACCAACAAATAATAATGTTCAGTTATGCACTCAATACTTGGTCGGGAATCCTTTGGCAGAAATGACTGCTTCAATGCGGCGTGGCATGGAGGCAATCAGCCTGTGACACTGCTGAGATGTTATGGAGGCCCAGGATGCTTCAATAGCGGCCTTAAGCTCATCCAGAGTGTTGGGTCTTGCGTCTCTCAACTTTCTCTTCACAATATCCCACAGATTCTCTATGGGGTTCAGGTCAGGAGAGTTGGCAGGCCAACTGAGCACAGTAATACCATGGTCAGTAAACCATTTACCAGTGGTTTTGGCACTGTGAGCAGGTGCCAGGTCGTGCTGAAAAATGAAATCTTCATCTCCATAAAGCATTTCAGCCGATGGAAGCATGAAGTGCTCCAAAATCTCCTGATAGCTAGCTGCATTGACCCTGCCCTTGATGAAACACAGTGGACCAACACCAGCAGCTGACATGGCACCCCACACCATCACTGACTGTGGGTACTTGACACTGGACTTCAGGCATTTTGGCATTTCCTTCTCCCCAGTCTTCCTCCAGACTCTGGCACCTTGATTTCCGAATGACATGCAAAATTTGCTTTCATCAGAAAAAAGTACTTGGGACCACTTAGCAACAGTCCAGTGCTGCTTCTCTGTAGCTCAAAAGTGGCTTTACCTGGGGAATGCGGCACCTGTAGCCCATTTCCTGCACATGCCTGTGCACGGTGGCTCTGGATGTTTCCACACCAGACTCAGTCCACTGCTTCCTCAGGTTCCCCAAGGTCTGGAATCGGTCCTTCTCCACAATCTTCCTCAGGGTCCGGTCTCCTCTTCTCGTTGTACAGCGTTTTCTGCCACATTGTTTCCTTCCAACAGACTTACCATTGAGGTGCCTTGATACAGCACTCTGGGAACAGCCTATTTGTTGAGAAATTTCTTTCTGGGTCTTACCCTCTTGCTTGAGGGTGTCAATGATGGCCTTCTTGACATCTGTCAGGTCGCTAGTCTTACCCATGATGGGGGTTTTGAGTAATGAACAAGGCAGGGAGTTTATAAAAGCCTCAGGTATCTTTTGCATGTGTTTAGAGTTAATTAGTTGATTCAGAAGATTAGGGTAATAGGTCGTTTAGAGAATCTTCTCTTGATATGCTAATTTATTGAGACAGGTTTTTTGGGTTATCAGGAGTTGTATGCCAAAATCATCAGTATTAAAACAATAAAAGACCTGACAAATTTCAGTTGGTGGATAATGAATCTATAATATATAAAAGTTTAATTGTAATCATTACATTATGGTAAATAATGAAATTTAACACTATATGCTAATTTTTTGAGAAGGACCTGTACCACCGACCGACAAGGTGACACAGACGAAGTTGCACATGAGCTACAAGAAGAGGTAATAGATGGCCCAGTTCTTGACCCCGATTGGCAGCCATTGGGGGAACAGGGTGCAGGCGGCAGCAGTTCTGAAGCGGAGGAGGAGGGGCCGCAGCAGGCATCAACTTCGCAACAGGTTCCATCTGCCGGGCCCGTATCTTGCCCAAAACGCGTGGCAAAGTCAAAACCTGTTGGAGGACAGCGTGGCCATCCGGTTAAAGCTCAGTCTGCAATGCCTGAAAAGGTATCCGATGCTAGAAAGAGTGCAGTCTGGCATTTTTTTAAACAACATCCAATTGATCAGCGCAAAGTCATCTGTCAAAAATGTTCAACTACCTTAAGCAGAGGGCAGAATCTGAAAAGTCTCAATACAAGTTGCATGCATAGACATTTAACCACCATGCATTTGCAAGCTTGGACTAACTACCAAACGTCCCTTAAGGTTGTAGCACCCTCGGCCAATGAAGCTAGTCATCAACGCAACATCCCTTCCGGCAGTGTAGGGCCACCATTTTCTGCACCACCTGCAGTATCTGTGCAGGTTTCTTTGCCAGGCCAAAGAAGTCAGGGTCAGGGAATCACCAGTTTCGTAGTAGGAAACACTGCATCTAGGGCACCGGCGGCAACAATACCATCTCCCACCGTCTCTCAGTCTGCCATGTCCACCGGCACCCCCGCTAGTTCCACGATCTCCAGCTCTCCAGTCCAGCTCACCCTACATGAGACTATGGTTAGAAAAAGGAAGTACTTAGCCTCGCATCCGCGTACACAGGGTTTGAACACCCACATAGCTAGACTAATCTCGTTAGAGATGATGCCCTACCGGTTAGTTGAAAGCGAAGCTTTCAAAGCCCTGATGGACTACGCTGTACCACGCTACGAGCTACCCAGTCGACACTTTTTTTCCTGAAAAGCCATCCCAGCCCTCCACCAGCATGTTAAAGAGCGCATCGTCCATGCACTCAGGCAATCTGTGAGCACAAAGGTGCACCTGACAACAGATGCATGGACCAGTAGGCATGGCTAGGGACATTACGTGTCCATCACGGCACACTGGGTAAATGTGGTGGATGCAGGGTCCACAGGGGACAGCAAGTTTGGGACAGTTCTGCCTAGCCCACGGTCTAGGAAACAGTTGGCTGTAGCCATTCGCACCCCCTCCTCCTCCTCCTCGTCCTCCTGCAGAAGCGAGACCTCGTCCACAGACCGCAGTCGCACAACCACTCCATCCGCAGCTGCCACTGTTGCACACCAGGTCTCCCATTATGGGGCAGCTACTGGCAAACGTCAGCAGGCTGTATTGGCTATGAAGTGTTTGGGCGACAACAGACACACCGCTGAAGTTCTGTCCGAGTTCTTGCAGAAAGAAACGCAGTCGTGGCTGGGCACTGTAGATCTTGAGGCAGGCAAGGTAGTGAGTGATAACGGAAGGAATTTCATGGCTGCCATCTCCATTTCCCAACTGAAACACATTCCTTGCCTGGCTCACACCTTAAACCTGGTGGTGCAGTGCTTCCTGAAAAGTTATCCGGGGTTATCCGACCTGCTCCTCAAAGTGCGTGGACTTTGCTCACATATCCGCCGTTCGCCCGTACACTCCAGCCGTATGCAGACCTATCAGCGTTCTTTGAACCTTCCCCAGCATCGCCTAATCATAGACGTTGCAACAAGGTGGAACTCAACACTGCACATGCTTCAGAGACTGTGTGAACAGAGGCGGGCTGTTATGTTTTTGTGGGAGGATACACATACACGGGCAGGCAGTAGGATGGCAGACATGGAGTTGTCAGGTGTGCAGTGGTCGAAGATTCAAGACATGTGTCAAGTCCTTCAGTGTTTTGAGGAATGCACACGGCTGGTTAGTGCAGACAACGCCATAATAAGCATGAGCATCCCCCTAATGCGTCTGCTGATGCAAAGTTTGATGCACATAAAGGATCAGGCGTCTGCAGCTGAGGAAGAGAAAAGCCTTGATGACAGTCAGCCATTGTCTGGCCAGGGCAGTGTACAGGACGAGGTAGCGGGCGAAGAGGAGGAGGAGGACGAGGAGGATGATGGGGATGATTATATTTTTAATGAGGAAGCTTTTCCGGGGCCAGTGGAAATTGTTGGCGCGGCAAGGCCGGGTTCTGGTTTTTGGAGGGACACAAGTGACGTGGATTTGCCTGAAACTGCCCCTCAACCAAGCACAACCACAGATTTGAGAACTGGAACTTTGGCCCACATGGCGGATTATGCCTTACGTATCCTCAAAAGGGACACACGCATAACAAAAATGATGAACGATGACGATTACTGGTTGGCCTGCCTCCTTGATCCTCGCTATAAAGGCAAATTGCAAAATATAATGCCACATGAGAACTTGGAACTAATATTAGCAACCAAACAATCAACTCTTGTTGACCGTTTGCTTCTGGCATTCCCTGCACACAGCGCCCGTGATCGTTCTAACACGAGCTGCAGGGGCCAGCAGACCAGAGGTGTTAGAGGGGCAGAAATCAGAAGTGTCATTGGCCAGAGAGGTTTTCTGACCAGGTTGTGGAGTGATTTTGCTATGACCGCAGACAGGACAGGTACTGCAGCATCAATTCAAAGTGACAGGAGACAACATTTGTCCAGTATGGTTACTAACTATTTTTCATCCCTTATCGACGTTCTCCCTTAACCGTCATTCCCATTTGATTACTGGGCATCAAAATTAGACACCTGGCCAGAATTGGCAGAATATGCATTGCAGGAGCTTGCTTGCCCGGCAGCTAGTGTCCTATCAGAAAGAGTATTCAGTGCTGCAGGTTCAATACTAACAGAAAAAAGGACTCGTCTGGCTACCCAAAATGTAGATGATCTAACCTTCATTAAAATGAACCACAACTGGATTTCGAAATCTTTTGCCCCACCTTGCCCGGCTGACACCTAGCTTTCCTATGTAAAGGTCTTGCCTGTGGACTATTCTGAACGACTTTTCCAATCTCGTAATTTGCAGCACCTGATTGTCCAGCATCCGACATGTTAACACCTCCCTAAATGGCCAAAGTCCCCACACGGGGCCGTGGTATCGCCACTTGGCGCCAGCACCCGTGAGAGTACTGTTTGTCTGAAGAGGTGGGTGTGCCCGCTTTTGGTCGACGGCACTGCCACTAGGTCCCTCATAGTACAATAAAGTGTCTGGCGGTGGTGGTGCGCACCCAACGTCAGACACACCGTTGTAATATGAGGGGCCCTGGGCCTGTACCGCCGGCCACAAGACAGTCCCCCCCAGGTCAAACAGTGCTCTACCACTTGCAAAATTTTCTCTCACAGCTCCACCAATGTTTAGTCTATGCGCTGACATCCTTCAATGCCTGGCACTGTCAATACCATTGTATTGACATTTTTCTTATGTTAGGCCTTCGAAGCCTGTCTGCGGTCACTCCTTCCACTAGGCCTCCACTGACCTGTCTACTGCTGCCCGGGTTCCCCTGGAACCAATTTTAAATTGCCTACAGCCAGCCCAATTTATTATGTTAGGGCTTCGAAGCCTGTCTGCGGTCCCTCCTTCCACTAGGCCTCCACTGACCTGTCTACTGCTGCCCGGGTTCCCTTGGAACCAATTTTAAATTGCCTACAGCCAGCCCAATTTATTATGTTAGGGCTTCGAAGCCTGTCTGCGGTCCCTCCTTCCACTAGGCCTCCACTGACCTGTCTACTGCCGCCCGTGTTCCCCTGGAACCAATTGTAAATTGCCTACAGCCAGGCCAATTTATTATGTTAGGGCTTCGAAGCCTGTCTGCGGTCCCTCCTTCCACTAGGCCTCCACTGACCTGTCTACTGCTGCCCGTGTACCCCTTGAACCAACATCAGAAAATATAAAAATAAGTATTTTGCTTATAAAAAAGAAAATACTGGAGAGATATCAAATGCAGACATTTTAACATTAAAAACAAACACATACAACAAAAATCTGGTACAGTACTAAAAATGGCCACCAGCTACAATAACTTTCTCCTGCAAGTAGTTAACTGACAGTTTTTTTCAATTTAAAACACAGATATGGCATCCACCGAGTGTTGTCCTGTCGCGTCTTCTTTATATTATTGCCAAGAAGATGCAAAACAATGAAAATAATAAAATCATTATTTACCAAAAAAATAGAGTAAGTCAAAACCACATTGCAAATAAACATTCATTACAAATAAAGAAGCAGGGCGCGTCCGAGGGTGAGTATATACCTAATAAGAATATAATCACCTTCGGACGCGCCCTGCTTCTTTCCGACAGCCTTCCTTCCTAAGAATCAGCCCTTCCATGGTGTAGAGAGAGGGTGTGTTACACTCCAAGGTGTTCCCCAGGTTGCCTTTCCTGAGCTTCGATCTTCATGCTCTCGTTTAGTAGTTGTCGGAAAGTAGGCTGCATTAGGCCTACAAAATGGGTATGGGGTGGAGAGAGATGGTGTGTTACACTCCAAGGTGTTCTCCAGGTTTCCTCGCCATTGCTTCGATCTTCCGACTCTCGTTTAGTAGTTGTAGAAAACAACACTGCATTAGGCCTACAAAATGGGTATCGGGTGGAGAGAGATGGTGTGTTACACTCCAAGGTGTTCCCCAGGTTGCCTTGCCATTGCTTCGGTCTTCCGACTCTCGTTTAGTAGTTGTAGAAAACTACACTGCATTAGGCCTACAAAATGGGTATCGGGTGGAGAGAGATGGTGTGTTACACTCCAAGGTGTTCCCCAGGTTGCCTTGCCATTGCTTCGGTCTTCCGACTCTCGTTTAGTAGTTGTAGAAAACTACACAGCATTAGGCCTACAAAATGGGTATGGGGTGGAGAGAGATGGTGTGTTACACTCCAAGGTGTTCTCCTGGTTTCCTCGCCATTGCTTCGATCTTCCGACTCTCGTTTAGTAGTTGTAGAAAACTACACTGCATTAGGCCTACAAAATGGGTATCGGGTGGAGAGAGATGGTGTGTTACACTCCAAGGTGTTCCCCAGGTTGCCTTGCCATTGCTTCGGTCTTCCGACTCTCGTTTAGTAGTTGTAGAAAACTACACAGCATTAGGCCTACAAAATGGGTATGGGGTGGAGAGAGATGGTGTGTTCCACTCCAAGGTGTTCTCCAGGTTGCCTTTCCTGAGCTTCTATCTTCAGGCTCTCGTTAAATTGTGGTTAAATGGAACAACTGCATTTGGCGTACTAGTTGGTTTGGGGCCTACTAACAGTGTCTGCCGCTCCTTGCTGTTCTCCTGGTTTCCTGTCCTGAAATTCCGTTTTCAGGCGCTCGTTAAGTAGTTGTTAATGTTAGACTGCATTTGGCCTACTAGTTGGGTTGGGGCCTACTATCGGTGTCTGCCACTCCTTGCTGTTCTCCTCCACTGAACAAAGCTGTGCCGCCTGTTTACTACGGTTGCCAATTTTGAACTGCATTTCGACTACTTACTGATTTGGGCCTACTCTCTGTGTCAGCCTCTCATTCCAGTTGTCCTCCACTGCAATGCCCCCTGGTTATTCCTGTGTTACCAATTTTGAACTGCATTTAGCCCACTTTATTATTTGGGCCTATATCTGTGTTTCCTCCTCATCCTGCCCATTGCCCAGCCAGTGATAGATGAGTCTGCTGGTACATTGACCCATAACGCAACATTCCCCGTGCACGCTACACAACAACATTGTGACCCTGCTGAAAGTCAGGTTGCTCTTCCCGCATACCATACCACCTTACACGGGGACAAATAGGAAGGTGCAGATGAAAGTGCAGGTTCCTTCATCAGGTGGGGGGAGGAATACTAGTTGGCGACGTCACTGGCACAGGGCCTCTCATAGTACGCAAAAGTGTTGCTGCCGGTGGGAGGCGCCCCCGCCGTGCAAACACACCGCTGTACTTTGAGGGGCCCTGTGTCAGTGCCAATGCCAACGAGTGGGCCCCCCCTGCTTGCTCAGGTTCACAGCACTTGCAAAGTTGAAATACTTACCTCTCCCTGCTCCACTGCCGTGACGTGGTCCAGATTTCCTGGGCCCACTAATTACTTGAACCAGCCCTACCCACCACAACTTTAGCCAAATGACCCCCAATTTCAAATGCCTTCCAATTATTATAAGGTAAATTACGCTTGACAAGCTTCATTAAGAAGAATGGATGGTTTTGACATTAAAATGGGCACTCTAGGTGTTTTCCTGGCCCCCACTCACTGCCGACTATGCTGCCCCATTGACTTGCATTGGGTTTCGTGTTTCGGTCGATCCCGACTTTACGTCATAATCGGCCGATTTCACTCGACCCGACTTTTGAGATAGTCGGGTTTCGCAAAACCCGGCTCGACTCTAAAAAGGTCAAGGTCGCTCAACTCTAATGTCCACGACTGATCTGACCCATCAAAGTACCAGTAGATCCTCAGCAAGGCATTTGTTTCATACTGTAAAACATCTCTAAAAGATATTCTGTATAGACACCTCCATATACTATACTACATAGAAAAAGGATGACAAGCCATCTAAAAGGTTTATGAGAATAAGTGTTAGGGATCGAGTTCCCACCTCAGCACAGGGGGAATCTCGAACCGTCTCCGCTGCAGTCTCCCATTCTTCTCCAGCCGCAGTGGAGCCTGCTCAGCGGAGACGTCGGTCCCAGCATCTGGCTCAGCCTGATACTGTGCGGATGGTTACTGATGCCTTTCCAGGCTCAGCCATTGTAGCCAGTACTGGTCAGCGGAGAGCAGACGTCTCTGGGACTAAGTTTTTCTTTTTTTCTTCTGAGCATGCCTGGGGTAAGACCTCTCATTGGAGGTCAGGGGTCACATGCTCAGGCACTGTGGCAGCTCCCATTGGTCCTCTAGGAAGGTCCTGAAGTTGCTCAGGTACCGTAGCAGCTCCCATTTGTCCTCTAGGAAGGTCCTGAAGTTGCTGCAGCTATAAAAGGTACGCATGGCCGCACGGCCATGCGCTAGTATCAGCTATGAGCTTTAGCTACTCAGTGGTCTTGTCTGCTTGTGGTAAGGGTCCAGCTGAAATAAGCCACTAGAATACCAGCACCTCCAGTGAGGAGTTTGTATGGTGAATTCAGGGCTGGCATAAAGCCATCAGAATTCCGGCTCCACCGGAGAGGAGTTGTTTGTGTGCTTGCTACTCCCTGACCACTGATTGCTTTTGCTCTGTTAGGCAGCTGTGTTCCCTTGTGATGCTAACAGGGCACAGCGTTTTCCCTTCTGTTCGACTCTGAAGTAACAGAGTTCACTTCTACCGCCATATTGTGCCACCATTTGCTAGCAGCAGGTTGGTCTCCTGAGCGGTGGACTCCGGGCTGCGAACGTACCAATAATAATATCTAAATATACTCGGTGTGTTCCACCAGCCCTAACAATAAGACTATCTAATTTTCTCCATAGTACTCGTGGGCTAGTGGCAAAAAAAGACAACATTAAAAAAGACATCAACAAACTCGAGCAAGTTCAGAGAAGAGCGACCTGAATGGTGATCGGTCTCCAAGCCATTGGAGGATTTGTTGCAGGATTTGGGAATGTTTCAATTGCAAAAAAGAATACTGAGAGGAGACTTAATAGCTGTCTACCAATATCTCAAGGGCTGTCACATTGTAGAAGAATCATCTTTATTCTCATTTGCACAAGGAAAACTAGAAGCAATGGGATGAAACTGAATGGGAGGGGACACAGATTAGATAATAGAAAAAACTTTTTGACAGTGAGGGTGACAATGAGTGGAACAGGCTGCCACCAGAGGTGGTGAGTTCTCCTTCAATGTAAGTCTTCAAACAGAGGCTGGACAGACATCTGTCTGAGATGGTTTAGTGAATCCTGCTTTGAGCAGGGGTTGGACCAGATGACCCAGGAGGTCCCTTTCAACTCTACCATTCTATGATTCTATGAAACTAAGCAATTTTTACGTTTCTTCTTTCCTAGGAGCTCATCAGCAACTTGACAATGGAAAGTATGATCAATACAGAAGAGAATACCATCTCCTCATTTAGATTAACCCCCTAACGACCGCCGATACGTCTTTTAACGGCGGCCGCTAAGGGTACTTAAACCATAGCGCCGTTAATTAACGGCGCTGTGGAAAAAGTAAATAGCGCCCCCCAGAGTCGGATTTTCTCCGGGGTCTCGGCTGCCGGGGGTAGCCGAGACCCCAGAGAACATGATTTTTTTTTTTTTTTACTGACCCCGCATTTGCGATCGCCGGTAATTAACCGTTTACGGGCGATCGCAAAAAAAACAAAAAAACGCGATTTCTTTTTAATTTCTCTGTCCTCCGATGTGATCGCACATCAGAGGACAGAGAAATGGGGTCCCAGGTAGCCCCCCAATACTTACCTGTCTCCCCCGGTGCTCCTCGTGGCTCCCGATGGGCGCCGCCATCTTCAAAATGGCGGGCGCATGCGCAGTGCACCCGCCGGCCGGCACCGGGAGAATCTTTGGGGTCTCGGCTGCCGGGGGTAGCCGAGACCCCAAAGAACATGATCGGGGTCGGTAATTAACTGTTTACCGGCGACCGCAAAAAAAAAAAAGCAAAGTGTAATTCTCTGTCCTCTGATGTGATTGCACATCAGAGGACAGAGAAATAGGGAGATTCGGAGACCATATTATACTTACCGGTGTCCTTGAGTCCTCCTGCTGCTCCTCCTGGCCGCCGGCGTCTTCTTGGCAAAAGAAAATGGTGGGCGCATGTGCAGCGCGCCCGCCATCTGTCGCCATCTGCCGGCTGGCAGGAGAAGAGCAGTTGGGGCTAAAATTAGGGTTAGGGTTAGGGCTAGGGTTAGGGTTAGGGTTAGGGCTAGGGTTAGGGTTAGGGCTAGGGTTAGGGCTAGGGTTAGGGCTAAATTTAGGGTTAGGGTTGGGGCTAAATTCAGGGTTAGGGTTGGGGCTAAATTTAGGGTTAGGGTTGGGGCTAAATTTAGGGTTAGGGTTGGGGCTAAATTTAGGGTTAGGGTTGGGGCTAAATTTAGGGTTAGGCTTCTTTCACACTTACGTCGGTACGGGGCCGTTGCAATGCGTCGGCCCGACATACCGACGCACGTTGTGAAAATTGTGCACAACGTGGGCAGCGGATGGAGTTTTTCAATGCATCCGTTGCCCAATCTATGTCCTGGGGAGGAGGGGACGGAGTTACGGCCACGCATGCGCGGTCAGAAATGGCGGACGCGACGTACAAATAAACGTTACATTGAACGTTTTTTGTGCCGATGGTCCGCCAAAACACAACTGATCCAGTGCACAACGGACGCGACGTGTGGCCATCCGTCACGATCCGTCGGCAATACAAGTCTATGGGCAAAAACGCATCCTGCGGGCACATTTGCAGGATCCGTTTTTTGTCCAAAACGACGGATTGCGACGGATGCCAAATGACGCAAGTGTGAAAGTAGCCTTAGGGCTAGGGTTAGGGTTGGGGCTAAAGTTAGGGCTAGGGTTGGGGCTAAAGTTAGGGTTAGAGTTGGGATTAGGGTTAGGGTTTGGATTAGGGTTGGTATTAGGGTTAGGGTTGGCATTAGGGTTACGCTTGGGATTAGGGTTAGGTTTGGGATTAGGGTTAAGGTTAGGGTTGTGATTAGGGGTGTATTGGGATTAGGGTTAGGTTTGAGGTTAGGGTTGAGATTAGGATTAGGGGTGTGTTGGATTTAGGGTTTTGATTAGGGTTATGGTTAGGGTTGACATTAGGGTTGTTTTGGGGTAAGAGTTGTGATTATCGTTAGGGTTAGTGATTAGGATTATGGATCTGGTTGGGATTAGGGTTAGGGGTGTGTTGGGGTTAGGGTTGGAGCTAGAATTGGGGGGTTTCCACTGTTTAGGTACATCAGGGGGTCTCCAAACACGACAGCCAATTTTGCGCTCAAAAAGTCAAATGGTGCTCCCTCCCTTCTGAGCTCTGCCGTGCGCCGAAACAGTGGGTTACCCCCACAAATGGGGCATCAGCGTACTTGGGATAAATTGGACAACAACTTTTGGGGTCCAATTTCTCCTGTTACCCTTGTGAAAATAAAAACTTGGGGGCTACAAAATCTTTTTTGTGGAAAATAATTTTTAATTTTTATTTTCACGACTCTGCATTCTAAACTTCTGTGAAGCACTTGGGCATTCAAAGTTCTCGCCACACATCTATATAAGTTCCTTGGGGGGTCTAGTTTCCAAAATGGGGTCACTTGTGGGGGGTTACTACTGTTTAGGTACATCAGAGGCTCTGCAATCGCAACATAACGCCCACAGACCATTCTATCAAAGTCTGCATTCCAAAACGATGCTCCTTCCCTTCCGAGCTCTGCCGTGCGCCCAAACAGTGGTTTAACCCCATATATGGGGTACCAGCATACTCAGGACAAATTGGACAACAACTTTTGGGGTCCGATTTCTCCTGTTACCCTTGTGAAAATTAAAACTTGGGGGCTAAAAAATCTTTTTTGTGGAAAAAAAAATATTTTTTATTTTCACGACTCTGCATTCTAAACTTCTGTGAAGCACTTGGGCATTCAAAGTTCTCACCACACATCTATTTAAGTTCCATGGGGGGTCTAGTTTCCAAAATGGGGTCACTTGTGGGGGGTTTCCACTGTTTAGGCACATCAGGGGCTCTCCAAACGCGACATGGCGTCCGATCTCAATTCCAGACAATTCTACATTGAAAAAGTAAAACGGCACTCCTTCTCTTCCAAGCTCTGCAGTGCGCCCAAACAGTGGTTTACCCCCACATATCGGGTATTGGCGTATTCAGGAGAAATTGCACAACAACTTTTGTGGTCTAATTTCTCCTGTTATCCTTGGGAAAATAAGAATATGTGGGCGAAAAGATCATTTTTGTGTAAACAAATGCGATTTTTTATTTTCACGGCTCTACATTATAAACTTTTGTGAAGCTCTTGGGGGTTCAAAGTGCTCACCACTCATCTAGATAAGTTCCTTAACCCTGCTGTTCTGTTGGTCAAAAATGACCGACTTTGAACTTCAATATTCTTTAAAATATTCAAGATTCGGCTCTGAAACCCGTGGCCGACCGACCCATCCTCATTTAAGTCAATCAACCACAAGTTTCAGAACCGCATCTTGAACACCCCAAAAAATACCAAAGTTCAAAATAGGTCTCCCCAGACCGAACAGAACAGCAGGGTTAAGGGGTCTAGTTTACAAAATTGTGTCACTTGTGGGGGGTTTCCACTGTTTAGGCACATCAGGGGCTCTCTAAACGTGACATGGCGTCCGATCTCAATTCCAGCCAATTCTGCATTGAAAAAGTCAAACGGCGCTCCTTCACTTCCAAGCTCTGCGGTGCGCCCAAACAGTGGTTTACCCCCACATATCGGGTATTGGCGTATTCAGGAGAAATTGCATAACAAAATTTATGGTTACATTTCTGTTTTTACACTTGTGAAAATAAAAAAAAATGGTTCTGAATTAAAATGTTTGCAAAAAAAAGTTAAATGTTCATTTTTTCCTTCCACATTGTTTCAGTTCCTGTGAAGCACGTAAAGGGTTAATAAACTTCTTGAATGTGGTTTTGAGAACCTTGAGGGGTGTAGTTTTTAGAATGGTGTCACACTTCATTATTTTCTATCTTATAGACCCCTCAAAATAACTTCAAATGTGATGTGGTCCCTAAAAAAAAAAGGTGTTGTAAAAATGAGAAATTGCTGGTCAACTTTTAACCCTTATAAATCCCTAACAAAAAAAATTTTGTTTCCAAAATTGTGCTGATGTAAAGTAGACATGTGGGAAATGTTATTTATTAACTATTTTTCGTGACATATCTCTCTGATTTAAGAGCATAAAAATACAAAGTTTGAAAATTGCAAAATTTTTAAAATTTTCGCCATATTTCTGTTTTTTTAATAAATAATCGCAAGTAATATCAAAGAAATGTTACCACTAACATGAAGTACACTATGTCACGAAAAAACAATCTCAGAATCAGCGGGATCCGTTGAAGCGTTCCAGAGTTATAACCTCATAAAGTGACAGTGGTCAGAATTGCAAAAATTGGCTCAGGCATTAAGTACCAAATTGGCTCTGTCACTAAGGGGTTAATATTAGGCAAGCCAGGAGGCTATAGAGATGAGTAACCTGCTCAGATTAGGAAACACCAGATTTACTATCAAAATAAAGGGATGCAAGGTTGGTTTAGCACATCGTCGTAAAAGCTTATAACAGAATCCCACCATACAATGCCAAATATTTAATTTATACAACATACAATCTTGCAAAAATTGCAAAAAAAATAACAAGAAGATCCCAGGACCCCATTCCCTTTACTCATCCTGTTCTGTACCAGCCATATTTATTTTTGTACTTTTTCCAGTTTATTTTACACAGTAGAAAGATGTTGTGGCTTGTTTGTTCCAGATTATTACTGCTTGCTGGAAGAAACTTGAGCCAAGGTAATAAAAGTTTGCTGTTACTTTGTAACTTTTCCCATTAATGCTGGAAATTGCCTATTCTCCGCATAATAAAATTGAAGCCAACAGAACCGTTACCTTTTTATAGATGTAGTAATTTCAGCTGATTAGGCAAACATGTCTATATGTATCCAATATATATTGTTTTAATTGCTATTGTTGCATGAAATATAACCACGTTATTAAAGCTGAATTTTATAGATCTGAAAAAAGCATTACCGGTTAATGACCATCTCAGACATTTACCATAAAGTTTTTTATTTTGTGTATCGGTGTAGGCATTAATATTAATTAAAATGTGTTTGAAAAATAATTGTGGCCTTAAAAGGTTAACTTATTTTATAAGGTGCTGAGTGCTGTATCATAGAATACCAGCATCCTGTACTTGCCGCAGGTTTACATTTTACAGAACCATTAATGATATGGGATTGTAACATTACACAAGGGACAAACTCAGCAGCAGTCATAATTACCATACCATATGCTCTTTAAAAAAAAAAAAGCCTTTTATAGAGTTGATGGAATTGCAGGCGAATGAAGCAACTTTTGTAACAGTCTGAAAATACATGGAACTCAACATGTTCCCTAAATCACCGAATGGGAATATTTATTATTCATTTAACGGCCATCAGCTCGATCTCGAGCCATGGCGACTTGATGGATGAACAATCTGTAGGAAGATCGATCTAGTCCAAGCTTAGATAGGTCCACCAGGGTCTTCTCCACCATAATCTTGATAGAATAAAGCCATCGGGTTGCTGGTTTTCCCCTTCGCCTTGTTCCTTTTTGTTTCTGACCATGATGTCCTTCTGCAGTGATTGCTCTCTTTTTATGATGTGTCCAAATTAGGCAAGTCATAGCTTGGCTTCCAGTGACATGTTTGGCTTGATTTGTTCCAAAATTTGTTTGTTCTTCTCTCCAATCATGGTTTTGATAGCAATCTTCTCCAGCACCACATTTTGAAGGCATCGATTCTTCTTTCGTCTTGTATTTTTAGCATCCAGGTTTTACATCCGTATGTTACAAAAAAAGACCAGACTATGTATGATCCGTGCCTTCATCAATAGTGAAATGTTCCTTGATTTGAAGCCTTCTCTAGTGACTTCATTATTAATTTGCCCATAGCTACTCTCCTATTGACTTATAGTGTCATTGCTGCATGTTAAGTAAACATTGATCCGAGTAGACTGACGTTCGGTACAACTTTCAGTTCATCACCGCCCACCTCAATTGTGTCCTGGTCGTATCTGGCTGTAATCAATATCTTTGTCTCATTTGTGGTGAGTAGCAGTCCCATGTTCGAGCTTTCCATCTTGGCACTCCATAAAAAGTCTTTCATTTCATCTTCTCTTATTGCTATCAATGTTGTTGATCCATGTGTTCGTCACTAGTGAAATGTTCCTTGATTTGAAGCCTTGTACAGTGACTTCATTATTAATTTGCCCATAGCTACTCTCCTATTGACTTATGGTGTCGTCGCTGCATCTCCGACTTTTTCCTTCTATTCTTCCAACCATGATGTCCTTCTCCAGTCATTGCTCTCTTCTTATGATGTGTCTAAAGTAGGCAAATCCTAGCTTGGTGATCCTTTCTTCAATTGACATGTCTGGTTGGATTTGTTCCAAGATTGATTTGTTTGATTTGTTGCCATCCATTGTATTGATAACATCCTTCTCAATCACCACATTTCGAAGGCAACAATTCTGCTTCTTTCTTGTTTCTTTATTGTCCAAAATAACAAATTATTTAAATGGCCAATGTCATTTCAACAAACTTTGCATAAATCAATAGTCGAAGTGCATGTAAGGAAAATTGTAATATAACTTATATGAGAAATATGTTTTCTTCTCCACTCATGAGCCATTTCTATTGACTCGCTGTCGCCTGATCTCATCATTCACTGAGAAACTGTAAAAATCTGTCTTGGGCAAAATAAAATGGGTGAAAATACAGCTGCCTATTAAAGTCTATAGTTAAGGTGAGAGTGTGAGGGACGAGGAAGACTCCATTTTGGATTTATTAATTTAGGCCTATAGATTATCCAGAGATCTCCCTTCCCACTCCTGAAGTAGCCCCCCACCCTTGGGATAAGTTCACAATTCCAAAAAGAACAGATCTTTAACATATGGCCAGAGAATTAGAGGCCATGTGTTAATGAAGGCAAGGAGGAGCAGAGCTGGGACCCCTGCTGTCTTTTGTGCAAGGCGGCCCACATCAAGGGGAAAGTGTAGACACTTTGGCACGACACCTAGAGATGAATTATGAGAGTACTGTGCATCTCAGGGGTAAGTCTAACATACCACAAGAACCCTGGGAGCCCTCCGGATGCACCCCTGCATCTCATATTTCTTTAGCTGTCCCGGACACCGAGCTATCGAGACTGGCTCTCCAGAACCACTTAGCCGACCCAAGTTTGGACTTGGTCCAGCCCTGAGAATTCAGTTCAACCCAGAGGGGTGGTGGCAAATATGGGAGGGAGTGAGCTAAGGGTTAAAAGCTAGTTACACACCTTTAGCCTTTGTCATTGTTCTGCCATGGAAGCCACATCACGTGTGGAGACAGACCAGAAATGAAGATGGTGCTGCAGCGCCCCAGAGATCTGGTCATTGCAGTATGACACTCTGCCACTAAGGGGAGTGATGGTACATCTGATGGCACTGAAGGAATTCTACTGACCAGGTATCACCAGCACACATTACACTTCACACTCCGGCCACTAGGGGGAGAAAAAGGCTTTATTTATTGGGCCACTCCTCACACTGGTAAAACTAGGGGTTGGATAGGAAGTTAGTCAGAAGCTGACTGGGTTGGATTCAGGCAACATCCTGTGGCAGGGGGTGTTGCAGGGAGAAGACACAGGGGGGTCCCTGTCAGGCGTGGGAACCTGGCAGGTGCCTAGCGAACAGAGCAGAACGTTATGGAACAGCGCCTGCACACCCCGCAGCGGTATCCTAAGAAAGTGACACGAGGGGAAGGATATTGTGGAACAGTGAGAAACGAGATCAAGCACAGAGGAGAGCCAGTAGGAGTCATGCCGTGAGGCGCGTAGCCGGTGGCCGGAACACCGCGGGAGTAACTGACTCTAGGCCTTACTTCGAACTCCGCAGGACAGTTAATTATAGGTTGGCTGTCTACCTTAAATTTCCTACGAAGACATAGGAGGCAACGCATGGAGAGGGGCATCTCTAGGGTCCCGGAAGAGCTCCGAGCCTTCCCGTCATACGGGTGCGTCCTAGCCATAACATACCTGGGGGAAGAGAAACTAATAACATCTGGAACAAGAGAGAGAGAATTAGAAAGAACGAACGAACGAGAACAGAAGTTCTGAGGACTATTCCGAATGCTCAGCAGGGTAGCTCTACAACACACAGGCGCTAGTGGTAGGCACTGATTTCCACCGCAAAGGGAACTCTGGATGTGCCCATTGGACCGGCCGGTCTCAGAAAGCCCTGTTAATCGTGCTCTGGATTGAGGATCCTGAAGTCTTCAGTAAAGAGGTAAAGAGACTGCAACCCTGTGTCCTCGTTATTGACTGCACCTCACACCATCACCATCCACCTTACTGGGAAGCCCTGGGGACATACTTCAACTGTGGGAAGGTATACCATCCAGCTGCCATTCCATCACCCCAGCGGACCCCACAGCAGCGTCGGTCACCCTGACCGAACACCACAGGTGGCGTCACGAATCCTTGACAGACTGCACCACCTTTTTTGGACGCCCCTTAGCAGGGTCGCGGATTGGGTCTAGCCACCGTGACAGCCTCAGAACCGAACCAGAGAGGCCCGGTACTGAGAACTCGTGGCCCAGTGTCTGGGGGTGCTCCAGTGCCTGTGGATACAAGAACTTCCCTCCATCCACAAGTTTTATGGAATGGTAACGTAACATATACAGCTAACTGCTATGCCCAACCTGTACCCCACTTTTATCTGTACTTCTGGCTGTCATATCTGTATATTACTCTGAATATATTTGTAGTATCTAGTGCGCCTTATGGCAATTAAAATATCAATTCATTTTGGGCTGCTCTTTTTTCTCGAAACCCGATTTCCCACATCCGTGAGTTCGGCTAGTACTTACACGCTACCTGGGGTTGGTTTCTGACCAGATATAAACTTGTTAACCGACCAGTCTTATATCTAATGAAGAACTATGGCAGCATACTGTTCTGGTGTTATTGGGGGATATTGACAGTGATCGATTGGAGGTTTATATATATATTCCCGGTCTGGGACTGGTGATATATATACCGCCCTCACTGCAGAGTACCCCGATAACCGGTACGTTACAGGGCAGCTTCTCTGGTGACTACTTATCCTAGTTGCAGTTCCCTGACTGACCTGAGGGTAAGGGTGGTGCCAGAGAGGTGTGACTGTGTAAGCTCCGTCACAGATTGGTGACGGTAGGTGTTGTGAATTCTGTGGCAGAGTTCACTCCTGTGGTCACAAGTGGTACTTCGGCTGATTCTCTCTGGGATCTTCCGTTTGTGGAGGAAAGTGGTACTGCAGCTTCTGAGTTTCCTCCCTCAGGTGATCTGGTGAGCTCGTTAGCTTCTTCTCTACTTAACTCCACCTGATGCTTTGATCCATGCTTCCTGTCAATGTTCCAGTGTAGGACTTGTTTTTTCCCTGGATCGTTCCTCTGGCCTGCTGCTCTGCAAAGCTAAGTTTTGCTATTGTTATTTTGTTGCTATTTTTCAGTCCAGCTTGCTTAATTGGTTTTTCTTGCCTGCTGGAAGCTCTGAGACGCAGAGGGACCACCTCCGTACCGTTAGTCGGTGCGGAGGGTCTTTTTGTCCCCTCTGCGTGGTTATTTATAGGTTTTTGTGCTGACCGCAAAGTTATCTTCCCTATCCTCGTTCTGTTCAGCTAGTCGGGCCTCACTTTGCTAAATCTGTTTCATCTCTATGTTTGTGTTTTCATCTTACTCACAGTCATTATATGTGGGGGGCTGCCTTTTCCTTTGGGGAATTTCTCTGAGGCAAGGTAGGCTTATTTTTCTATCTTCAGGACTAGCTAGTTTCTCAGGCTGTGACGAGGCGCCTAGGTTCTGGTCAGGAGCGCTCCACGGCTACCTTTAGTGTGGTTTGATAGGCTTAGGGATTGCGGTCTGCAGAGTTCCCACGTCTCAGAATTCGTTCTATTATTTTGGGTTATTGTCAGGTCACTGTATGTGCTCTGACCTCCATGTCCATTGTGATTCTGAATTGCCTTTCATAACAGTACAGGAAGCCAAAAGTGCTAATGATTCTCAATAGAGGGAAAAAAGAAGTTCTGAGACCATTTTTTTTTCTTTGCACTGTGTTTTGTCATTTTTTTCCCCTAGACATTTGGGTGGTTCAGGACACAGGTGTAGCAATGGACATTAAAGGTCTGTCTTCATGTGTGGATCAGCTCACGGCAAGAGTTCAAAATATTCAAGATTTTGTGGTTCAGAATTCTTTGCTAGAACCGAGAATTCCTATTCCAGATTTGTTTTTTGGAGATAGAACTAAATTTCTGAGTTTCAAAAATAATTGTAAACTATTTCTGGCTTTGAAACCTCGCTCTCCTGGTGACCCAATTCAACAGGTTAGGATCGTCATTTCTTTTTTGCGCGGCGACCCTCAGGACTGGGCGTTTTCTCTTGCGTCAGGAGATCCTGCATTGAGTAATATTGATGCGTTTTTCCTGGTGCTTGGGTTGCTGTACGATGAGCCTAATTCAGTGGATCAGGCAGAAAAAAATTTGCTGGCTCTTTGTCAGGCTCAGGATGAGATAGAGGTATATTGTCAGAAATTTAGAAAGTGGTCAGTGCTCACTCAATGGAATGAATCTGCGCTGGCAGCAATATTCAGAAAGGGTCTCTCTGAAGCCCTTAAGGATGTCATGGTGGGATTTCCTATGCCTGCTGGTTTGAATGAGTCTATGTCTTTGGCCATTCAGATCGGTAGACGCTTGCGTGAGCGTAAATCTGTGCACCATTTGGCAGTATTACCTGAGCTTAAACCTGAGCCTATGCAGTGTGATAGGACTTTGACCAGAGTTGAACGGCAAAAACATAGACGTCTGAATGGTCTGTGTTTCTACTGTGGTGATTCCACTCAAGCTATCTCTGATTGTCCTAAGCGCACTAAGCGGTTCGCTAGGTCTGCCACCATTGGTACTGTACAGTCAAAATTTCTTCTGTCCGTTACCTTGATCTGCTCTTTGTCATCGTATTCTGTCATGGCATTTGTGGATTCAGGCGCTGCCCTGAATTTGATGGACTTGGAATATGCTAAGCGTTGTGGGTTTTTCTTGGAGCCCTTGCAGTGTCCTATTCCATTGAGAGGAATTGATGCTACGCCTTTGGCCAAGAATAAGCCTCAATATTGGACCCAGCTGACCATGTGCATGGCTCCTGCACATCAGGAGGTTATTCGCTTTCTGGTGTTGCATAATCTGCATGATGTAGTCGTGTTGGGGTTGCCATGGCTACAAGCCCATAATCCAGTATTAGATTGGAAATCCATGTCGGTGTCCAGCTGGGGTTGTCAGGGGGTACATGGTGATGTTCCATTTCTGTCAATTTCGTCATCCACCCCTTCTGAGGTCCCAGAGTTCTTGTCTGATTACCGGGATGTATTTGATGAGCCCAAGTCCAATACCCTACCTCCGCATAGGGATTGTGATTGTGCTATCAATTTGATTCCTGGTAGTAAATTCCCAAAAGGTTGATTGTTTAATTTGTCCGTGCCTGAGCACACCGCTATGCTCAGTTATGTGAAGGAATCCCTGGAGAAGGGGCATATTCGCCCGTCATTGTCGCCATTAGGAGCAGGGTTCTTTTTTGTAGCCAAGAAGGATGGTTCGCTGAGACCTTGTATAGATTACCGCCTTCTTAATAAGATCACGGTTAAATTTCAGTACCCCTTGCCATTGTTATCTGATCTGTTTGCTCGGATTAAGGGGGCTAGTTGGTTCACAAAGATAGATCTTCGTGGTGCGTATAATCTGGTGCGAATTAAGCAAGGCGATGAATGGAAAACTACATTTAATACGCCCGAGGGTCATTTTGAGTATCTCGTGATGCCGTTCGGACTTGCCAATGCTCCATCAGTGTTTCAGTCCATTATGCATGACATCTTCCGAGAGTACCTGGATAAATTCCTGATTGTGTACTTGGATGACATTTTGATCTTCTCGGATGATTGGGAGTCTCATGTGAAGCAGGTCAGAACGGTTTTTCAGGTCCTGCGTGCTAATTCTTTGTTTGTGAAGGGATCAAAGTGTCTCTTTGGTGTGCAGAAGGTTTCATTTTTGGGGTTCATCTTTTCCCCTTCTACTATCGAGATGGATCCTGTTAAGGTCCAAGCCATCCATGATTGGACTCAGCCGACATCTCTGAAAAGTCTGCAAAAGTTCCTGGGCTTTGCTAATTTTTATCGTTGCTTCATCTGCAATTTTTCTAGTATTGCTAAACCATTGACCGATTTGACCAAGAAGGGTGCTGATGTGGTCAATTGGTCTTCTGCTGCTGTGGAAGCTTTTCAAGAGTTGAAGCGTCGTTTTTCTTCTGCCCCTGTGTTGTGTCAACCAGATGTTTCTTTTCCGTTCCAGGTCGAGGTTGATGCTTCTGAGATTGGAGCAGGGGCTGTTTTGTCACAGAGAGGTTCTGGTTGCTCAGTGATGAAACCATGCGCTTTCTTTTCCAGGAAGTTTTCGCCTGCTGAGCGAAATTATGATGTGGGCAACCGAGAGTTGCTGGCCATGAAGTGGGCATTCGAGGAGTGGCGTCATTGGCTTGAAGGAGCTAAGCATCGCGTGGTGGTATTGACTGATCATAAGAACTTGACTTATCTCGAGTCTACCAAGCGCTTGAATCCTAGACAAGCTCGTTGGTCGTTGTTTTTTGCCCGTTTTGACTTTGTGATTTCGTACCTTCCGGGCTCTAAAAATGTGAAGGCGGATGCTCTGTCTAGGAGTTTTGTACCCGACTCTCCGGGTTTATCTGAGCCGGCGGGTATCCTCAAGGAAGGAGTAATTGTGTCTGCCATCTCCCCTGATTTGTGGCGGGTGCTGCAAAAATTTCAGGCTAATAAACCTGATCGTTGCCCAGCGGAGAAACTGTTTGTCCCTGATAGGTGGACGAATAGAGTTATCTCTGAACTTCATTGTTCGGTGTTGGCTGGTCATCCTGGAATCTTTGGTACCAGAGAGTTAGTGGCTAGATCCTTTTGGTGGCCCTCTCTGTCGCGGGATGTGCGTACTTTTGTGCAGTCCTGTGGGATTTGTGCTCAGGCTAAGCCCTGCTGTTCTCGTGCCAGTGGGTTGCTTTTGCCCTTGCCGGTCTCGAAGAGGCCTTGGACACATATCTCTATGGATTTTATTTCTGACCTTCCCGTTTCTCAAAAGATGTCAGTTATTTGGGTGGTCTGTGATCGCTTTTCTAAGATGGTCCATCTGGTACCCTTGTCTAAATTGCCTTCCTCCTCTGATTTGGTGCCTTTGTTCTTCCAGCATGTGGTTCGTTTGCATGGCATTCCAGAGAATATTGTTTCTGACAGATGTTCCCAGTTTGTTTCGAGGTTTTGGCGAGCCTTTTGTGGTAGGATGGGCATTGACTTGTCTTTTTCCTCGGCTTTCCATCCTCAGACTAATGGCCAGACCGAGCGAACCAATCAGACCTTGGAAACATATCTGAGGTGCTTTGTTTCTGCTGATCAGGATGACTGGGTGTCCTTTTTGCCTTTGGCTGAGTTCGCCCTTAATAATCGGGCCAGCTCGGCTACCTTGGTTTCACCGTTTTTCTGCAATTCTGGGTTCCATTCTCGTTTCTCTTCTGGACAGGTTGAGTCTTCGGACTGTCCTGGTGTGGATACTGTGGTGGACAGGTTGCAGCAGATTTGGACTCAGGAGGTGGACAATTTGACCTTGTCCCAGGAGAAGGCTCAACTTTTCGCTAATCGCAGATGCCATGTGGGTCCCCGACTTCGTGTTGGGGATCTGGTTTGGTTATCTTCTCGTCATATTCCTATGAAGGTTTCCTCTCCTAAGTCACAGGATTTCTGAGGTTCTTAATCCTGTGTCCTTTCGTCTGACCCTTCCAGATTCTTTTTCCATACATAACGTGTTCCATAGGTCATTGTTGCGGAGATACGTGGCACCTATGGTTCCATCTGTTGAGCCTCCTGCCCCGGTTTTGGTGGAGGGGGAATTGGAGTATATTGTGGAGAAGATTTTGGATTCTCGTATTTTGAGACGGAAACTCCAGTATCTGGTTAAAGGGAACCTGTCACCTGAATTTGGCGGGACTGGTTTTGGGTCATATGGGCGGAGTTTTGGGGTGTTTGATTCACCCTTTCCTTACCCGCTGGCTGCATGCTGGCTGAAATATTGGATTGAAATTCATTCTCTGTCCTCCGTAGTACACGCCTGCGCAAGGCAAGATTGCCTTGCGCAGGCATGTACTACGGAGGACAGAGAATGAACTTCAATCCAATATTGCAGCCATCATGCAGCCAGCGGGTAAGGAAAGGGAGAATCAAACACCCCAAAACTCCGCCCATATGACCCAAAACCAGTCCCGCCAAATTCAGGTGACAGGTTCCCTTAAATGGAAGGGTTATGCTCAGGAAGATAATTCCTGGGTTTTTGCCTCTGATGTCCATGCTCCCGATCTTGTTCGTGCCTTTCATGTGGCTCATCCTGGTCGGCCTGGGGGCTCTGGTGAGGGTTCGGTGACCCCTCCTCAAAGGGGGGGTACTGTTGTGAATTCTGTGGCAGAGTTCACTCCTGTGGTCACAAGTGGTACTTCTGCTGATTCTCTCTGGGATCTTCCGTTTGTGGAGGAAAGTGGTACTGCAGCTTCTGAGTTTCCTCCCTCAGGTGATCTGGTGAGCTCGTTAGCTTCTTCTCTACTTAACTCCACCTGATGCTTTGATCCATGCTTCCTGTCAATGTTCCAGTGTAGGACTTGTTTTTTCCCTGGATCGTTCCTGTGGCCTGCAGCTCTGCAAAGCTAAGTTTTGCTATTGTTATTTTGTTGCTATTTTTCAGTCCAGCTTGCTTAATTGGTTTTTCTTGCCTGCTGGAAGCTCTGAGACGCAGAGGGACCACCTCCGTACCGTTAGTCGGTGCGGAGGGTCTTTTTGTCCCCTCTGCGTGGTTATTTATAGGTTTTTGTGCTGACCGCAAAGTTATCTTCCCTATCCTCGTTCTGTTCAGCTAGTCGGGCCTCACTTTGCTAAATCTGTTTCATCTCTATGTTTGTGTTTTCATCTTACTCACAGTCATTATATGTGGGGGGCTGCCTTTTCCTTTGGGGAATTTCTCTGAGGCAAGGTAGGCTTATTTTTCTATCTTCAGGACTAGCTAGTTTCTCAGGCTGTGACGAGGCGCCTAGGTTCTGGTCAGGAGCGCTCCACGGCTACCTTTAGTGTGGTTTGATAGGCTTAGGGATTGCGGTCTGCAGAGTTCCCACGTCTCAGAGTTCGTTCTATTATTTTGGGTTATTGTCAGGTCACTGTATGTGCTCTGACCTCCATGTCCATTGTGATTCTGAATTGCCTTTCATAACAGGTAGGGGTATATCTGTATCCTTCGGCTCTCCTCTCCTGTGTGTTTTCCTTACAGACAGTATTTTAAATTAGTACATTTTACATTAGTCTTCCAGAATTTTACATTAATAAAAACAAAATCAGGAAGGCCAGACTTGCCAAAAAAAGAAGGAATCAAAATTGCTGGACAACTCAACATATATTTTGAATAAGCAAACAATACAACATTGATAGCAATAAGAGTAGATAAAATGAAAGACTTTATGGAGTGTCAAGATGGAAAGCTCGAACATGGGACTGCTGCTCACCACAAATGAGACAAAGATATTGACTACAGTCAGGTACGACCCGGACACATTTGAGGTGGACGGTGATGAACTGAAAGTTATACTGAACTTCAATCTACTCGGATCAATGTTTACTTAACATGCAGCAATGACACTATAAGTCAATAGGAGAGTAGCTATGGGCAAATTAATAATGAAGTCACTAGAGAAGGCTTCAAATCAAGGAACCTTTCACTCGTAACAAAGACACAGATCATACATAGTCTGGTCCTTTTTGCTGTAACATATGGATGTGAAACCTGGATGCTAAAAATACAAGACGGAAGAGGAATTGACGCCTTCAAAATGTGGTGCTGGAGAAGGATGTTATCAACTCCATGGATGGAGAGAAGAACAAACAAATTTTGGAACAAATCAAGCCAAACATGTCACTGGAAGCAAGGATCACCAAGCTACGACTTGCCTGATTTTGACACATCATGCAAAGAGCACAATCACTGGAGAAGGACATCATGATCAGAAACAAGAAGGAACAAGGCGAAAGGGAAGACCCGCAACCTGATGGCTTGATACTGTCAAGATAATGGTGGAGAAGACCTTGGTGGACCTCTCTAGTCTGAAACAAGATCATTCTTCCTACACATGATTCATCCATCAAGTCTCAATATCTCAAGATCGAGTTGAAGGCTGTTAAAAAAAAGTATATATAAATCTTTTAGAATTCATTGAGTTTTGCCAAAAAATTCAATTAGCAACAAATTGATGTTGCCTCAAATTAAAGTATTCCAAGGCCCTCAATTGGCATGAAAAGATATGCATAACATTCTAAGGTCCCCTAAGGCTATAATAGTCCTGTCTGACTGCCCGTGCTATATCATCTAATGTGATAGCTGCAGGACTTTATGAGGAAGCCTGCTAGGCCATGCTGAGGTTACATGATCCTTTTTTGGCTGATGAATTCTTCTGCAATGTGTAAAAACACAAAGGTCATTTTTGTAATTTGCACAAAGGAAATTGCATATTGTTCGAATTTGGCGATGTCGTCAAGTTCCTAAAAAGTTGACACAAATTAAATTCACATCGAAACAATTTCCTCATCTCTATAAAAATTTCCTAACTTTATTTAGGCATCATTAAAATGCCAAGAGTATCTGACAAATGGGGAAAAAAGATTTTTTGATCATCTTTTAGATATAGTGATGAGCGGATCTGATGAGATTTTCATTCACCAAATTGTGTGGATTTTTACATGGAAATTCAAATTACAAAAAATGTATTAGGTTAGTCTTCTTGGGGAAGATTAAACTTTAACCAACTTCTACTTAACCACCGTAGACAGTAGAATATTCTTTGCACACTGAAGCCCCCATGTCTTTTCAGACTCACGTAGCTACAAAGAGGTTCCGTACTTTAATGTGATGTGAAGCTAATTACATATCTGTCACTTTACTTCTAATATTAGCGCATGGCAGGGGCTCCTGCTAGAACCTACACTTTCAGCGCTTCCCATGTGTCAGGGCTAGATGCCGCTACTTTCTAATTAAGCTTTTGCAGTTCAAATTTACATAATGAAGAGAACAGGATGATTACACCATGTTCTAATTCTCATACATGTACATATGACAGCCCGGTTAACCCTTCACAGACCACGATAAGTAGTTTACATAAAAGTTAAGATGTTTAGAGTCAGATACAAAACTTTAACGTAATTAAAAATAATATGACCCAATGACCTGTAGAATAAAAATTAATTTCTTAATATATCTGTACAAAGCTTGTATCTCCCCTTTTCAGATAGAGATATATTTAATCAGGATTAAATTCATTTTCTCATTACCATAAATGAATAAAATTAAAACAATGATTCTAAATAAAGCAACTTTGTAATTTGCCGATTAATACCCCTCTTTACCCAGAAGAATGCAGGGATTTTTAATTTGGTCTTATACATCTCACTACCTAGGTTACCAGCCAATGCTACAGTCTACCAGAGGTGACCAGCATGCTAGGCAGTACTTACAAGATCCTTGCAAAAAAAAACAACTTGTAAGCACTGCCCTAAAGCTGGCTGTGCTTTTCCAGTGCTGCCTTTACTTTCAGGACCAGATCACTTTTTTAGAGGGAAGGGAAGGGGAATTAAAAAAAAAAAACTGAAGGGAATGGTATAAAATAAAAAAACTCAAAAATGTAACATCAAGAAGCATTTCTCACAATGGACTCAATGTGCCGCCACGACCCTCACTACTGATTGTTGGTCCCCTCCAGTCCTGCAGTGATGATCTGCAGTTCATCATTCACATGGTCACTGCACTCAATCGTTGTCCTCAAAAGTGAAGGTTTTGGCGCATAATGATTGAGGCCAGTGATTGACTGCAGCAGTCATGTGAATGGGGGGGTACATGTCATCACAGTGGAGTTTGGAGTCAGACTGTTTGAGGGTGTGCACAGGTGTCTTTTTATACTGATAACAAGTTTAAACAGGTGCCATTACTACAGGTAATGAGTGGAGGAAAGAGGAGACTCTTAAAGAAGAAGTTACAGGTCTGTGAGAGCCAGAAATCTTGATTGTTTGTTTCTGACCAAATACTTATTTTCCACCATAATATGCAAATAAAATGTTAAAAAAAACAGACAATGTGATTTTCTGGATTTTTTTTTCTCAGTTTGTCTCCCATAGTTGAGGTCTACCTATGATATAAATTACAGACGCCTCTCATCTTTTTAAGTGGTGGAACTTGCACTATTGCTGACTGACTAAATACTTTTTTGCCCCACTGTAAATGAGATCTCCTCTGAGGCATCTTTTTTCTAAGCTAAACAAGCCCATCTTTTCCACCCTTCCATCATATAGGAGGCCTCCATTCCTTGTAATACTCTAGTTGTCTGTCTACGAACTGATTCTAACTTCTTAATATCCTTTTTAAAATGTGGAGCCCACAACTGGATCCCATATTCTAGATGTGGTCTCACCAGTGATTTATAAAGTGGTAATAATTAGGGTTGAGCGACCTTGACTTTTTTAGGGTCGAGCCGGGTTTCACGAAACCCGACTATCTCAAAAGTCGAGTCGAGTGAAATCGGCCGATTATGGCGAAAAGTCGAGGATCGACCGAAACACGAAACCCAATGCAAAGCCAATGGGATTTTTTTTTTTTTTCTCTCTCTCTCTCTCTCTCCCCTCCGTCCGTCCCTGAACTGAAAAGCTGGTGTTACACAGTGCAAATCGCTACAGCGCACAAGCGACAACATGGCGATAGGCGTCCACGCCCCTAAGACCTATGTCATCACTCTGCCCACGCCCCTTCATTGGCTGAAAAAAATGGCGCCAAGCGCGTCATACGAAACGCGACTTTGGCGCGAAAGTCGCGTACCGCATGGCCGACCCCACACAGGGATCGGGTCGGGTTTCATGAAACCCGACTTTGCCAAAAGTCGGCGACTTTTGAAAATGAACGACCCGTTTCGCTCAACCCTAGTAATAATACATCTGGATTGTGCAATTTTTTTCTCTTTTTATACATCCTAAAATTTTGTTTGCTTTGTGGCTGCTGCTTGACATTGAGTGCTGCTGCTCAGCTTTCTTGTAACCAGAATCCCCAAGTCCTTCCCCTGTTCTGCAGTCCCAAGTATACTCCCATCTAATGTACAGGTGCTTCTCACAAAATTAGAATAGCATAAAAAAGTTATTTTATTTCAGTTCTTCAATACAAAAAGAAAAACTCATATGTTATACAAAGTCATTACAAAGAGAGTGATCTATTTCAAGTGTTTATTTCTGTTAATGTTGATGATTATGGCTTACAGACAATGAAAACTCAAAACTCATTATCTCAGTAAAGTAGAAAAATTTACTGTTTCAGTAGGTTCCACAATCATCGGGAAGACTGCTGGCTTGACAGATGTCCAGAAGGCAGTCACTGACACACTCCACAAGGAGGATAAGCTACAAAAGCTCATTGCTAAAGAAGCTGGCTGTTCGCAGAGTGCTGTATCCAAGCAGATTAATGGAAAGTTAAGTGGAAGGAAAAAGTGTGGTAGAAAAAGGCACAAGCATCCGGGATAACCGCAGCCTGGAAAGGATTGTTAAGAAAAGGCCATTCAAAAATTTGGGGGAGATTCACAAAGATTGGACTACTGCTGGAGTCATTGCGTCAAGAGCCACCACACACAGACATATCCAGGACATGGGCTACAAGTGTCACATTCCTTGTGTCAGTCCACTGATGACTAATACACACCACCAGAAGCGTCTTACCTGGGCCAAGGAGAAAAAGAACTGGACTGTTGTCAGTGGTCCAAGGTGATGTTTACAGATGAAAGTAAATTTAGCATTTCATTTGGAGTCTGGAAGAAGAGCGGAAAGACACACAATTCAAGCTGCTTGATGTGTGGTGTAAAGTTTCTACAATCAGTGATGGTTTGGGGATCAATGTCATATGCTGATGTAGGTCCAAGGTGTTTTATCAAGACCAAAGTCAGCGCAGCCGTCTACCAGGAAATTTTAGAGCACTTCATGCTTCCCTCTGCTGACAAGCTTCTAGGAGATGGAAAATTCATTCTCCAGCAGGACTTGGCACCTGTCCACACTGCCAAAAGTACCAATACCTGGTTTACAAACAACAGTATCGCTGTGCTTGATTGGCCAGAAAACTCACCTGACATTGTCAAGAGGAAGATAAGAGACACCAGACCCATAAATGGAGACGAGATGAAGGCTGCTATCAAAGCAACCTGGGCTTCCATAACACCTCAGCAGTGCCACAGACTGATCGCCTCCATGCCACACCACACTGTTGCAGTAATTGATGCAAAAGGAGTCCCGACCAAGTATTGAGTGCATTTACTTTACATACATTTCAATAGGCCGACATTCCTGATTTTAAAATCATTTTTCAAGCTGGTGTTATAAAGTATTCTAATTTACTGAGGTAATGACTTTTGGGTTTTCATTGGCTGTAAGCCATAATCATCAACATTAACAGAAATAAACACTTGAAATAGATCACTTTGTTTGTAATGACTATTCGACAATATATGAGTTTCACTTTTTGCATTGAAGAACTGAAATAAATGAACTATGATATTCTAATTTTGTGAGAAGCACCTGTGTATGCAGCAGTAGGATTATTCCGTCCTAGGTGCATTACTTTGCATTTATTTACATTAACTCTCACTTGACAAGTGTTTGCTCATTCAGATCTCTTATTCAGATCATTTTGCAATATTGTAATGTCAAGATCAGATTTTATTATCCTACATAGTTTGGTTTTGTCAGCAAAGACTTTACTCTCAATCCTGTCTAAAAGGTTATTAATAAAGAGGTGAAAACGAATTGATCCCAGTACAGATGCCTATGATCCCCACTGCTCCCAGTACAGATCCCTGCGGTGCCGACTGCAGTCTATATCCCATTTAGAGAATGTGCCATTTATGACGACTCTGTTTCTAGCGATGAGCGAGCATGTTCGAGTCTCAACCGAGTATTGCCTATGCTCGGATCCCTGCCCCCCCCACTCGAGCATGTTTGAAAAACTCGAGTAGCGAGCACACTCTCATCACTATTTGTTTCCTGTCATTTAGCCAATTCCTTAGGCTGCCGTCACACTAGCAGTATTTGGTCAGTATTTTACATCAGCATTTGTAAGCCAAAACCAGGAGTGGGTGATAAATACAGAAGTGGTGCATATGTTTCTATTATACTTTTCCTCTAATTGTTCCACTCTTGGTTTTGGCTGAGAAATACTGATGTAAAATACTGACCAAATACTGCTAGTGTGACGGCAGCCTTACCCATCAGCATATGGTTTCCTCCAGTCCTTGCTTCTGTAGTTTCAGTATAAGGCTGTTATGTGGAACAGCATCAAATGCCTTTGCAAACTAGAGATAAATCACATCAGCCGCATTACCAACATCCAGACTTGCACTTACCTCCTTATAAATACACATGTTAGACACAACTTATTCTTCATGAATCTGTTCTGGTTGTCAGTTATTATATTACTATCTACAGTTTATTTCTGCAGGTCATCTCTTATAATGCCCTCAAAAATTTTGCACATTACTGATGTCAGGCTTACCGGACAGTAGTTGCCTGGATCTACCTTCTTACCTTTCTTAAATATTGGTCCTGCGTGAGCCATATTCCAATCCTGTGGCACAACCCCTGTTGCAAGGGTGTCTAAGTATATGAGATACAGTGGTCTGTCAATTATTATTATTATTATTATTATCTATTATTATAGTGCCATTTATTCCATGGCGCTTTACATGTGAGGAGGGGTATACATAATAAAAACAAGTACAATAATCTTGAACAATACAAGTCATAACCGGTACAGGAGGAGAAAGGACCCTGCCCGCGAAGGCTCACAATCTACAAGGGATGGGTGAGGATACAGTAGGTGAGGGTAGAGCTGGTCGTGCAGCAGTTTGGTCGATCGGCGGTTACTGCAGGTTGTAGGCTTGTCAGGAGAGGTGGGTCTTCATGTTTTTTTTGAAGGTTTCGGTGGTAGGCGAGAGTCTGATATGTTGTGGTAGAGAGTTCCAGAGTAGGGGTGATGCGTGAGAAAAATCTTGAATGCGATTGTGGGAAGAGGAGATAAGAGGGGAGTAGAGTAGGAGATCTTGTGAGAATCGGAGGTTGCGTGTAGGTAAGTAACGGGAGACGAGGTCACAGATGTATGGAGGAGACAGGTTGTGGATGGCTTTGAACGTCATGGTTAGGGTTTTGTAGTGGAGTCTCTGGGCAATGGGGAGCCAGTGAAGGGATTAACAGAGGGGAGAGGCCAGGGAATAGCGGGGGGACAGGTGGATTAGTCGGGCAGAAGAGTTTAAAATAGATAGGAGGGGTGCGAGAGTGTTAGAGGGGAGGCCACAGAGCAGGAGGTTGTAGTAGTCAAGGCGAGAGATGATGAGGGCATGGACTAGGGTTTTTGTAGCTTCTTGGTTTAGGAATGTACGGATCCATGAAATATTTTTGAGTTGAAGGCGGCAGGAAGTGGAAAGGGCTTGGATATGTGGTTTGAAGGAGAGATCAGTGTCAAGGATTACCCCGAGACATCGAGCTTGTGGGACTGGGGAGAGTGGGCAGCCATTTACTATAATGGTTAAGTTCGTTTGGGGGGTCACGTGAGATGGGGGAAAGATGATGAATTCTGTTTTGTCCATATTAAGTTTTAGAAATCTAGTGGAGAAGAAGGATTAAATAGCGGACTGACATTGAGGGATTCTGGTTAGTAGGGAGGTGATATCTGGTCCAGAGATGTAGATCTGTGTGTCATCAGCATAGAGATGATACTGAAAGCCATGAGATTCTATGAGCTGTCCCAGGCCAAAAGTAAAATGGAGAAGAGCAGGGGCCCTAGGACTGAACCTTGCGGGACTCTGACAGATAGAGGGCGAGGTGAGGAGGTGCTGCGTGAGTGGGAGAATCTGAATGTCCGGTCTGTTAGGTATGACGAGATCAGGATAGGGCCAAGTCTGTGATGCCAAGTGATGAGGGGTTCTGTAGTAATAGGGAATGGTCCACTGTGTCAAAGGCAGAGGACAGGTCCAGGATGAGGAGGACAGAGTAGTGTCACTTGCTCTTGGTGGATAATAGGTCATTTGTGACCTTAGTTAGGGCAGTTTCAGTGGAGTGGTGTCAAATCACTGTCATGGCCAGCCCAATCTCCAGACCTGAATCCCATTGAAAACCTCTGGAATGTAATCAAGAGGAAGATCGATAGTCACAAGCCATCAAACAAAGAAGAACTGCTTAAATTTTAGTACCAGGAGTGGCATGAGGTTACCCAAAAGCAGTGTGAAAGACTGGTGGAAAGCATGCCAAGACGCATGAAAGCTGTGATTAAAAATCATGGTTATTCCGCAAAATATTGATTTCTGAACTCTTCCTGAGTTAAAACATTAGTATTGTTCTTTCTAAATGATTATGAACTTGTTTTTTCTGCATAATTTGAGGTCTGCAAGCAAAGAATTTTTATGTTATTGTGACCATTTCTCATTTTCAGAAAATAAACACAAAATGTATTTCTTGGAACTTCGGAGACATGTTGTCAGTAGTTTATAGAATAAAAGAACAACTTACATTTTACTCAAAAATATACCTATAAAGAGAAAAATCAGACAAACTGAAAATTTTGTATCTATCTCTTAATTTTTGCCAGAGCTGTATGTCATTGCTGCTGTTGGCACCTCTCTTATCTCACTACTAATTCAATCTCTACATTGTTCACAACCTACTACACTCTTCTTCTTCACTGTTGCCATTGTAAAACACATTACTGTCTGGAGTATTTTCTCAATGCATTGGAGCCATATCTTGGTATCTCTATTAATGAGATGTGAGCTTTGATATTCTTCTACTTACATAAATCCACCCCAAAATAACTGCTGCATTCCCTACCTTGACTTTTGCAGACTGAGAGCTACTCCTGATTGGCTGTGTTTTACCATGTGATGTAATATTTGCAAGGCATTATGACGAAGTCCAGGAGGTCATGCCTGCTGTCGTTTCAGCCATTTGTGACTGATGCAATGTTCTGCAACGTGTAAAGAGTTACCTCCCTTTTTTCGTCAATTCGCAAGGCTCTAATTGCAAATTGTTCAAAGCAATTGGGTCCAGCAAATTTCATAAAATTCAATTTTAACCCGATTCACAATTGATTCTTTCATCTCTAATTACAATGTGTGTCCACCCCCTTCTGCTGTGTTTGGACTGCTTAGGCTCAGAAGGATTTGCAGACAAGTTATTGACAAATGCAAGAAAGAAGCCCATGATTATAAGTGTCTAGTTAGGGCCATATAGGATCATGAAAGAAGTGCCATCCTGCTCTGAAGTTGTTGAAGTTTTCCTCACAAACAAGAGATTAGCCCTCCTGGGTGAAAGATCTGCTATTTCAGAGAAAGGATGAGGATTTCAGCAACATAGTGGAGTATAAAATCGCATTCCTGTGAGCAAATTGTGTATCCAACATCAAAAAAGAGTTTAGCTGTCAAACAAGCGGAGAATAAACACCGCAGAGGGGATCAAAAAGGTTTTTATTTTTTGCTGTGAGTTTTGACACACAAAACATTTTCTGAAGCCTGAGTGCAAAGTGAAAACCCACATAAGTGCCAGCAAGATACAAGTACCTGATTGTGAGGAACTGTGATGCAGTAACTGAGTAAGGCTAGCTTCACACTAGCGTTTGGCAGGGCTGCGGACGGAAGCCTTCTTTCTCCATGAAGCCCCGCCCACTGTCGTGCCTCTTCCCTCAGCTCCGCCTACGTCTGCATGCGTTCTGCATACTCTATCTTTATCATTGGGTTCTCAGGCCATGCAGATGTATGTGGATGCCTCTGCTTGCGTCATTTTGAAGCTGAAACAAAATCCTAACATGTTGCGTTTGACGCAGGTCAGCGCAGCGTCAAGACGATGCATGCGAAGGCATCCACATACATGTAAAACATAGGGTATGCAGGATGCATGCAGACATAGGTGGATCTCCAGGAGGAGGTGCGGCAGTGGGCGAGGCTCAACGGAGGAACTACACAGTGTTCAGCAAAGCCCTCGTCTGCAAATGTGAAACCAGCCTAATTATTCCACAAATCTGCAAATTACAAGTCAATAACTACTGCAAGGGACCTCTTCCAAGAGATGTGACTAAAGATATGTGCTGCATTTTACAAAAAAGGAAGCAAAGATTGTGTCTGTAAAGAAATGAGAAGGAAGTGCTGCTGAAGAGTTTGCCAGCAGACTGTAAAAAGTACAGCAAAGTGCAATTAGCTCTTAAAGAGACATTTGCAGCCATTACATTTGTTGCCTTCAAGTGATTAAAAGTCACTTGAATTGTTGCTAATGTTCAACTGCATGCATTACTCTAACCATCCCTGAGAGGGAAAATTACTCTGCTAAATGAGGGCCAATGTATCTATAGCACTTCTAAATGGACCCTACATTACCTGGCACACATGACACACTTTTAGTGAGGCAAAGAACAGTAGAGTAATTGCAGTATAGAGAGCAATACAGAACATTTAGGGTAGGTGCACATGAGTCGCCCGCCAGGGTCGTGGGGTGCCCGGTACCGGGTCCGGTATTCAGACTCCTTATATGTTCTTCCTGCCTCAGACTGCTCCAGTCTGCTGTCTGGCACTCTCTGACTCACTTTCCTTCCAAACCACAATATATCTCTATATGCAGGGGAGTCACCTAGAAATTAGGATCAAAAACTCCCCCTTGTGGCATGGAGTGTGAACATGTTACATACTTGTGTTACCTGATGAGAGTTATCCTTCATCGCTTCCAAGCGTAACATCACTTTCCCCGCAATGTTACTGTGACGATCAGGACCCTGGGGCATCACACACACGTCCAGTAATAGGCAGCAGTTTAGACGCAGCACATGTCCGCTACTTCAAAGCGCTACCAGCTTTTGAATGCAGGTGAATCTGCATGTGATCACTGTACCGTGCAGAATCACCGCATCCAATACATTGTGTGGGTGAGACTCATTTCCCAGCAAGATAAATTGACATGCTGCAGTCTGGAGAGACGCCCCACATGTTCGTCTCCCGGGTGAGCGGCAGGCGTCTCTGAACACATAGTGGGCATGAGAGTTCTTGATATCCCATCCACTATGCTGTAACATGTGTAACCCGCAGCGCTTACTGACTGTGTGCGCATACCCGTAGATAGCAGTGCAGGACGTGTAGCACTGATAGAGAGCAGTGAATATTGCCAAGCTGCATTATCAGACACAATCAAGAAATAATAGAAGTGGTTTTTCTAAATAAAAAAAAAAAAGCCAAATCTTTTTGCCTCTTGTTATGTAAAGTAGCTTTCCTACTGCAGCAAATAAAGGTTACTCTTTATTATGCATTATGCCGTTTTCCAATTCACTTTCTGTATTATTCCCTAATGGCTTCAAGATCTTGGCTCGCAGTCATTACGGTGACCTTTAACCATTTACTCTCACGAAAGTAAAGTGAACCTTGTCATGTGCTCACCACAAATCAAAGTTATTAGAGCAAAGCTTCTAGGCATTCATTAAATGAAAAAGTTTTTTCTCCTTTGCAAGTACTGGAAACAATGAATAACGGCAAGCAGAGATATTGAAAATGTTGAGGAAATTGTGAGAACATTGGTTGGTATTAAATTTATAAAGCTTGATACTTCTATAAGTGTATCAGAACTCTCTGCTTTGTTTCGAGCTATGTGTTTTTGTAAGTTGGACATGGTCAGAAAAAAATGTGCGGCCTTGGGATTTAAACAATGAATGTTTCCAATTGCTGAAAGCAAGAAGATTCATTACAAAAGACGAGCAAAGTACAAAGCAGATTAGAAGATTGGAGAACTTTTCATGACATGGTGGTTAAAAGGGTTTTCCATGATCAAAGGTGCTATCCCGATTGAAGAACAGGACTCTAAGGCCGTGTTCTCACGATGAGCTTTTGGTGCGATTTTTACGCTGCGTGTTTTTGCTGCATCAAAAACTCAGCGTCTTACAGTTCCAGCAAAGTGCATGGGATTTATAGAAATCTTGCGCCCACTGTAATTCTTTATCGGATCTGCGGTGTGTGTTTCCAATCTGCAACATGCCAATTTCTCCTCCACTGAGTTTTCTGTGCGGATTTTCCCAATAGATTTGCATTAGGAGGGGAGATTCTACTGATAAAAAATGCAAATGAGACTTTGGAGCGTTTCCAAGGTCAAAACACATCAAAAACGCATGAAATCCGGCCCTAAGCATAAAGCTTTGTCAAAGTCAAATATCAGGAAGAATTTAAAAACAAAGCAACTTTATTTAAAGCATGATACACCAAAAGACAAAAAATGCTGCAAAAAACACACGATAAAAACGCATGTTAAAAAAAAGTACACAAAAGCTAAATAAAAAATGCAAATAAACTCATTCACATAATTGGCACAGAAATGGTGCAGAAATTCGGCAACATTAAAACCTGAACTAAAGTTCATCATAAAAATGTAGCCAAAAATTTCCTATTGGGGGGAATCACTGACAGTTCCTTAAGGGGGATATTCAGGACTTAAAAAAAAAGGCATGTAATTGCTATCAGAGGCAACTACCTGTCTGTTGCATCTGATGCCTGTCATTGACCGCACCTGACAGAGAGTCAGCTACTCCCTGTCAAAAGAAAAGCAGTTCTCTTCCTGTTGACGAGGCGGGACTACTGGTGTCATGTTGATTGACAGCCGACTTCCCCCAATCAGGCATCAGAGAGCCAGTTGTCAATCAGCATGACACCAGTAGTCTCACCCTGTTAGCGGGAAGACAAACTGCCGCTCTGTTCATGGGACTTCAGCGGAAGTTTGTGACCACTCTGTGCTGGCGGGGAATGGAATCAGACATAACAGGTTGGTATATAGCAACTACCTGCCTGTTAGTGCTTAGGCACATTTTTTTTAAAGGCCCGGATATCCCCTTTAACCCTGCTGTTCTGTTCGGTCTGGGGAGACCTATTTTGAACTTTGGTATTTTTTGGGGTGTTCAAGATGCGGTTCTGAAACTTGTGGTTGATTGACTTAAATGAGGATGGGTCGGTCGGCCACGGGTTTCAGAGCCGCATCTTGAATATTTTAAAGAATATTGAAGTTCAAAGTCGGTCATTTTTGACCAACAGAACAGCAGGGTTAAATAATGAATGCAGCCGTGATGCACTTGCTTCACCATTGCTTTTTTCCATCAAGACATTTTAGGACCCCCTTTCTCAAGTTATGGAGGTCACAGATGCATATAATTCATACAGGATTGGAGCCAGCTGTGTAAAACCTAGTAGCAACAACATTGGCCCACTATTTAACCTTTCTGATGCTGCCATCCATCTCTGACAAGCAGCATTTAAATGGTTGAGATCCATGTTGCGTAGATTGACCTTCCTTTAACGTGATCTTGGGATGCCAAACAATGAGTATCTTTGTACTCCCATGAAATCAAGCCTCACAATATTTTAAATGTAAGGTCAGTTTTATCACATATTAAACCTGGTAAATAAAAGACCCCCCCCCCCAAAAAAAAAAAAAAAAAAACTACTGTGAAATTGCACTTTTTTACAATGTCAATACACTTGCAATTTTGTCCTTTTTTACCATCTTTCAGTATACAATGCAGTAGAATTAATAGTTTCATTCAAAAGTAACATTTAACCCTGCTGTTGTCTTCGGTCTGGGGAGACCGATTTTGAGCTTTGGTATTTTTTGGGGTGTTCAAGATGCGGTCGGTCGGCCACGAGTTTCAGAGACACATTTTGAATATTTTAAAGAATATTGAAGTTCAAGGTCGGTCGTTTTTGACCAAAGACAACAGCAGGGTTAATCTGTAAAAAACAAGCCCTTACGTGGAAATATTGACGGTAAAATAAAAATGTTATGGCTCTTGGAAGAACGTGAGGAAAAAAATGAAAACAAAAAGTGGCCATGTCATGAAGGGGTTAAAAATGACCTGCATGGGCTATTCCCTCATTAATCCATCATCAATTAAGCAGGTAAAAGGTCTGGACCTGCTTCTAGGTGTGACATTTGCATTTGGATCCTGCTGCTGTGAATCCACAGAAAATGAGCTCTCAATCGAAGAGAAACAGAGAACCGTTAGGCTGGAAAAAAAAACAGAGAAATTCATCAGAAAGAGAGCAGAAAGGTTAGGAGTGGCCATATTGACAGTTTCGTACATTCTGAAAAAAAAATAGAGCACCAGTGAGCTTGGGAACTAAAAATGACCTGGACATCCACGGAAGACAACAGTGATGGATGATCGCAGAATCCTTGCCATGGTGAAGAGCAACACCTTCACCCAAGTGAAGAACACTCTCCAGGACGTAGGTAGTCTACTGTAAGCCACCAGATCTCAACCATATCGAGCAGCTTAAGACAGAACTTAAGGCAGGAAGACCTATAAACAAGCAACGACTGAAGTCAACTGCGGTAACGGCCTGGCAAAGCATCACAAAGAAGGAAACTCAGCGTTTGGTGACTACCATGGCTTCCAGTCTTCAGGGAGTCATTGCCTGCAAATGGTTCTCTACAAGGTATTAAAAATGAACATTTTATTTATGGTAAACTTAATTTGGCCAATTACTTTTCAGCCCCTGAAATGAGGAGGCTTTGTAGATAAATAGTTGCAATTCGTACATGTTTCATAGGATATGTTTGTTCAACCCATTTAATTAAACCTGAAAGTTTCCACTTCAATTGCATCTCTGTTGTCTCGTTTCACAAAAATAAAAGTGGCATGCAGAATGCAAAGCATGAAGATTCAGTCACTGGCCAAATATTTCTATTATGTATTTCTGGACCCAACTGTAACTATCATTAAAAAATCTTCAGTTTTACTCAAATTAGTTGATGCAAAGATTTCTACACCCCACATTAAAAAGTATCACATCTTGTATCTTTTATGACCTTCTTGATTTTTAAGAACAACATTTAATTAACAAGTTGGCGACATATTGTAGCATTTATCTTTTTCCATTCTTCAAGAACGAGCTCTTTTACAACCTGGATGCCAGATGGAGAGTGATGACTACTACTAGTGATGAGCGAGTGTACTCGTTGCTCGGGTTTTCCAGAGTACGCTCGGGTGATCTCCAAGTATTTTTGACTGCTTGGAGATATAGTTTTCATCACCTCAGCTGAATGATTTTCAGCTACTAGCCAGGCTGAGTACATGTGGGGGTTGCCTGGTTGCTAGGGAATCCTCACATGTAATCAAGCTGGCTAGTAGCTGTAAATCATTCAGCTGCGGCAATGAAAACTAAATTTCCCAGCAGTCATAAATACTCGGAGACCACCCGAGCGTGCTGAGGAAAACCCGAGCAACGAGTACACTCGCTCATCACTAATGACTACTTGTCTTCTCAGAATTCCCCATAGGTGTTCGGTTGAGGTCAGGTTAGGAGACTCATGGTCACTGAATCACTTTCACACTTTAGAAATGCAGCAGTGGCTTTGGATGTGTCTTGGATCATTGTCCACCAATGATATGGAGTGATGGCAGCAACTTCTCTTTCAATATAGAGCAGTACATCTGTGAATTCATGACACCAGCAATGAAATGTAAATCCATGACACCACAGTACTCTGCCACCACCATGCTTCATTATAGACAACAGGCATTTTTCTTTGTACCTTTACGAGGCCCTACAGTTGTGAAGCCATCAGTTCCAAAACCATTTATTTTGGTCTCATCACTCCACAGTATAGAGTCCCTGTAGCCTTCATATTTTTCATCATAGGCCCTGGCAAATTGCAGGTGGCTTTTATGTGCATGGACTTTAGGAGTGGATTTGTGTGTGACACACATACATGTCCTTCTTGGCAGTGTACACCATATTATGCCATGGGAAACACTCACGCCAGTTTCACTTTCCAGTTTTTTAGCTTGCATATCTGTTTTCTTCATCCCTTTTCAGCAGAAGACCCTCCTGTTTAAGTGATAACTTCTGTGGTCGGCCTGGAAGTCCTGAGATGGCTGAAGATCCAGCTTTGGTACATTTTTTATATATTTTTTGCTCCAGTATCTGACTGAAAAGTAAAGCTTTGCTGATTTTCTTGTAGCCTTCACCTTTCTGGTGTAAAAAAAATAATTTTCTTTCTCAGGTCTTATGACATTTCTCTTCCACGTGGTGCTATTGTTTACAATCTTAAAAAAATATATATATTTTTTCACCATTTTATCCAACCTGGAAACTTTTTTCCCCCTATTTCAGTACATTAATTGGTAAAGTAAATGGTATTATTAAAAACTACAACTCATCCCACAAAAAAGGAAAAGCCATGTGCACATATGGCTATGTCGAATGACAAATAAAAAAGTTATGGATCCTGGAAGAAAGGGAGACAAAAAAAGCTTATGAAAATAAGTATAAATGCAATCTCTACTTACAGGAGCCGTTTTGTAAAATAATGATTGCAACAGTAAAATTGTATTATTATAAAGGTTTTGACTGGTTATAGTACAGAGATTGAGCTTTTGACAATGAAAACTGGAAGATCCATTAAAGCAAAAATTTCACTTAAAAATGAAAACAAGTGAAATATTATTTTTTCCCGGTATAATGTATCTGGATATGACTTATTCTACTGGAGATTCTGAAAAGAAATCTCCTACAACCTGAGAATCTGAAATAATAATAATTCTTGTTCTGATGAAATGCCACACTATTAATTAGTAGGAATATGACAAGTGCCTTTCTATACACACTTCTCCCTCTCCGGCTGTGAATACCTACTTACTAATTCTACTGTATCGTTAACAGTAAAATTTCACTTAACATGTATACTGTGATTACCTATGTGACAAAACTTGTGATGGGGGGGGTCAAAACCATTTGTTTGTTTTTATCAAATTTAAAAGGGGATTTTCAGAATTTAGGCAACTTGCACACATTGGGTATCAAGTCAGTATTTTTCCTCAGTATTTGTAAGCCAAAATCAGGAATGGGTGAAAAATACAGAATTGGTGCGAGTGCAAGTTTGATACTTTCCTTCTGATTGTTCCACTCCTGATTTTGGCTAAGCTAAGATGATCACCAGATACTCAACTTGTGTACGCGGCCTTCCATTTGAATTACCAAATAGGCAACATTTCGACCTAATCTGTTGTCCCTTTAATACGCCTACAACATGGTAATGGTAGTTTTAAGTTTCAACCAATTTTTTTGCACTTTCTTTGCTGAATTTTTTCTCTTTTTGTGCTACAAAAACAGAAAACATAAATATTTAGCAACTAAAATAAAAGATCATTTCTAGAAATGAGTGAATTTATACGAATGGAATTTAATTCTCCTAACAATTTACAAAAATTCATATTCTCCAATTCGCTTAGTGCAAATTCAGCAAAATGGTGGCCAGCTGCAGCTATTGTTTTGCTAAACCACAGAGGGCTGGGCTCAGAAAATGGCTAAAAAAATAGCAATAATACTTATCTCACCACTCACCTGTCCTGCTGCCCTTGCCGCTTGCCATCAAGTCCTCCAGGTCCTTTCTTTGCTGTTTCTCCCATGGAGACACCACTCCTGATGAAGCCAAATGAATAGTGAAACAAGCAAACAGTTACTGTGCGCCCCTCTATTTTCCCCAATCAGTTATACCAACATTAACATGTCGTAGTATAATGAAAGCATCCATACGGATTTGTTTAGATTGTTGATTTTCATGAATAATTACTGTATTGATTCCCTTTTTTTCCTTCCTTGTGACTTCCTTCTAAATAATTATTTTTTGGCTAGAACATCAATTATCCTGCAGCTTGCTACATACTTTATATTGACCTTTAATAATCTATCTGGGTTTTTGTATGAACTTTTTCATGTATTGATTACACACTCTTTTTGGGGTTCCGATCATGTTGTTTTATTTCCCTTTATTCTTGATATCTGATATGGGTACTGGGGAGTCGCTTTGTAGGTGATCATTTTGTTGGGTCATATTATGTCTGGTATTTTCATTTTCAAACTTCTTTATTTTTGTTCTTCTGTTTTTTTTTATATGAATGCATATATTTATATATACTGTAAATATGGCTGGTTCATGGATCATCCTATGATTATTCTGCCACCAATGCACGTACGTGAGATGTGTCTGAATGATGTGGCTATAGATCTCTGAACAAGCAATGGTAGATAAGTTCAGGGGCGGACACTGACAGCTTGGGGCCCCTGTGCAAGAATTGTGTCTGGGCCCCCGTTCTTTTATGGCGACAAAGCTATATATATATATATATATATATATATATGTACAGTTGTGGCCAAAAGTATGGACACCCCTGCAATTATGTCAGATAATACTCAGTTTCTTCCCGAAAATGATTGTAATCACAAATTCTTTGGTATTATCTTCATTTAATTTGTCTTAAATGAAAAAACACAAAAAGAGAATGAAGCAAAAAGCAAAACATTGATAATTTCACACAAAACTCCAAAAGTGGGCCAGACAAAAGTATTGGCACCCTCAGCCTAATGCTTGGTTGCACAACCTTTAGCCAAAATAACTGCGACCAACCGCTTCCGGTAACCATCAATGAGTTTCTTACAATGCTCTGCTGGAATTTTAGACCATTCTTCTTTGGCAAACTGCTCCAGGTCCCTGATATTTGAAGGGTGCCTTCTCCAAACTGCCACTTTTAGATCTCTCCACAGGTGTTCTATGGGATTCAGGTCTGGACTCATGGCTGGCCACCTTAGAAGTCTCCAGTGCTTTCTCTCAAACCATTTTCTAGTGCTTTTTGAAGTGTGTTTTGGGTCATTGTCCTGCTGGAAGACCCATGACCTCTGAGGGAGACCCAGCTTTCTCACACTGGGCCCTACATTATGCTGCAAAAGTTGTTGGTAGTCTTCAGACTTCATAATGCCATGCACACGGTCAAGCAGTCCAGTGCCAGAGGCAGCAAAGCAACCCCAAAACATCAGGGAACCTCCGCCATGTTTGACTGTAGGGACCATGTTCTTTTCTTTGAATGCCTCTTTTTCTCCTGTAAACTCTATGGTGATGCCTTTACCCAAAAAGCTCTACTTTTGTCTCATCTGACCAGAGAACATTCTTCCAAAACGTTTTAGGCTTTTTCAGGTAAGTTTTGGCAAACTCCAGCCTGGCTTCTTTATGTGTCAGGGTACGAAGTGGGGTCTTCCTGGGTCTCCTACCATACAGTCACTTTTCATTCAGACGCCGACGGACAGTACGGGTGGACCCTGTTGTACCCTCGGACTGCAGGGCAGCTTAAACTTGTTTAGATGTTAGTCGTAGTTCTTTATCCATCATCCGCACAATCTTGCGTTGAAATCTCTTGTCAATTTTTCTTTTCGGTCCACATCTAGGGAGGTTAACCACAGTGCCATGGACTTTAAACTTCTTGATGACACTGCGCACGGTAGACACAGGAACATTCAGGTCTTTCGAGATGGACTTGTAGCCTTGAGATTGCTCATGCTTCCTCACAATTTGGTTTCTCAAGTCCTCAGACAGTTCTTTGGTCTTCTTTCTTTTCTCCATGCTCAATGTACACACAAGGACACAGGACAGAGGTTGAGTCAACTTTAATCCAAGTCAACTGGCTGCAAGTGTGATTTAGTTATTGCCAACACCTGTTAGGTGCCACAGGAAAGTTACAGGTGCTGTTAATTACACAAATTAGAGAAGCATCACATGATTTTTCGAACAGTGCCAATACTTTTGTCCACCCCCTTTTTTATGTTTGGTGTGGGATTATATCCAATTTGGCTTTAGGACAATTCTTTTTGTGTTTTTTCATTTAAGACAAATTAAACGAAGATAATAATAACTAAGAATTTGTGTTTGCAATCATTTTCAGGAAGAAACTGAGTATTATCTGACAGAATTGCAGGGGTGTCAATACTTTTGGCCGCAACTGTATATATATATATAAATATATGTATATATATATATATATACATATATATATATATATATATATATACAGTGCCTTGTGAAAGTATTCGGCCGCCTGGAACTTTTCAACCTATCCACACACACATACATGTATATATATTACATAGTCTTCTTTATTATGTATATTGCCGTCCCTTATACAGTGCCCTCTCTTGCTATGTAGAGCACCGTCCTTTACATATTGGATTACCGTATATAGAGCCCCATTTTTTATTATATACCGTCCTCTCTTGTAAGGTATATAATGCAATGATGGTTGATGGAGCATGGGAAAGCTTCATTTCTAATGGAGGAGATAATGGACGGGTCGTCTGGTCACCGTCTCCTCCATCAGCAATCATTTTAGATCTAACAAGAGAGCGGACTATGCAGTAAAAGAGGGCGCTGTGAATAACAAAATAACAAGAATACACTTTGTAAGAGACAGCACTGTGCATAACAGCAGAGGAAGCTATATAATAAGGGACAGGACCATATATAACTAGAGAGGATGGTATGTAATAACGGATGGTGTTATACATAACAAAAGAGGAAACTATGCAAATAAGGATGGTGCTATACATAATAAGCGAATACACTATATAATAAGGGACATCAATACATAATAAGGGAGTACACTCTATACTAAGGTGCTGTGCTATGTATAATAAGTGAGTACACTATATACTAAATGACTGTGCTATACATAATAAGTGAGTACACTATATACTAAGGGACTGTGTTAAAGGGAACCTATCACCTATTTTGGCCGCTATAAGATGTCGCCACTGCTTTTCAGGGCTTATCTACAGCATTTCCTTTAAACATAATAAGAGATAATAACTAGTGTTGAGCATTCCGATACCGCAAGTATCGGGTATCGGCCGATACTTGCGGTATCGGAATTCCGATTCCGAGTTCCGATACTTTTGTGGTATCGGGAATCGGTATCGGATCCATAGTGATGTGTAAAATAAAGAATTAAAATAAAAAATATTGATATATTCACCTCTCCGGCGGCCCCTGAACATCACTGCTGGTAACCGGCAGGCTTCTTTGTTTAAAATGAGCGCGTTTAGGACCTGAGAATGACGTCGCGGCTTCTGATTGGTCGCGTGCTGCTCATGTGACCGCCACGCGACCAATCACAAGCCGCGACGTCATTCTCAGGCACTAAACTCCTCATTCTAGGAATTTAGGACCTGAGGAATGACGTCGCGGCTTCTGATTGGTCGCGTGGCGGTCACATGAGCGGCACGCGACCAATCAGAAGCCGCGACGTCATTCTCAGGTCCTAAACGCGCTCATTTTAAACAAAGAAGCCTGCCGGTTACCCGCGGTGATGTCCAGGGGCCGCCGGAGAGGTAATTATATCAATATTTTTTATTTTAATTCTTTATTTTACACATTAATATGGATCCCAGGGCCTGAAGGAGAGTTTCCTCTCCTTCAGACCCTGGGAACCATCAGGATACCTTCCGATGCTTGGTGTCCCATTGACTTGTGTTGGTATTGGATATCGGTATCGGCGATATCCGATACTTTTCGGGTATCGGCCGATACTATCCGATACCGATAATTTCAAGTATCGGACGGTATCGCTCAACACTAATAATAACGTATTCCTCTACATCCCCTGTTCCTAAATCCCACACCCCTCATTGCTCTCTCCCCCACCCCATCATTGCCTTCTCCCCTAGCACCCCCATTATTGCCCTTTCCACCACATTTATCATTGCCTTCTCCCCCACCACCCCCTTTATTGCCCTTTCCACCACCATCATAATTGCATTTTCCCCACTACAATCATTGCCCATTCCACCACCTTCATCATTGCCTTCTCCACCACCACCCCCATCATTGTCTTTTCCACCATCTGTATCATTGCTTTCTCCCCCACCACCCCATCATTGCCTTGTCCGCAATCACCCCCATCTCCTACACACACACACACACACACCCCTCTCACTTATCCACACACTCTCCCGCAGCATCACTCTCACCAGCTGCTTCCTCTCTCTGGCACAGCCATCAGCCGCGGTGCTGAATGATAATGTCATACAGCCGTGCCACTGACTGCTGTGAGAGACAGAAAGTGTGGCCAAGAAGCAGGATGCAGGATGTATTGCTGCAGCTCCGCTCCGCTGCTGTGTTCTTCTGTAGGCAGCGGAGCTGCAGTGATCTCTTCCTGCCCGTCACAAATGAGGGAAATCTGGCCAGGGGCCCCCCGGAGCCTCGGGGCTGGATAAACAGGCCAGATTGCCCTCATTATTAGCTGCCCTGCATGGGCACCCTGGAGCCTCTGAGCCCTGATGCAGCCGCACCGGCTGTACATGCGGTGTGTCTGCCCATGGATAGTTTACTCGCTATCCTCTCCTCCCTAGCCTGACCAGCTACATAGGGATGATCAAGGAAGGGAGATACGGTGGACAAACTTTTAAGTGGTTATGCACAGTACCTTGACAAATGATGAAGCTGAGATGTCAGGGAAGATAAAGGGATGAGAATAAGATGGAAGATGGATGTAGGAGGATAGAGAACAGCGGTAACAGGAGAATCCTCTCTCCAGCACTGATGCACGTTTCTGCCAATATGACACTGACCATTTGAGGAAAAGAGATAGGAGAAGTTACAGAGAGAGGGAAGCAGGATGGGAGATATATAAGTCCCAGTAATATCTTTAAGCCCTGAAAAGATAGCTGGACAACACAGCCATTAAGCTCTTGATAGTGTTGCATGCAGTAATTTGTACAGGGGATTTTGTAATCACAGACTAATTATGTTCCAGATGGGAGACAAACCTGGGGACACTGCCGGCCACAGTACAACGTCTAGGCCCCGCAGGCTGATCACAGCAGTGTGAACAACATGCGACCTTGAGTTGTCATGTTGAAAAATGGCTCCAGAACATTTTGGAGAAATGTCCGTACCACTGGCTCCAAGACCAAATTGAAGTAACTGCGAGCTTTTAGTGTATGTGGAATAAAGGTTAGAGGAGTACTGGCTACCATACAGGCAGAACGGGAATTCTAGAATTCCATGGATGTAGCATGTAAAAAACTGATTTCCACACTGGGCTGCTTCCTACAATGTTATCTGCTGTAGATCTACCAGTTCTCTGAATGCTGAACCATGTATAACCCCGCCCACCCCACTGATTGGCAGCTTTCAGCCTATGCACAGTGTACACAGAAAGCTGCCAATCAGTGGTGGGGGGAGTGGTTATATAAAGCTCAAGAGTACAGAGGACTAACCGACAGCAGATTAACTAGTTCTCTCATAATAATCTCCTGTCAATAAAACACTGATTTCATCAAAGCTACAGCAAGTAGCCGAGTGGTATGATCTGGTGGTTTAGGAACAACATGAGACAAGCTCTGAAGGAGGTGGTATCTGTACTGACCGCAAACCCTGAACCTAGCAGCGCAACTAAAAATAGCCGTGGGGGGTACCTGACGCTCCCTAGACCCCTCGGCACAGCCTAAGATCTAACTTCCCCTAAAGATGGAAACAGGAAACCTATCTTGCCTCAGAGAAAATCCCCAAAGGAAAGATAGCCCCCCACAAATATTGACGGTGAGAGGAGGGGAAAATAACATACGCAGAAATGAAATCAGATTTTAGCATAGGAGGCCAGTCTAGCTTGATAGGACAGGAAAGGATACTGTGCGGTCAGTATAAAAACTACAAAACAATCCACACAGAGTTTACAAAATCTCCACACCTGACTAAAGGTGTGGAGGGTAAATCTGCTTCCCAGAGCTTCCGGATAACAGAAATAATCCATACTGACAAGCTGGACAAATATAGAATGCACAGAACAATAAGTCCACAACATGTGGACTGAAATGAGCAAAGCCAGAACTTATCTTTGCAGAACTGGTCAGGAAACCAGGAGAATCCAAGCAGAGATGTGAATCCAGCCAGGAAACATTGACAAGTGGCACAGGCTGAAGAAAGAGCCAGACTTAAATAGCCGAGCAGAAGAGACGATAAGTGGAGGCAGCTGATGACAGCTAACTCCAAGGAGCAGCCATACCACTAGAAACCACAAGAGGGAGCCCAAGAGCAGAACTCACAAAAGTGCCACTTACAACCACCGGAGGGAGCCCAAGAGCGGAATTCACAACAGCCGAGTAAGTGTCACAATTCTGGTTCAGGGTCTCTGTCTCTACATTATATGACTCTCAGATAGGTGGCAAAATCTGGTGACAGATTCCATTTAAGAACATTTTCCTAATCCATACATATGAAGTACTCCACATGGTTCCTGAGTTTTGTCCCTGTGGCTGTAAACTACCGCTCTATTAGGAAATGGTCCTCTGTCGGGTCGTTTCTCCACCTCTTCATTCCTACTCTATGTGACATATATTGGCTTCTTTAAATCTTCGAAATTCCTAAGAACATTACAATGATCATGGAGGTCTCAAGTGCCGTGGGGTCAAAGGGCCTCAACTCATGCAGATAATCATTTCCTATGGAACCATAAACAAGAATAATACCAACATGTTACCATCTGTATCCTCTGCTCATCTGTCCTAGTAAACACATAGATATTAAAGAGATGCCATCCATGACATAAAGTCAATAGATGTATTGACCATCATTATATCCACTGCTGCAGCCTGAAATACAATCTCGTCATGCTACGTACATGGAGAACATTGTCTCTCTTAAAGGGACCATTTGTGTAATATAAGATAAAAATTGGTTTGTCTTAAAGTGAATCTTCACTTTTTAATATGATTTTATTTCCAAAATTCTATTTTTTTTTTTTTTTAATATATCAGTGATCTGAGCTCCAATTTTTTTTAAAACAAAACTTCTAATTCATTGCATAGACATAGACGTAAAATATAACATTCTGGCTGCCTGTAGTAACCACCAGAGGGAGCTCAAGAGCTTACTGCATACAGCTTGTGCATTGATCTCCATGATCACACTGTACGCAGTATGGACCTTTTTGTTACTCATGTACATGACCATATTATCTATTTGTACAAAGCCATGATACAATGCCCATAGGGATGTAGGGGATGTGGCTCATGGCTTGCTCCAATATGGTAGACTATGGACTTTCAGTAAATTATAGAACTGCAGGGACTTATGCACATGGCCGCTATATATAAGTTGTGATGTAAACAGAGCTGTGATATTCTATCCACGATGTCTATAGAGTCATACTGTGTATAAATATAGAAAGGCTGAAGTGTCACATTTCTACAAGTTTTGGCTGAGAATATTTATTTCCATTTTTTATATTTATCTTTTGCTTATTTTTATCTTTAAATTGATCTGAGGTTTTTCTTTCTGATACAGAGCTGTGAATCCCCTCCATAGACAAGGGCTAAAAAGGAACCTGTCACCAGATTTTCCCAATATAAACTACGGTGAACATCTCTAACGCCTCTATTACCTCAGTTCATCGACCTCAATATAAGCCTCAAAACCTCGTCGGAAGATCCCAAAAAATGCTTCATATAACCCCTCCCCTGTGGGGCACAGTCCGGTCCCATGGTCTTTCCTAGTCTTGCTCAACGCCTTAGTGTAGAGAAAATCCTGTAATATACATACGTCGGGCAGAGGGCAAAGTGCGCCGAGGACCCAAAAGTAGATCCGGAACACTCTAGTACTGTGCTCTGCATTCAGCTGGGCAAAGCGATGAGTGCTGGGGCAGGAATGGGATTGGCAGCACTGTGAGGATATCGTAGGATAGTTATTAAGGTTGAAGGAAGACTTTAAGTCCATCTAGTTCAACCCACAGCCTAACCTAACATGCCCTAACATGTTGATCCAGAGGAAGGCAAAAAAACCCCATGTGGCAAAGAGTAAGCTCCACATTGGGGAAAAAAATTCCTTCCCGACTCCACATACGGCAATCAGACTAGTTCCCTGGATCAACGCCCTAACAAGGAATCTAGTATATATACCCTGTAACATTATACTTTTCAAGAAAGATATCCAATCCCCTCTTAAATTTAAGTAATGAATCACTCATTACAACATCATACGGCAGAGAGTTCCATAGTCTCACTGCTCTTACAGTAAAGAATCTGCGTCTGTTATTATGCTTAAACCTTCTTTCCTCCAGACGTAGAGGATGCCCCCTTGTCCCTGTTTCAGGTCTATGATTAAAAAGATCATCAGAAAGGTCTTTGTACTGTCCCCTCATATATTTATACATTAAAATAAGATCACCCCTTAGTCTTCGTTTTTCCAAACTAAATAGCCCCAAGTGTAATAACCTATCTTGGTATTGCAGACCCCCCAGTCCTCTAATAACCTTGGTCGCTCTTCTCTGCACCCGCTCCAGTTCAGCTATGTCTTTCTTATACACCGGAGACGAGAACTGTGCACAGTATTCTAAGTGTGGTCGAACTAGTGACTTGTATAGAGGTAAAATTATGTTCTCTTCATGAGCATCTATGCCTCTTTTAATGCATCCCATTATTTTATTTGCCTTTGTAGCAGCTGCCTGACACTGGCCACTGAATATGAGTTTGTCATCCACCCATACACCCAGGTCTTTTTCATTGACGGTTTTGCCCAGAGTTTTAGAATTAAGCACATAATTATACATCTTATTACTTCTACCCAAGTGCATGACCTTACATTTATCCCCATTAAAGCTCATTTGTCATTTATCAGCCCAAGCTTCTAGTTTACATAAATCATCCTGTAATATAAAATTGTCATAATAATAGTAATAATTTAATTTCTATAGCGCCAACATATTACGCAGCACTTTACATTATAGAGGGGACTTGTACAGACAATAGATATTACAGCATAACAGAAATACAGTTCAAAACAGATACCAGGAGGAGTGAGGGCCCTGCTGCTCGCAAGCTTACAATCTATGGTGGAAAAAGGGAGACACGAGAGGTGGATGGTAACAATTGCTTTCGTTGTTCGGACCAGTCATAGTGTAAGAATCGGGTGTTCATGTAAAGCTGCATGAACCGGTTAACAGCCTGAATATGTAGCAGTACAGACACAGACAGGGGCGGATTATCAGAGGGTCAATATGGGCGGTAGCCCAGGGCCCAGTGGTCTGGGGGGGCCCTGGGCTACTGCAGAGATTGACCCTCTGCTAATCATCTGTGAATGCCCGCCGCCGCCGGCATTTATGTGCCCCCGCCGTACCCGGTGGGCAGAGAGAGGGGGCCCGCATCAGGCCCCTTCTCATCTGCTCACCGGGCTCCTTGCAGCGCTGCAGCGGTTTCCTATTGACGTGCGGGCACGTCAATAGTTAACAACAGCCGCCAGCCAATTGGAGGCTGGCAGCTGAAGTCAGCCGCAGCGCACACGTCACCGGCGTCTGACGTCATTGTCAGTCGCCGGCGAGTGTGCTCTGTTGGAGGGAGCTCGCCGCTGGAGTGCGGACAGGTGAGGAGATTGTTTTTTTTTTTGTTTTTTTTTATAACGGTGGACACACTGGGGCATATTGCTGGAGGACACTGGGGCAGATTGCTGGAGGACGCTGGGGCAGATTGCTGGAGGACGCTGGGGCAGATTGCTGGAGGACGCTGGGGCAGATTGCTGGAGGACACTGGGGCAATGCTGGAGGACACTGGGGCAGATTGCTGGAGGACACTGGGGCAGATTGCTGGAGGACACTGGGGCAATGCTGGAGGACACTGGGGCAGATTCCTGGAGGACACTGGGGCAGATTGCTGGAGGACGCTGGGGCAGATTGCTGGAGGACGCTGGGGCAGATTGCTGGAGGATACTGGGGCAGATTGCTGGAGGACACTGGGGCAATGCTGGAGGACACTGGGGCAGATTGCTGGAGGACACTGGAGCAGATTGCTGGAGGACACTGGGGCAGATTGCTGGAGGACACTGAAGCAGATTGCTGGAGGACACTGGGGCAATGCTGGAGGACACTGGGGCAGATTGCTGGAGAACACTGGAGCAGATTGCTGGAGGACACTGGGGCAGATTGCTGGAGGACACTGGGGCAGATTGCTGGAGGACACTGGGGCAATGCTGGAGGACACTGGGGCAGATTGCTGTAGGACGCTGGGGCAGATTGCTGGAAGACACTGGGGCAGATTGCTGGAGGACACTGGGGCAGATTGCTGGAGGACACTGGGGCAGATTGCTGGAGGACACTGGGGCAGATTGCTGGAGGACACTGGAGCAGATTGCTGGAGGACACTGGGGCAGATTGCTGGAGGACACTGGGGCAATGCTGGAGGACACTGGGGCAATGCTGGAGGACACTGGGGCAGATTGCTGGAGGACGCTGGGGCAGATTGTTGGAGGACGCCGGGGCAGATTGCTGGAGGACGCTGGGGCAGATTGCTGGAGGACGCTGGGGCAGATTGCTGGAGGACGCTGGGGCAGATTGCTGGAGGACACTGGGGCAGATTGCTGGAGGACACGGGCAGATAGCTGGAGGACACTGGGGCAATGCTGGAGGACACTGGGGCAGATTGCTGGAGGGCGCTGGGGCAGATTGCTGGAGGACGCTGGGGCAGATTGCTGGAGGACGCTGGGGCAGATTGCTGGAGGACACTGGGGCAATGCTGGAGGACACTGGGGCAGATTACTGGAGGACACTGGGGCAGATTGCTGGAGGACGCTGGGGCAGATTGCTGGAGGACACTGGGGCAGATTGCTGGAGGACACTGGGGCAATGCTGGAGGACACTGGGGCAATGCTGGAGGACACTGGGGCAGATTGCTGGAGGGCGCTGGGGCAGATTGCTGGAGGACACTGGGGCAATGCTGGAGGACACTGGGGCAATGCTGGAGGACACTGGGGCAGATTGCTGGAGGACGCTGGGGCAGATTGCTGGAGGACGCTGGGGCAGATTGCTGGAGGACGCTGGGGCAGATTGCTGGAGACACTGGGGCAGATTGCTGGACACACTGGTGGTAATATGCTGGACACTGTCTGGGGGTAATGCTGGACACACTGTCTGGGGGCAATATGCTGGACACACTGGGGCAATATACTGGACATACTGGGGCAGATTGTTGGACATACTGGGGTTAATATGCTGGACACACTGGGGCAGATTGCTGGACACACTGGGGCAGATTGCTGGACACACTTTCTGGGGGCAATGCTGGACACACTGGGGGCAATATGCTGGAGACACTGTCTGGGGGCAATGCTGGACACACTGGGGCAGATTGCTGGACACACTGGGGCAGATTGCTGGACACTGGGGCAATATGCTGGACATACTGGGGCAGATTGCTGGACACACTGGGGGCAGGACTGGAGGCATGGGCAGAATGTAGACACGGGGCATGATTGGAGACACCGGGCAGAATGAAAGACATGGGGCAGGATTGGATCCTGGGGCAGGATGGATACGATGGAGACATATGGGGCAGGATGTGGAGATCATATGGGGTAGAATGGATACTCATGAGGGCAGGATGCGAGAACATATGGCTGGAGCCAGGAATGAGACACACGGGGCCAGGGTGGGGAATATTATTACCATAGGGGCTAATTAAGGGATATTATTACTGCAGTGATGTATTTATTTTATCTTTTGAGTATACTGTTTTAAATGGGGGGGCGGTCCTGTTATTGTGTAGAGTGACACTATGTCGCCTTTTTTTCTTCATGTGGGTAATGTAGAAGTTGTGAAAAATTAAGTAATGTGTTCTGCAAGCGGAGCTCGAGATAACTGTATTATTTCCTGCAGAAACGAGTCCTGGCTGGAAGAAATGATGCCGGTCTGTGCTGGATGAAAGATGAAGGACTTCACCTAGAGACATCACTGGTGAGTCAGTGTTACCTATACACTGACACTATACACTGTATACTATATACAGCGGTCCTGTGTACAATGTCACCAGTGATCACAGTATTACCTATATATTATATACAGAGCTCCTGTGTATAATACCACCAGTGATCTCTGTATTACCTGTACACAGACACTGCATACTAAGTACAGATCTCCTGTGAATACTGGCACTTATGGTAATAGTATTGTGTTTTTTTTATTTTTATTACTGATCAGTATTGTAGTATTCAGTCACTATTGTGGTGGTAATATATGGACTGGAAATGGTGTTGTGGTATTTGTCCCTTGTATGTACTATTTGGTCACCAAGTGGTGGTAATATGTGGTCTTGACATGGTGCGGTGGTATTTGTTCCTTGTATGTGATATTATTCGATCACTGTGGTTGTAATTTGTGGTCTGGTCATGGTGCGGTGGTATTTGTTCCTTGTATGTGATATTATTCGATCACTGTGGTTGTAATTTGTGGTCTGGTCATGGGGCGGTGGTATTTGTTCCTCGTATGTGATATTATTGGTCAAAATATACCTAAATTGTATTGCAGATTTTAACAAATATTTAATAGGTTACAGTAGAGTAGGACCCGGACATTTTTCTGGAATAATCTGGTTCGGGTATATCATGACCCCGTCACATGACCCCCGTCACATGACCCCCGTCACATGACCCCCGTCACATGACCGGGGGGGCCCACAGTGTCTGAACAGCCTGGGGCCCTGGCTACCCTTAATCCACCCCTGGACACAGATAACTATTAACTGCATAAAGTGTATGAGAACATGATGCGGGGAACTTTATTATGGTTTACGTTTTTTGAATGGGCCACACAGGGATAGTTAGGTTAATGGGTTGAGGCTGTAGGCCAATCTGAACAAATGCGTTTTTAGGGCACGATTAAAACTGTGGGGATTGGGGATTAATAGTATTAATCTAGGTAGTGCATTCCAAAGAATCGGTGCAGCACGTGAAAAGTCTTGGAGACGGGAGTGGGAGGTTCTGATTATTGAGAATGCTAACCTCAAGTCATTAGCGGAGCGGAGGGCACGGGTAGGGGTAGGCTGAGACCTTGGCGTCATCCTCTGTATTGATTATCCGGCAGCGTTTAGTGTCATCTGCAAAAATTCAAATTCTACTCTGTATGCCGCCTACAAGATCATTAATAAATATGATAAAAAGAAGTGGATGCATCTACATCAAGAAAGACAGGAGGAGGGTGATTGTAGGGGTAGATGAGACACCAAGCAAAAACAGTGACGCCCATTATACTGGATCATGCAGTATAGAGGGATTATAAAATATATTTTTGGGATATGCAGAGAGGGTTGGGGCCTTATATACCAGTTGCTGAACTACAGTAATAGAGGTGTTTTATGAGATGGTGGCCTTAGTTTATATTGTGAAAACCTGGTGACAGGTTCCCTTTACTAAAGCATGCTGACCATTTGCAGCCACCACTAAAGGGAGTCCATGAACTCATTGTATACTGATTTACCATTGAGTTCTATGTATAAACTGTATGCAGTAAGCTTCTAAGCTCCATCTAGTGGTGACTTTGGGTAGCAAGCATCTCAAGACTATGCTGGTGCTCAGTGTCACAGCTAAAGAATATTCTTTCCATTTGCAGTTCCCTTGCAGACTGCATTAGGTTTCCCTCCAGCAGTTTTCAGTATTTTACAACACTTTCCTGTAACATAATGCTAACACAACCATACTTAAATCTGAGGATCGTGTACTGACTTCATTTTATAGTTAGGCCATAAATTTTCTACTTTTTATTGAATGAGTGGGTTGAGTGAGATTATGGAAAAAAAAGTGTTATAGTTTTCATTCTAGTCCATTGCTCATCATAATAATGCCTTCATTTGAAAAGCAAAGAGATGCAATACCAGATATAGTGTACGGCTATAAGTGATGCCATTTTTTTTTTACTATTATTTGTTTTTTAAAGCCAAAGACATTTATAAATGTCTTTTTTCGGCCTTACTAACTATATTCAGTGGAATGGGCGTTAGGTGTGTCTTATGCACACCTCTCCATTACTAAGCTGTGGGCTTGATGTCACCTGACAATACAAAGGTGACATCAACCCCATAAATATGAACCCCACATGCCACAGCTACAGGGCAAGTGGGAAGAACCGTGCAAAGCACCAGAATTGACACATCTAATAGATTTGTCTTTTCTGTTCGGCTGTAATCTGCTATTTTTAAGCTGGGGTGGCCAATATCCACGGCCCCTTACCAGCCTGTTTTTTTAATTATTTATTTAAGTAATTAAAACAACAGTATGGGGATCATTCTATTCTTAATAACCAGTCTTGCTAATGGAGACAGCTAAGGGCTGCAGCCAGCAGCTGTCGTTTTGCCTGGCTGGTTATCGAAAATACAGAGGAATCCACAGAGTTTTTTTTAATTATTTTTTGCTTTGCAGGCCCCGGCTGATGAATACTCTGACCTGCTCTCGCTGTTATTATCAGCAGTCATCGGCTGATAGGAGCAGGAGTCTCATCAGCCAATGCAGGTAACTTTACCTCTGGTCATAGCTGTGGATTCATGCTGTCACTTGACAGCATGAGAACCGCGGCTGTCTGACCGGCAGTAATAATTTTACTGCTGAGCAGGAGCGGTGTTTGCCATGCTGTCATGTGCATGACAGAGCGGCAAACACTGCTTTTCATCAGCGGTAACGCACCTGGTTTTCGGGGGGCCGAACCCGATCAGTAAAAAAGACTTCCTGATGAAGTTCATGTTCGGTGCCCGTGCCCAAACAGTAGGTGCTCGGTACAGGCGTCGAACTTTACTTTTCGGGTTCACCAATCTCTAATCAGCAGGAGATTATCACTCACTGACAAGGTCTCAGGTACACAGCGGTCAGGCTACCCTGTATAACCCTGCCCTCCACCACTGGTTGGCAGTTTGCATGGAGCTGCCAATCAGAGTTGTGGGCGGGGTTATACGGAGCTCAGCAATTCTGACCACTGTTACATCTATAGCAGACAGAACGGGGATTCTACTAAAACTACAACAAGCAGCCCGGGAAGTGATACATTGTTGGAATCAGGCTTTCTTGCCCTATATTGTGCTGCTCTCAGATTTTATAGTAAAAAACCGGCTGACAGATTCCCTTTAAATATTGGGGACAAATCCAACCACTGTGTGCCTAAGACGAGCACAAAGAAGAGGCTGCAGCTCACCAGAATGCCGTGTCCCCTTACTTTACATGAGCACAGTGGCCCATTTTGACTTTGCGGTTTGTCTCTAACCTAGAATAATGTGATCCCTTTACAGTACAAGCTGTTACAGCTGTAGAAATACCAGATAGAGAGGCAGCAATCGCTAAAGTTACTACTGTGGCGCTTTGCTTTGGATGCTATTTGTGGAGCCATACTAATACTAACTGTATTAATGGTGCATCGTGCAAATTGCACATTAATGTGTAGTTAATGATGCTAAAAAATTTGCTATATTTGTAGGTAGGTTTTTTTTTTTTTTAGGAGGAATGGAACTTTTTTTTTCCCATGAAAGGATCTTAATTTGAGGAACTACATCCCCTCCCTACTGGGCAATTTTTCATATTTGCGCTTTCATTTTTTTCCTCCCTTTCTTCTAAGGCTATGCTTCCACCTGGTATACTACATCAGGATTTGCTGCGGATTGGACGCTCGTACAGCCGCAGTGTCCAATCTGCAGTGCCCAGACGTTACAGCATAATGGAAGGGATTTTATGAAATCCCGTCTCCACTATGTGCACATGGCCGCATCCGGCTGCCCTGCGTATCCGGACATGCGGCGCCTCTTTCTAGACTGCAGCATGTCTATTTATCTTGCAGAGTTATACTTTTAAATGACTCCATTCATTTTATCCTGTGACATACTAAAAATGTGACAAGCGGAAAAAAAAATCCAAGTGTGGCAAAATAGCAACAAAAAAAAAGCTCAAATCTTCAATTGCGTTTTTTTCTCTTTTAATTTACAGAGTTGATTATACAGTAAAAGTTACCCAGTAATATGAATCTCCAGGTCAGAATGATTACATCAGTACCAAAAATATAAAGATTTTTTATGAAAGTGGTAAAAAAAAAATTAGTCAAAAGAAAAATTTTCCAAAACCTGAAATGCTTTCAATTTTCCGGTAATCTAGCTGTGTGAGGGATTATTTTCTTAGGCCAATATTTTTATTGTTAGTATTATGGGGTTGATACAATGTTTTGTTCATTTTTGCAAGATGTAACACATAATTATGATGTGTTGATTTTTTTTTTTACTGATGTTTGCTGTTTATATTTTGATAGTTCACTTTTATGGACGTAAAGGTACCACATATCTATATTTTACACTTTATTTATTTTTTAATTTTTAATTGGGAAAAGGGGAGGGGGGTGATTCAGACTTGGGTAAATTTTTCTGATCTCCTTAAAAAAAAATTTGATTTTTAATTTTTTTTTGTAGTCTCCTTAGGGTGCCAGAAACTGCTATGCTCCAATCACTTACCACAGTATTGCTTTATATAGCAAAAATCACAGTCTCCAATGAATGCCAGCCACTGGTTGGCTTTCATAGGAGTACCATCATGTCAGGTATGCGGGTCTCCAGCAGACCCTCTACCTGTCATAGCAATTCATTGGCATCCAGTGTTCACCTTGGGTGGTTAGAACGGGCCCCTGGGACACAGCCTGTAAATGTCACTGTCGCAGATTAAAAGGAGCATTTAACAGTTTAAAAGCAGTGTATGGAGCACTGATCTACATGCAACTGTCAGAGGCAGATGATGGCTAAATAACACAGCCATCATCTGCTGGAAAAGATGTGGGATCAGTGAGTCAGGGAGCCTACATTAGATTTTCCAGCACGTCCAACATTGGTAAATGGTTAAAAAGTGGAAAGAGAAAAGAAAGGAAACAATAATCACCTCCATCGATTATTCAAAGCTCCTCTTCCAAAGCTTTGTGAGTTCCTGCTCATCTTTGCTTCCATGTTCCATCTTGACAAACAAGATGCGCAATGCAATTTCTACTAAACCAATCACTGGCACAGAAATGACCCACTTTGATCCAGTGTTAGGCCGGCTTCACACTTGCGAGTTTTACGGACGTAAGAGCGCAGAAACTACGTCCGTAAAACTCGCAAAAAATACGGCACAATTATTCTCTATGCCCCTGCTCCTATCTGCCGTATTTTACTGATCAGTATTATACGGCTTTCTACGGCCGTACAAAATCGCAGCATGCTGCGTTTGTCACCGTACTGCGCAAGAAATACGCCAATGAAAGTCTATGGAAGCGTGAAAAATACGGATTACACACGGACAAGCAGTGTGACTTGCGAGAAATACGCAGCGGTGTTAGAGAGAAAAGCCGGTAATTCAGTGCGGTGTACAGTAAAATCACACTGACAGCTTACAGTAGAATAGGTAGAATAAATGTGTACACATAGAATAGGTATATATATATATATGTCAGTGAGACACATATGTATATATATTAATATTTATTCCAGCGCTATACAGCTTGAAAGCCGGTAATTCAATTACCGGCTTTTTCTTTCTCCTTCCTAAAACCCGACATGATTTGAGACATGGTTTACATACAGTAAACCATGTCTTCTCTCCATTTTTTTTGCAGATTCCACACTACTAATGTCAGTAGAGTGTATCTGCAAAATTTGGCCGTTCTAGCTCTTAAAATAAAGGGTTAAATGGCGGAAAAAATTGGCGTGGGCTCCCGCGCAATTTTCTCCGCCAGAGAGGTAAAGCCAGTGACTGAGGGCAGATATTAATAGCCTGGAGAGGGTCCATGGTTATTGGCCCCCCCTGGCTAAAAACATCTGCCCCCAGCCACCCCAGAAAAGGCACATCTGGAAGATGCGCCTATTCTGGCACTTGGCCTCTCTCTTCCCATTCCCGTGTAGAGGTGGGATATGGGGTAATGAAGGGTTAATGCCACCTTGCTATTGTAAGGTGACATTAAGCCTAATTAATAATGGAGAGGCGTCAATTATGACACCTATCCATTATTAATCCAATTGTAGTAAAGGGTTAAATAAAACACAAACACATTATTTAAAATTATTTTAATGAAATAAAAACAATGGTTGTTGGAGTATTTTATTCTACGCCCAATCCAGTCACTGAAGACCCTCGTTCTGTGAAAGAAAAAACATAATAAACCAACAATATACTTACCCTCCGCAGATCTGTAACGTCCAACGATGTAAATCCTTCTGAAGGGGTTAAAACATTTTGCAGCAAGGAGCTTTGCTAATGCAATGCTACTCCTCGCTGCAAAACCCCGGGGAATGAGTCTAAATATAGATCAATGAGCTATATTTAGCTTCATTTGCGGTGAGGCGCCCTCTGCTGGATGTTCATAGATCGTGGGAACTTACCTAGAAAGCCTGGGAGCTTCATTACCCCATATCCCACCGCTACACGGGAATGGGAAGAGAGTGGCCAAGTGCCAGAATAGGCGCATCTTCCAGATGTGCCTTTTCTGGGGTGGCTGGGGGCAGATATTTTTAGCCAGGGGGGGCCAATAACCATGGACCCTCTCCAGGCTATTAATATCTGCCCTCAGTCACTGGCTTTACTACTCTGGCGGAGAAAATTGCGCGGGAGCCCACGCCAATTTTTTCCGTCATTTAACCCTTTATTTTAAGAGCTAGAACGGCCAAATTTTGCAGATACACACTACTGACATTAGTAGTGTGGAATCTGCAAAAAAAATGGAGAGAAGACATGGTTTACTGTATGTAAACCAGGTCTCAAATCATGTCGGGTTTTAGGAAGGAGAAAGAAAAAGCCGGTAATTGAATTACCGGCTTTCAAGCTGTATAGCGCTAGAAAAAATAGTAATATATATACATATATGTGTCTACTGACATATATATATATATATATATATATATATATATATATATATATAGACAGTATATATATTTTTTTTTTCTTTTTGGGACACATGGATCATTTCTATAGCGGTATGTTGGTTTTGCAAGCCTGCGAGAAAACCACGCAGTACGGATGCCATACGGATTACATACGGAGGATGCCATGCACAAAAAACGCTGACACACCCTGCCTACGGAGGAGCTACGGACCACTATTTTCGGGACATTTCAGCGTATTACGGCCGTAATATACGGACCGTATTTTCATACGCTGAGTGTGAAGCCGGCCTTAGGCTCAACAATCATTTTTTGGGTGTTAAGAGGGACCAAGAAGCAGAGATGGCTAGGAATCTACGGAGCATCAGAAGAGGAGCAGCGGAGGATCGGTAGAAGTGACTATTGCTTCGGTTTCTTCTCATTCCCCTCTTAGTTGACCAACTGGGAATCTGCTGTAAAGGGGACCGGTTTCTAGGTAAAAATGACCAGTATTTGCACTCACAGGATCCTCTGGGGAGTGTATTTAGGCTGCTCAGCATTATTACCTTGTGAGCACCGCCCACTTGTTAACCCCTTCACGCCACAGCCCTTATTTGTTTTTGCGTTTTTGTTTTTCGCTCCCCTTCTTCGCAGAGCCATAACTTTTTAATTGCTTCTTCAATATGGCCATGTGAGGGCTTGTTTTTTTTTTGCGGGATGAGTTGCACTTTTGAACAGCACCATTGGATTTACCATATTATGCACAAGAAACAGGAAAAAATAAAATAAAAGTGAAACTCCACAACGTTTTTTTTTTTTTTACTACTGAATAAGTTAGGAATCCAGACGTTTAAAATATAGATGATGGTGGTTTATTCTCAACATGCGCCGTACACGTACAACACATGCCGTGAACGGGTTAAAGACCATAAAAAGTATCACTGAATAAAAAAGTCTATATCTCTTAAGCTGTATGGCGGATTTGAGTAAAACAAAAAACAGAATACTCAGAGAAAAATCGTGACTAAAACAAGAGCAAAAAAAAAAAATGATTATTTTTGCCTCATTGACAGGTCCGTGTCATCTATAAAGTTTTGCTGTCATGTTAGGACTTATCCAAGAAATAAAGGGGTTAACATTACAGCAATTCCATTTAGGGCAAAGTGCAAATTAAAAAAAATCCCCATTATCAATTATAGTTATAACAATTTTTAAAGTCATCACTTAATGAAATAAAAAGAGCGCCTCTCTGCTTCCTGTATAGAAGCCAAAAGTTCACAAGCTACAGTAGTTATGTGGCTGAGGGCTGTCGCATTATTCCTCCGTGTGACCGCGGGCTTGAGCATTTATTTACTGACACATTTCCATAATCGAGAAGTGAATTAATTGTGTTTGTAAAGGGTCTTGATGAGAAAATAAGACAATAAATCAGACCCTTTATTTTTAGAAGCCTTTCTAGGATAGTAAATGTAATAAACAGTAGTCCTATGTATCGTATGCCCTCATATATCAGTGTGACTAACAATCACACTCCACGCCATTAGCAGAATTGTTTGCAGCCTCCTAATGTTTGCCAGGTGTCCTACGCATGATGTAGCCGCTTTGTCCATTAAGTCTTGGTGATACATAAACTTGGGTGTGTAATGTAAGTACACAGACCAGAGATTATCACAGTCCATTATTGGTGAAGTGAGCTGTCAGGTCCCAATTTGTAAGGTTTAGTAGTTGACATGAAAGTATACAAAAGTTACTAAAGATTTCTCCTATTAAAGGGAATCTGTCAATGGTTTTTGCGTTGTCATCTGAGAACAGAATGATGTAGGGGCTGAGAAACTGTTTCCAGCAATATATCACTTAATGGTCTGCTTGGTGCAGGTTTTGTGCAAAATCCCTGTTTTCTCTGCTGCAGATCTAGCAGAGCTTGAATGCTGAGCTCTGCATAACCCCTCCCACACTACTGATTGGAAGCTTACTGTGGACATTGTCAGCAAGCAGCCAATCAGTGGTGTGGGCGGGGTTACACAGATTAGACTGACTCTCTTGCACTCAACAATTAAGGTACCGTCACACTAAGCGACGCTGCAGCGATACCGACAACGATCCGGATCGCTGCAGCGTCGCTGTTTGGTCGCTGGAGAGCTGTCACACAGACCGTGTCACACGTCACCGCTCTGCTTTCCGGCCGCTGTGCTCACAGCCAGAGCAGTATGTAAGTATGTAGTGGTTGTTTTTTTACTTTAACGATGGTAACCAGGGTAAACATCGGGTTACTAAGCGCGGCCCTGCGCTTAGTTACCCGATGTTTACCCTGGTTACCAGTGAAGACATCGCTGAATCGGTGTCACACACGCCGATTCAGCGATGTCAGCGGGAGAGCCAGCGACCAAATAAAGTTCTGGCCTTTCTTCCCCGACCAGCGATATCACAGCAGGATCCTGATCGCTGCTGCCTGTCACACTGGACGATATCGCTAGCGAGGACGCTGCAACGTCACGGATCGCTAGCGATATCATCCAGTGTGACGGTACCTTTAGTCCAGCAGTGATAATCTCCTGCTGATATAGCACTGCTTGTATTGAAACTGCAGCAAGTGACACATTGCTGGATTCAGGCTCTCTGCGTCTACATTATGATGTTGTCAGACTAAATAGCAAAACCTGCTGACAGATTCGATTTAAAGTGTATGGGACTGGGATGCAATACCAGGTACAGCCACCATTAGGTGTATGGCGCCACATTTATTGAATAATACAGAGGATTGTGGGAATCAATGTTCAAATTTCCCACTGATCTGATAGGAATAATCTATCCTATGAATAGGACATCAATTTTAGGGAACCAAAAATTCCCTCTGTGATTGTATTGTTGTGGATAGACCTCCTGACAAAAGAGACTGCAAGAGCTGAAACTTTTAAGGTATAGTATATTACATACGCTTGTAAATCAGTTGTCTCTGCTGCCCCCTATTGGAAGTAGCTAGCCTATGAGCCAATGATTAACCCTTTAAGGAGCTTTCCAATTGGACTGAGGAATTTCCGCCAAACCAAAGTCTTCTTCAAAAGAAAAAAAAAAATCCCATCTGTAGAGAACTGTTTCAGTCAGTGCAGAGAAAGGTAATGGTTACTGAGAGAGACCATACTCTGTCCTGACAAGGAGGAAGAAGCCCTGAAACAGCTGTCTGCAGAGGGGTCGTTCTTGCTTTTGACTTGTAATCGTGCAGCAAGGCTCATTATGGAGTCACATATTGACTTATAAGGTAACGAGCTCCAATAGGTGACACTATATAGATGACTTTTTTCTATTTGAAAAATAGAACATTTTCATACCTTTTCCCAGAGAACATTGCTAGGCCTGTAAGACCCCCAAAACTAGCTGTCAGCCTTCACAAGATAGGACAGAGCCCCCACCTGAGCACTAATGTGTACGAGTCGCCCGTCAGGGCCGTGGGGTACTCGGTACTGGGTCCAGTACATAAAGGGATGTGTCACGGTGGCGGTGACCTGGTCCATGGCCCTGGGCGCCCATGTTAAAGGGAGAGTCTTTAAAGGCCAGGGCTCCCGGTGAATAGATAGAGGATGGTGAGTGGTGCAGTAAAGAACGAAGGACCCAGCTGTGCAGTCTTTTTACCTGGTTTACTGATGATAGCAGGTAGCCACAGTCCAGGGCACAAGATTACAGGCATAGGCAGGGTCCGGCCGGCTTGGAAGCAAGTTCAGAGTCCAGCTCTATCAGGTGGAGTTAAAAGCCTTCCCCTATCGCTGTGTTGTTATAGTCCCTTACTGCCTATGGCTTTGTAGCAAGGTCCTCTCAGTTATCTCTGTCCTTTGTGTAAGTGGGACACAAACCCATATGACAGGTGACTCAAGCCTTTTTACAGGGTCTCTATCATGACCTGGGATCTATGTGTCACTGTGTCTCCTTGGTGTTAGGGTGAACAGGTGATGTATAATCCAGCTGTGCTGCAGGTTTCTGCTATGTGTCTTAGAGTCCCACAAAAGCCTCGGTCTTCCGGCAACCCGTGTCTGCACTCAATCAGGGATGTAGCCTAGTCCCAGCTATTCTTCCCTGTTGTCACACTCCTGGGTTTCACTCTACGGCACGTTAGCTAAGGGCTGTTCTTCCTTCTGTATCTTGCTATCTAGGAGCTACAGCACCTCAGGCTGTATGGCCCCTCACCCGTCCTTCTGACTCAGACTGCTCCAGTCTGCTGTCTGGCACCAACTAACTAAATCTTCCCAACTGCCTAGCAACTGCCTAGCAACTAACTCCTCCTCCCAACCAAAGAGAGGGCAGCTCCCCTGATTTTGGGTGTAGAGCTCTCCCTTCTGGCCTGAAGTCAGAATGGTGTTGTATGTGCTAACTACCTGTTAAAAGGAATCCTCCATCGCTTCCAAGCATGACATCCCTCTCCCCATGAGGAAAGCAATGCCACTGTGACAACCAGGATCTGGGGCATCACATTCCCCTCGCCCCCCCCACCCCCCCCCCCCCCTGGGTTAAATCCAGTACTCCCAGACTGGGAAAACAAAAATACAATAAGTGGTTGAAGACATATGCAAAAATCATAAAATATGCATTACAATAAGTTATGTAAACTTTTGTTCCCTTTATGGGAGGCTGTTTCTTAAACGTTGCAGGAACATATATACAAGTGCAGAAAATAACTTTGCTTCCCTGTGTGAGAGTTTTCTTTCTTGAACGTTACATAACACAAATGCAAACATTTTTCAGGTGCACAACATTACATTAATAACATTTCTGCTTCTTGTTCTAGGGAAGGTCCTCGGGTCTGCATCCTCCTGGACTGGAGGCCAGCTGGATCTTCTCATTTGGGGCACTTGCCTGGACTGCACAATTTTGGTTAAGGGCATAGTCCCGTATACTGTCCTGCACCTTCTGTTTACATCTAAAGAATCTAATTTTTACTATTTCTGCAGTGCGAGTGTCAAAATTGTCTTTCAGTTTGGCTAATATTTGCTCATCTGTTCCTTTTTCAATATCCAGCCAGGATTTTACTTCTCTTTGTGCTGCACCAATTAATTGGTCAGTTAGGATGCTGACTTTTTGTTGTTCCGACAGGGGGAACACCTGAAATAAGCTGCAGAGTCTTTCTTTAAAGTCATTAAGGGTGTGGGACTCCCCTGGATATTGTGGCAGCCCGGCTACTCCTGGTATATAGGGCATGGATAGCAGCATTATAGGAGCTGTTATTGTGGTTGGGTCCGGCCTATTTGCAGGAGCTGCGGGCACTGCGGGGACTTGTGGCATTATGGGGCCTGCGGCTGTGTCCACTATTGGGCATGGGGGCATCATGGGACTTGCTGCTGTGACCGCCGCTAGTTCTCCTCACAGGTCCGACATTTTCATTCCCCCATGTTAACCTTCAGTTTGGCTGACGTCTCTCCTCCGGAGTCTGCAACGGTTCCTCCTGTGCTCCATTAGTCACTCTTTCTGGTCCTCCGTCCAGGGCTTTGCCGCGTCTTTACTTGCAATTCTTACTTCAGGCTCCGCCCACAATGGCACACCCCTCTTTTCCTGCGCTCCTCGTGGCGCTCTTTCTGGCGGCTGTTGGCGGTTATTTTTAAAACAAAGTGCGTGCACCTTGTGACGCGGTGATGGCGGCAGTCATGGTGTGACGCAGTTATGGCGATGTTTTGATGTCGATGTCCCAGAAAGCCATCAAAGTCTCTGGCATACAACTTAATAAAGTTTCTCTTTTAAGCACAGTCTCTTAGGCGCACAAGACCCGATTGCTGGGTCGGTTCATCCTGTTCGTGATGCCAAAATGAGTTGCCCGTCAGGGCCGTGGGGTACTCGGTACCGGGTCCAGTACTTAAAGGGATGTGTGATGGTGGCGGTGACCCAGTCAATGGCCCTCGGCGTCCATGTTAAAGGGAAAGTCTTTAAAGGGGTTTGTGAAATAATAAATGTTCGTGACGCCACCTGTGGTATTCGGTCAGGGGTGACCAACGCTGCTTAAAGGGGTCTACTGGGATGATGTTATGGCAGCAGGGTGAAGCTGGGTCCCCAGGACTCCCGGTGAATAGATGGAGGATGGTGAGTGGTGCAGTAAAGAACGAAGGACCCAGTTGTCCAGTCTTTTTACCTGGTTTACTGATGGTAGCAGGTAGCCACAGTCCAGGGTACCAGATCACAGGTACATTCAGGTTCCTGCCAGCTTGCAAGTGAGTTCAGAGAACAGCTTTATCAGGTGGAGTTAAAAGACTTCCTTCTAGCACTGTATTGTTATAGTCCCTTACTGCTTATGGCTTTGTAGCAAGGTCCTCTCAGTTATCTCTGTCCTTTGTGTAAGTGGGACACAAACCCGTATGACAGGTAACTCGAGCCTTTTTACAGGGTTTCTATCACGACCCAGGCTCTATGTGTCACTGTGTCTTCTGGGTGTTAGGGCGAAAAGGTGATGTATAATTCAGCTGTCCTGACGGTTTCTGCTATGTGTCTTAGAGTCCCACAAAAACCTCAGTCTTCCAGCTACCCGTGTCTGCGCTCAATCAGGAATGTAGCCCAGTCACAGCTATTCTCCCCTGTTGTCACACTCCTGTACTTCGCTCTCTGGCACGTTAGCTAAAGGCTGTTCTTCCTTCTGTATCTCCTTATCTAGGAGCTACAGCACCTCAGGCTGTACGGCCCCTCACCCATCCTTCTGACTCAGACTGCTCCAGTCTGCTGTCTGGCACCAACTAACTAAATCTTCCCAACTGTGTAGCAACTGCCTAGCAACTAACTCCTCCTCCCGACCAAAGAGAGAGCAGCTCCCCTGATTTTGGGTGTAGTGCTCTCCCTACTGGCCTGAAGTCAGAATGGTGTTGTATGTGCTAATTACCTGTTAAGAGGAATCTTCCATCGCTTCCAAGCATGACATCTCTCTCCCCGTGAGGAAAGCAATGCCACTGTGACAACCAGGACCCTGGGGCGTCCCATATACTGTATGCTCATTTACCCTTATTCTATATGAGAATGAACATACACTTGACTCAACATTATATGTTTCATGACCGGCTCCAAGTTTTCGTGGGCCTCGGGCAAAAGAGTCTCACTGGGCCCCTTTAACATATGCTACGATCCATTATGCACAGATACAGCAGAGAAACATTGGTATAGTACAATGGCAAAGATTTCACTGACTCCTTTCATTACAAGTCATATCTATTGTAAATTCTACAACAGCTCAGAAACTGAATAGTATAGTCCTCCATACAGAATAATGACTCCCATATATTGCTCCATACAGAATAATGAGCCCCATATATTGCTCCATACAGTATAATGGTCTCCATACATTGCTCCATACAGTATAATGAGCCCCATATAATGCGCCATACAGAATAATGAGCCCCATATATTGCTCCATATAAAATAATGAGCCCCGTATATTGCTCCGTACAGTATAATGGTCCCCATATATTGCTCCATACAGTATAATGGTCCCATATAGTGCTCCATACAGAATAATGAGCACCATATATTGCTCCATACAGAATAATGAGCCCCATATATTGTTCATACAGAATACTGAGCCCCATATATTACTCCATACAGAATAATGAGCCCCATATATTGCTCCATACAGAACAATGAGTCCCATATATTGCTCCATACAGAACAATGAGTCCTATATATTGCTTAATTCAGTATAATGAGCCTCATATATTACTCCATACAGTATACTGAGCCCCATATAATGCTACATACAGTATAATGGGACTGATATAATGCTCTTCACACAGTATAATGAGCCCCATATAATGCTCCATTAAGGATAATAAGCCCAATATATTGCTACATCAGTATAATAAGTCCCATATAATGCTCCAAACAGTATAATGGGCCCCATATAATGCTCCAAACAGTATAATGGGCCCCATATAATGCTCCCAACAGTATAATGGGCCCCATATAATGCTCCATACAGAATGGGCCCCATATAATGTGCTATACAGTATATATTGAGCCCCATATATTGCTCCATATGTAATTGGCCCCATATAATGTTCCATATATATTGGGCCCCATATAATGTTCCATACTTATTGGGCCCAATATAATGCTCCAGCATATGATGAGCCCCATATATTGCTCCTTATATAATGGGCCCCATATAATGCTCCATACAGTATAGGATGCCCCATATATTGCGCCAAACATAAAAAAAATAATAAAAATGAAATACCTCTCCTCGCTGGCCGCAGGTCCGGACTCCTCAGCATTGCCATCTTCCACCCCCCTGCACTGTGACTGCTCAGAGCAGAGAGCACGCTGTAGTGATGTCATCGCGCCCTCTGACCTGAAACATCACAGAGTCAGAAGACGTGGAAAACACCGCAGAACTGGGAGAGGTAAGGATTGCAAGTACCAAGGCCCTGAGCAAGCGGGGAAGGGCCCACTAGCCGCCACTGGAACCAAGCCCCCATAACACGCAGTTGTTCCCGACGGCGCGTGGGCCCTCCACCTACTCAGGGCATTAGAACTTGGGGGAGTGTGCTGGGTGCTGAAGCCGGCCCAGGAAGAGTTAGAGAACATTTGCCCCATAAACTGGGGAGTCTACCTCAATTTGCAGAGCTGAGTGAATGTATGGAGGTCCCATGTCCGTTTTTTTTCGATGGGATCTGGCATTAACAGTTTCACTTATGAATAACTGAGTTATTTTGAGTCACTTCTAAGCTATTCTCGGTGTCTTCTCTTCTAGGATACAATCATTTTAATTACTTTTTTACATTTAATGGTTTCTTACACTATACTATACTACATTAAAAAAGCAAAAATGAAGTCAAATCCATCTTGCAAGCGGCAGCCCATCCCCTCCCTACAATGGGAAGTCCGAGCTCCTTGGAGACAGCAGAACGTTTCTGCCACAGCTGATAAATTGTCTGATGAACATTACCAGAGACAAGTCTTCTTAAGCTTCAATTACTGTACATTCAGTCTCGATTTCATGTGATGTCTTTGTACTTCAGAAGCTATCACTGTTTTCTTGGAGATGGATGGTGGCAGACACCTGCTTGGTAAATGCTTTGTCAGTATATACTGTACATTGTAAAGGTAGAGTATATAACTGATGTATACTATAACTTACAACATTTTTACAGCCCAAAATTCCTCATCTTAACAACAAACTAACAAAAAGTGCATTGTACTTTGTCTCGCTTATGAATGTCCTTTAATAGCGCTCCCTGTGGCCAGACATGGCAGTGCAAACGAAAATACTAATATCATAGACCAAAACCGAACGATCTCGTAATAATGGTACCACATCAGAACATCAAACACCGAGATGGGGGGAAAAAAAGGGAGATTTATTTATAGTATCACAAATGGTAACCCTATTAAACATTAAACGTACATATTAAGCGCATGGTGCTCAGCTAAAAGGCAATGAGAACACAGGACACTGTGCTGTGTTGAGACCTACAACGTCCCTTACAACATTTCAGGTGTGACCTATGGAAGATGTTAAATCAATCTTAGTAATGCAGGTGTATCCTTTATAATTAGCAGGAGATATATAAGTCAATATCTACAATATCTGCATTCACAAAGATCAAGGCATAGATAACACAGAACAATGAGCTGAGAAATACAAATATAACTGTCTAGTGATGAGCGAATATACTCATTACTCGAGATTTCCCGAGCACGCTCGGGTGACCTCCGAGTATTTTTTAGTGCTCAGAGATTTAGTTTTCATCGCCTCAGCTGAATGATTTACATCTACTAGCCTGCTTGATTACATGTGGGGATTTCCTAGCAACCAGGCAACCCCCACATGTACTCAGCCTGGCTAGTAGCTGTAAATCAGTCAGCTGAGGCGATGAAAACTAAATCTCCGAGCACTAAAAAATACTCAGTGTGCTCGAGAAATCTCGAGTAACGAGTATATTCGCTCATCACTAATAACTGATAATACTAAATATATTCACATGCCCTATGCCTTAGGGATCTTAAATAGATGCAGAGTGCAAATAGTATCAAAAGTAAATGATTAGTTATAATGATCAATACCTTAGGCCATAGTGTGAATAAGGTCAGTATCAAGGATCAACACAGCAGGGGATCCACCTTGATGCACGTTTCACCCATTGGGCTTCATCAGGAGGAGTGGCTACTAAACTACTGGGCTCTTTAAACAGTATAAAGTTATTTGAACAAATTAATCCTGCTGTCAAGGCGCACACCCGCACCCTGCAGGCTAGATCCACAAATCCACAATAGCAGAGAAAACTGCATCTGAAGCAGAATATATGTAAATGACCTGGCCCCCAGTCATTCAAAACAATTCTGTTGCCTAATTATACATGAGGAGGGATCAGTTGAAGTACCATGTGATACACTAATCCAACTCCTCCCACAGTAAGAACCCATGATCGCAGAGGCAGAATCATGTCTGCGATATTACAGAAAAGCATATCCAAGTCAAAATAACAATGAAAATCCAAATATTATTCGGCAATCAGACTATGTTTTCCCTTAATTACATATTTTCAGTTTCAATCAGGTCATATACAAGACAAAAAAAATGCATAATCAGCTTGACTTTAATCTACAGTATTTCCATCTCCACTTTATATAGCTAATCAGATTATGACATCAGCAGTAGAGATGAGCTTTTGAGGCAAAATTCGAAATCCCTAAGTGATGTGGCTTTTGCTGGGGAATTCAAGAATTTAATGTCCCTTATTATGCTCTGGGGTCTCCCAGAACATGAGAAACGTTATTTGTAAATAAAAATGTAAATACAAAAAGAAATCCTCATACTCACCTTACCACTCACCTCTCCAGCCCCTCCATTTACCATCATCCATTCGATCAATAGCATCTTCTAGCGTTCGATAGCATGTTCTTTGTTGGATTGAATCTTCTGATCCTCCGTGGCTCACAATAAAATCTCCAGGCCTTTCACACTAAGCCTGGACTTACAGCGCTGATGGGGCCAAGGGGGGTTCAGCACAACCATGGAAAAGGTCATGATACCATGACATGCATTGTGACCTTGATCACACATGCACAGAACTGTCCCACAGTGGAGGTGAGGACTCCTGTTCAGGTAACTGGTTGGGCCCCAGAAATTAGACTAACAATTTTCACATATCTAGTGTGTAAACCACTGTAAAGAGTAGCTGTCATTTAAATTTGATTTAATTAATCAATAGTGTGAAAAGACAGTATTTTATCTTAATTAACTAGACTTCTATTTTCAGCAAATCAGGGGGAATAGACTGTTATTTATATGTTGACTTTTGAATGTACGTGTTTCTTTCTGGATGGTCAAGAAAACACAGACTTTTGTTTGCATGAGACTGTAATATCGACTTTTAAGCTGACTTTGTTGTAACGTATTGTGCTGTTATCCTGGATGACTAGAGACACAGGATAATTGAACAATGATGTTTGCTGATATGTTGATTACACATTGTCCAGGCCAGCTAGTTTGTTTACTTGTAAAACAAAGGGAAAAAATTATGCAAATAGATTACATAATCAAATAATGTGAGTTGGTCTCGTCACCATTCTTCCCCTTTACCGGTGAATGATGGTTTGAAGAATAGTTGTGAATTATAAAAAGGGCATGTATGCCTCTCTAGCATGAGACATATATACATAATATCATCCAGACATACAAACATCCAAAGAACCAGAGACTCTTTACAAGACGGCAGCCAAGACATCATGGCTCCATCACGAGGATCACAGATTTGTCATTCTACTGGATGTCAGCTTAGTGAACCATGGCCTAGGCAGTAAAGAATACAGATCTGCTCCATTGACCATCACTGAAATATGGATATGTTTGGGGTAGTCAGGATTTAGACCCACCAGTCACCTGAGCCCCATAGATACATTTGTAAAAGCCAGGAATGGGACCCACCGGTCATCTGGCTCCATGGAGATGTTTGGAGAAGCCAGATTGTTACCCTATGGTCAACTGGCCTTGTACCTCAAAGGACTGTCATCTTCCTAAGCTTGTGTTTACCTCCTCTATGTGTGCGTACCACAGGTGGGGTAGTGGACCCTGGAAGCTCTGAAGTCACTGCTGCTCTTATCCTGGCGAGTCAGCGGATGAATGAGATTCTGTAATTTGCACCATATTGGGTATTTTGCTGGGATTGTTCTAAGTGTTATTTGCCTGTTTTGTGGTTCAATAAAGTATTGCCACACTGTTTTACCTTTACCCTGTGTTGTCTAAGTAGTATTGCACCCACAATAAAAAGAGAATGGGCGCTCGGTTGGAAGATCCCTGATCCATGTGGTTTCGGCTAGCGGACTAGGGCACCCGTGGAACCCCTGTGTCTCCACAAATAGCACATATGAAAATACTGTAATTAACTTTGTAATAAATCTTATCAGAGAAATCTGCTTCTTTGTACTTCTCAACTAATCATTTACTCTCAATCGAGAGGTAAATTCTGCAAAATTTCTCTTTAATGAATACAGACTGTCCCATTACTGAGATAGGAGATGACTGTTGGTGTCCATAAAGATGAATAGTGGGGGGAGAAAGTAGGAGGAAAGTAATGTGTGGTGGACCGGACACGTTTGCCCCTATAGTGAAGATATTTAATTCGCAAAGTGCTCATACATTTCAGGTCCTCCAAAGGTAGAGTCACTCTTTATAGTTGATGAATGGGAACCCCCTCTATTAGCCCAAAATTTATCCATTAGGTATTTTAATATAGATCTTCTAAATTAGAAAACCATTTAACGTTTTCTCTATTTAAAGTGAATTGTAAATCTCTTTACCGTTAAGAAACTTTTTACATTTTTAGCAGCAGAACTTCCATATTGTAATTTAATTACCTTTAACCAATGTGACTCCTGATAAATTGGATCTTCAGAAATAAACTTGTTTCCTGGACTACCTTTTATAAAAGATTGTTTTTCTCCACTATATGAAAGAAAATGGATAATGAAACATTATTACTCTTACAAAAAAATGAATTGTGAGGTGTAATTTCGCATTATTTTCCATGTTCTCATTTTCAATTGCTTGTATGTTATGAAAAGAGACAAAAGCAGCAAAGAAAGAGAACACAATGGTAAAATGATAAATTACGTCTGAAGTTTAAACCAACATTAACGCTGAAAGGTAAAAAGTATATATACGGTCACTTCATAGTGTCGAGCTCATAGCCATTAATGATAGGATAAAGCACTCAGGTCATTAATTTTGTAATTGCCTATAAGTTTGCCTATAAGTGTTTGGCTAATTAGTTAAAGGGGACTGTCTAGTTTTGAAAAACCCTTTTACTTACCATGTTAATAGAGATGAGAAAAATCAGTTTGAAGCTATATAAATTCCCCTTTAACTCTTACAAAAGATTTTCGATTTTCCGGAATCCAAATTTTTGTAATTTGTTCCAAGCAAATCTAGTGCAGAATGGCAGCTAGATAGTTTTTTGCTGGTTTGTAGAGTGCTAGAAAAGAAGTACAAAAATGGAGAACTAGGATGCTCACCACACTTCTCCCCTGCCTGGTCCAATTACCTCTGGCTCTGGTCTCTTCTGATCTTCATGGTAGACAATGTCATTTTCCATGTATTCCTTTACTCTGCGCCAATACTTTCTGTGCTTTAGTTTATTACTGACTCAGACGCAGCAGGTGTAGGAGTAGATACGGATTCAGACACTGCAGATTTAGTACTGATTCAGACATGGCATGTTTTAGAGATAGGTACAGATTCAGACACTGCAGGTTTAGCACGGATTCAGATACACCAGGTTTTAGAGATAGGTACAGATTCAGACACTGCAGGTTTAGACATAGGTCCTGATTCAGACATGGCAGGGTTTGAGAGAGGACCTGATTCAAACTAAACAGGTTCAGGGACAGATCCAGATTCATGCACAAAAGGTACAGGGATAGGCCCTGATTCAGACACCACAGGTTCAGGAAAAGGTCCTGATTCAGACGCAACAGGTTCAGGAAAAGGTCCTGATTCAGACACAACAGTGTTATGATCTGGTGGCCTAGGAGCAGCATGTGACGTACTCTGGAGAAGGTTGTACCTGTACTGACCGCAGACCCTGAACTTAGCACCGCAACTAGAAGTAGCCGTGGGATGTACTTAACACTCCCTAGACACCTCGACACAGCCTAAGGACTAATTTCCCCTAAAGATAGAAATGGGAAAACTATCTTGCCTCAGAGAAAATCCCCAAAGGATAGACAGCCCCCCACAAATATTGACTGTGAGAGGAGAGGGAAATGACATACGCAGACTGAAATCAGGATTTAGCAAAGGAGGCCTTTCTAGCTAAAAAGAAAGAATAGGACAGTGAACTATGCGGTAAGTATTAAAACACTAGAAAATATCCACCACAGAAAATACAAAACTCCACATCTGACTAAAGACATGGAGGGTATATCTGCATCTCCAGAGATACAGCTTGGCTGCAAAAAATCCTAACACAGACAAAGCTGGACAAGACAAAACATGAAAATGCACAGAACTATAAGGCCCACAGCATGTGGACAGCAAAAACAAAGCCAGAACTTATCTTTGTTGAAAAGAACAGCAAACAGGAGAGACCAGTCAGGGATGTGAATCCTCCAAAAACAATGGACAACTGGCACTGACTAAAGGATCAAGCAAGACTAAATAGCCCAGTCCAAATTGCAATTAGTCCAAGTGGACACACCTGATAAATGCTGCGATCCAAAGACAGCAGCACTACCACTCATAGCCACCGGAGGGAGCCCAAGAGCAGAATTCACAACACAACAGGTTCAGGGACAGATCCAGATTCATGCACAAAAGGTACAGGGGTAGGTCCTGATTCAGACGCAACAGGTTCAGGAAAAGGTCCTGATTCAGACACAACAGGTTCAGGGACAGATCCAGATTCATGCACAAAAGGTACAGGGATAGGCCCTGATTCAGACGCAACAGGTTCAGGAAAAGGTCCTGATTCAGACACAACAGGTTCAGGAAAAGTTCCTGATTCAGACTCAACAGGTTCATGGACAGATCCAGATTCATGCACAAAAGGTACAGGGATAGGCGCTGATTCAGACACAACAGGTTCAGGAAAAGGTCCTGATTCAGACACAACAGGTTCAGGGATAGATCCAAATTCAGACACAATAGGTACAGGGGTAGGTCCTGATTCAGACACAACAGGTTCAGGAAAAGTTCCTGATTCAGACTCAACAGGTTCAGGGATAGATCCAAATTCATGCACAAAAGGCAAAGGGTAGGTCCTGATTCAGACTCAACAGGTTCAGTGATAAGTCCTGATTCAGACACCACAGGTTCAGGAATAGGTTCTGATTCGGACACCACAGGTTCAGGAATAGGTTCTGATTCGGACACCACAGGTTCAGGAATAGGTAATGATTTAGATATAACATTGCTAATGGCATGACATTAGCACTAGCAAAGAAGAGAAGGTCGGGCCTGATTTTATAACCAGAGGAAATGACCAAGTTAGAAACAGCTGTGAGATGGAATTGCAAATTTCTAACCAGCATAAAAAAGGGTCGTCAATCTCTTCAGCGTCAAAGGAACTGAAGTATCTCAGATTCATTCAAATCTCCTAAATAGACTATTGAACCATGTAAAAAGTATTTTAAAAAGTTTTTTTAAAAAGTTAAAATTTAAAAGTTGAAATTACCCCCTTTCACCCCACTCAAAATAAACAAGTAAAAAAACAAAAAAGATACACGTTTTGTATCGCTGCGTTCAGAAACACCCGATCTATTAAAATATAAAAAGAATTAATCCGATCGGAAACCAGTGTAACGAGATAAACAAAACCTCAGAATTATGTTTTTTTTAATCATTTCAACATTACAATAAAATGCAATAACGGGCAATCAAAACATTTTATCTACCCTAAAATGATATCAATAAAAAAACATCAACAAAGTGTACAATAAGTACCATATTTTCCGGCGTATAAGATGACTTTTTAACCCCTGAAAATCTTCTGAAAAGTCAGGGGTCGTCTTATATGCCGGGTACGGCATGTGCGGAGCATATGGTGCAGGGTGCAGTCCCAGATGGTTCCCAGGGTCTGGAGGAGAGGAAACTGTTCTTCAGGCCCTGGGATCCATATTTGTGTAAAAAAAAAAGAATAAAAATAAAAAATATGCATATTCTTACCTTCCGACGGCCCCCGGAGTTCTCCCGGTTCTCAGCGGTGCATGCGGCGGCTTCCATTCCCAGGGATGCATTGCACGCCACGAAGGATCTTTGCGGACGCTATGGGTCTTAAAAAAATGGCGCCTTTTTTTTGCAAATTATGCAATTTTTTTCACCACTTAAATAAAAAAAGAGCGTACACATGTTTGATATCTGCAAACTCACAAAAAAAATGTGGAATTGTGCTTTTTTGCAATTTCACTGCACTTTGAATTTTTTCCCATTTAACAGTATACTACATGGTGAAACTAATAGTGTCGTTCAAAAGTACAATGTGTCCAACAAAAACATGCCCTCAGACAGCCATATTGACTGAAAAATAAAAAAATTATAGCTCTTGGAAGAAAGTGAGCAAAAAACAAAAATGCAAAAATTGGAAAACCCAAAGGTCGTGAAGGGGTTAATTTATATTAGTCCTTGTAACATTGATAGTGATGGGCCCAATGCGATATGGGCCAAGCTTCCCTTGAAAGGGTGTATCTAAGTGACTACCTAGTTTTCACTAGAGCCTCCGATGGTGAGGATTGGCTTGGCCTCAGGCAGTTGCCAGGTGCCACTCCAGGGCAGTTCCCGGGACTGCAGCAGCTTACCGCAGGGTCAGAAACAAGGGTACATGGTACCGGACAGCAAAGAGAAGATGTGATTAGATGGTCCAAGGTCAGGATAAACAACACAGGGTTAGTAAACATAGCAGAGATTAGGAACAGGGAGGTCAGACAGGACGGGTAAGCTAGTCGAAATGGTAAGAAACAGTACAGTACAGACCAAAAGTTTGGACACACCTTCTCATTTAAAGATTTTTCTGTATTTTCATGACTATGAAAATTGTACATTCACACTGAAGGCATCAAAACTATGAAATAACACGTGGAATTATATACTTAACAAAAAAGTGTGAAACAACTGAAATTATGTCTTATATTCTAGGCTCTTCAAAGTAGCCAACTTTTGCTTTGATGACTGCTTTGCACACTCTTGGCATTCTCTTGATGAGCTTCAAGAGGTAATCACTGGGAATGGTCTTCCAACAATCTTGAAGGAGTTCCCAGAGATGCTTAGCACTTGTTGGCCCTTTTGCCTTCACTCTGCGGTCCAGCTCACCCCAAACCATCTCGATTGGGTTCAGGTCTGGTGACTGTGGAGGCCAGGTCATCTGGCATAGCACCCCATCAATCTCCTTCTTAGTCAAATAGCCCTTACACAGCCTGGAGGTGTGTTTGGGTTCATTGTCCTGTTGAAAAATAAATGATGGTCCAACATGTACTGGCGGACAAGGGTGATGTACAGGCGGGCATGGCTGACCCTCTGGCAGGGAGGCGGGCATAGTTCAGACTGGAAGGACAGGAACAGTTTCGGGAAGGACTGGGATTCGGGCAGGTACGGATGGGATACAGAGACAGGTGGGACCCAGTTCAAACTGGCCGAACAGGAACAGTTTCAGGAAGGACTGGGACACAGACAGGTATGACTGGAATACATGGATGGGTTCAGACTAGGAACTGTTTCTGGAAGAACTGGGACAGAGACAAATACGACTCAAAATATTGGAACAGATAGGAGCCTTTTCAAACTGGACAGACAAGGAACCGCAGGTGCGGCACAGATGCAGAGATGCAGGTGCAGTACAAATGATTAGCCGCAGGTGGGGTACCGATACAGGGCCGCAGGTCCGGTACAGATGCAGAGATGCAGGTGCAGTACAAATGATTAGCCGCAGGTGGGGTACCGATACAGGGCCGCAGGTCCGGTACAGATGCAGAGATGCAGGTGCGGTACAAATGATTAGCCGCAGGTGGGGTACCGATACAGGGCCGCAGGTCCGGTACAGATGCAGAGATGCAGGTGCGGTACAAATGATTAGCCGCAGGTGGGGTACCGATACAGGGCCGCAGGTCCGGTACAGATGCAGAGATGCAGGTGCAGTACAAATGATTAGCCGCAGGTGGGGTACCGATACAGGGCCGCAGGTCCGGTACAGATGCAGAGATGCAGGTGCAGTACAAATGATTAGCCGCAGGTGGGGTACCGATACAGGGCCGCAGGTGCGGCACAGATGCAGAGATGCAGGTGCAGTACAAATGATTAGCCGCAGGTGGGGTACCGATACAGGGCCGCAGGTCCGGTACAGATGCAGAGATGCAGGTGCAGTACAAATGATTAGCCGCAGGTGGGGTACCGATACAGGGCCGCAGGTCCGGTACAGATGCAGAGATGCAGGTGCGGTACAAATGATTAGCCGCAGGTGGGGTACCGATACAGGGCCGCAGGTCCGGTACAGATGCAGAGATGCAGGTGCGGTACAAATGATTAGCCGCAGGTGGGGTACCGATACAGGGCCGCAGGTCCGGTACAGATGCAGAGATGCAGGTGCAGTACAAATGATTAGCCGCAGGTGGGGTACCGATACAGGGCCGCAGGTCCGGTACAGATGCAGAGATGCAGGTGCGGTACAAATGATTAGCCGCAGGTGGGGTACCGATACAGGGCCGCAGGTCCGGTACAGATGCAGAGATGCAGGTGCAGTACAAATGATTAGCCGCAGGTGGGGTACCGATACAGGGCCGCAGGTCCGGTACAGATGCAGAGCCACAGGTGCGGAACAGATGAAGAGCCGCAGGTGCAGAACAGATGTAGAGCCGCAGGTGGGGTACTGATACAGGGCTGCAGGTGAGGTACAGATGCAGAGCCGCTGGTGAGGTACAGATGCAGAGCCGCAGGCATTGTACAGATGCAGAGCCACAGTTGCGGTACAGACATGAAGCCACAGACACAATCAAGCATAGGACAATAACGAGGACAAGTACACACAGAACAGACAGGATAGAGTTCACACTAGACAAATACCAGGACAGGTAAGAGCAGAACAGACAGAACCAAATTCATACAGGTACTTACAATGAAGTACCAAGTGTAGACAAAGATCACTAATGTTGTACAGAGACAACAGAATAGAAATAGGTACTGATTGAGATACTGCAGGGGTTTTTAGATAAGTAGAGCACAAGGAAGGTGCAAATATGTAAAAAGATATAAATTTATTAAACAAACATATAAACACATATATACTCAAAATATTAAAGATTATAAATACACACACAATAACACGTCATTGCCCTGAATCAAGGGGTAGAACGAGATAGGCTGTATGTAAGAGAAAAACCGATAGGGATCACTACTATATTGGGATAAATACTACAATGGCTAAAGGTAAGATAGATAAATACCAGGCATACACCTGGGACTGTCTCAAATTGCTAAGAGGTAACACACCCTGCCACTATCTGTAAAGTATCAAGTGTCAAACCACAGTGTCCCATAGAGACACTGAAGATAATACATAGAGGCACAGAGATATATATATTTCAGGCGACCCAGATGATAATAATATTGCGGTCCTAGGGAACTGCCTATTCTAAGATGTAGTGAGGCCAGTAATAAGCGCCAGAGCTAGGTAGTGCCCATAACAAATATATGCACATGTAAAGGTACAGCACACAATAAAAAGCTCATGTGTTACCTGTAGTCATTGTGTATCCCCAAGCAGTAGTCCCAGTAGCGCACCTCGACGCGCGATTCACTGCCCCCGCAGTTTCGTCAGGAGGTAATGAATGGCACAGTTGTCCGGCTATATATAGCACTCTCCTATTACTACATCCTATAATCAGCTGTGAGCGGCGCGCCACCGCCATGATGCGTCGCGGAGAGAGGGGCGGCGCTCATGGAGCACGTCACACAGACACGTGATCCGGTCACATGACCGGGTCCGTATACATGCTGACGCCGCGCCATGCAGAGCAGCCGCCCATCTCATTGAGAGGCAGCGCATGCGCGGTGCGCGCTCCAGCCTCTGACCCTAGGTAAGCAGAGGAAGTGTCTATACGTGACAGTAGGGGGACTTCCAGAGATAACATAGCCCCAGAATTAACCACTTGCGTCACCACACTGCACACAAGGTGTCCTCGAAGGGGGAATGTTATAAAGCACCTACCTAAAACACCTTGCTAATTAGCTACAGATAACTCATACTCTGGGGATAAGGTGTACTAAGTCCTGAATATGCAACAAAAAACTTCACACTAAACAAATACCAGGACAGGTGTTATGAACAGGTAATTCAGAACCACAATGGACCTTGAAGTTCAGAGCACACAAAGTGACCTGACAATTACCAAAAACATAGGACGAGCTCTGAGACGTGGGAACTCTGCTGACCGCAATCCCTAATCCTATCAAACCACACTAGAGGTAGCCGTGGATTGCGCCTAACGCTCCCTATGCAACTCGGCACAGCCTGAGAAACTAACTAGCCCTGAAGATAGAAAAATAAGCCTACCTTGCCTCAGAGAAATTCCCCAAAGGAAAAGGCAGCCCCCACATATAATGACTGTGAGTAAAGATGAAAATACAAACACAGAGATGAAATAGATTTAGCAAAGTGAGGCCCGACTTACTGAATAGACCGAGGATAGGAAGGATAGCTTTGCAGTCAACACAAAAACCTACAAACAACCACGCAGAGGGGCAAAAAGACCCTCCGCACCGACTAACGGTACGGAGGTGCTCCCTCTGCGTCTCAGAGCTTCCAGCAAGCAAGAAAAACCAATAAAGCAAGCTGGACAGAAAATATAGCAAACAAAAGTAACACAAGCAGAACTTAGCTTATTCAGAAAAGACAGGCCACAGGAACGATCCAGGAGGAAGCAAGACCAATACTAGAACATTGACTGGAGGCCAGGATCAAAGCACCAGGTGGAGTTAAATAGAGCAGCACCTAACGACTTAACCTCATCACCTGAGGAAGGAAACTCAGAAGCCGCAGTACCACTCTCATCCACCAAAGGAAGCTCATAGACAGAACCAGCCGAAGTACCACTCACGACCACAGGAGGGAGCTTGGCCACAGAATTCACAACAGTACCCCCCCTTGAGGAGGGGTCACGGAACCCTCACCAGAGCCCCCAGGCCGACCAGGATGAGCCACATGAAAGGCATGAACCAGATCGGCAGCATGGACATCAGAGGCAAAGACCCAGGAATTATCTTCCTGACCATAACCTTTCCACTTAACCAGATACTGGAGTTTCCGTCTCGAAACACGAGAATCCAAAATCTTCTCCACTATATACTCCAATTCCCCTTCAACCAAAACCGGAGCAGGAGGATCAATAGATGGAACCACAGGTGCCACGTATCTCCGCAACAATGACCTATGGAACACGTTATGGATGGAAAAAGAAGCTGGAAGAGTCAAACGAAAAGACACAGGATTAAGAACCTCAGAAATCCTATATGGACTAATGAAACGAGGCTTAAATTTAGGAGAGGAAACCTTCATAGGAATATAACGAGATGACAACCAAACCAAATCCCCAACACAAAGTCGGGGACCCACACAGCGCCTGCGGTTGGCGAAACGTTGAGCCTTCTCCTGGGACAAAGTCAAATTGTCCACTACATGAGTCCAAATCTGCTGCAACCTATCCACCACAGTATCCACACCAGGACAGTCCGAAGACTCAACCTGCCCTGAAGAGAAACGAGGGTGGAACCCAGAATTGCAGAAAAACGGCGAAACCAAAGTAGCCGAGCTGGCCCGATTATTAAGGGCGAACTCAGCCAAAGGCAAAAAGGACACCCAATCATCCTGATCAGCAGAAACAAAACATCTCAGATATGTTTCCAAGGTCTGATTGGTTCGTTCAGTCTGGCCATTTGTCTGAGGATGGAAAGCCGAGGAAAAAGACAAATCAATGCCCATCCTAGTACAAAAGACTCGCCAAAACCTCGAAACAAACTGGGAACCTCTGTCAGAAACGATGTTCTCTGGAATGCCACGTAAACGAACCACATGCTGGAAAAACAATGGCACCAAATCAGAGGAGGAAGGCAATTTAGACAAGGGCACCAAATGGACCATCTTAGAGAAGCGATCACAAACCACCCAAATGACCGACATTCTTTGAGAGACGGGGAGATCCGAAATAAAATCCATAGAGATATGTGTCCAAGGCCTCTTCGGGACCGGCAAGGGCAAAAGCAACCCACTGGCACGAGAACAGCAGGGCTTAGCCCGAGCACAAATCCCACAGGACTGCACAAAAGAACGCACATCCCGCGACAGAGATGGCCACCAAAAGGATCTAGCCACCAAATCTCTGGTACCAAAGATTCCAGGATGACCAGCCAACACCGAACAATGAACCTCAGAGATAACTTTATTTGTCCACCTATCAGGAACAAACAGTTTCTCCGCTGGGCAACGGTCAGGTCTATTAGCCTGAAATTTTTGCAGCACCCGCCGCAAATCAGGGGAGATGGCAGACAAAATTACCCCCTCTTTGAGAATACCCGCCGGCTCAGGCAAACCCGGAGAATCGGGCACAAAACTCCTAGACAGGGCATCCGCCTTCACATTTTTAGAGCCCGGAAGGTACGAAACCACAAAGTCAAAACGGGAGAAAAACAGCGACCAACGAGCCTGTCTAGGATTCAACCGTTTGGCAGACTCGAGATAAGTCAAGTTTTTGTGATCAGTCAAGACCACCACGCGATGCTTAGCTCCTTCAAGCCAATGACGCCACTCCTCGAATGCCCACTTCATGGCTAGCAACTCTCGATTGCCAACATCATAATTTCGCTCAGCAGGCGAAAATTTCCTGGAAAAGAAGGCGCATGGTTTCATCACCGAGCAATCAGAACTTCTCTGTGACAAAACAGCCCCTGCTCCAATTTCAGAAGCATCAACCTCGACCTGGAACGGAAGCGAAACATCTGGTTGGCACAACACAGGGGCAGAAGAAAAATGACGCTTCAACTCCTGAAAAGCTTCCACAGCAGCAGAAGACCAATTGACCACATCAGCACCCTTCTTGGTTAAATCAGTCAACGGTTTAGCAATGCTAGAAAAATTATTGATGAAGCGACGATAAAAATTAGCAAAGCCCAGGAACTTCTGCAGACTCTTCAGGGATGTTGGCTGAGTCCAATCATAAATGGCCTGAACTTTAACAGGGTCCATCTCGATAGTAGAAGGAGAAAAAATGAACCCCAAAAATGAAACCTTCTGAACACCAAAGAGACACTTTGACCCCTTCACAAACAAAGAATTAGCACGCAGGACCTGGAACACCATTCTGACCTGCTTCACATGAGACTCCCAATCATCCGAGAAGACCAAAATATCATCCAAGTATACAATCAGGAATTTATCCAGGTACTCTCGGAAGATGTCATGCATAAAGGACTGAAACACTGATGGAGCATTAGAAAGCCCGAATGGCATAACCAGGTACTCAAAATGGCCTTCGGGCGTATTAAATGCTGTTTTCCATTCATCGCCCTGTTTAATACGCACAAGATTATACGCACCACGAAGATCTATCTTGGTGAACCAACTAGCCCCCTTAATCCGAGCAAACAAATCAGACAGCAGCAGCAAGGGGTACTGAAATTTGACCGTAATTTTATTTAGAAGGCGGTAATCAATACAAGGTCTCAGCGAACCATCCTTCTTGGCCACAAAAAAGAACCCCGCTCCCAATGGCGACGATGACGGACGAATATGACCCTTCTCCAAAGACTCCTTCACGTAACTCCACATAGCGGCATGCTCAGGTACAGATAAATTAAACAGTCGACCCTTAGGAAACTTACTACCAGGAATCAAATCGATAGCACAATCACAATCCCTATGCGGAGGTAGGGCATTGGACTTGGGCTCATCGAATACATCCCGGTAATCAGACAAGAACTCTGGGACCTCAGAAGGGGTGGATGATGAGATAGACAAAAATGGAACATCACCATGTACCCCCTGACAATCCCAGCTGGACACAGACATTGATTTCCAATCTAATACTGGGTTATGGACTTGTAGCCATGGCAACCCCAACACGACCACATCATGCAGATTATGCAACACCAGAAAGTGAATATCCTCCTGGTGCGCAGGAGCCATGCACATGGTCAGCTGGGTCCAATACTGAGGCTTATTCTTGGCCAAAGGCGTAGCATCAATTCCTCTCAATGGAATAAGACACTGCAAGGGCTCCAAGACAAACCCACAGCGCCTAGCAAACTCCAAGTCCATCAAATTCAGGGCAGCGCCTGAATCCACAAATGCCATGACAGAATAGGAAGACAAAGAGCAGATCAAAGTAACGGACAAAAGAAATTTCGACTGTACCGTACCAATGGTGGCGGACCTAGCGAACTGCTTAGTGCGCTTAGGATAATCGGAGATAGCATGAGTGGAATCACCACAGTAGAAACACAGCCCATTCTGACATCTGTGTTCTTGCCTTTCAGCTCTGGTCAAAGTCCTATCGCACTGCATAGGATCAGGTTTATGCTCAGATAATACCGCCAAATGGTGCACAGATTTACGCTCACGCAAGCGTCGACCGATCTGAATGGCCAAAGACATAGACTCATTCAGACCAGCAGGCATAGGAAATCCCACCATGACATCCATAAGGGCTTCAGAGAGACCCTTTCTGAAAATAGCTGCCAGCGCACATTCATTCCATTGAGTGAGCACGGACCACTTTATAAACTTCTGACAATAAATCTCTATCTCATCCTGACCCTGACACAGAGCCAGCAAATTTTCCTCTGCCTGATCCACTGAATTAGGTTCGTCGTACAGCAATCCGAGCGCCAGAAAAAACGCATCAATATTACATAATGCAGGTTCTCCTGGCGTAAGGGAAAATGCCCAGTCTTGAGGGTCGCCACGTAATAAAGAAATAATGATCTTAACTTGTTGAACTGGGTCACCAGAGGAGCGGGGTTTCAAAGCCAGAAATAGTTTACAATTATTTTTAAAATTCAAAAACTTAGCTCTATCTCCAGAAAATAACTCAGGAATAGGAATTTTAGGTTCTAACATAGGATGCTGAACCACTAAATCTTGAATGTTCTGTACTCTTATAGTGAGATTATCCATCAAAGAGGACAGACCCTGAATGTCCATGTCCACACCTGTGTTCTGAACCACCCTGATGTAAAGGGGAAAAGAAAGACAGAACACAGTGCAAAGAAAAAAAAATGGTCTCAGAACTTCTCTTTTCCCTCTATTGAGAAGCATTAGTACTTTGGGCCTCCAGTACTGTTATGAACAGGTAATTCAGAACCACAATGGACCTTGAAGTTCAGAGCACACAAAGTGACCTGACAATTACCAAAAACATAGGACGAGCTCTGAGACGTGGGAACTCTGCTGACCGCAATCCCTAATCCTATCAAACCACACTAGAGGTAGCCGTGGATTGCGCCTAACGCTCCCTAGGCAACTCGGCACAGCCTGAGAAACTAACTAGCCCTGAAGATAGAAAAATAAGCCTACTTTGCCTCAGAGAAATTCCCCAAAGGAAAAGGCAGCCCCCCACATATAATGACTGTGAGTAAAGATGAAAATACAAACACAGAGATGAAATAGATTTAGCAAAGTGAGGCCCGACTTACTGAATAGACCGAGGATAGGAAAGATAGCTTTGCGGTCAACACAAAAACCTACAAACAACCACGCAGAGGGGCAAAAAGACCCTCCGCACCGACTAACGGTACGGAGGTGCTCCCTCTGCGTCTCAGAGCTTCCAGCAAGCAAGAAAAACCAATAAAGCAAGCTGGATAGAAAATATAGCAAACAAAAGTAACACAAGCAGAACTTAGCTTATGCAGAAAAGACAGGCCACAGGAACGATCCAGGAGGAAGCAAGACCAATACTAGAACATTGACTGGAGGCCAGGATCAAAGCACCAGGTGGAGTTAAATAGAGCAGCACCTAACGACTTAACCTCATCACCTGAGGAAGGAAACTCAGAAGCCGCAGTACCACTCTCATCCACCAAAAGAAGCTCATAGACAGAACCAGCCGAAGTACCACTCACGACCACAGGAGGGAGCTTGGCCACAGAATTCACAACAGACAGGTAAGAGCAGAACAAACAGAACCAAATTCATACAGGTACTTACAATGAAGTACCAAGTGTAGACAAAGATCACTAACGTTGTACAGAGACAACAGAATAGAAATAGGTGCTGATTGAGATACTGCAGGGGTTTTTAGATAAGTGTCAGTACAGATACTGCAGGTCTTTAGAGATAGAAACAGATTCAAACACTGCAGATTTAAGGTGTAGGAACAGGGACAGACATGGCAGGGAAGGGAAAGATGCAGACTTAGATATCAACAGGTTCAGTAATAGGTATTAATTCAGACAAGGACAGACACAGGTACAAGTTCAGGATTCAGGATTCAGACCGGGGTACTCAGACCCCAGGGTGGCTGAAACAGGAAAGGTCAGTTACAGGAACAGACTCAGGGTACAGGCCTGGGTATACAGCCCCCAGGGTGGCAGAAACAAGAACAGAAACACTACAGGACCTGGTGTTGTGAATTCTGCTCTTGGGTCCCCTCCAGTGGTTGTAGGTGGGAATGCAGTTGTCTCTGAGTCACTGTCCTGGCCAGGTGTATCTGCTGATTGCTGTTCTGACTGGGATATTTAAGTGGGCAGGATTCATTAGCCCTTGCCAATTGTCAATGTTTCTTATGAAGTGTTGGATCACTTTCTGGCTTCTCCTGCTCAGCTGTCAATTCAGCAAAGATAAGTGTCTGGTTGTTGTTCCTGTGGCACACATGCAGTGTGCTTATATTCTGTGCTATTCATTTGTTTTTCTCTTGTCCAGCTTAGACTGTGTCAGTGTTTTCTCGGTCTTGTTGGATTCTCTGGAGATGCAGATATACGTTCCACATCTTTAGTTGTTGGTGGAGTTTTTGTATTTTCTGCTGTGGATATTTTTGGAAAGATTTTTAATACTGACCGCTTAGTATCCTGTCCTATCCTTTCCTATTTAGCTAATGTGTGCCTCATTTGCTAAATCCTGTTTTCTGCCTACGTGTGTCTTTTCCTCTACTACTCACAGTCAATATTTGTGGGGAGCTGCCTATCCTTTGGAGTTCTGCTCTGAGGCAAGGTAGAATTCCTATTTCCATCTATATGGGGTATTTAGTCCTCCGGCTGTGTCGAGGTGTCTAGGTTTTGTCTGGTACACCCCATGGCTGCTTCTAGTTGTGGTCATAAGATCAGGGTTTGCGGTCAGTATAGTTACTCCAGTGAAAGTTTTCATGCTGCTCCAAGGTCACCTGATCATAACAACCTGGTAACTCAGTAGATTGACAGACTGAAAGAGAGTGTTGCTCAAGCACCTTCCCATTGGTGGAGGTGCCTTAAGTACCAAGTGCCTCTTAGCAATTGACTAGGGACACATTAGGAATGCGCACACTGTCTCTTTAAGAATAAGGAAGGGCAGGAGCGGCCGCTCTACGCATACAGCCAGGAAGTGTGCACACAGCAAGAAGAGGGCATGGAGCTCACAGCAAACAGAGAACAGAACTCACTGCATGACCAGGAGAGGTAAGTTGGTATATCTGCCTGGTGGGGAATGGGAAGCCATGCCATTATGCTGGTAGGAATGTTGCAACCCACTGTGTCCCCCTCATTTCTGGCAACCAGCCAAGCTAAAGCAGACAGCTGGGTGATGGTATTTTCAGGATGGGAAGGGGCCATGGATATTGCCCCCCAACCTAAAAATAGCAGACCACAGCTGCCCCAGAAAAGGCACATCCATTAGATGTACCAATTCTGGCACTTTGCCTGACTGTTCCCACTTCCCCTGTGGTGGTGGCAAGTGTAGTTAATATTTGTGGGATTGATGTCATCTGTTTTATGGCCACAAATTAGTAACAAACAGGCATCTATAAGAGGCGTTCAATCCATTACTAGCCCTATAGTCAGATAAAGTGTAAACACAGTCAGATTAAAGTGCTTTATTTGCAATAAAAATACACACCATTTTACTTAATAATAATAATAAAAACAACAATATCCCCTCACCTGTCCAACATACTATTCCATGCCGCAATCCATGTCTGCGATAAATGGGTTTCAACCTGGACGGTGCAAAGATGCGACCGTTCAGGCTGAACACCATGGGAGAGTGAGGAGCTGCGGCGAGCACGGCATCAGTAACTAGCAGTGATGTCATCTAGGCTACCCCAGGTCACTGAGGCTGAAATCCCAGCTCACTTCGCTCTGAGCCGGGCCCCAGAACTGCAGTTATCAAGTCTCATAGTGCAGCGCTGAGCTCATTGAGTTCACTGCAGATCACCATGAGAAATGAACAGTAGAGATAAATAGCAGAGACTGATGTAACAGTACTGAAGCCATGGAAGAGTGGAAACTGATTAAACAGTACTGGAACCATGGAACAGTAGAGCTGAATATCGGAGACTGATGAAACAGTAGTGGAACCATGGCCCGGCGTAGCTGAATAGTGGAGACTGATGTAATAGTACTGGAACCATGGAACAGTGGAGACTGATGTAACAGTACTGGAATCATGGAACAGTGGAGACTGATGTAACAGTACTGGAATCATGGAACAGTGGAGACTGATGTAACAATATTGGAATCATGGAACAGCTTAGACTGATGTAACTTTACTGGAACCATGGAACAGCTGAGCTGAACAGCAGAGACTGATGTGACAGTACTGAAACCAAGGAACACCAGGGACTGATTTAACAGTACTTGAACCAGCAAATTGTACAGTGGTAACTCATTAAACAGTATTGGAACCAAGTAACTGAGGAGCAGAACAGCATAGAAGACACATGTAGAAGTGCAGACACAACATTTAACAAGATAGCACAGTGATTGTTCGCAGCACTGATGAAGTATAGTGACCGATACTCCAACTATATGAATACTAAGGAGGTGTTCCAAAGCCTAAGCCGGGCTATATTGCTGAGGGAGATGGCATCACAAGGGAATGTGATTTGTTAGGCCGGGTTCACATTAGCGTTCGGGGGCTTTGCGGAGGGTTGCGTACATCCTCCGCTAAGCCCCACCTACTTCCTTATAGTTCTGCATGCATCCTGCGTACCTAACTTTAACATTGGGTATGCAGGCCATGCAGATGTATTCGGATGTATGCAGATGTGTTATTTTGACGCCCCCGCCATCCGCACAAAACGCAACTTGTTATATATATTTCAAAGGTTCTTACATTTGTTTCTACTTTCCATTTTTACATCTATTGAAATGATTGGGACCATTTAAATCCATCTGAGTAAAAAAAAAAATGTTCCAATGAAATCCTTATTATTTATAGAATAAGCCACCTAATGTCAGTGTTAATCCCAGAAACGAAACAAAAACCATCGAATAACCTAGAGAACAAATACATTACACCCGACCCGGAATATAAACAGAAAAACAATATCTCCATGTTTCAATTTATATTCATAGCGTTGAAAGTGCGTAATTAAAAGTGATTAAAGCCAATTGTGAAAATTGATATTGCCTACAAAATTGTCAGCCTTATTATTGAAGTAATTAATTGGGCATCTGGATATATACAATTAAGTGCAGCATGGACTCTTCATTCTACCTCGGCAGCATTTTTTGACACACTTCCCGGCTATTGAATGTAATCTGTTTTTCTAAACCGGCAAAAAAAATAAATAAAAAAATATATCCAAATTCTTTGCCAACGTAGTAATTATCCAGCACATAGCTATCTATCTATTTCACAATGCACCTGACGCCCACCTGCAGCCTGGCAGGCAAAAAATATCATCTAGCATCTAAAATGGAAAGCTTGACTGTCCAGCTGTGCTTACCCTGTATTCATATTCTACATCGCGTGCGTTCGGATAAGCCCGTCTAATCACTGTGCACACTCCAAAATAGAAATGCTGAAGATATTTCCAGAATCTTTAATAAAAAAAAAAGACACATTTATAAACTGTGTGAATACGTAGCCAGAAAATAAGTAGCCGGGATCAAAAAGGTCTCAAATAAGGGATTTTGCACTTCTGCAGTAAATGTATTTCCGCAAAGTTTTGTGTTGTATCAAAAATAAAAGATTGTAATTAGTCTGTGAAAGGATTTACTGTAGGACCTTGGACTTTCCAATGTTTTCTAATCCCGGTGGATTAAATGAAATGTTTTGAAACAATGAACAAAAGTTTAAAAATAAAAACAACACGTAAACAATTAGCACTAATTAAACTAATTAAATAAATGTCTTTTCAGATAATCCAGGCACGTTTATTGATTGACTATTATCACAACAAACTTTTCAAAGAGTTTTTTTTTTTTAACCCCTTCCCGACCCATGACGCCACGTAGGCGTCATGAAAGTCGGTGCCAATCCGACCCATGACGCCTATGTGGCGTCATGGAAAGATCGCGTCCCTGCAGGCCGGGTGAAAGGGTTAACTCCCATTTCACCCGATCTGCAGGGACAGGGGGAGTGGTAGTTTAGCCCAGGGGGGGTGGCTTCACCCCCTCGTGGCTACGATCGCTCTGATTTGCTGTTGAAAGTGAAACTGCCAATCAGAGCGATTTGTAATATTTCACCTATTATAACGGGTGAAATATTACAATCCAGCCATGGCCGATGCTGCAATATCATCGGCCATGGCTGGAAATACTAATGTGCCCCCAGCCCACCCCACCGATCGCCCCCCCAGCCCTCCGATCTGGCCGGTACACTGCTCCGGCTCCCCTCTGTCCTGTGTTCCGCTCCCCCCCGTGCTCTTGTCCGCTCCCCCCGTGCTTCAATCACCCCCCCGTGCTCCGATCACCCCCCTGCACTCCGATCCACCCCCCTCCGTGCTCCGTTCCACCCCCCGCGCTCCGTTCCACCACCCCGTGCTCCGTTCTACCCCCCCGTGCTCCGTTCCACCCCTCCCGCGCTCCGATTCACCTCCCCATGCTCCGATCCCCCCCCCGTGCTTCCCCCCCACCCTATCATACTTACCGATCCTGCCGGGGTCCGTCCGTCTTCTCCCCGGGCGCCGCCATCTTCCAAAATGGCGGGCGCATGCGCAGTGCGCCCGCCGAATCTGCTGGCCGGCAGATTCGTTCCAAAGTGCATTTTGATCACTGAGATATAATCTATCTCAGTGATCAAAATAAAAAAATTAAAAAAATAATAAATGACCCCCCCCCCTTTGTCACCCCCATAGGTAGGGACAATAAAAAAAATAAAGAATTTTTTATTTTCCACTAATGTTAGAATAGGGTTAGGGGTAGGGTTAGGGTTAGGGTTAGGGCTAGGGTTAGGGGTAGGGTTAGGGGTAGGGTTAGGGCTAGGGTTAGGGCTAGGGGTAGGGGTAGGGTTAGGGGTAGGGTTAGGGGTAGGGTTAGGGGTAGGGTTAGGGGTAGGGTTAGGGTTTCAATATGTGCACACGTATTCTGGTCCTCTGCGGATTTTTCCGCTGCGGATTTGATAAATCCGCAGTGCTAAACCGCTGCGGATTTATGGCGGATTTACCGCGTTTTTTCTGCGCATTTCACTGCGGTTTTACAACTGCGATTTTCTATTTGAGCAGTTGTAAAACCGCTGCGGAATCCGCACAAAGAAGTGACATGCTGCGGAATGTAAACCGCTGCGTTTCCGTGCAGTTTTTCCGCAGCATGTGTACAGCGATTTTTGTTTCCCATAGGTTTACATTGAACTGTAAACTCATGGGAAACTGCTGCGGATCCGCAGCGTTTTCCGCAGCGTGTGCACATACCTTTAGAATTAGGCTATGTGCACACGGTGCGGATTTGGCTGCGGATCCGCAGTGGATTGGCCGCTGCGGATTCGCAGCAGTGTTCCATCAGGTGTACAGTACCATGTAAACATATGGAAACCAAATCCGCTGTGCCCATGGTGCGGAAAATACCACGTGGAAACGCTGCGTTGTATTTTCCGCAGCATGTCAATTCTTTGTGCGGATTCCGCAGCGTTTTACACCTGTTCCTCGATAGGAATCCGCAGGTGAAATCCGCACAAAAAACACTGGAAATGCGCGGAAAATCCGCAGGTAAAACGCAGTGCCTTTTACCCGCGGATTTTTCAAAAATGATGCTGAAAAATCTCACACGAATCCGCAACATGGGCACATAACCTTAGGGTTAGGGTTGGAATTAGGGTTGTGGTTAGGGGTGTGTTGTGGTTAGGGTTGTGATTAGGGTTATGGCTACAGTTGGGATTAGGGTTAGGGGTGTGTTGGGGTTAGGGTTAGGGCTGTGATTAGGGTTATGGCTACAGTTGGGATTAGGGTTAGGGATGTGTTGGGGTTAGGGTTAGGGCTGTGATTAGGGTTATGGCTACAGTTGGGATTAGGGTTAGGGATGTGTTGGGGTTAGGGTTAGGGTTAGGGCTGTGATTAGGGTTATGGCTACAGTTGGAATTAGGGTTGTGGTTAGGATTAGGGGTGTGTTGGGGTTAGGGTTGTGGTTAGGGGTGTGTTGGGGTTAGGGTTGTGATTAGGGTTATGGCTACAGTTGGGATTAGGGTTAGGGGTGTGTTGGGGTTAGTGTTGGAGGTAGAATTGAGGGGATACCACTGTTTAGGCACATCAGGGGTCTCCAAACGCAACATGGCGCCACCATTGATTCCAGCCAATCTCGTATTCAAAAAGTCAAATGGTGCTCCCTCAATTACGAGCCCTGACGTGTGCCCAAACAATGGTTTACCCCCACATATGGGGTATCAGTGTACTCAGGACAAACTGCGCAACAATTACTGGGGTCCAATTTCTCCTGATAACCTTGAGAAAATAAAAAAATGCTTGCTAAAACATCATTTTTGAGGAAAGAAAAATGATTTATTATTTTCACGGCTCTACGTTGTAAACGTCTGTGAAGCACTTGGGGGTTCAAAGTGCTCACCACATATCTAGATAAGTTCCTTGGGGGGTCTAGTTTCTAAAATGGGGTCATTTGTGGGGGGTTTCTACTGTTTCGGCACACCAGGGGCTCTGCAAACGCAACGTGACGCCCGCAGACCATTCCATCAAAGTCTGCATTTCAAAAGTCACTACTTCCCTTCTGAGCCCCGACGTGTGCCCAAACAGTGGTTTACCTCCAAACATGGGGTATCAGCGTACTCAGGAGAAACTGAACAACAACTTTTGGGGTCCAATTTCTCCTGTAACCCTTGGGAAAATAAAAAATTCTGGGCTAAATAATTATTTTTGAGGAAAGAAAATGTATTTATTATTTTCACGGCTCTGCATTATATACTTCTATGAAGCACTTGGGGGCTCAAAGTGCTCACCACACATCTAGATAAGTTCCTTTCAGGGTCTAGTTTCCAAAATGGGGTCACTTGTGGGGGGTTTCTACTGTTTAGCCACATCAGGGGCTCTGCAAACGCAACGTGACCCCCGCAGAGCATTCCATCAAAGTCTGCATTTCAAAACGTCACTACTTCAATTCCGAGCCCCTGCATGTGCCCAAACAGTAGTTTACCCCCACATATGGGGTATCAGCGTACTCAGGAGAAACTGGACAACAACTTTTGGGGTCAAATTTCTCCTGATACCCTTGGGAAAATAAAAAATAGCAGGCTAAAAGATCATTTTTGAGAAAATAATTTTTTTTTTTTATTTTCATGGCTCTGCGTTATAAACTTCTGTGAAGCACCTGGGGGTTTAAAGTGCTCAATATGCATCTAGATAAGTTCCTTGGGGGGTCTAGTTTCCAAAATGGGGTCACTTGTGGGGGAGCTCCAATGTTTAGGCACACAGGGGCTCTCCAAACGCGACATAGTGTCCGCTAACAATTGGAGCTAATTTTCCATTCAAAAAGTCAAATGGCGCGCCTTCCCTTCCGAGCCCTGCCGAGTGCCCAAACAGTGGTTTACCCCCACATATAAGGTATCGGCGTACTCGGGAGAAATTGCCCAACAAATTTTATGATCCATTTTATCCTATTGCCCATGTGATAATGAAAAAATTGAGGCGAAAAGATTTTTTTTGTGAAAAAAAAGTACTTTTTCATTTTTACAGATCAATTTGTGAAGCACCTGAGGGTTTAAAGTGCTCACTAGGCATCTAAATAAGTTCCTTGGGGGGTCTAGTTTCCAAAATGGGGTCACTTGTGGGGGAGCGCCAATGTTTAGGCACACAGGAGCTTTCCAAACGCGACATGGTGTCCGCTAACGATGGAGATAATTTTTCATTCAAAAAGTCAAATGGCGCTCCTTCCCTTCCATGCCTTACCATGTGCCCAAACAGTGGTTTACCCCCACATATGAGGTATCGGTGTACTCAGGAGAAATTGCCCAACACATTTTAGGATCCATTTTAGCCTGTTGCCCATGTGAAAATGAAAAAATTGAGGCTAAAAGAATTTTTTTGTGAAAAAAAAGTACTTTTACATTTCTACGGATCAATTTGTGAAGCACCTGGGGGTTCAAAGTGCTCACTATGCATCTAGATAAGTTCCCTGGGGCGTCTAGTTTCCAAAATGGGGTCACTTGTGGGGGAGCTCCAATTTTTAGGCACACGGGGGCTCTCCAAACGTGACATGGTGTCCGCTAAAGAGTGCAGCCAATTTTTGATTCAAAAAGTCAAATGGCGCTCCTTCCCTTCCAAGCCCTGCCGTGCGCCCAAACAGTGGTTTACCCCCACATGTGAGGTATCAGCGTACTCAGGACAAATTGTACAACAACTTACGTGGTTCAGTTTCTCCTTTTACCATTGGGAAAATAAAAAAATTGTTGCTAAAAGATAATTTTTGTGACTAAAAAGTTAAATGTTCATTTTTTCCTTCCATGTTGCTTCTGCTGCTGTGAAGCACCTGAAGGGTTAATAAACTTCTGGAATGTGGTTTTGAGTACCTTGAGGGGTGCAGTTTTTAGAATGGTGTCACTTTTGGGTATTTTCAGCCATATAGACCCCTCAAACTGACTTCAAATGTGAGGTGGTCCCTAAAAAAATGGTTTTGTAAATTTCGTTGTAAAAATGAGAAATCGCTGGTCAAATTTTAACCCTTATAACTAGGGTTGAGCGAAACGGGTTGTTCATTTTCAAAAGTCGCCGACTTTTGGCAAAGTCGGGTTTCATGAAACCCGATCCGACCCCTGTGCGGGGTCGGCCATGCGGTACGCGGCTTTCGCGCCAAAGTCGCTTTTCAATGACGCGAAAAGCGCCATTTCTCAGCCAATGAAGGTAAACGCAGAGTGTGGGCAGCGTGATGACATAGGTCCTGGTCCCCACCATCTTAGAGAAGGGCATTGCAGTGATTGGCTTGCTGTCTTCGGCGTCACAGGGGCTATAAAGGGGCGTTCCCGCCGACCGCCATGTTACTGCTGCTGATCTGAGCTTAGGGAGAGGTTGCTGCCGCTTCGTCAGAAGCAGGGATAGCGTTAGGCAGGGTCCATTAACCACCAAACCGCTTGTGCTGTAGCGATTTCCACTGCCCAACACCACCTTCGGTGTGCAGGGACAGTGGAAGCTACATTTTTTTTTTTTTCCACCCTCAGCGCTGTAGCTCATTGGGCTGCCCTAGAAGGCTCCCTGATAGCTGCATTGCTGTGTGTACGCCGCTGTGCAAACCAACTGCTTTTTTCAAAGCACAAATCCTCTTGTTCCTTCCTTTCTGCACAGCTATCTTTTTTGTTTGTCCACACTTTTTATTTAATTTGTGCATCAGTCCACTCCTTATTGCTGCCTGCCATACCTGGCTGAGATTACTGCAGGGAGATAGTAATTGAAGGACACTCTATGTTTTTTTTTTTTTTTTTTGTGGGAGATTAAGATTGACATTTCTGCTAGAGTGCCATCCCTGTCTGTGTCATCTCTCACTCAGTGGGCCATAGAAAGCCTATTTATTTTTTTGCTTGATTTGGGTTATAAAATCTACCTGAAAAAATCACTACATCAATCAGTGGGAGATAAATATTGGCCTCAGGGCTTGTGTGCCACTCTTGACTCCTGTGTGTGCCATCTCTCACTCAGTGGGCCATAGAAAGCCTATTTATTTTTTTGCTTGATTTTGGTTCTAAAATCTACCTGAAAAAATCACTACATCAATCAGTGGGAGATTAATATTGGCCTTTGGGCTTGTGTGCCAGTCCTAAGCGTGCCATCTCTCTCTCTCAGATAGTGGGCCATAGAAAGCTTATTTATTTATTTTTTTTTTATTGGGTTTATAAATTTTCCCTGGAAAAAAAAAAAAAAGTGGGAGATTAATATTGGCCTCTGGGCTTGTGTGCCAGTCCTGAGCGTGCCATCTCTCTCACAAATAGTGGGCCATAGAAAGCCTATTTATTTTTTTTTTTTTGGTTTTATAAATTCTCCCTTAAAAAAAAAAGGGAGATTAATATTGGCCTTTGGGCTTGTGTGCCAGTCCTAAGCGTGCCATCTCTCTCTGTCTCTCAGATAGTGGGCCATAGAAAGCCTATTTATTATTTTTTTTATTGGGTTTATAAATTTTCCCTGGAACAAAAAAAAAAAAGTGGGAGATAAATATTGGCCTCTGGGCTTGTGTGCCACTCCTGACTCCTGTGTGCGTCATCTCTCACTCAGTGGGCCATAGAAAGCCTTTTTTTGTTTTATTTGTTTTCTAAATTCTCCCTGAAAAAATCATTTTATTTTATTTGGTTTCTAAATTCTTCCTGAAAAAATCATTTTATTCTATTATTTTTTTTTCCTAAAGTCTCCCTGAAAAAAAAACAAAAAAAAACAAATCAGTGGGAGATTAATATTGCCCTTTCTGCTTGTGTGCCAGTCTTGACTCCTGGGTGTGCCATCTCTCTCTCTCTCTCCAATTGTGGGCCATAGAAAGCCTATTATTTTTTTAGCTTGATTTGGGTTCCAAAATCTACCTGAAAAAATCACTACATCAATCAGTGGGAGATAAATATTGGCCTCTGGGCATGTGTGCCACTCCTGACTCCTGTGTGCGTCATCTCTCACTCAGTGGGCCATAGAAAGCCTTTTTTTGTTTTATTTGTTTTCTAAATTCTCCCTGAAAAAATCATTTTATTTTATTTGGTTTCTAAATTCTTCCTGAAAAAATCATTTTATTCTATTATTTTTTTTTCCTAAAGTCTCCCTGAAAAAAAAAAAAAAAAAAACAAATCAGTGGGAGATTAATATTGCCCTTTCTGCTTGTGTGCCAGTCTTGACTCCTGGGTGTGCCATCTCTCTCTCTCTCTCCAATTGTGGGCCATAGAAAGCCTATTATTTTTTTAGCTTGATTTGGGTTCCAAAATCTACCTGAAAAAATCACTACATCAATCAGTGGGAGATAAATATTGGCCTCTGGGCTTGTGTGCCACTCCTGACTCCTGTGTGCGTCATCTCTCACTCAGTGGGCCATAGAAAGCCTTTTTTTGTTTTATTTGTTTTCTAAATTCTCCCTGAAAAAATCATTTTATTTTATTTGGTTTCTAAATTCTTCCTGAAAAAATCATTTTATTCTATTATTTTTTTTTCCTTATGTCTCCCTGAAAAAAAAAACAAAAAAAACAAATCAGTGGGAGATTAATATTGCCCTTTCTGCTTGTGTGCCAGTCTTGACTCCTGGGTGTGCCATCTCTCTCTCTCTCTCCAATTGTGGGCCATAGAAAGCCTATTATTTTTTTAGCTTGATTTGGGTTCCAAAATCTACCTGAAAAAATCACTACATCAATCAGTGGTAGATAAATATTGGCCTCTGGGCTTGTGTGCCACTCCTGACTCCTGTGTGCGTCATCTCTCACTCAGTGGGCCATAGAAAGCCTTTTTTTGTTTTATTTGTTTTCTAAATTCTCCCTGAAAAAATCATTTTATTTTATTTGGTTTCTAAATTCTTCCTGAAAAAATCATTTTATTCTATTATTTTTTTTTCCTAAAGTCTCCCTGAAAAAAAACTAAAACAAAACAAATCAGTGGGAGATTAATATTGCCCTTTCTGCTTGTGTGCCAGTCTTGACTCCTGGGTGTGCCATCTCTCTCTCTCTCTCCAATTGTGGGCCATAGAAAGCCTATTATTTTTTTAGCTTGATTTGGGTTCCAAAATCTACCTGAAAAAATCACTACATCAGTCAGTGGGAGATAAATATTGGCCTCTGGGCTTGTGTGCCACTCCTGACTCCTGTGTGCGTCATCTCTCACTCAGTGGGCCATAGAAAGCCTTTTTTTGTTTTATTTGTTTTCTAAATTCTCCCTGAAAAAATCATTTTATTTTATTTGGTTTCTAAATTCTTCCTGAAAAAATCATTTTATTCTATTTTTTTTTTCCTAAAGTCTCCCTGAAAAAAAAATAAATAAATAAATCAGTGGGAGATTAATATTGCCCTTTCTGCTTGTGTGCCAGTCTTGACTCCTGGGTGTGCCATCTCTCTCTCTCTCTCCAATTGTGGGCCATAGAAAGCCTATTATTTTTTTTAGCTTGATTTGGGTTCCAAAATCTACCTGAAAAAATCACTACATCAATCAGTGGGAGATAAATATTGGCCTCTGGGCTTGTGTGCCACTCCTGACTCCTGTGTGCGTCATCTCTCACTCAGTGGGCCATAGAAAGCCTTTTTTTGTTTTATTTGTTTTCTAAATTCTCCCTGAAAAAATCATTTTATTTTATTTGGTTTCTAAATTCTTCCTGAAAAAATCATTTTATTCTATTTTTTTTTTCCTAAAGTCTCCCTGAAAAAAAAAAAAATCAAATCAGTGGGAGATTAATATTTACATTTGTGCTTCAGTGACAGTCCTGCGTGTGTGGCATCTCTCTCATTTGTTGCCACCAACAACAGAGTGTGTAACATTGTGCCTGATTTTCGTTGTGGTCTCACTCACCTGTAAAGGGGTAGCTAAATCATACTGAAGTTATAGCTCACCGTGTAATTTGTGTGACAGCAACAAATACCGTTAGTTTGTTTACGTTTTTAAAACAATGACGAAGTATGGTGGAAGAGGTCGTGGCCGGGGGCGTTCATTGTCAGCTGGTAATGAGGGTAGTGGTAGTGGTGGAGCATCAGCTGGTCGTGGGAAAAAAAATATTGCACCTAAGTCTGGAGCTGTGGAGCCAGGTTCGTCGTCTGGCTACACAAGGCCTCGAACGCTCCCTTTTCTGGGAGTAGGAAAACCGCTTTTAAAGCCGGAGCAGCAAGAGCAAGTTTTGGCTTATCTTGCTGACTCAGCCTCTAGCTCTTTTGCCTCCTCTCGTGAAACTGGTAAATGTCAAAGCAGCGCGTCGTTAGTGGATGTTCACGGTCAGGGACAAGTCGCTTCCTTGTCCTCTTCAGCAAAAACAACAACAGAGAAGAATGCAGCAGGCGACACAACGGGTTACTCCATGGAGCTCTTTACACATACCGTCCCTGGCTTAGAAAGTGAAGCAGTTAACAGTCCATGCCCATTACAAGTTGAATCTGACATGGAGTGCACTGATGCACAGCCACAGCCAGACTACTATGCTGGTCCTTTGACTCAGACCACAACATTGCCCTCGCAGGGTGCTGATCAAGAATCAGACCCTGATGAGACTATGTTGCCCCATCACGAATGCTATACCACCGACCGACACGGTGACGCAGACGAAGTTGCACACGAGCTACAAGAAGAGGTAATAGATGACCCAGTTCTTGACCCCGATTGGCAGCCATTGGGGGAACAGGGTGCAGGCGGCAGCAGTTCTGAAGCGGAGGAGGAGGGGCCGCAGCAGGCATCAACATCGCAACAGGTTCCATCTGCCGGGCCCGTGTCTTGCCCATAACGCGTGGCAAAGCCAAAACCTGTTGGAGGACAGCGTGGCCATCCGGTTAAAGCTCAGTCTGCAATGCCTGAAAAGGTATCCGATGCTAGAAAGAGTGCAGTCTGGCATTTTTTTAAACAACATCCAATTGATCAGCGCAAAGTCATCTGTCAAAAATGTTCAACTACCTTAAGCAGAGGACAGAATCTGAAAAGTCTCAATACAAGTTGCATGCATAGACATTTAACCACCATGCATTTGCAAGCCTGGACTAACTACCAAACGTCCCTTAAGGTTGTAGCACCCTCGGCCAATGAAGCTAGTCAGCAACGCAACATCCCTTCCGGCAGTGTAGGGCCACCATTTTCCGCACCACCTGCAGTATCTGTGCAGGTTTCTTTGCCAGGCCAAAGCAGTCAGGGTCAGGGAATCACCAGTTTCGTAGTAGGAAACACTGCATCTAGGGCACCGGTGGCAACAATACCATCTCCCACCGTCTCTCAGTCTGCCATGTCCACCGGCACCCCCGCTAGTTCCACGATCTCCAGCTCTCCAGTCCAGCTCACCCTACATGAGACTATGGTTAGAAAAAGGAAGTACTTAGCCTCACATCCGCGTACACAGGGTTTGAACGCACACATAGCTAGACTAATCTCGTTAGAGATGATGCCCTACCGGTTAGTTGAAAGCGAAGCTTTCAAAGCCCTGATGGACTACTCTGTACCACGCTACGAGCTACCCAGTCGACACTTTTTTTCCAGAAAAGCCATCCCAGCCCTCCACCAGCATGTTAAAGAGCGCATCGTCCATGCACTCAGGCAATCTGTGAGCACAAAGGTGCACCTGACAACAGATGCATGGACCAGTAGGCATGGCCAGGGACGTTACGTGTCCATCACGGCACACTGGGTAAATGTGGTGGATGCAGGGTCCACAGGGGACAGCAAGTTTGGGACAGTTCTGCCTAGCCCACGGTCTAGGAAACAATTGGCTGTAGCCGTTCGCACCCCCTCCTCCTCCTCTTCGTCCTCCTGCAGAAGCGAGAGCTCGTCCACAGACCGCAGTCGCACAACCACTCCATCCGCAGCTGCCACTGTTGCACACCAGGTCTCCCATTATGGGGCAGCTACTGGCAAACGTCAGCAGGCTGTATTGGCTATGAAGTGTTTGGGCGACAACAGACACACCGCAGAAGTTCTGTCCGAGTTCTTGCAGAAAGAAACGCAGTCGTGGCTGGGCACTGTAGATCTTGAGGCAGGCAAGGTAGTGAGTGATAACGGAAGGAATTTCATGGCTGCCATCTCCCTTTCCCAACTGAAACACATTCCTTGCCTGGCTCACACCTTAAACTTGGTGGTGCAGTGCTTCCTGAAAAGTTATCCGGGGTTATCCGACCTGCTCCTCAAAGTGCGTGGACTTTGCTCACATATCCGCCGTTCGCCCGTACACTCCAGCCGTATGCAGACCTATCAGCGTTCTTTGAACCTTCCCCAGCATCGCCTAATCATAGACGTTGCAACAAGGTGGAACTCAACACTGCACATGCTTCAGAGACTGTGTGAACAGAGGCGGGCTGTTATGTTTTTGTGGGAGGATACACATACACGGGCAGGCAGTAGGATGGCAGACATGGAGTTGTCAGGTGTGCAGTGGTCGAAGATTCAAGACATGTGTCAAGTCCTTCAGTGTTTTGAGGAATGCACACGGCTGGTTAGTGCAGACAACGCCATAATAAGCATGAGCATCCCCCTAATGCGTCTGCTGATGCAAAGTTTGACGCACATAAAGGATCAGGCGTCTGCAGCTGAGGAAGAGGAAAGCCTTGATGACAGTCAGCCATTGTCTGGCCAGGGCAGTGTACAGGACGAGCTAGCGGGCGAAGAGGAGGAGGAGGACGAGGAGGATGATGGGGATGATTATATTTTTAATGAGGAAGCTTTTCCGGGGCCACTGGAAATTGGTGGCGCGGCAAGGCCGGGTTCTGGTTTTTTGAGGGACACAAGTGACGTGGATTTGCCTGAAACTGCCCCTCAACCAAGCACAACCACAGATTTGAGAACTGGAACTTTGGCCCACATGGCGGATTATGCCTTACGTATCCTCAAAAGGGACACACGCATAACTAAAATGATGAATGATGACGATTACTGGTTGGCCTGCCTCCTTGATCCTCGCTATAAAGGCAAATTGCAAAATATAATGCCACATGAGAACTTGGAACTAATATTAGCAACCAAACAATCAACTCTTGTTGACCGTTTGCTTCTGGCATTCCCTGCACACAGCGCCCGTGATCGTTCTCACACGAGCTGCAGGGGCCAGCAGACCAGAGGTGTTAGAGGGGCAGAAATCAGAAGTGGCGTTGGCCAGAGGAGTTTTCTGACCAGGTTGTGGAGTGATTTTGCTATGACCGCAGACAGGACAGGTACTGCAGCATCAATTCAAAGTGACAGGAGACAACATTTGTCCAGTATGGTTACAAACTATTTTTCATCCCTTATCGATGTTCTCCCTCAACCGTCATTCCCATTTGATTACTGGGCATCAAAATTAGACACCTGGCCAGAATTGGCAGAATATGCATTGCAGGAGCTTGCTTGCCCGGCAGCTAGTGTCCTATCAGAAAGAGTATTCAGTGCTGCAGGTTCAATACTAACAGAAAAAAGGACTCGTCTGGCTACCCAAAATGTAGATGATCTAACCTTCATTAAAATGAACCACAACTGGATTTCGAAATCTTTTTCCCCACCTTGCCCGGCTGACACCTAGCTTTCCTATGAAAAGGTCTTGCCTGTGGACTATTCTGAATGCCTTTTCCAATCTCGTAATTTTCTGCACCTGATTGTCCAGCATACGACATGTTTACACCTCACTAAATGGCCAAACTCCCCACATGGGGCCGTGGTATCGACACTTGGCGACAGCACCCGTGAGAGTG